>NW_028295556.1:0-676878 GCF_964341445.2 Mesoplodon mirus
GTCAATATAAACAGAGCTCCAGGCAGCAATAGCCCCTGAAGCTGTGCCTGACTCCATATTCTCTGCCCCGTCAGCAGTCTCGGGGCTGTGCTGGTGGGAGGGAGTTAGGGGCCACAGCTTTGTGTGTGGCCCGGTGTGAGTGGGGTTCTGCTGGCCTTTCTGCAGGAGATGCCAGGCTGCCGCCTGTAAAGAAGAGGATGTGTCACCCATACCTTCTGCTGGAATTTCTCTCCGGACAGAGGTGAGGAAGGAAAAAAGCAGTGGGGTCCGGGACAGGAGTGGTATCTCAGGCAGGGCAATGGAAAGCTTCTGGAAGAGCGCCAGGGTCCAGGACCACGCTGGATGGCCTGCAGGCACCAAGTTGGCCTGCGTGCTGTCGCTGGTGTGGCTCCACGGTCCTTCCTCTAGGCTTTCAAGCCCTTGTACATATTCAGGTGTTTTACCTGGAAAGGGTGGGAACAGTTCAGCAGCAGCTGGCTTGGGGCTCAGCTCACGTTTACTCACAGATGCCTCGGCACGGTCCCCCAGCTTTGCAATGAGGACGCTCCTTGCGTGGGGGTTGGGTTGCTGGCTGTATGGGAGATGGTTCCCCACCTCTGACCAATTTCAGAATTGTTTACCACTGGAGCCAGTGCCGTGATAGGGTTTTCCTCTGTATAACTCGTGGGTTCACTTTTTTTTTCTTTTATGTTTCAAGTTAGATGTTATTCCTCTTTTATGTATTTATAGATATAAGCATGGAAATAATTCATTCCTATAAATACATCTGTGTGACGGGAAGAACTTTTTTCTGTTTTATTTTTAAATTTTATTTTTTAAAATTTTGAAATTTTATTTATTTTTTTATACAGCACGTTATTATTAGTTATGTATTTTATGCATATACATGTATAGAGGTCAATCCCAAACTCCCAACTCATCCCACCACCACCACCCCATGGCTTCCCACACTTGGTGTCCATACGTTTGTTCTCTACCTCTGTGTCTCTATTTCTTCCCTGCAAACCAGTTCATCTGTACCATTTTTAGGCTCCACATATATGCATTAATATACAATATTTGTTTTCCTCTTTCTGACTTACTTCATTCTGTATGACAGTCTCTCGATCCATCGATGTCTCTACAAATGACCCAGTTTCATTCCTTTTTATGGCCGAGTCATATTCCATTTTATATATGTACAACATCTTTATCCATTCATCTGTCTGTGGGCATTTAGGTTGCTTCCATTACCTGGCTATTGTAAATAGTGCTGCAACGAACATTGTGGTGAATGTGCCTTTTTGAAATACGTTTTTCTCTGGGTATATGCCCAGAAGTGGGATTGCTGGATCAGATGGTAATTCTATTTCTAGGTTTTTTAAGGAAACTCCATACTGTTCTCCATAGGGACTGTATCAATTTACATTCCCACCAATAGTGGAAGAGGGCTCCTTTTGTCCACACCCTCCCCAGAATTGGTTGTTTGTAGATTTTCTGATGATGCCGATTCTAACAGGTGTGAGGTGATACCTCATTGTAGTTTTGATTTGCATTTCTCTAATAATTAGTGCTGTTGAGCAGCTTTTCATGTGCGTCTTGGCCATCTCTGTGTCTCCTTTGAAGAAACGTCTCTTTAGATCTTCTGCCCATTTTTTTGGGGTTGTTTGTTTTTTTAATATTAAGCTGCATGAGCTGTTTATATATATTGGAGATTAAACCTCTGTCCATTGATTCGTCTGCAACGATTTTCGCCCATTCTGAGGGATGCCTTTTTCCATTCCCGTGTTTTTTAACAAAAAAGGAAAGAAAGGAAAAGAAGCAGAACACTAATGTGCGTAAAATATGCCTTTTGAAACGGTCCTTTTGAAATATGGACGTCCTTTGAATTTTTTGGTCAATATGTGACCCCAGGATGTGTTTTCAGGGCAGGTGTCATTTACAGGCCTGCAATGATTTTGAATATCAACTGACCATTAGCGTTGGGATTAAAGCTGCTGTTGTGTGAAACGGCCACAAGGTGGCAGCAGTTCACCCTTACCAAATCTGGTTACTAGGGCAAGAGAGCCTCAGTGGAAGTGGTGTTCTAGATTGGAGTTTAGAATGGAATGTACCAGGAGAAAGCCCCTCACGTTTGTCTCACTACTTCTTGTTCGTGTTTTTAATTTAAGTTTTTATTTTTTATTACAGCAAGTTTGATTACAATGTTTGGCTTGTTGTAGGTGTGGAAGATGTGGTTCTTTTACACATATACAGATGACTGTTCTTCTTGGGATCCTTTTCCCATGTACGTTATGACAGAATGTTGAGTAGTCCTCTCTTGGTATTCTGTAGGTCTTTGGTGATTATATATGTCACCTGTGTTTGTATATGTCTGTTAACCCCGATATCGTAATGAAACCAATCCTCACACCTTTCCATTGGTGAACCATAAGTTTGTTTAATGAATCTGTGATTGCCCTTCTCCGTGGAAATATCTGCCCTGGTATCCATTTTTAGGTAACACCTATAAGTGATATGATATGATATGTGTCTTTCACTTTCTGACTTACTACAAGTCACGTGATTACTTCTAGACTCATCTACGGTGCTGCAAATGGCATTGTGTCCTTTTTTCCCTTGGCTTCTCTTCTGCCTTAGCGGGGTCCATTTTCAACAATGTGATTCCCTGAGGGTTGTGGATTAGCTGACCTGGGCAGCCTTACCCTGCCGGCCCGCCCTCCCCAGGTGTGCCTCGTTGAGGTCAATATAAACAGAGCTCCAGGCAGCAATAGCCCCTGAAGCTGTGCCTGACTCCATATTCTCTGCCCCGTCAGCAGTCTCGGGGCTGTGCTGGTGGGAGGGAGTGAGGGGCCACAGCTTTGTGGGTGGCCCGGTGTGAGTGGGGTTCTGCTGGCCTTTCTGCAGGAGTTGCCAGGCTGCCGCCTGTAAAGAAGAGGATGTGTCACCCATACCTTCCGCTGGAATTTCTCTCCGGACAGAGGTGAGGAAGGAAAAAAGCAGTGGGGGCCGGGACAGGAGGGGTATCTCAGGCAGGGCAATGGAAAGCTTCTGGAAGAGCGCCAGGGTCCAGGACCACGCTGGCTGGCCTGCAGGCACCAAGTTGGCCTGCGTGCTGTCGCTGGTGTGGCTCCACGGTCCTTCCTCTAGGCTTTCAAGCCCTTGTACATATTCAGGTGTTTTACCTGGAAAGGGTGGGAACAGTTCAGCAGCAGCTGGCCTGGGGCTCAGCTCACGTTTACTCACAGATGCCTCGGCACGGTCCCCCAGCTTTGCAATGAGGACGCTCCTTGCGTGGGGGTTGGGTTGCTGGCTGTATGGGAGATGGTTCCCCACCTCTGACCAATTTCAGAATTGTTTACCACTGGAGCAAGTGCCGTGATAGGGTTTTCCTCTGTATAACTCGTGGGTTCACTTTTTTTTTCTTTTATGTTTCAAGTTAGATGTTATTCCTCTTTTATGTATTTATAGATATAAGCATGGAAATAATTCATTCCTATAAATACATCTGTGTGACGGGAAGAACTTTTTTCTGTTTTATTTTTAAATTTTATTTTTTAAAATTTTGAAATTTTATTTATTTTTTATACAGCACGTTATTATTAGTTATGTATTTTATGCATATACATGTATACAGGTCAATCCCAAACTCCCAACTCATCCCACCACCACCACCCCATGGCTTCCCACACTTGGTGTCCATACGTTTGTTCTCTACCTCTGTGTCTCTATTTCTTCCCTGCAAACCAGTTCATCTGTACCATTTTTAGGCTCCACATATATGCATTAATATACAATATTTGTTTTCCTCTTTCTGACTTACTTCATTCTGTATGACAGTCTCTCGATCCATCGATGTCTCTACAAATGTCCCAGTTTCATTCCTTTTTATGGCCGAGTCATATTCCATTTTATATATGTACCACATCTTTATCCATTCATCTGTCTGTGGGCATTTAGGTTGCTTCCATTACCTGGCTATTGTAAATAGTGCTGCAACGAACATTGTGGTGAATGTGCCTTTTTGAAATACGGTTTTCTCTGGGTATATGCCCAGAAGTGGGATTGCTGGATCAGATGGTAATTCTATTTCTAGTTATTTTAAGGAAACTCCATACTGTTCTCCATAGGGACTGTATCAATTTACATTCCCACCAATAGTGGAAGAGGGCTCCTTTTGTCCACACCCTCCCCAGAATTGGTTGTTTGTAGATTTTCTGATGATGCCGATTCTAACAGGTGTGAGGTGATACCTCATTGTAGTTTTGATTTGCATTTCTCTAATAATTAGTGCTGTTGAGCAGCTTTTCATGTGCGTCTTGGCCATCTCTGTGTCTCCTTTGAAGAAACGTCTCTTTAGATCTTCTGCCCATTTTTTTGGGGGTTGTTTGTTTTTTTAATATTAAGCTGCATGAGCTGTTTATATATATTGGAGATTAAACCTCTGTCCATTGATTCGTCTGCAACGATTTTCGCCCATTCTGAGGGATGCCTTTTTCCATTCCCGTGTTTTTTAACAAAAAAGGAAAGAAAGGAAAAGAAGCAGAACACTAATGTGCGTAAAATATGCCTTTTGAAACGGTGGTTTTGAAATATGGACGTCCTTTGAAATTTTTGGTCGATATGTGACCCCAGGATTTGTTTTCAGGGCAGGTGTCATTTACAGGCCTGCAATGATTTTGAATATCAACTGACCATTAGCATTGGGATTAAAGCTGCTGTTGTGTGAAACGGCCACAAGGTGGCAGCAGTTCACCCTTACCAAATCTGGTTACTAGGGCAAGAGAGCCTCAGTGGAAGTGGTGTTCTAGATTGGAGTTTAGAATGGAATGTACCAGGAGAAAGCCCCTCACGTTTGTCTCACTACTTCTTGTTCGTGTTTTTAATTTAAGTTTTTATTTTTTATTACAGCAAGTTTGATTACAATGTTTGGCTTGTTGTAGGTGTGGAAGATGTGGTTCTTTTACACATATACAGATGACTGTTCTTCTTGGGATCCTTTTCCCATGTACGTTATGACAGAATGTTGAGTAGTCCTCTCTTGGTATTCTGTAGGTCTTTGGTGATTATATATGTCACCTGTGTTTGTATATGTCTGTTAACCCCGATATCATAATGAAACCAATCCTCACACCTTTCCATTGGTGAACCATAAGTTTGTTTAATGAATCTGTGATTGCCCTTCTCCGTGGAAATATCTGCCCTGGTATCCATTTTTAGGTAACACCTATAAGTGATATGATATGATATGTGTCTTTCACTTTCTGACTTACTACAAGTCACGTGATTACTTCTAGACTCATCTACGGTGCTGCAAATGGCATTGTGTCCTTTTTTCCCTTGGCTTCTCTTCTGCCTTAGCGGGGTCCATTTTCAACAATGTGATTCCCTGAGGGTTGTGGATTAGCTGACCTGGGCAGCCTTACCCTGCCGGCCCGCCCTCCCCAGGTGTGCCTCCTTGAGGTCAATATAAACAGCGCTCCAGGCAGCAATAGCCCCTGAAGCTGTGCCTGACTCCATATTCTCTGCCCCGTCAGCAGTCTCGGGGCTGTGCTGGTGGGAGGGAGTGAGGGGCCACAGCTTTGTGGGTGGCCCGGTGTGAGTGGGGTTCTGCTGGCCTTTCTGCAGGAGTTGCCAGGCTGCCGCCTGTAAAGAAGAGGATGTGTCACCCATACCTTCCGCTGGAATTTCTCTCCGGACAGAGGTGAGGAAGGAAAAAAGCAGTGGGGGCCGGGACAGGAGGGGTATCTCAGGCAGGGCAATGGAAAGCTTCTGGAAGAGCGCCAGGGTCCAGGACCACGCTGGCTGGCCAGCAGGCACCAAGTTGGCCTGCGTGCTGTCGCTGGTGTGGCTCCACGGTCCTTCCTCTAGGCTTTCAAGCCCTTGTACATATTCAGGTGTTTTACCTGGAAAGGGTGGGAACAGTTCAGCAGCAGCTGGCCTGGGGCTCAGCTCACGTTTACTCACAGATGCCTCGGCACGGTCCCCCAGCTTTGCAATGAGGACGCTCCTTGCGTGGGGGTTGGGTTGCTGGCTGTATGGGAGATGGTTCCCCACCTCTGACCAATTTCAGAATTGTTTACCACTGGAGCAAGTGCCGTGATAGGGTTTTCCTCTGTATAACTCGTGGGTTCACTTTTTTTTTCTTTTATGTTTCAAGTTAGATGTTATTCCTCTTTTATGTATTTATAGATATAAGCATGGAAATAATTCATTCCTATAAATACATCTGTGTGACGGGAAGAACTTTTTTCTGTTTTATTTTTAAATTTTATTTTTTAAAATTTTGAAATTTTATTTATTTTTTTATACAGCACGTTATTATTAGTTATGTATTTTATGCATATACATGTATACAGGTCAATCCCAAACTCCCAACTCATCCCACCACCACCACCCCATGGCTTCCCACACTTGGTGTCCATACGTTTGTTCTCTACCTCTGTGTCTCTATTTCTTCCCTGCAAACCAGTTCATCTGTACCATTTTTAGGCTCCACATATATGCATTAATATACAATATTTGTTTTCCTCTTTCTGACTTACTTCATTCTGTATGACAGTCTCTCGATCCATCGATGTCTCTACAAATGACCCAGTTTCATTCCTTTTTATGGCCGAGTCATATTCCATTTTATATATGTACCACATCTTTATCCATTCATCTGTCTGTGGGCATTTAGGTTGCTTCCATTACCTGGCTATTGTAAATAGTGCTGCAACGAACATTGTGGTGAATGTGCCTTTTTGAAATACGGTTTTCTCTGGGTATATGCCCAGAAGTGGGATTGCTGGATCAGATGGTAATTCTATTTCTAGTTTTTTTAAGGAAACTCCATACTGTTCTCCATAGTGACTGTATCAATTTACATTCCCACCAATAGTGGAAGAGGGCTCCTTTTGTCCACACCCTCCCCAGAATTGGTTGTTTGTAGATTTTCTGATGATGCCGATTCTAACAGGTGTGAGGTGATACCTCATTGTAGTTTTGATTTGCATTTCTCTAATAATTAGTGCTGTTGAGCAGCTTTTCATGTGCGTCTTGGCCATCTCTGTGTCTCCTTTGAAGAAACGTCTCTTTAGATCTTCTGCCCATTTTTTTCGGGTTGTTTGTTTTTTTAATATTAAGCTGCATGAGCTGTTTATATATATTGGAGATTAAACCTCTGTCCATTGATTCGTCTGCAACGATTTTCGCCCATTCTGAGGGATGCCTTTTTCCATTCCCGTGTTTTTTAACAAAAAAGGAAAGAAAGGAAAAGAAGCAGAACACTAATGTGCGTAAAATATGCCTTTTGAAACGGTCCTTTTGAAATATGGACGTCCTTTGAATTTTTTGGTCGATATGTGACCCCAGGATTTGTTTTCAGGGCAGGTGTCATTTACAGGCCTGCAATGATTTTGAATATCAACTGACCATTAGCGTTGGGATTAAAGCTGCTGTTGTGTGAAACGGCCACAAGGTGGCAGCAGTTCTCCCTTACCAAAACTGGTTACTAGGGCAAGAGAGCCTCAGTGGAAGTGGTGTTCTAGATTGGAGTTTAGAATGGAATGTACCAGGAGAAAGCCCCTCACGTTTGTCTCACTACTTCTTGTTCGTGTTTTTAATTTAAGTTTTTATTTTTTATTACAGCAAGTTTGATTACAATGTTTGGCTTGTTGTAGGTGTGGAAGATGTGGTTCTTTTACACATATACAGATGACTGTTCTTCTTGGGATCCTTTTCCCATGTACGTTATGACAGAATGTTGAGTAGTCCTCTCTTGGTATTCTGCAGGTCTTTGGTGATTATATATGTCACCTGTGTTTGTATATGTCTGTTAACCCCGATATCGTAATGAAACCAATCCTCACACCTTTCCATTGGTGAACCATAAGTTTGTTTAATGAATCTGTGATTGCCCTTCTCCGTGGAAATATCTGCCCTGGTATCCATTTTTAGGTAACACCTATAAGTGATATGATATGATATGTGTCTTTCACTTTCTGACTTACTACAAGTCACGTGATTACTTCTAGACTCATCTACGGTGCTGCAAATGGCATTGTGTCCTTTTTTCCCTTGGCTTCTCTTCTGCCTTAGCGGGGTCCATTTTCAACAATGTGATTCCCTGAGGGTTGTGGATTAGCTGACCTGGGCAGCCTTACCCTGCCGGCCCGCCCTCCCCAGGTGTGCCTCGTTGAGGTCAATATAAACAGAGCTCCAGGCAGCAATAGCCCCTGAAGCTGTGCCTGACTCCATATTCTCTGCCCCGTCAGCAGTCTCGGGGCTGTGCTGGTGGGAGGGAGTGAGGGGCCACAGCTTTGTGGGTGGCCCGGTGTGTGTGGGGTTCTGCTGGCCTTTCTGCAGGAGTTGCCAGGCTGCCGCCTGTAAAGAAGAGGATGTGTCACCCATACCTTCCGCTGGAATTTCTCTCTGGACAGAGGTGAGGAAGGAAAAAAGCAGTGAGGGCCGGGACAGGAGGGGTATCTCAGGCAGGGCAATGGAACGCTTCTGGAAGAGCCCCAGGGTCCAGGACCACGCTGGCTGGCCTGCAGGCACCAAGTTGGCCTGCGTGCTGTCGCTGGTGTGGCTCCACGGTCCTTCCTCTAGGCTTTCAAGCCCTTGTACATATTCAGGTGTTTTACCTGGAAAGGGTGGGAACAGTTCAGCAGCAGCTGGCCTGGGGCTCAGCTCACGTTTACTCACAGATGCCTCGGCACGGTCCCCCAGCTTTGCAATGAGGACGCTCCTTGCGTGGGGGTTGGGTTGCTGGCTGTATGGGAGATGGTTCCCCACCTCTGACCAATTTCAGAATTGTTTACCACTGGAGCAAGTGCCGTGATAGGGTTTTCCTCTGTATAACTCGTGGGTTCACTTTTTTTTTTCTTTTATGCTTCAAGTTAGATGTTATTCCTCTTTTATGTATTTATAGATATAAGCATGGAAATAATTCATTCCTATAAATACATCTGTGTGACGGGAAGAACTTTTTTCTGTTTTATTTTTAAATTTTATTTTTTAAAATTTTGAAATTTTATTTATTTTTTTATACAGCACGTTATTATTAGTTATGTATTTTATGCATATACATGTATACAGGTCAATCCCAAACTCCCAACTCATCCCACCACCACCACCCCATGGCTTCCCACACTTGGTGTCCATACGTTTGTTCTCTACCTCTGTGTCTCTATTTCTTCCCTGCAAACCAGTTCATCTGTACCATTTTTAGGCTCCACATATATGCATTAATATACAATATTTGTTTTCCTCTTTCTGACTTACTTCATTCTGTATGACAGTCTCTCGATCCATCGATGTCTCTACAAATGACCCAGTTTCATTCCTTTTTATGGCCGAGTCATATTCCATTTTATATATGTACCACATCTTTATCCATTCATCTGTCTGTGGGCATTTAGGTTGCTTCCATTACCTGGCTATTGTAAATAGTGCTGCAACGAACATTGTGGTGAATGTGCCTTTTTGAAATACGGTTTTCTCTGGGTATATGCCCAGAAGTGGGATTGCTGGATCAGATGGTAATTCTATTTCTAGTTATTTTAAGGAAACTCCATACTGTTCTCCATAGGGACTGTATCAATTTACATTCCCACCAATAGTGGAAGAGGGCTCCTTTTGTCCACACCCTCCCCAGAATTGGTTGTTTGTAGATTTTCTGATGATGCCGATTCTAACAGGTGTGAGGTGATACCTCATTGTAGTTTTGATTTGCATTTCTCTAATAATTAGTGCTGTTGAGCAGCTTTTCATGTGCGTCTTGGCCATCTCTGTGTCTCCTTTGAAGAAACGTCTCTTTAGATCTTCTGCCCATTTTTTTGGGGTTGTTTGTTTTTTTAATATTAAGCTGCATGAGCTGTTTATATATATTGGAGATTAAACCTCTGTCCATTGATTCGTCTGCAACGATTTTCGCCCATTCTGAGGGATGCCTTTTTCCATTCCCGTGTTTTTTAACAAAAAAGGAAAGAAAGGAAAAGAAGCAGAACACTAATGTGCGTAAAATATGCCTTTTGAAACGGTCGTTTTGAAATATGGACGTCCTTTGAAATTTTTGGTCGATATGTGACCCCAGGATTTGTTTTCAGGGCAGGTGTCATTTACAGGCCTGCAATGATTTTGAATATCAACTGACCATTAGCGTTGGGATTAAAGCTGCTGTTGTGTGAAACGGCCACAAGGTGGCAGCAGTTCACCCTTACCAAATCTGGTTACTAGGGCAAGAGAGCCTCAGTGGAAGTGGTGTTCTAGATTGGAGTTTAGAATGGAATGTACCAGGAGAAAGCCCCTCACGTTTGTCTCACTACTTCTTGTTCGTGTTTTTAATTTAAGTTTTTATTTTTTATTACAGCAAGTTTGATTACAATGTTTGGCTTGTTGTAGGTGTGGAAGATGTGGTTCTTTTACACATATACAGATGACTGTTCTTCTTGGGATCCTTTTCCCATGTACGTTATGACAGAATGTTGAGTAGTCCTCTCTTGGTATTCTGTAGGTCTTTGGTGATTATATATGTCACCTGTGTTTGTATATGTCTGTTAACCCCGATATCGTAATGAAACCAATCCTCACACCTTTCCATTGGTGAACCATAAGTTTGTTTAATGAATCTGTGATTGCCCTTCTCCGTGGAAATATCTGCCCTGGTATCCATTTTTAGGTAACACCTATAAGTGATATGATATGATATGTGTCTTTCACTTTCTGACTTACTACAAGTCACGTGATTACTTCTAGACTCATCTACGGTGCTGCAAATGGCATTGTGTCCTTTTTTCCCTTGGCTTCTCTTCTGCCTTAGCGGGGTCCATTTTCAACAATGTGATTCCCTGAGGGTTGTGGATTAGCTGACCTGGGCAGCCTTACCCTGCCGGCCCGCCCTCCCCAGGTGTGCCTCGTTGAGGTCAATATAAACAGAGCTCCAGGCAGCAATAGCCCCTGAAGCTGTGCCTGACTCCATATTCTCTGCCCCGTCAGCAGTCTCGGGGCTGTGCTGGTGGGAGGGAGTGAGGGGCCACAGCTTTGTGGGTGGCCCGGTGTGAGTGGGGTTCTGCTGGCCTTTCTGCAGGAGTTGCCAGGCTGCCGCCTGTAAAGAAGAGGATGTGTCACCCATACCTTCCGCTGGAATTTCTCTCCGGACAGAGGTGAGGAAGGAAAAAAGCAGTGGGGGCCGGGACAGGAGGGGTATCTCAGGCAGGGCAATGGAAAGCTTCTGGAAGAGCGCCAGGGTCCAGGACCACGCTGGCTGGCCTGCAGGCACCAAGTTGGCCTGCGTGCTGTCGCTGGTGTGGCTCCACGGTCCTTCCTCTAGGCTTTCAAGCCCTTGTACATATTCAGGTGTTTTACCTGGAAAGGGTGGGAACAGTTCAGCAGCAGCTGGCCTGGGGCTCAGCTCACGTTTACTCACATATGCCTCGGCACGGTCCCCCAGCTTTGCAATGAGGACGCTCCTTGCGTGGGGGTTGGGTTGCTGGCTGTATGGGAGATGGTTCCCCACCTCTGACCAATTTCAGAATTGTTTACCACTGGAGCAAGTGCCGTGATAGGGTTTTCCTCTGTATAACTCGTGGGTTCAGTTTTTTTTTTCTTTTATGTTTCAAGTTAGATGTTATTCCTCTTTTATGTATTTATAGATATAAGCATGGAAATAATTCATTCCTATAAATACATCTGTGTGACGGGAAGAACTTTTTTCTGTTTTATTTTTAAATTTTATTTTTTAAAATTTTGAAATTTTATTTATTTTTTTATACAGCACGTTATTATTAGTTATGTATTTTATGCATATACATGAATACAGGTCAATCCCAAACTCCCAACTCATCCCACCACCACCACCCCATGGCTTCCCACACTTGGTGTCCATACGTTTGTTCTCTACCTCTGTGTCTCTATTTCTTCCCTGCAAACCAGTTCATCTGTACCATTTTTAGGCTCCACATATATGCATTAATATACAATATTTGTTTTCCTCTTTCTGACTTACTTCATTCTGTATGACAGTCTCTCGATCCATCGATGTCTCTACAAATGACCCAGTTTCATTCCTTTTTATGGCCGAGTCATATTCCATTTTATATATGTACCACATCTTTATCCATTCATCTGTCTGTGGGCATTTAGGTTGCTTCCATTACCTGGCTATTGTAAATAGTGCTGCAACGAACATTGTGGTGAATGTGCCTTTTTGAAATACGGTTTTCTCTGGGTATATGCCCAGAAGTGGGATTGCTGGATCAGATGGTAATTCTATTTCTAGTTATTTTAAGGAAACTCCATACTGTTCTCCATAGGGACTGTATCAATTTACATTCCCACCAATAGTGGAAGAGGGCTCCTTTTGTCCACACCCTCCCCAGAATTGGTTGTTTGTAGATTTTCTGATGATGCCGATTCTAACAGGTGTGAGGTGATACCTCATTGTAGTTTTGATTTGCATTTCTCTAATAATTAGTGCTGTTGAGCAGCTTTTCATGTGCGTCTTGGCCATCTCTGTGTCTCCTTTGAAGAAACGTCTCTTTAGATCTTCTGCCCATTTTTTTGGGGTTGTTTGTTTTTTTAATATTAAGCTGCATGAGCTGTTTATATATATTGGAGATTAAACCTCTGTCCATTGATTCGTCTGCAACGATTTTCGCCCATTCTGAGGGATGCCTTTTTCCATTCCCGTGTTTTTTAACAAAAAAGGAAAGAAAGGAAAAGAAGCAGAACACTAATGTGCGTAAAATATGCCTTTTGAAACGGTGGTTTTGAAATATGGACGTCCTTTGAAATTTTTGGTCGATATGTGACCCCAGGATTTGTTTTCAGGGCAGGTGTCATTTACAGGCCTGCAATGATTTTGAATATCAACTGACCATTAGCGTTGGGATTAAAGCTGCTGTTGTGTGAAACGGCCACAAGGTGGCAGCAGTTCACCCTTACCAAATCTGGTTACTAGGGCAAGAGAGCCTCAGTGGAAGTGGTGTTCTAGATTGGAGTTTAGAATGGAATGTACCAGGAGAAAGCCCCTCACGTTTGTCTCACTACTTCTTGTTCGTGTTTTTAATTTAAGTTTTTATTTTTTATTACAGCAAGTTTGATTACAATGTTTGGCTTGTTGTAGGTGTGGAAGATGTGGTTCTTTTACACATATACAGATGACTGTTCTTCTTGGGATCCTTTTCCCATGTACGTTATGACAGAATGTTGAGTAGTCCTCTCTTGGTATTCTGTAGGTCTTTGGTGATTATATATGTCACCTGTGTTTGTATATGTCTGTTAACCCCGATATCGTAATGAAACCAATCCTCACACCTTTCCATTGGTGAACCATAAGTTTGTTTACTGAATCTGTGATTGCCCTTCTCCGTGGAAATATCTGCCCTGGTATCCATTTTTAGGTAACACCTATAAGTGATATGATATGATATGTGTCTTTCACTTTCTGACTTACTACAAGTCACGTGATTACTTCTAGACTCATCTACGGTGCTGCAAATGGCATTGTGTCCTTTTTTCCCTTGGCTTCTCTTCTGCCTTAGCGGGGTCCATTTTCAACAATGTGATTCCCTGAGGGTTGTGGATTAGCTGACCTGGGCAGCCTTACCCTGCCGGCCCGCCCTCCCCAGGTGTGCCTCGTTGAGGTCAATATAAACAGAGCTCCAGGCAGCAATAGCCCCTGAAGCTGTGCCTGACTCCATATTCTCTGCCCCGTCAGCAGTCTCGGGGCTGTGCTGGTGGGAGGGAGTGAGGGGCCACAGCTTTGTGGGTGGCCCGGTGTGAGTGGGGTTCTGCTGGCCTTTCTGCAGGAGTTGCCAGGCTGCCGCCTGTAAAGAAGAGGATGTGTCACCCATACCTTCCGCTGGAATTTCTCTCCGGACAGAGGTGAGGAAGGAAAAAAGCAGTGGGGGCCGGGGCAGGAGGGGTATCTCAGGCAGGGCAATGGAAAGCTTCTGGAAGAGCGCCAGGGTCCAGGACCACGCTGGCTGGCCTGCAGGCACCAAGTTGGCCTGCGTGCTGTCGCTGGTGTGGCTCCACGGTCCTTCCTCTAGGCTTTCAAGCCCTTGTACATATTCAGGTGTTTTACCTGGAAAGGGTGGGAACAGTTCAGCAGCAGCTGGCCTGGGGCTCAGCTCACGTTTACTCACAGATGCCTCGGCACGGTCCCCCAGCTTTGCAATGAGGACGCTCCTTGCGTGGGGGTTGGGTTGCTGGCTGTATGGGAGATGGTTCCCCACCTCTGACCAATTTCAGAATTGTTTACCACTGGAGCAAGTGCCGTGATAGGGTTTTCCTCTGTATAACTCGTGGGTTCACTTTTTTTTTTCTTTTATGTTTCAAGTTAGATGTTATTCCTCTTTTATGTATTTATAGATATAAGCATGGAAATAATTCATTCCTATAAATACATCTGTGTGACGGGAAGAACTTTTTTCTGTTTTATTTTTAAATTTTATTTTTTTAAAATTTTGAAATTTTATTTATTTTTTTATACAGCACGTTATTATTAGTTATGTATTTTATGCATATACATGTATACAGGTCAATCCCAAACTCCCAACTCATCCCACCACCACCACCCCATGGCTTCCCACACTTGGTGTCCATACGTTTGTTCTCTACCTCTGTGTCTCTATTTCTTCCCTGCAAACCAGTTCATCTGTACCATTTTTAGGCTCCACATATATGCATTAATATACAATATTTGTTTTCCTCTTTCTGACTTACTTCATTCTGTATGACAGTCTCTCGATCCATCGATGTCTCTACAAATGACCCAGTTTCATTCCTTTTTATGGCCGAGTCATATTCCATTTTATATATGTACCACATCTTTATCCATTCATCTGTCTGTGGGCATTTAGGTTGCTTCCATTACCTGGCTATTGTAAATAGTGCTGCAACGAACATTGTGGTGAATGTGCCTTTTTGAAATACGGTTTTCTCTGGGTATATGCCCAGAAGTGGGATTGCTGGATCAGATGGTAATTCTATTTCTAGTTATTTTAAGGAAACTCCATACTGTTCTCCATAGGGACTGTATCAATTTACATTCCCACCAATAGTGGAAGAGGGCTCCTTTTGTCCACACCCTCCCCAGAATTGGTTGTTTGTAGATTTTCTGATGATGCCGATTCTAACAGGTGTGAGGTGATACCTCATTGTAGTTTTGATTTGCATTTCTCTAATAATTAGTGCTGTTGAGCAGCTTTTCATGTGCGTCTTGGCCATCTCTGTGTCTCCTTTGAAGAAACGTCTCTTTAGATCTTCTGCCCATTTTTTTGGGGTTGTTTGTTTTTTTAATATTAAGCTGCATGAGCTGTTTATATATATTGGAGATTAAACCTCTGTCCATTGATTCGTCTGCAACGATTTTCGCCCATTCTGAGGGATGCCTTTTTCCATTCCCGTGTTTTTTAACAAAAAAGGAAAGAAAGGAAAAGAAGCAGAACACTAATGTGCGTAAAATATGCCTTTTGAAACGGTGGTTTTGAAATATGGACGTCCTTTGAAATTTTTGGTCGATATGTGACCCCAGGATTTGTTTTCAGGGCAGGTGTCATTTACAGGCCTGCAATGATTTTGAATATCAACTGACCATTAGCGTTGGGATTAAAGCTGCTGTTGTGTGAAACGGCCACAAGGTGGCAGCAGTTCACCCTTACCAAATCTGGTTACTAGGGCAAGAGAGCCTCAGTGGAAGTGGTGTTCTAGATTGGAGTTTAGAATGGAATGTACCAGGAGAAAGCCCCTCACGTTTGTCTCACTACTTCTTGTTCGTGTTTTTAATTTAAGTTTTTATTTTTTATTACAGCAAGTTTGATTACAATGTTTGGCTTGTTGTAGGTGTGGAAGATGTGGTTCTTTTACACATATACAGATGACTGTTCTTCTTGGGATCCTTTTCCCATGTACGTTATGACAGAATGTTGAGTAGTCCTCTCTTGGTATTCTGTAGGTCTTTGGTGATTATATATGTCACCTGTGTTTGTATATGTCTGTTAACCCCGATATCGTAATGAAACCAATCCTCACACCTTTCCATTGGTGAACCATAAGTTTGTTTACTGAATCTGTGATTGCCCTTCTCCGTGGAAATATCTGCCCTGGTATCCATTTTTAGGTAACACCTATAAGTGATATGATATGATATGTGTCTTTCACTTTCTGACTTACTACAAGTCACGTGATTACTTCTAGACTCATCTACGGTGCTGCAAATGGCATTGTGTCCTTTTTTCCCTTGGCTTCTCTTCTGCCTTAGCGGGGTCCATTTTCAACAATGTGATTCCCTGAGGGTTGTGGATTAGCTGACCTGGGCAGCCTTACCCTGCCGGCCCGCCCTCCCCAGGTGTGCCTCGTTGAGGTCAATATAAACAGAGCTCCAGGCAGCAATAGCCCCTGAAGCTGTGCCTGACTCCATATTCTCTGCCCCGTCAGCAGTCTCGGGGCTGTGCTGGTGGGAGGGAGTGAGGGGCCACAGCTTTGTGGGTGGCCCGGTGTGAGTGGGGTTCTGCTGGCCTTTCTGCAGGAGTTGCCAGGCTGCCGCCTGTAAAGAAGAGGATGTGTCACCCATACCTTCCGCTGGAATTTCTCTCCGGACAGAGGTGAGGAAGGAAAAAAGCAGTGGGGGCCGGGACAGGAGGGGTATCTCAGGCAGGGCAATGGAAAGCTTCTGGAAGAGCGCCAGGGTCCAGGACCACGCTGGCTGGCCTGCAGGCACCAAGTTGGCCTGCGTGCTGTCGCTGGTGTGGCTCCACGGTCCTTCCTCTAGGCTTTCAAGCCCTTGTACATATTCAGGTGTTTTACCTGGAAAGGGTGGGAACAGTTCAGCAGCAGCTGGCCTGGGGCTCAGCTCACGTTTACTCACAGATGCCTCGGCACGGTCCCCCAGCTTTGCAATGAGGACGCTCCTTGCGTGGGGGTTGGGTTGCTGGCTGTATGGGAGATGGTTCCCCACCTCTGACCAATTTCAGAATTGTTTACCACTGGAGCAAGTGCCGTGATAGGGTTTTCCTCTGCATAACTCGTGGGTTCACTTTTTTTTTCTTTTATGTTTCAAGTTAGATGTTATTCCTCTTTTATGTATTTATAGATATAAGCATGGAAATAATTCATTCCTATAAATACATCTGTGTGACGGGAAGAACTTTTTTCTGTTTTATTTTTAAATTTTATTTTTTAAAATTTTGAAATTTTATTTATTTTTTTATACAGCACGTTATTATTAGTTATGTATTTTATGCATATACATGTATACAGGTCAATCCCAAACTCCCAACTCATCCCACCACCACCACCCCATGGCTTCCCACACTTGGTGTCCATACGTTTGTTCTCTACCTCTGTGTCTCTATTTCTTCCCTGCAAACCAGTTCATCTGTACCATTTTTAGGCTCCACATATATGCATTAATATACAATATTTGTTTTCCTCTTTCTGACTTACTTCATTCTGTATGACAGTCTCTCGATCCATCGATGTCTCTACAAATGACCCAGTTTCATTCCTTTTTATGGCCGAGTCATATTCCATTTTATATATGTACCACATCTTTATCCATTCATCTGTCTGTGGGCATTTAGGTTGCTTCCATTACCTGGCTATTGTAAATAGTGCTGCAACGAACATTGTGGTGAATGTGCCTTTTTGAAATACGGTTTTCTCTGGGTATATGCCCAGAAGTGGGATTGCTGGATCAGATGGTAATTCTATTTCTAGTTATTTTAAGGAAACTCCATACTGTTCTCCATAGGGACTGTATCAATTTACATTCCCACCAATAGTGGAAGAGGGCTCCTTTTGTCCACACCCTCCCCAGAATTGGTTGTTTGTAGATTTTCTGATGATGCCGATTCTAACAGGTGTGAGGTGATACCTCATTGTAGTTTTGATTTGCATTTCTCTAATAATTAGTGCTGTTGGGCAGCTTTTCATGTGCGTCTTGGCCATCTCTGTGTCTCCTTTGAAGAAACGTCTCTTTAGATCTTCTGCCCATTTTTTTTGGGTTGTTTGTTTTTTTAATATTAAGCTGCATGAGCTGTTTATATATATTGGAGATTACACCTCTGTCCATTGATTCGTCTGCAACGATTTTCGCCCATTCTGAGGGATGCCTTTTTCCATTCCCGTGTTTTTTAACAAAAAAGGAAAGAAAGGAAATGAAGCAGAACACTAATGTGCGTAAAATATGCCTTTTGAAACGGTGGTTTTGAAATATGGACGTCCTTTGAAATTTTTGGTCGATATGTGACCCCAGGATTTGTTTTCAGGGCAGGTGTCATTTACAGGCCTGCAATGATTTTGAATATCAACTGACCATTAGCGTTGGGATTAAAGCTGCTGTTGTGTGAAACGGCCACAAGGTGGCAGCAGTTCACCCTTACCAAATCTGGTTACTAGGGCAAGAGAGCCTCAGTGGAAGTGGTGTTCTAGATTGGAGTTTAGAATGGAATGTACCAGGAGAAAGCCCCTCACGTTTGTCTCACTACTTCTTGTTCGTGTTTTTAATTTAAGTTTTTATTTTTTATTACAGCAAGTTTGATTACAATGTTTGGCTTGTTGTAGGTGTGGAAGATGTGGTTCTTTTACACATATACAGATGACTGTTCTTCTTGGGATCCTTTTCCCATGTACGTTATGACAGAATGTTGAGTAGTCCTCTCTTGGTATTCTGTAGGTCTTTGGTGATTATATATGTCACCTGTGTTTGTATATGTCTGTTAACCCCGATATCGTAATGAAACCAATCCTCACACCTTTCCATTGGTGAACCATAAGTTTGTTTAATGAATCTGTGATTGCCCTTCTCCGTGGAAATATCTGCCCTGGTATCCATTTTTAGGTAACACCTATAAGTGATATGATATGATATGTGTCTTTCACTTTCTGACTTACTACAAGTCACGTGATTACTTCTAGACTCATCTACGGTGCTGCAAATGGCATTGTGTCCTTTTTTCCCTTGGCTTCTCTTCTGCCTTAGCGGGGTCCATTTTCAACAATGTGATTCCCTGAGGGTTGTGGATTAGCTGACCTGGGCAGCCTTACCCTGCCGGCCCGCCCTCCCCAGGTGTGCCTCGTTGAGGTCAATATAAACAGAGCTCCAGGCAGCAATAGCCCCTGAAGCTGTGCCTGACTCCATATTCTCTGCCCCGTCAGCAGTCTCGGGGCTGTGCTGGTGGGAGGGAGTGAGGGGCCACAGCTTTGTGGGTGGCCCGGTGTGAGTGGGGTTCTGCTGGCCTTTCTGCAGGAGTTGCCAGGCTGCCGCCTGTAAAGAAGAGGATGTGTCACCCATACCTTCCGCTGGAATTTCTCTCCGGACAGAGGTGAGGAAGGAAAAAAGCAGTGGGGGCCGGGACAGGAGGGGTATCTCAGGCAGGGCAATGGAAAGCTTCTGGAAGAGCGCCAGGGTCCAGGACCACGCTGGCTGGCCTGCAGGCACCAAGTTGGCCTGCGTGCTGTCGCTGGTGTGGCTCCACGGTCCTTCCTCTAGGCTTTCAAGCCCTTGTACATATTCAGGTGTTTTACCTGGAAAGGGTGGGAACAGTTCAGCAGCAGCTGGCCTGGGGCTCAGCTCACGTTTACTCACAGATGCCTCGGCACGGTCCCCCAGCTTTGCAATGAGGACGCTCCTTGCGTGGGGGTTGGGTTGCTGGCTGTATGGGAGATGGTTCCCCACCTCTGACCAATTTCAGAATTGTTTACCACTGGAGCAAGTGCCGTGATAGGGTTTTCCTCTGCATAACTCGTGGGTTCACTTTTTTTTTCTTTTATGTTTCAAGTTAGATGTTATTCCTCTTTTATGTATTTATAGATATAAGCATGGAAATAATTCATTCCTATAAATACATCTGTGTGACGGGAAGAACTTTTTTCTGTTTTATTTTTAAATTTTATTTTTTAAAATTTTGAAATTTTATTTATTTTTTTATACAGCACGTTATTATTAGTTATGTATTTTATGCATATACATGTATACAGGTCAATCCCAAACTCCCAACTCATCCCACCACCACCACCCCATGGCTTCCCACACTTGGTGTCCATACGTTTGTTCTCTACCTCTGTGTCTCTATTTCTTCGCTGCAAACCAGTTCATCTGTACCATTTTTAGGCTCCACATACATGCATTAATATACAATATTTGTTTTCCTCTTTCTGACTTACTTCATTCTGTATGACAGTCTCTCGATCCATCGATGTCTCTACAAATGACCCAGTTTCATTCCTTTTTATGGCCGAGTCATATTCCATTTTATATATGTACCACATCTTTATCCATTCATCTGTCTGTGGGCATTTAGGTTGCTTCCATTACCTGGCTATTGTAAATAGTGCTGCAACGAACATTGTGGTGAATGTGCCTTTTTGAAATACGGTTTTCTCTGGGTATATGCCCAGAAGTGGGATTGCTGGATCAGATGGTAATTCTATTTCTAGTTATTTTAAGGAAACTCCATACTGTTCTCCATAGGGACTGTATCAATTTACATTCCCACCAATAGTGGAAGAGGGCTCCTTTTGTCCACACCCTCCCCAGAATTGGTTGTTTGTAGATTTTCTGATGATGCCGATTCTAACAGGTGTGAGGTGATACCTCATTGTAGTTTTGATTTGCATTTCTCTAATAATTAGTGCTGTTGGGCAGCTTTTCATGTGCGTCTTGGCCATCTCTGTGTCTCCTTTGAAGAAACGTCTCTTTAGATCTTCTGCCCATTTTTTTTGGGTTGTTTGTTTTTTTAATATTAAGCTGCATGAGCTGTTTATATATATTGGAGATTACACCTCTGTCCATTGATTCGTCTGCAACGATTTTCGCCCATTCTGAGGGATGCCTTTTTCCATTCCCGTGTTTTTTAACAAAAAAGGAAAGAAAGGAAATGAAGCAGAACACTAATGTGCGTAAAATATGCCTTTTGAAACGGTGGTTTTGAAATATGGACGTCCTTTGAAATTTTTGGTCGATATGTGACCCCAGGATTTGTTTTCAGGGCAGGTGTCATTTACAGGCCTGCAATGATTTTGAATATCAACTGACCATTAGCGTTGGGATTAAAGCTGCTGTTGTGTGAAACGGCCACAAGGTGGCAGCAGTTCACCCTTACCAAATCTGGTTACTAGGGCAAGAGAGCCTCAGTGGAAGTGGTGTTCTAGATTGGAGTTTAGAATGGAATGTACCAGGAGAAAGCCCCTCACGTTTGTCTCACTACTTCTTGTTCGTGTTTTTAATTTAAGTTTTTATTTTTTATTACAGCAAGTTTGATTACAATGTTTGGCTTGTTGTAGGTGTGGAAGATGTGGTTCTTTTACACATATACAGATGACTGTTCTTCTTGGGATCCTTTTCCCATGTACGTTATGACAGAATGTTGAGTAGTCCTCTCTTGGTATTCTGTAGGTCTTTGGTGATTATATATGTCACCTGTGTTTGTATATGTCTGTTAACCCCGATATCGTAATGAAACCAA
The DNA here is from genome assembly GCF_964341445.2 of Mesoplodon mirus. Taxonomy (NCBI): domain Eukaryota; kingdom Metazoa; phylum Chordata; class Mammalia; order Artiodactyla; family Ziphiidae; genus Mesoplodon; species Mesoplodon mirus. The sequence goes on from NW_028295556.1 coordinate 21,435, forward strand.
TCCTCACACCTTTCCATTGGTGAACCATAAGTTTGTTTAATGAATCTGTGATTGCCCTTCTCCGTGGAAATATCTGCCCTGGTATCCATTTTTAGGTAACACCTATAAGTGATATGATATGATATGTGTCTTTCACTTTCTGACTTACTACAAGTCACGTGATTACTTCTAGACTCATCTACGGTGCTGCAAATGGCATTGTGTCCTTTTTTCCCTTGGCTTCTCTTCTGCCTTAACGGGGTCCATTTTCAACAATGTGATTCCCTGAGGGTTGTGGATTAGCTGACCTGGGCAGCCTTACCCTGCCGGCCAGCCCTCCCCAGGTGTGCCTCGTTGAGGTCAATATAAACAGAGCTCCAGGCAGCAATAGCCCCTGAAGCTGTGCCTGACTCCATATTCTCTGCCCCGTCAGCAGTCTCGGCGCTGTGCTGGTGGGAGGGAGTGAGGGGCCACAGCTTTGTGGGTGGCCCGGTGTGAGTGGGGTTCTGCTGGCCTTTCTGCAGGAGTTGCCAGGCTGCCGCCTGTAAAGAAGAGGATGTGTCACCCATACCTTCTGCTGGAATTTCTCTCCAGACAGAGGTGAGGAAGGAAAAAAGCAGTGGGGGCCGGGACAGGAGGGGTATCTCAGGCAGGGCAATGGAAAGCTTCTGGAAGAGCGCCGGGGCCAGGACCACGCTGGCTGGCCTGCAGGCACCAAGTTGGCCTGTGTGCTGTTGCTGGTGTGGCTCCACGGTCCTTCCTCTAGGCTTTCAAGCCCTTGTACATATTCAGGTGTTTTACCTGGAAAGGGTGGGAACAGTTCAGCAGCAGCTGGCCTGGGGCTCAGCTCACGTTTACTCACAGATGCCTCGGCACGGTCCCCCAGCTTTGCAATGAGGACGCTCCTTGCGTGGGGGTTGGGTTGCTGGCTGTATGGGAGATGGTTCCCCACCTCTGACCAATTTCAGAATTGTTTACCACTGGAGCAAGTGCCCTGATAGGGTTTTCCTCTGTATAACTCCTGGGTTCAGGTTTTTATTTTCTTTTATGGTTCAAGTTAGATTTTATTCCCCTTTTATGTATTTATAGATAGAAGCATGGAAATAATTTTTCCTATAAATACATCTGTGTGATGGGAAGAATTTTTTCTGTTTTATTTTTAAATTTTATTTTTTAAAATTTTGAAATTTAATTTTATTTCTTTTTTTTATACAGCACGTTATTATTAGTTATGTATTTTATGTATATACATGTATACAGGTCAATCCCAAACTCCCAAATCATCCCGCCACCACCACCCCATGGCTTCCCACACTTGGTGTCCATACGTTTGTTCTCTACCTCTGTGTCTCTATTTCTTCCCTGCAAACCAGTTCATCTGTACCATTTTTAGGCTCCACATATATGCATTAATATACAATATTTGTTTTCCTCTTTCTGACTTACTTCATTCTGTATGACAGTCTCTCAATCCATCGATGTCTCTACAAATGACCCAGTTTCATTCCTTTTTATGGCCGAGTCATATTCCATTTTATATATGTACCACATCTTTATCCATTCATCTGTCTGTGGGCATTTAGGTTGCTTCCATTACCTGGCTATTGTAAATAGTGCTGCAACGAACATTGTGGTGAATGTGCCTTTTTGAAATACGGTTTTCTCTGGGTATATGCCCAGAAGTGGGATTGCTGGATCAGATGGTAATTCTATTTCTAGTTATTTTAAGGAAACTCCATACTGTTCTCCATAGGGACTGTATCAATTTACATTCCCACCAATAGTGGAAGAGGGCTCCTTTTGTCCACACCCTCCCCAGAATTGGTTGTTTGTAGATTTTCTGATGATGCCGATTCTAACAGGTGTGAGGTGATACCTCATTGTAATTTTGATTTGCATTTCTCTAATAATTAGTGCTGTTGAGCAGCTTTTCATGTGCGTCTTGGCCATCTCTGTGTCTCCTTTGAAGAAACGTCTCTTTAGATCTTCTGCCCATTTTTTTGGGGTTGTTTGTTTTTTTAATACTAAGCTGCATGAGCTGTTTATATATATTGGAGATTAAACCTCTGTCCATTGATTCGTCTGCAACGATTTTCGCCCATTCTGAGGGATGCCTTTTTCCATTCCCGTGTTTTTTAACAAAAAAGGAAAGAAAGGAAAAGAAGCAGAACACTAATGTGCGTAAAATATGCCTTTTGAAACGGTCGTTTTGAAATATGGACGTCCTTTGAAATTTTTGGTCGATATGTGACCCCAGGATTTGTTTTCAGGGCAGGTGTCATTTACAGGCCTGCAATGATTTTGAATATCAACTGACCATTAGCGTTGGGATTAAAGCTGCTGTTGTGTGAAACGGCCACAAGGTGGCAGCAGTTCACCCTTACCAAATCTGGTTACTAGGGCAAGAGAGCCTCAGTGGAAGTAGTGTTCTAGATTGGAGTTTAGAATGGAATGTACCAGGAGAAAGCCCCTCACGTTTGTCTCACTACTTCTTGTTCGTGTTTTTAATTTAAGTTTTTATTTTTTATTACAGCAAGTTTGATTACAATGTTTGGCTTGTTGTAGGTGTGGAAGATGTGGTTCTTTTACACATATACAGATGACTGTTCTTCTTGGGATCCTTTTCCCATGTACGTTATGACAGAATGTTGAGTAGTCCTCTCTTGGTATTCTGTAGGTCTTTGGTGATTATATATGTCACCTGTGTTTGTATATGTCTGTTAACCCCGATATCGTAATGAAACCAATCCTCACACCTTTCCATTGGTGAACCATAAGTTTGTTTAATGAATCTGTGATTGCCCTTCTCCGTGGAAATATCTGCCCTGGTATCCATTTTTAGGTAACACCTATAAGTGATATGATATGATATGTGTCTTTCACTTTCTGACTTACTACAAGTCACGTGATTACTTCTAGACTCATCTACGGTGCTGCAAATGGCATTGTGTCCTTTTTTCCCTTGGCTTCTCTTCTGCCTTAGCGGGGTCCATTTTCAACAATGTGATTCCCTGAGGGTTGTGGATTAGCTGACCTGGGCAGCCTTACCCTGCCGGCCCGCCCTCCCCAGGTGTGCCTCATTGAGGTCAATATAAACAGAGCTCCAGGCAGCAATAGCCCCTGAAGCTGTGCCTGACTCCATATTCTCTGCCCCGTCAGCAGTCTCGGGGCTGTGCTGGTGGGAGGGAGTGAGGGGCCACAGCTTTGTGGGTGGCCCGGTGTGAGTGGGGTTCTGCTGGCCTTTCTGCAGGAGTTGCCAGGCTGCCGCCTGTAAAGAAGAGGATGTGTCACCCATACCTTCCGCTGGAATTTCTCTCCGGACAGAGGTGAGGAAGGAAAAAAGCAGTGGGGGCCGGGACAGGAGGGGTATCTCAGGCAGGGCAATGGAAAGCTTCTGGAAGAGCGCCAGGGTCCAGGACCACGCTGGCTGGCCTGCAGGCACCAAGTTGGCCTGCGTGCTGTCGCTGGTGTGGCTCCACGGTCCTTCCTCTAGGCTTTCAAGCCCTTGTACATATTCAGGTGTTTTACCTGGAAAGGGTGGGAACAGTTCAGCAGCAGCTGGCCTGGGGCTCAGCTCACGTTTACTCACAGATGCCTCGGCACGGTCCCCCAGCTTTGCAATGAGGACGCTCCTTGCGTGGGGGTTGGGTTGCTGGCTGTATGGGAGATGGTTCCCCACCTCTGACCAATTTCAGAATTGTTTACCACTGGAGCAAGTGCCGTGATAGGGTTTTCCTCTGCATAACTCGTGGGTTCACTTTTTTTTTCTTTTATGTTTCAAGTTAGATGTTATTCCTCTTTTATGTATTTATAGATATAAGCATGGAAATAATTCATTCCTATAAATACATCTGTGTGACGGGAAGAACTTTTTTCTGTTTTATTTTTAAATTTTATTTTTTAAAATTTTGAAATTTTATTTATTTTTTTATACAGCACGTTATTATTAGTTATGTATTTTATGCATATACATGTATACAGGTCAATCCCAAACTCCCAACTCATCCCACCACCACCACCCCATGGCTTCCCACACTTGGTGTCCATACGTTTGTTCTCTACCTCTGTGTCTCTATTTCTTCCCTGCAAACCAGTTCATCTGTACCATTTTTAGGCTCCACATATATGCATTAATATACAATATTTGTTTTCCTCTTTCTGACTTACTTCATTCTGTATGACAGTCTCTCGATCCATCGATGTCTCTACAAATGACCCAGTTTCATTCCTTTTTATGGCCGAGTCATATTCCATTTTATATATGTACCACATCTTTATCCATTCATCTGTCTGTGGGCATTTAGGTTGCTTCCATTACCTGGCTATTGTAAATAGTGCTGCAACGAACATTGTGGTGAATGTGCCTTTTTGAAATACGGTTTTCTCTGGGTATATGCCCAGAAGTGGGATTGCTGGATCAGATGGTAATTCTATTTCTAGTTATTTTAAGGAAACTCCATACTGTTCTCCATAGGGACTGTATCAATTTACATTCCCACCAATAGTGGAAGAGGGCTCCTTTTGTCCACACCCTCCCCAGAATTGGTTGTTTGTAGATTTTCTGATGATGCCGATTCTAACAGGTGTGAGGTGATACCTCATTGTAGTTTTGATTTGCATTTCTCTAATAATTAGTGCTGTTGGGCAGCTTTTCATGTGCGTCTTGGCCATCTCTGTGTCTCCTTTGAAGAAACGTCTCTTTAGATCTTCTGCCCATTTTTTTTGGGTTGTTTGTTTTTTTAATATTAAGCTGCATGAGCTGTTTATATATATTGGAGATTACACCTCTGTCCATTGATTCGTCTGCAACGATTTTCGCCCATTCTGAGGGATGCCTTTTTCCATTCCCGTGTTTTTTAACAAAAAAGGAAAGAAAGGAAATGAAGCAGAACACTAATGTGCGTAAAATATGCCTTTTGAAACGGTGGTTTTGAAATATGGACGTCCTTTGAAATTTTTGGTCGATATGTGACCCCAGGATTTGTTTTCAGGGCAGGTGTCATTTACAGGCCTGCAATGATTTTGAATATCAACTGACCATTAGCGTTGGGATTAAAGCTGCTGTTGTGTGAAACGGCCACAAGGTGGCAGCAGTTCACCCTTACCAAATCTGGTTACTAGGGCAAGAGAGCCTCAGTGGAAGTGGTGTTCTAGATTGGAGTTTAGAATGGAATGTACCAGGAGAAAGCCCCTCACGTTTGTCTCACTACTTCTTGTTCGTGTTTTTAATTTAAGTTTTTATTTTTTATTACAGCAAGTTTGATTACAATGTTTGGCTTGTTGTAGGTGTGGAAGATGTGGTTCTTTTACACATATACAGATGACTGTTCTTCTTGGGATCCTTTTCCCATGTACGTTATGACAGAATGTTGAGTAGTCCTCTCTTGGTATTCTGTAGGTCTTTGGTGATTATATATGTCACCTGTGTTTGTATATGTCTGTTAACCCCGATATCGTAATGAAACCAATCCTCACACCTTTCCATTGGTGAACCATAAGTTTGTTTAATGAATCTGTGATTGCCCTTCTCCGTGGAAATATCTGCCCTGGTATCCATTTTTAGGTAACACCTATAAGTGATATGATATGATATGTGTCTTTCACTTTCTGACTTACTACAAGTCACGTGATTACTTCTAGACTCATCTACGGTGCTGCAAATGGCATTGTGTCCTTTTTTCCCTTGGCTTCTCTTCTGCCTTAACGGGGTCCAGTTTCAACAATGTGATTCCCTGAGGGTTGTGGATTAGCTGACCTGGGCAGCCTTACCCTGCCGGCCAGCCCTCCCCAGGTGTGCCTCGTTGAGGTCAATATAAACAGACCTCCAGGCAGCAATAGCCCCTGAAGCTGTGCCTGACTCCATATTCTCTGCCCCGTCAGCAGTCTCGGGGCTGTGCTGGTGGGAGGGAGTGAGGGGCCACAGCTTTGTGGGTGGCCCGGTGTGAGTGGGGTTCTGCTGGCCTTTCTGCAGGAGTTGCCAGGCTGCCGCCTGTAAAGAAGAGGATGTGTCACCCATACCTTCTGCTGGAATTTCTCTCCAGACAGAGGTGAGGAAGGAAAAAAGCAGTGGGGGCCGGGACAGGAGGGGTATCTCAGGCAAGGCAATGGAAAGCTTCTGGAAGAGCGCCGGGGCCAGGACCACGCTGGCTGGCCTGCAGGCACCAAGTTGGCCTGTGTGCTGTTGCTGGTGTGGCTCCACGGTCCTTCCTCTAGGCTTTCAAGCCCTTGTACATATTCAGGTGTTTTACCTGGAAAGGGTGGGAACAGTTCAGCAGCAGCTGGCCTGGGGCTCAGCTCACGTTTACTCACAGATGCCTCGGCACGGTCCCCCAGCTTTGCAATGAGGACGCTCCTTGCGTGGGGGTTGGGTTGCTGGCTGTATGGGAGATGGTTCCCCACCTCTGACCAATTTCAGAATTGTTTACCACTGGAGCAAGTGCCCTGATAGGGTTTTCCTCTGTATAACTCCTGGGTTCAGGTTTTTATTTTCTTTTATGGTTCAAGTTAGATTTTATTCCCCTTTTATGTATTTATAGATAGAAGCATGGAAATAATTTTTCCTATAAATACATCTGTGTGATGGGAAGAATTTTTTCTGTTTTATTTTTAAATTTTATTTTTTAAAATTTTGAAATTTAATTTTATTTATTTTTTTTATACAGCACGTTATTATTAGTTATGTATTTTATGTATATACATGTATACAGGTCAATCCCAAACTCCCAACTCATCCCGCCACCACCACCCCATGGCTTCCCACACTTGGTGTCCATACGTTTGTTCTCTACCTCTGTGTCTCTATTTCTTCCCTGCAAACCAGTTCATCTGTACCATTTTTAGGCTCCACATATATGCATTAATATACAATATTTGTTTTCCTCTTTCTGACTTACTTCATTCTGTATGACAGTCTCTCGATCCATCGATGTCTCTACAAATGACCCAGTTTCATTCCTTTTTATGGCCGAGTCATATTCCATTTTATATATGTACCACATCTTTATCCATTCATCTGTCTGTGGGCATTTAGGTTGTTTCCATTACCTGGCTATTGTAAATAGTGCTGCAACGAACATTGTGGTGAATGTGCCTTTTTGAAATACGGTTTTCTCTGCGTATATGCCCAGAAGTGGGATTGCTGGATCAGATGGTAATTCTATTTCTAGTTATTTTAAGGAAACTCCATACTGTTCTCCATAGTGACTGTATCAATTTACATTCCCACCAATAGTGGAAGAGGGCTCCTTTTGTCCACACCCTCCCCAGAATTGGTTGTTTGTAGATTTTCTGATGATGCCGATTCTAACAGGTGTGAGGTGATACCTCATTGTAGTTTTGATTTGCATTTCTCTAATAATTAGTGCTGTTGAGCAGCTTTTCATGTGCGTCTTGGCCATCTCTGTGTCTCCTTTGAAGAAACGTCTCTTTAGATCTTCTGCCCATTTTTTTGGGGTTGTTTGTTTTTTTAATATTAAGCTGCATGAGGTGTTTATATATATTGGAGATTAAACCTCTGTCCATTGATTCGTCTGCAACGATTTTCGCCCATTCTGAGGGATGCCTTTTTCCATTCCCGTGTTTTTTAACAAAAAAGGAAAGAAAGGATAAGAAGCAGAACACTAATGTGCGTAAAATATGCCTTTTGAAACGGTGGTTTTGAAATATGGACGTCCTTTGAAATTTTTGGTCGATATGTGACCCCAGGATTTGTTTTCAGGGCAGGTGTCATTTACAGGCCTGCAATGATTTTGAATATCAACTGACCATTAGCGTTGGGATTAAAGCTGCTGTTGTGTGAAACGGCCACAAGGTGGCAGCAGTTCACCCTCACCAAATCTGGTTACTAGGGCAAGAGAGCCTCAGTGGAAGTGGTGTTCTAGATTGGAGTTTAGAATGGAATGTACCAGGAGAAAGCCCCTCACGTTTGTCTCACTACTTCTTGTTCGTGTTTTTAATTTAAGTTTTATTTTTTATTACAGCAAGTTTGATTACAATGTTTGGCTTGCTGTAGGTGTGGAAGATGTGGTTCTTTTACACATATACAGATGACTGTTCTTCCTGGGATCCTTTTCCCATGTACGTTTGACAGAATGTTGAGTAGTCCTCTCTTGGTATTCTGTAGGTCTTTGGTGATTATATATGTCACCTGTGTTTGTATATGTCTGTTAACCCCGATATCGTAATGAAACCAATCCTCACACCTTTCCATTGGTGAACCATAAGTTTGTTTAATGAATCTGTGATTGCCCTTCTCCGTGGAAATATCTGCCCTGGTATCCATTTTTAGGTAACACCTATAAGTGATATGATATGATATGTGTCTTTCACTTTCTGACTTACTACAAGTCACGTGATTACTTCTAGACTCATCTACGGTGCTGCAAATGGCATTGTGTCCTTTTTTCCCTTGGCTTCTCTTCTGCCTTAGCGGGGTCCATTTTCAACAATGTGATTCCCTGAGGGTTGTGGATTAGCTGACCTGGGCAGCCTTACCCTGCCGGCCCGCCCTCCCCAGGTGTGCCTCGTTGAGGTCAATATAAACAGCGCTCCAGGCAGCAATAGCCCCTGAAGCTGTGCCTGACTCCATATTCTCTGCCCCGTCAGCAGTCTCGGGGCTGTGCTGGTGGGAGGGAGTGAGGGGCCACAGCTTTGTGGGTGGCCCGGTGTGAGTGGGGTTCTGCTGGCCTTTCTGCAGGAGTTGCCAGGCTGCCGCCTGTAACGAAGAGGATGTGTCACCCATACCTTCCGCTGGAATTTCTCTCCGGACAGAGGTGAGGAAGGAAAAAAGCAGTGGGGGCCGGGACAGGAGGGGTATCTCAGGCAGGGCAATGGAAAGCTTCTGGAAGAGCGCCAGGGTCCAGGACCACGCTGGCTGGCCTGCAGGCACCAAGTTGGCCTGCGTGCTGTCGCTGGTGTGGCACCACGGTCCTTCCTCTAGGCTTTCAAGCCCTTGTACATATTCAGGTGTTTTACCTGGAAAGGGTGGGAACAGTTCAGCAGCAGCTGGCCTGGGGCTCAGCTCACGTTTACTCACAGATGCCTCGGCACGGTCCCCCAGCTTTGCAATGAGGACGCTCCTTGCGTGGGGTGTGGGTTGCTGGCTGTATGGGAGATGGTTCCCCACCTCTTACCAATTTCAGAATTGTTTACCACTGGAGCAAGTGCCCTGATAGGGTTTTCCTCTGTATAACTCCTGGGTTCAGGTTTTTTTTTTTCTTTTATGGTTCAAGTTAGATTTTATTCCCCTTTTATGTATTTATAGATATAAGCATGGAAATAATTCTTTCCTATAAATACATCTGTGTGCTGGGAAGAATTTTTTCTGTTTTATTTTTAAATTTTATTTTTTAAAATTTTGAAATTAATTTTATTTATTTTTTTATACAGCACGTTATTATTAGTTATGTATTTTATGTATATACATGTATACAGGTCAATCCCAAACTCCCGACTCATCCCACCACCACCACCCCATGGCTTCCCACACTTGGTGTCCATACGTTTGTTCTCTACCTCTGTGTCTCTATTTCTTCCCTGCAAACCAGTTCATCTGTACCATTTTTAGGCTCCACATATATGCATTAATATACAATATTTGTTTTCCTCTTTCTGACTTTCTTCATTCTGTATGACAGTCTCTCGATCCATCGATGTCTCTACAAATGACCCAGTTTCATTCCTTTTTATGGCCGAGTCATATTCCATTTTATATATGTACCACATCTTTATCCATTCATCTGTCTGTGGGCATTTAGGTTGCTTCCATTACCTGGCTATTGTAAATAGTGCTGCAACGAACATTGTGGTGAATGTGCCTTTTTGAAATACGGTTTTCTCTGGGTATATGCCCAGAAGTGGGATTCCTGGATCAGATGGTAATTCTATTTCTAATTTTTTTAAGGAAACTCCATACTGTTCTCCATAGTGACTGTATCAATTTACAATCCCACCAATAGTGGAAGAGGGCTCCATTTGTCCACACCCTCCCCAGAATTGGTTGTTTGTAGATTTTCTGATGATGCCGATTCTAACAGGTGTGAGGTGATACCTCATTGTAGTTTTGATTTGCATTTCTCTAATAATTAGTGCTGTTGAGCAGCTTTTCATGTGCGTCTTGGCCATCTCTGTGTCTCCTTTGAAGAAACGTCTCTTTAGATCTTCTGCCCATTTTTTTTGGGTTGTTTGTTTTTTTAATATTAAGCTGCATGAGCTGTTTATATATATTGGAGATTAAACCTGTGTCCATTGATTCGTTTGCAACGATTTTCACCCATCCTGAGGGATGCCTTTTTCCATTCCCGTTTTTTTTATCAAAAAAGGAAAGAAAGGAAAAGAAGCAGAACACTAATGTGCGTAAAATATGCATTTTGAAACGGTCGTTTTGAAATATGGATGTCCTTTGAATTTTTTGGTCGATATGTGACCCCAGGATTTGTTTTCAGGGCAGGTGTCATTTACAGGCCTGCAATGATTTTGAATATCAACTGACCATTAGCGTTGGGATTAAAGCTGCTGTTGTGTGAAACGGCCACAAGGTGGCAGCAGTTCACCCTTACCAAATCTGGTTACTAGGGCAAGAGAGCCTCAGTGGAAGTGGTGTTCTAGATTGGAGTTTAGAATGGAATGTACCAGGAGAAAGCCCCTCACGTTTGTCTCACTACTTCTTGTTCGTGTTTTTAATTTAAGTTTTTATTTTTTATTACAGCAAGTTTGATTACAATGTTTGGCTTGTTGTAGGTGTGGAAGATGTGGTTCTTTTACACATATACAGATGACTGTTCTTCTTGGGATCCTTTTCCCATGTACGTTATGACAGAATGTTGAGTAGTCCTCTCTTGGTATTCTGTAGGTCTTTGGTGATTATATATGTCACCTGTGTTTGTATATGTCTGTTAACCCCGATATCGTAATGAAACCAATCCTCACACCTTTCCATTGGTGAACCATAAGTTTGTTTAATGAATCTGTGATTGCCCTTCTCCGTGGAAATATCTGCCCTGGTATCCATTTTTAGGTAACACCTATAAGTGATATGATATGATATGTGTCTTTCACTTTCTGACTTACTACAAGTCACGTGATTACTTCTAGACTCATCTACGGTGCTGCAAATGGCATTGTGTCCTTTTTTCCCTTGGCTTCTCTTCTGCCTTAGCGGGGTCCATTTTCAACAATGTGATTCCCTGAGGGTTGTGGATTAGCTGACCTGGGCAGCCTTACCCTGCCGGCCCGCCCTCCCCAGGTGTGCCTCGTTGAGGTCAATATAAACAGCGCTCCAGGCAGCAATAGCCCCTGAAGCTGTGCCTGACTCCATATTCTCTGCCCCGTCAGCAGTCTCGGGGCTGTGCTGGTGGGAGGGAGTGAGGGGCCACAGCTTTGTGGGTGGCCCGGTGTGAGTGGGGTTCTGCTGGCCTTTCTGCAGGAGTTGCCAGGCTGCCGCCTGTAAAGAAGAGGATGTGTCACCCATACCTTCCGCTGGAATTTCTCTCCGGACAGAGGTGAGGAAGGAAAAAAGCAGTGGGGGCCGGGACAGGAGGGGTATCTCAGGCAGGGCAATGGAAAGCTTCTGGAAGAGCGCCAGGGTCCAGGACCACGCTGGCTGGCCTGCAGGCACCAAGTTGGCCTGCGTGCTGTCGCTGGTGTGGCTCCACGGTCCTTCCTCTAGGCTTTCAAGCCCTTGTACATATTCAGGTGTTTTACCTGGAAAGGGTGGGAACAGTTCAGCAGCAGCTGGCCTGGGGCTCAGCTCACGTTTACTCACAGATGCCTCGGCACGGTCCCCCAGCTTTGCAATGAGGACGCTCCTTGCGTGGGGGGTGGGTTGCTGGCTGTATGGGAGATGGTTCCCCACCTCTGACCAATTTCAGAATTGTTTACCGCTGGAGCAAGTGCCGTGATAGGGTTTTCCTCTGTATAACTCGTGGGTTCAATTTTTTTATCTTTTTTGGTTCAAGTTAAATTTTATTCCTCTTTTATGTATTTATAAATATAAGCATGGAAATAATTCATTCCTATAAATACATCTGTGTGCTGGGAAGAATTTTTTCTGTTTTATTTTTAAATTTTATTTTTTAAAATTTTGAAATTAATTTTATTTATTTTTTTATACAGCACGTTATTATTAGTTATGTATTTTATGTATATACATGTATACAGGTCAATCCCAAACTCCCGACTCATCCCACCACCACCACCCCATGGCTTCCCACACTTGGTGTCCATACGTTTGTTCTCTACCTCTGTGTCTCTATTTCTTCCCTGCAAACCAGTTCATCTGTACCATTTTTAGGCTCCACATATATGCATTAATATACAATATTTGTTTTCCTCTTTCTGACTTTCTTCATTCTGTATGACAGTCTCTCGATCCATCGATGTCTCTACAAATGACCCAGTTTCATTCCTTTTTATGGCCGAGTCATATTCCATTTTATATATGTACCACATCTTTATCCATTCATCTGTCTGTGGTCATTTAGGTTGCTTCCATTACCTGGCTATTGTAAATAGTGCTGCAACGAACATTGTGGTGAATGTGCCTTTTTGAAATACGGTTTTCTCTGGGTATATGCCCAGAAGTGGGATTGCTGGATCAGATGGTAATTCTATTTCTCGTTTTTTTAAGGAAACTCCATACTGTTCTCCATAGTGACTGTATCAATTTACAATCCCACCAATAGTGGAAGAGGGCTCCATTTGTCCACACCCTCCCCAGAATTGGTTGTTTGTAGATTTTCTGATGATGCCGATTCTAACAGGTGTGAGGTGATACCTCATTGTAGTTTTGATTTGCATTTCTCTAATAATTAGTGCTGTTGAGCAGCTTTTCATGTGCGTCTTGGCCATCTCTGTGTCTCCTTTGAAGAAACGTCTCTTTAGATCTTCTGCCCATTTTTTTTGGGTTGTTTGTTTTTTTAATATTAAGCTGCATGAGCTGTTTATATATATTGGAGATTAAACCTGTGTCCATTGATTCGTTTGCAACGATTTTCACCCATCCTGAGGGATGCCTTTTTCCATTCCCGTTTTTTTTATCAAAAAAGGAAAGAAAGGAAAAGAAGCAGAACACTAATGTGCGTAAAATATGCATTTTGAAACGGTCGTTTTGAAATATGGATGTCCTTTGAATTTTTTGGTCGATATGTGACCCCAGGATTTGTTTTCAGGGCAGGTGTCATTTACAGGCCTGCAATGATTTTGAATATCAACTGACCATTAGCGTTGGGATTAAAGCTGCTGTTGTGTGAAACGGCCACAAGGTGGCAGCAGTTCACCCTTACCAAATCTGGTTACTAGGGCAAGAGAGCCTCAGTGGAAGTGGTGTTCTAGATTGGAGTTTAGAATGGAATGTGCCAGGAGAAAGCCCCTCACGTTTGTCTCACTATTTCTTGTTCGTGTTTTTAATTTAATTTTTTATTTTTTATTACAGCAAGTTTGATTACAATGTTTGGCTTGTTGTAGGTGTGGAAGATGTGGTTCTTTTACACATATACAGATGACTGTTCTTCTTGGGATCCTTTTCCCATGTACGTTATGACAGAATGTTGAGTAGTCCTCTCTTGGTATTCTGTAGGTCTTTGGTGATTATATATGTCACCTGTGTTTGTATATGTCTGTTAACCCCGATATCGTAATGAAACCAATCCTCACACCTTTCCATTGGTGAACCATAAGTTTGTTTAATGAATCTGTGATTGCCCTTCTCCGTGGAAATATCTGCCCTGGTATCCATTTTTAGGTAACACCTATAAGTGATATGATATGATATGTGTCTTTCACTTTCTGACTTACTACAAGTCACGTGATTACTTCTAGACTCATCTACGGTGCTGCAAATGGCATTGTGTCCTTTTTTCCCTTGGCTTCTCTTCTGCCTTAGCGGGGTCCATTTTCAACAATGTGATTCCCTGAGGGTTGTGGATTAGCTGACCTGGGCAGCCTTACCCTGCCGGCCCGCCCTCCCCACGTGTGCCTCGTTGAGATCAATATAAACAGAGCTCCAGGCAGCAATAGCCCCTGAAGCTGTGCCTGACTCCATATTCTCTGCCCCGTCAGCAGTCTCGGGGCTGTGCTGGTGGGAGGGAGTGAGGGGCCACAGCTTTGTGGGTGGCCCGGTGTGAGTGGGGTTCTGCTGGCCTTTCTGCAGGAGTTGCCAGGCTGCCGCCTGTAAAGAAGAGGATGTGTCACCCATACCTTCCGCTGGAATTTCTCTCCGGACAGAGGTGAGGAAGGAAAAAAGCAGTGGGGGCCGGGACAGGAGGGGTATCTCAGGCAGGGCAATGGAAAGTTTCTGGAAGAGCGCCAGGGTCCAGGACCACGCTGGCTGGCCTGCAGGCACCAAGTTGGCCTGTGTGCTGTCGCTGGTGTGGCTCCACGGTCCTTCCTCTAGGCTTTCAAGCCCTTGTACATATTCAGGTGTTTTACCTGGAAAGGGTGGGAACAGTTCAGCAGCAGCTGGCCTGGGGCTCAGCTCACGTTTACTCACAGATGCCTCGGCACGGTCCCCCAGCTTTGCAATGAGGACGCTCCTTGCGTGGGGGGTGGGTTGCTGGCTGTATGGGAGATGGTTCCCCACCTCTGACCAATTTCAGAATTGTTTACCGCTGGAGCAAGTGCCGTGATAGGGTTTTCCTCTGTATAACTCGTGGGTTCAATTTTTTTATCTTTTTTGGTTCAAGTTAAATTTTATTCCTCTTTTATGTATTTATAAATATAAGCATGGAAATAATTCATTCCTATAAATACATCTGTGTGCTGGGAAGAACTTTTTTCTGTTTTATTTTTAAATTTTATTTTTTAAAATTTTGAAATTAATTTTATTTATTTTTTTATACAGCACGTTATTATTAGTTATGTATTTTATGTATATACATGTATACAGGTCAATCCCAAACTCCCGACTCATCCCACCACCACCACCCCATGGCTTCCCACACTTGGTGTCCATACGTTTGTTCTCTACCTCTGTGTCTCTATTTCTTCCCTGCAAACCAGTTCATCTGTACCATTTTTAGGCTCCACATATATGCATTAATATACAATATTTGTTTTCCTCTTTCTGACTTTCTTCATTCTGTATGACAGTCTCTCGATCCATCGATGTCTCTACAAATGACCCAGTTTCATTCCTTTTTATGGCCGAGTCATATTCCATTTTATATATGTACCACATCTTTATCCATTCATCTGTCTGTGGTCATTTAGGTTGCTTCCATTACCTGGCTATTGTAAATAGTGCTGCAACGAACATTGTGGTGAATGTGCCTTTTTGAAATACGGTTTTCTCTGGGTATATGCCCAGAAGTGGGATTGCTGGATCAGATGGTAATTCTATTTCTCGTTTTTTTAAGGAAACTCCATACTGTTCTCCATAGTGACTGTATCAATTTACAATCCCACCAATAGTGGAAGAGGGCTCCATTTGTCCACACCCTCCCCAGAATTGGTTGTTTGTAGATTTTCTGATGATGCCGATTCTAACAGGTGTGAGGTGATACCTCATTGTAGTTTTGATTTGCATTTCTCTAATAATTAGTGCTGTTGAGCAGCTTTTCATGTGCGTCTTGGCCATCTCTGTGTCTCCTTTGAAGAAACGTCTCTTTAGATCTTCTGCCCATTTTTTTTGGGTTGTTTGTTTTTTTAATATTAAGCTGCATGAGCTGTTTATATATATTGGAGATTAAACCTGTGTCCATTGATTCGTTTGCAACGATTTTCACCCATCCTGAGGGATGCCTTTTTCCATTCCCGTTTTTTTTATCAAAAAAGGAAAGAAAGGAAAAGAAGCAGAACACTAATGTGCGTAAAATATGCATTTTGAAACGGTCGTTTTGAAATATGGATGTCCTTTGAATTTTTTGGTCGATATGTGACCCCAGGATTTGTTTTCAGGGCAGGTGTCATTTACAGGCCTGCAATGATTTTGAATATCAACTGACCATTAGCGTTGGGATTAAAGCTGCTGTTGTGTGAAACGGCCACAAGGTGGCAGCAGTTCACCCTTACCAAATCTGGTTACTAGGGCAAGAGAGCCTCAGTGGAAGTGGTGTTCTAGATTGGAGTTTAGAATGGAATGTGCCAGGAGAAAGCCCCTCACGTTTGTCTCACTATTTCTTGTTCGTGTTTTTAATTTAATTTTTTATTTTTTATTACAGCAAGTTTGATTACAATGTTTGGCTTGTTGTAGGTGTGGAAGATGTGGTTCTTTTACACATATACAGATGACTGTTCTTCTTGGGATCCTTTTCCCATGTACGTTATGACAGAATGTTGAGTAGTCCTCTCTTGGTATTCTGTAGGTCTTTGGTGATTATATATGTCACCTGTGTTTGTATATGTCTGTTAACCCCGATATCGTAATGAAACCAATCCTCACACCTTTCCATTGGTGAACCATAAGTTTGTTTAATGAATCTGTGATTGCCCTTCTCCGTGGAAATATCTGCCCTGGTATCCATTTTTAGGTAACACCTATAAGTGATATGATATGATATGTGTCTTTCACTTTCTGACTTACTACAAGTCACGTGATTACTTCTAGACTCATCTACGGTGCTGCAAATGGCATTGTGTCCTTTTTTCCCTTGGCTTCTCTTCTGCCTTAGCGGGGTCCATTTTCAACAATGTGATTCCCTGAGGGTTGTGGATTAGCTGACCTGGGCAGCCTTACCCTGCCGGCCCGCCCTCCCCACGTGTGCCTCGTTGAGATCAATATAAACAGAGCTCCAGGCAGCAATAGCCCCTGAAGCTGTGCCTGACTCCATATTCTCTGCCCCGTCAGCAGTCTCGGGGCTGTGCTGGTGGGAGGGAGTGAGGGGCCACAGCTTTGTGGGTGGCCCGGTGTGAGTGGGGTTCTGCTGGCCTTTCTGCAGGAGTTGCCAGGCTGCCGCCTGTAAAGAAGAGGATGTGTCACCCATACCTTCCGCTGGAATTTCTCTCCGGACAGAGGTGAGGAAGGAAAAAAGCAGTGGGGGCCGGGACAGGAGGGGTATCTCAGGCAGGGCAATGGAAAGTTTCTGGAAGAGCGCCAGGGTCCAGGACCACGCTGGCTGGCCTGCAGGCACCAAGTTGGCCTGTGTGCTGTCGCTGGTGTGGCTCCACGGTCCTTCCTCTAGGCTTTCAAGCCCTTGTACATATTCAGGTGTTTTACCTGGAAAGGGTGGGAACAGATCAGAAGCAGCTGGCCTGGGGCTCAGCTCACGTTTACTCACAGATGCCTCGGGACGGTCCCCCAGCTTTTCAATGAGGACGCTCCTTTTGTGGGGGGTGGGTGGCTGGCTGTATGGGAGATGGTTCCCCACCTCTGACCAATTTCAGAATTGTTTACCGCTGGAGCAAGTGCCGTGATAGGGTTTTCCTCTGTATAACTCGTGGGTTTAATTTTTTTTTTCTTTTTTGGTTCCAGTTAGATTTTATTCCTCTTTTATGCATTTATAAATATAAGCATGGAAATAATTCATTCCTATAAATACATCTGTGTGACGGGAAGAATTTTTTCTGTTTTATTTTTAAATTTTATTTTTTAAAATTTTGAAATTTAATTTTATTTATGTTTTTATACAGCACGTTATTATTAGTTATGTATTTTATGCATATACATGTATACAGGTCAATCCCAATCTCCCAACTCATCCCACCACCACCACCCCATGGATTCCCACAATTGGTGTCCATACGTTTGTTCTCTACCTCTGTGTCTCTATTTCTTCCCTGCAAACCAGTTCATCTGTACCATTTTTAGGCTCCACATATATGCATTAATAGACAATATTTGTTTTCCTCTTTCTGACTTACTTCATTCTGTATGACAGTCTCTCGATCCATCGATGTCTCTACAAATGACCCAGTTTCATTCCTTTTTATGGCCGAGTCATATTCCATTTTATATATGTACCACATCTTTATCCATTCATCTGTCTGAGGGCATTTAGGTTGCTTCCATTATCTGGCTATTGTAAATAGTGCTGCAACGAACATTGTGGTGAATGTGCCTTTTTGAAATACGGTTTTCTCTGGGTATATGCCCAGAAGTGGGATTGCTGGATCAGATGGTAATTCTATTTCTAGTTTTTTTAAGGAAACTCCATACTGTTCTCCATAGGGACTGTATCAATTTACATTCCCACCAATAGTGGAAGAGGGCTCCTTTTGTCCACACCCTCCCCAGAATTGGTTGTTTGTAGATTTTCTGATGATGCCGATTCTAACAGGTGTGAGGTGATACCTCATTGTAGTTTTGATTTGCATTTCTCTAATAATTAGTGCTGTTGAGCAGCTTTTCATGTGCGTCTTGGCCATCTCTGTGTCTCCTTTGAAGAAACGTCTCTTTAGATCTTCTGCCCATTTTTTTTGGGTTGTTTGTTTTTTTAATATTAAGCTGCATGAGCTGTTTATATATATTGGAGATTAAACCTGTGTCCATTGATTCGTTTGCAACGATTTTCACCCATCCTGAGGGATGCCTTTTTCCATTCCCGTTTTTTTTATCAAAAAAGGAAAGAAAGGAAAAGAAGCAGAACACTAATGTGCGTAAAATATGCATTTTGAAACGGTCGTTTTGAAATATGGATGTCCTTTGAATTTTTTGGTCGATATGTGACCCCAGGATTTGTTTTCAGGGCAGGTGTCATTTACAGGCCTGCAATGATTTTGAATATCAACTGACCATTAGCGTTGGGATTAAAGCTGCTGTTGTGTGAAACGGCCACAAGGTGGCAGCAGTTCACCCTTACCAAATCTGGTTACTAGGGCAAGAGAGCCTCAGTGGAAGTGGTGTTCTAGATTGGAGTTTAGAATGGAATGTGCCAGGAGAAAGCCCCTCACGTTTGTCTCACTATTTCTTGTTCGTGTTTTTAATTTAATTTTTTATTTTTTATTACAGCAAGTTTGATTACAATGTTTGGCTTGTTGTAGGTGTGGAAGATGTGGTTCTTTTACACATATACAGATGACTGTTCTTCTTGGGATCCTTTTCCCATGTACGTTATGACAGAATGTTGAGTAGTCCTCTCTTGGTATTCTGTAGGTCTTTGGTGATTATATATGTCACCTGTGTTTGTATATGTCTGTTAACCCCGATATCGTAATGAAACCAATCCTCACACCTTTCCATTGGTGAACCATAAGTTTGTTTAATGAATCTGTGATTGCCCTTCTCCGTGGAAATATCTGCCCTGGTATCCATTTTTAGGTAACACCTATAAGTGATATGATATGATATGTGTCTTTCACTTTCTGACTTACTACAAGTCACGTGATTACTTCTAGACTCATCTACGGTGCTGCAAATGGCATTGTGTCCTTTTTTCCCTTGGCTTCTCTTCTGCCTTAGCGGGGTCCATTTTCAACAATGTGATTCCCTGAGGGTTGTGGATTAGCTGACCTGGGCAGCCTTACCCTGCCGGCCCGCCCTCCGCAGGTGTGCCTCATTGAGATCAATATAAACAGAGCTCCAGGCAGCAATAGCCCCTGAAGCTGTGCCTGACTCCATATTCTCTGCCCCGTCAG
This sequence comes from Mesoplodon mirus, assembly GCF_964341445.2. Lineage (NCBI taxonomy): Eukaryota > Metazoa > Chordata > Mammalia > Artiodactyla > Ziphiidae > Mesoplodon > Mesoplodon mirus. The sequence goes on from NW_028295556.1 coordinate 40,920, forward strand.
CAGTCTCGGGGCTGTGCTGGTGGGAGGGAGTGAGGGGCCACAGCTTTGTGGGTGGCCCGGTGTGAGTGGGGTTCTGCTGGCCTTTCTGCAGGAGTTGCCAGGCTGCCGCCTGTAAAGAAGAGGATGTGTCACCCATACCTTCCGCTGGAATTTCTCTCCGGACAGAGGTGAGGAAGGAAAAAAGCAGTGGGGGCCGGGACAGGAGGGGTATCTCAGGCAGGGCAATGGAAAGTTTCTGGAAGAGCGCCAGGGTCCAGGACCACGCTGGCTGGCCTGCAGGCACCAAGTTGGCCTGCGTGCTGTCGCTGGTGTGGCTCCACGGTCCTTCCTCTAGGCTTTCAAGCCCTTGTACATATTCAGGTGTTTTACCTGGAAAGGGTGGGAACAGATCAGAAGCAGCTGGCCTGGGGCTCAGCTCACGTTTACTCACAGATGCCTCGGGACGGTCCCCCAGCTTTTCAATGAGGACGCTCCTTTTGTGGGGGGTGGGTGGCTGGCTGTATGGGAGATGGTTCCCCACCTCTGACCAATTTCAGAATTGTTTACCACTGGAGCAAGTGCCGTGATAGGGTTTTCCTCTGTATAACTCGTGGGTTCAATTTTTTTTTCTTTTTTGGTTCCAGTTAGATTTTATTCCTCTTTTATGTATTTATAAATATAAGCATGGAAATAATTCATTCCTATAAATACATCTGTGCGACGGGAAGAATTTTTTCTGTTTTATTTTTAAATTTTATTTTTTAAAATTTTGAAATTTAATTTTATTTATGTTTTTATACAGCACGTTATTATTAGTTATGTATTTTATGCATATACATGTATACAGGTCAATCCCAATCTCCCAACTCATCCCACCACCACCACCCCATGGATTCCCACAATTGGTGTCCATACGTTTGTTCTCTACCTCTGTGTCTCTATTTCTTCCCTGCAAACCAGTTCATCTGTACCATTTTTAGGCTCCACATATATGCATTAATATACAATATTTGTTTTCCTCTTTCTGACTTACTTCATTCTGTATGACAGTCTCTCGATCCATCGATGTCTCTACAAATGACCCAGTTTCATTCCTTTTTATGGCCGAGTCATATTCCATTTTATATATGTACCACATCTTTATCCATTCATCTGTCTGTGGGCATTTAGGTTGCTTCCATTACCTGGCTATTGTAAATAGTGCTGCAACGAACATTGTGGTGAATGTGCCTTTTTGAAATACGGTTTTCTCTGGGTATATGCCCAGAAGTGGGATTGCTGGATCAGATGGTAATTCTATTTCTAGTTTTTTTAAGGAAACTCCATACTGTTCTCCATAGTGACTGTATCAATTTACATTCCCACCAGTAGTGGAAGAGGGCTCCTTTTGTCAACACCCTCCCCAGAATTGGTTGTTTGTAGATTTTCTGATGATGGCGATTCTAACAGGTGTGAGGTGATACCTCATTGTAGTTTTGATTTGCATTTCTCTAATAATTAGTGCTGTTGAGCAGCTTTTCATGTGCGTCTTGGCCATCTCTGTGTCTCCTTTGAAGAAACGTCTCTTTAGATCTTCTGCCCATTTTTTTGGGTTGTTTGTTTTTTTAATATTAAGCTGCATGAGCTGTTTATATATATTGGAGATTAAACCTGTGTCCATTGATTCGTTTGCAATGATTTTCACCCATCCTGAGGGATGCCTTTTTCCATTCCCGTTTTTTTTATCAAAAAAGGAAAGAAAGGAAAAGAAGCAGAACACTAATGTGCGTAAAATATGCATTTTGAAACCGTCGTTTTGAAATATGGATGTCCTTTGAATTTTTTGGTCGATATGTGACCCCAGGATTTGTTTTCAGGGCAGGTGTCATTTACAGGCCTGCAATGATTTTGAATATCAACTGACCATTAGCGTTGGGATTAAAGCTGCTGTTGTGTGAAACGGCCACAAGGTGGCAGCAGTTCACCCTTACCAAATCTGGTTACTAGGGCAAGAGAGCCTCAGTGGAAGTGGTGTTCTAGATTGGAGTTTAGAATGGAATGTGCCAGGAGAAAGCCCCTCACGTTTGTCTCACTATTTCTTGTTCGTGTTTTTAATTTATTTTTTTATTTTTTATTACAGCAAGTTTGATTACAATGTTTGGCTTGTTGTAGGTGTGGAAGATGTGGTTCTTTTACACATATACAGATGACTGTTCTTCTTGGGATCCTTTTCCCATGTACGTTATGACAGAATGTTGAGTAGTCCTCTCTTGTTATTCTGTAGGTCTTTGGTGATTATATATGTCACCTGTGTTTGTATATGTCTGTTAACCCCGATATCATAATGAAACCAATCCTCACACTTTTCCATTGGTGAACCATAAGTTTGTTTAATGAATCTGTGATTGCCCTTCTCCGTGGAAATATCTGCCCTGGTATCCATTTTTAGGTAACACTTATAAGTGATATGATATGATATGTGTCTTTCACTTTCTGACTTACTACAAGTCACGTGATTACTTCTAGACTCATCTACGGTGCTGCAAATGGCATTGTGTCCTTTTTTCCCTTGGCTTCTCTTCTGCCTTAGCGGGGTCCATTTTCAACAATGTGATTCCCTGAGGGTTGTGGATTAGCTGACCTGGGCAGCCTTACCCTGCCGGCCCGCCCTCCCCAGGTGTGCCTCGTTGAGATCAATATAAACAGAGCTCCAGGCAGCAATAGCCCCTGAAGCTGTGCCTGACTCCATATTCTCTGCCCCGTCAGCAGTCTCGGGGCTGTGCTGGTGGGAGGGAGTGAGGGGCCACAGCTTTGTGGGTGGCCCGGTGTGAGTGGGGTTCTGCTGGCCTTTCTGCAGGAGTTGCCAGGCTGCCGCCTGTAAAGAAGAGGATGTGTCACCCATACCTTCCGCTGGAATTTCTCTCCGGACAGAGGTGAGGAAGGAAAAAAGCTGTGGGGTCCGGGACAGGAGGGGTATCTCAGGCAGGGCAATGGAAAGCTTCTGGAAGAGCGCCAGGGTCCAGGACCACGCTGGCTGGCCTGCAGGCACCAAGTTGTCCTGCGTGCTGTCGCTGGTGTGGCTCCACGGTCCTTCCTCTAGGCTTTCAAGCCCTTGTACATATTCAGGTGTTTTACCTGGAAAGGGTGGGAACAGTTCAGCAGCAGCTGGCCTGGGGCTCAGCTCACGTTTACTCACAGATGCCTCGGCACGGTCCCCCAGCTTTGCAATGAGGACGCTCCTTGCGTGGGGGGTGGGTTGCTGGCTGTATGGGAGATGGTTCCCCACCTCTGACCAATTTCAGAATTGTTTACCACTGGAGCAAGTGCCCTGATAGGGTTTTCCTCTATATAACTCCTGGGTTCAGGTTTTTTTTTTTCTTTTATGGTTCAAGTTAGATTTTATTCCCCTTTTATGTATTTATAGATATAAGCATGGAAATAATTCTGTCCTATAAATACATCTGTGTGATGGGAAGAATTTTTTCTGTTTTATTTTTAAATTTTATTTTTTAAAATTTTGAAATTTAATTTTATTTATTTTTTTATACAGCACGTTATTATTAGTTATTTATTTTATGCATATACATGTATACAGGTCAATCCCAAACTCCCAACTCATCCCACCACCACCACCCCATGGCTTCCCACACTTGGTGTCCATACGTTTGTTCTCTACCTCTGTGTCTCTATTTCTTCCCTGCAAACCAGTTCATCTGTACCATTTTTAGGCTCCACATATATGCATTAATATACAATATTTGTTTTCCTCTTTCTGACTTACTTCATTCTGTATGACAGTCTCTCGATCCATCGATGTCTCTACAAATGACCCAGTTTCATTCCTTTTTATGGCCGAGTCATATTCCATTTTATATATGTACCACATCTTTATCCATTCATCTGTCTGTGGGCATTTAGGTTGCTACCATTACCTGGCTATTGTAAATAGTGCTGCAACGAACATTGTGGTGAATGTGCCTTTTTGAAATACGGTTTTCTCTGGGTATATGCCCAGAAGTGGGATTGCTGGATCAGATGGTAATTTTATTTCTAGTTTTTTTAAGGAAACTCCATACTGTTCTCCATAGTGACTGTATCAATTTACATTCCCACCAATAGTGGAAGGGGCTCCTTTTGTCCACACCCTCCCCAGAATTGGTTGTTTGTAGATTTTCTGATGATGCCGATTCTAACAGGTGTGAGGTGATACCTCATTGTAGTTTTGATTTGCATTTCTCTAATAATTAGTGCTGTTGAGCAGCTTTTCATGTGCGTCTTGGCCATCTCTGTGTCTCCTTTGAAGAAACGTCTCTTTAGATCTTCTGCCCATTTTTTTGGGGTTGTTTGTTTTTTTAATATTAAGCTGCATGAGCTGTTTATATATATTGGAGATTACACGTCTGTCCATTGATTCGTCTGCATCGATTTTCGCCCATTCTGAGGGATGCCTTTTTCCATTCCCGTGTTTTTTAACAAAAAAGGAAAGAAAGGAAAAGAAGCAGAACACTAATGTGCGTAAAATATGCCTTTTGAAACGGTCGTTTTGAAATATGGACGTCCTTTGAATTTTTTGGTCGATATGTGACCCCAGGATTTGTTTTCAGGGCAGGTGTCATTTACAGGCCTGCAATGATTTTGAATATCAACTGACCATTAGCGTTGGGATTAAAGCTGCTGTTGTGTGAAACGGCCACAAGGTGGCAGCAGTTCACCCTTACCAAATCTGGTTACTAGGGCAAGAGAGCCTCAGTGGAAGTGGTGTTCTAGATTGGAGTTTAGAATGGAATGTGCCAGGAGAAAGCCCCTCACGTTTGTCTCACTATTTCTTGTTCGTGTTTTTAATTTAATTTTTTATTTTTTATTACAGCAAGTTTGATTACAATGTTTGGCTTGTTGTAGGTGTGGAAGATGTGGTTCTTTTACACATATACAGATGACTGTTCTTCTTGGGATCCTTTTCCCATGTACGTTATGACAGAATGTTGAGTAGTCCTCTCTTGGTATTCTGTAGGTCTTTGGTGATTATATATGTCACCTGTGTTTGTATATGTCTGTTAACCCCGATATCGTAATGAAACCAATCCTCACACCTTTCCATTGGTGAACCATAAGTTTGTTTAATGAATCTGTGATTGCCCTTCTCCGTGGAAATATCTGCCCTGGTATCCATTTTTAGGTAACACCTATAAGTGATATGATATGATATGTGTCTTTCACTTTCTGACTTACTACATGTCACGTGATTACTTCTAGACTCATCTACGGTGCTGCAAATGGCATTGTGTCCTTTTTTCCCTTGGCTTCTCTTCTGCCTTAGCGGGGTCCATTTTCAACAATGTGATTCCCTGAGGGTTGTGGATTAGCTGACCTGGGCAGCCTTACCCTGCCGGCCCGCCCTCCCCAGGTGTGCCTCGTTGAGGTCAATATAAACAGAGCTTCAGGCAGCAATAGCCCCTGAAGCTGTGCCTGACTCCATATTCTCTGCCCCGTCAGCAGTCTCGGGGCTGTGCTGGTGGGAGGGAGTGAGGGGCCACAGCTTTGTGGGTGGCCCGGTGTGAGTGGGGTTCTGCTGGCCTTTCTGCAGGAGTTGCCAGGCTCCCGCCTGTAAAGAAGAGGATGTGTCACCCATACCTTCCGCTGGAATTTCTCTCCGGACAGAGGTGAGGAAGGAAAAAAGCAGTGGGGGCCGGGACAGGAGGGGTATCTCAGGCAGGGCAATGGAAAGCTTCTGGAAGAGCGCCAGGGTCCAGGACCACGCTGGCTGGCCTGCAGGCACCAAGTTGTCCTGCGTGCTGTCGCTGGTGTGGCTCCACGGTCCTTCCTCTAGGCTTTCAAGCCCTTGTACATATTCAGGTGTTTTACCTGGAAAGGGTGGGAACAGTTCAGCAGCAGCTGGCCTGGGGCTCAGCTCACGTTTACTCACAGATGCCTCGGCACGGTCCCCCAGCGTTGCAATGAGGACGCTCCTTGCGTGGGGGGTGGGTTGCTGGCTGTATGGGAGATGGTTCCCCACCTCTGACCAATTTCAGAATTGTTTACCACTGGAGCAAGTGCCCTGATAGGGTTTTCCTCTGTATAACTCGTGGGTTCACTTTTTTTCTCTTTTATGTTTCAAGTTAGATGTTATTCCTCTTTTATGTATTTATAGATATAAGCATGGAAATAATTCATTCCTATAAATACATCTGTGTGACGGGAAGAACTTTTTTCTGTTTTATTTTTAAATTTTATTTTTTAAAATTTTGAAATTTTATTTACTTTTTTATACAGCACGTTATTATTAATTATGTATTTTATGCATATACATGTATACAGGTCAATCCCAAACTCCCAACTCATCCCACCACCACCACCCCATGGCTTCCCACACTTGGTGTCCATACGTTTGTTCTCTACCTCTGTGTCTCTATTTCTTCCCTGCAAACCAGTTCATCTGTACCATTTTTAGGCTCCACATATATGCATTAATATACAATATTTGTTTTCCTCTTTTTGACTTACTTCATTCTGTATGACAGTCTCTCGATCCATCGATGTCTCTACAAATGACCCAGTTTCATTCCTTTTTATGGCCGAGTAATATTCCATTTTATATATGTACCACATCTTTATCCATTCATCTGTCTGTGGGCATTTAGGTTGCTTCCATTACCTGGCTATTGTAAATAGTGCTGCAACGAACATTGTGGTGAATGTGCCTTTTTGAAATACGGTTTTCTCTGGGTATATGCCCAGAAGTGGGATTGCTGGATGAGATGGTAATTCTATTTCTAGTTTTTTTAAGGAAACTCCATACTGTTCTCCATAGGGACTGTATCAATTTACATTCCCACCAATAGTGGAAGAGGGCTCCTTTTGTCCACACCCTCCCCAGAATTGGTTGTTTGTAGATTTTCTGATGATGCCGATTCTAACAGGTGTGAGGTGATACCTCATTGTAGTTTTGATTTGCATTTCTCTAATAATTAGTGCTGTTGAGCAGCTTTTCATGTGCGTCTTGGCCATCTCTGTGTCTCCTTTGAAGAAACGTCTCTTTAGATCTTCTGCCCATTTTTTTTGGGTTGTTTGTTTTTTTAATATTAAGCTGCATGAGCTGTTTATATATATTGGAGATTAAACCTGTGTCCATTGATTCGTTTGCAACGAATTTCACCCATCCTGAGGGATGCCTTTTTCCATTCCCGTTTTTTTTATCAAAAAAGGAAAGAAAGGAAAAGAAGCAGAACACTAATGTGCGTAAAATATGCCTTTTGAAACGGTCGTTTTGAAATATGGACGTCCTTTGAATTTTTTGGTCGATATGTGACCCCAGGATTTGTTTTCAGGGCAGGTGTCATTTACAGGCCTGCAATGATTTTGAATATCAACTGACCATTAGCGTTGGGATTAAAGCTGCTGTTGTGTGAAACGGCCACAAGGTGGCAGCAGTTCACCCTTACCAAATCTGGTTACTAGGGCAAGAGAGCCTCAGTGGAAGTGGTGTTCTAGATTGGAGTTTAGAATGGAATGTACCAGGAGAAAGCCCCTCACGTTTGTCTCACTACTTCTTGTTCGTGTTTTTAATTTAAGTTTTTATTTTTTATTACAGCAAGTTTGATTACAATGTTTGGCTTGTTGTAGGTGTGGAAGATGTGGTTCTTTTACACATATACAGATGACTGTTCTTCTTGGGATCCTTTTCCCATGTACGTTATGACAGAATGTTGAGTAGTCCTCTCTTGGTATTCTGTAGGTCTTTGGTGATTATATATGTCACCTGTGTTTGTATATGTCTGTTAACCCCGATATCGTAATGAAACCAATCCTCACACCTTTCCATTGGTGAACCATAAGTTTGTTTAATGAATCTGTGATTGCCCTTCTCCGTGGAAATATCTGCCCTGGTATCCATTTTTAGGTAACACCTATAAGTGATATGATATGATATGTGTCTTTCACTTTCTGACTTACTACATGTCACGTGATTACTTCTAGACTCATCTACGGTGCTGCAAATGGCATTGTGTCCTTTTTTCCCTTGGCTTCTCTTCTGCCTTAGCGGGGTCCATTTTCAACAATGTGATTCCCTGAGGGTTGTGGATTAGCTGACCTGGGCAGCCTTACCCTCCCGGCCCGCCCTCCCCAGGTGTGCCTCGTTGAGGTCAATATAAACAGAGCTTCAGGCAGCAATAGCCCCTGAAGCTGTGCCTGACTCCATATTCTCTGCCCCGTCAGCAGTCTCGGGGCTGTGCTGGTGGGAGGGAGTGAGGGGCCACAGCTTTGTGGGTGGCCCGGTGTGAGTGGGGTTCTGCTGGCCTTTCTGCAGGAGTTGCCAGGCTGCCGCCTGTAAAGAAGAGGATGTGTCACCCATACCTTCCGCTGGAATTTCTCTCCGGACAGAGGTGAGGAAGGAAAAAAGCAGTGGGGGCCGGGACAGGAGGGGTATCTCAGGCAGGGCAATGGAAAGCTTCTGGAAGAGCGCCAGGGTCCAGGACCACGCTGGCTGGCCTGCAGGCACCAAGTTGTCCTGCGTGCTGTCGCTGGTGTGGCTCCACGGTCCTTCCTCTAGGCTTTCAAGCCCTTGTACATATTCAGGTGTTTTACCTGGAAAGGGTGGGAACAGTTCAGCAGCAGCTGGCCTGGGGCTCAGCTCACGTTTACTCACAGATGCCTCGGCACGGTCCCCCAGCGTTGCAATGAGGACGCTCCTTGCGTGGGGGGTGGGTTGCTGGCTGTATGGGAGATGGTTCCCCACCTCTGACCAATTTCAGAATTGTTTACCACTGGAGCAAGTGCCCTGATAGGGTTTTCCTCTGTATAACTCGTGGGTTCACTTTTTTTCTCTTTTATGTTTCAAGTTAGATGTTATTCCTCTTTTATGTATTTATAGATATAAGCATGGAAATAATTCATTCCTATAAATACATCTGTGTGACGGGAAGAACTTTTTTCTGTTTTATTTTTAAATTTTATTTTTTAAAATTTTGAAATTTTATTTACTTTTTTATACAGCACGTTATTATTAATTATGTATTTTATGCATATACATGTATACAGGTCAATCCCAAACTCCCAACTCATCCCACCACCACCACCCCATGGCTTCCCACACTTGGTGTCCATACGTTTGTTCTCTACCTCTGTGTCTCTATTTCTTCCCTGCAAACCAGTTCATCTGTACCATTTTTAGGCTCCACATATATGCATTAATATACAATATTTGTTTTCCTCTTTTTGACTTACTTCATTCTGTATGACAGTCTCTCGATCCATCGATGTCTCTACAAATGACCCAGTTTCATTCCTTTTTATGGCCGAGTAATATTCCATTTTATATATGTACCACATCTTTATCCATTCATCTGTCTGTGGGCATTTAGGTTGCTTCCATTACCTGGCTATTGTAAATAGTGCTGCAACGAACATTGTGGTGAATGTGCCTTTTTGAAATACGGTTTTCTCTGGGTATATGCCCAGAAGTGGGATTGCTGGATGAGATGGTAATTCTATTTCTAGTTTTTTTAAGGAAACTCCATACTGTTCTCCATAGGGACTGTATCAATTTACATTCCCACCAATAGTGGAAGAGGGCTCCTTTTGTCCACACCCTCCCCAGAATTGGTTGTTTGTAGATTTTCTGATGATGCCGATTCTAACAGGTGTGAGGTGATACCTCATTGTAGTTTTGATTTGCATTTCTCTAATAATTAGTGCTGTTGAGCAGCTTTTCATGTGCGTCTTGGCCATCTCTGTGTCTCCTTTGAAGAAACGTCTCTTTAGATCTTCTGCCCATTTTTTTTGGGTTGTTTGTTTTTTTAATATTAAGCTGCATGAGCTGTTTATATATATTGGAGATTAAACCTCTGTCCATTGATTCGTCTGCAACGATTTTCGCCCATTCTGAGGGATGCCTTTTTCCATTCCCGTGTTTTTTAACAAAAAAGGAAAGAAAGGAAAAGAAGCAGAACACTAATGTGCGTAAAATATGCCTTTTGAAACGGTCGTTTTGAAATATGGACGTCCTTTGAATTTTTTGGTCGATATGTGACCCCAGGATTTGTTTTCAGGGCAGGTGTCATTTACAGGCCTGCAATGATTTTGAATATCAACTGACCATTAGCGTTGGGATTAAAGCTGCTGTTGTGTGAAACGGCCACAAGGTGGCAGCAGTTCACCCTTACCAAATCTGGTTACTAGGGCAAGAGAGCCTCAGTGGAAGTGGTGTTCTTGATTGGAGTTTAGAATGGAATGTACCAGGAGAAAGCCCCTCACGTTTGTCTCACTACTTCTTGTTCGTGTTTTTAATTTAATTTTTTATTTTTTATTACAGCAAGTTTGATTACAATGTTTGGCTTGTTGTAGGTGTGGAAGATGTGGTTCTTTTACACATATACAGATGACTGTTCTTCTTGGGATCCTTTTCCCATGTACGTTATGACAGAATGTTGAGTAGTCCTCTCTTGGTATTCTGTAGGTCTTTGGTGATTATATATGTCACCTGTGTTTGTATATGTCTGTTAACCCCGATATCGTAATGAAACCAATCCTCACACCTTTCCATTGGTGAACCATAAGTTTGTTTAATGAATCTGTGATTGCCCTTCTCCGTGGAAATATCTGCCCTCGTAACCACTTTTAGGTAACACCTATAAGTGATATGATATGATATGTGTCTTTCACTTTCTGACTTACTACAAGTCACGTGATTACTTCTAGACTCATCTACGGTGCTGCCAATGGCATTGTGTCCTTTTTTCCCTTGGCTTCTCTTCTGCCTTAGCGGGGTCCATTTTCAACAATGTGATTCCCTGAGGGTTGTGGATTAGCTGACCTGGGCAGCCTTACCCTGCCGGCCCGCCCTCCCCAGGTGTGCCTCGTTGAGGTCAATATAAACAGAGCTTCAGGCAGCAATAGCCCCTGAAGCTGTGCCTGACTCCATATTCTCTGCCCCGTCAGCAGTCTCGGGGCTGTGCTGGTGGGAGGGAGTGAGGGGCCACAGCTTTGTGGGTGGCCCGGTGTGAGTGGGGTTCTGCTGGCCTTTCTGCAGGAGTTGCCAGGCTGCCGCCTGTAAAGAAGAGGATGTGTCACCCATACCTTCCGCTGGAATTTCTCTCCGGACAGAGGTGAGGAAGGAAAAAAGCAGTGGGGGCCGGGACAGGAGGGGTATCTCAGGCAGGGCAATGGAAAGCTTCTGGAAGAGCGCCAGGGTCCAGGACCACGCTGGCTGGCCTGCAGGCACCAAGTTGTCCTGCGTGCTGTCGCTGGTGTGGCTCCACGGTCCTTCCTCTAGGCTTTCAAGCCCTTGTACATATTCAGGTGTTTTACCTGGAAAGGGTGGGAACAGTTCAGCAGCAGCTGGCCTGGGGCTCAGCTCACGTTTACTCACAGATGCCTCGGCACGGTCCCCCAGCGTTGCAATGAGGACGCTCCTTGCGTGGGGGGTGGGTTGCTGGCTGTATGGGAGATGGTTCCCCACCTCTGACCAATTTCAGAATTGTTTACCACTGGAGCAAGTGCCCTGATAGGGTTTTCCTCTGTATAACTCGTGGGTTCACTTTTTTTCTCTTTTATGTTTCAAGTTAGATGTTATTCCTCTTTTATGTATTTATAGATATAAGCATGGAAATAATTCATTCCTATAAATACATCTGTGTGACGGGAAGAACTTTTTTCTGTTTTATTTTTAAATTTTATTTTTTAAAATTTTGAAATTTTATTTACTTTTTTATACAGCACGTTATTATTAATTATGTATTTTATGCATATACATGTATACAGGTCAATCCCAAACTCCCAACTCATCCCACCACCACCACCCCATGGCTTCCCACACTTGGTGTCCATACGTTTGTTCTCTACCTCTGTGTCTCTATTTCTTCCCTGCAAACCAGTTCATCTGTACCATTTTTAGGCTCCACATATATGCATTAATATACAATATTTGTTTTCCTCTTTTTGACTTACTTCATTCTGTATGACAGTCTCTCGATCCATCGATGTCTCTACAAATGACCCAGTTTCATTCCTTTTTATGGCCGAGTAATATTCCATTTTATATATGTACCACATCTTTATCCATTCATCTGTCTGTGGGCATTTAGGTTGCTTCCATTACCTGGCTATTGTAAATAGTGCTGCAACGAACATTGTGGTGAATGTGCCTTTTTGAAATACGGTTTTCTCTGGGTATATGCCCAGAAGTGGGATTGCTGGATGAGATGGTAATTCTATTTCTAGTTTTTTTAAGGAAACTCCATACTGTTCTCCATAGGGACTGTATCAATTTACATTCCCACCAATAGTGGAAGAGGGCTCCTTTTGTCCACACCCTCCCCAGAATTGGTTGTTTGTAGATTTTCTGATGATGCCGATTCTAACAGGTGTGAGGTGATACCTCATTGTAGTTTTGATTTGCATTTCTCTAATAATTAGTGCTGTTGAGCAGCTTTTCATGTGCGTCTTGGCCATCTCTGTGTCTCCTTTGAAGAAACGTCTCTTTAGATCTTCTGCCCATTTTTTTTGGGTTGTTTGTTTTTTTAATATTAAGCTGCATGAGCTGTTTATATATATTGGAGATTAAACCTCTGTCCATTGATTCGTCTGCAACGATTTTCGCCCATTCTGAGGGATGCCTTTTTCCATTCCCGTGTTTTTTAACAAAAAAGGAAAGAAAGGAAAAGAAGCAGAACACTAATGTGCGTAAAATATGCCTTTTGAAACGGTCGTTTTGAAATATGGACGTCCTTTGAATTTTTTGGTCGATATGTGACCCCAGGATTTGTTTTCAGGGCAGGTGTCATTTACAGGCCTGCAATGATTTTGAATATCAACTGACCATTAGCGTTGGGATTAAAGCTGCTGTTGTGTGAAACGGCCACAAGGTGGCAGCAGTTCACCCTTACCAAATCTGGTTACTAGGGCAAGAGAGCCTCAGTGGAAGTGGTGTTCTTGATTGGAGTTTAGAATGGAATGTACCAGGAGAAAGCCCCTCACGTTTGTCTCACTACTTCTTGTTCGTGTTTTTAATTTAATTTTTTATTTTTTATTACAGCAAGTTTGATTACAATGTTTGGCTTGTTGTAGGTGTGGAAGATGTGGTTCTTTTACACATATACAGATGACTGTTCTTCTTGGGATCCTTTTCCCATGTACGTTATGACAGAATGTTGAGTAGTCCTCTCTTGGTATTCTGTAGGTCTTTGGTGATTATATATGTCACCTGTGTTTGTATATGTCTGTTAACCCCGATATCGTAATGAAACCAATCCTCACACCTTTCCATTGGTGAACCATAAGTTTGTTTAATGAATCTGTGATTGCCCTTCTCCGTGGAAATATCTGCCCTCGTAACCACTTTTAGGTAACACCTATAAGTGATATGATATGATATGTGTCTTTCACTTTCTGACTTACTACAAGTCACGTGATTACTTCTAGACTCATCTACGGTGCTGCCAATGGCATTGTGTCCTTTTTTCCCTTGGCTTCTCTTCTGCCTTAGCGGGGTCCATTTTCAACAATGTGATTCCCTGAGGGTTGTGGATTAGCTGACCTGGGCAGCCTTACCCTGCCGGCCCGCCCTCCCCAGGTGTGCCTCGTTGAGGTCAATATAAACAGCGCTCCAGGCAGCAATAGCCCCTGAAGCTGTGCCTGACTCCATATTCTCTGCCCCGTCAGCAGTCTCGGGGCTGTGCTGGTGGGAGGGAGTGAGGGGCCACAGCTTTGTGGGTGGCCCGGTGTGAGTGGGGTTCTTCTGGCCTTTCTGCAGGAGTTGCCAGGCTGCCGCCTGTAAAGAAGAGGATGTGTCACCCATACCTTCCGCTGGAATTTCTCTCCGGACAGAGGTGAGGAAGGAAAAAAGCAGTGGGGGCCGGGACAGGAGGGGTATCTCAGGCAGGGCAATGGAAAGCTTCTGGAAGAGCGCCAGGGTCCAGGACCACGCTGGCTGGCCTGCAGGCACCAAGTTGTCCTGCGTGCTGTCGCTGGTGTGGCTCCACGGTCCTTCCTCTAGGCTTTCAAGCCCTTGTACATATTCAGGTGTTTTACCTGGAAAGGGTGGGAACAGTTCAGCAGCAGCTGGCCTGGGGCTCAGCTCACGTTTACTCACAGATGCCTCGGCACGGTCCCCCAGCGTTGCAATGAGGACGCTCCTTGCGTGGGGGGTGGGTTGCTGGCTGTATGGGAGATGGTTCCCCACCTCTGACCAATTTCAGAATTGTTTACCACTGGAGCAAGTGCCCTGATAGGGTTTTCCTCTGTATAACTCGTGGGTTCACTTTTTTTCTCTTTTATGTTTCAAGTTAGATGTTATTCCTCTTTTATGTATTTATAGATATAAGCATGGAAATAATTCATTCCTATAAATACATCTGTGTGACGGGAAGAACTTTTTTCTGTTTTATTTTTAAATTTTATTTTTTAAAATTTTGAAATTTTATTTACTTTTTTATACAGCACGTTATTATTAATTATGTATTTTATGCATATACATGTATACAGGTCAATCCCAAACTCCCAACTCATCCCACCACCACCACCCCATGGCTTCCCACACTTGGTGTCCATACGTTTGTTCTCTACCTCTGTGTCTCTATTTCTTCCCTGCAAACCAGTTCATCTGTACCATTTTTAGGCTCCACATATATGCATTAATATACAATATTTGTTTTCCTCTTTTTGACTTACTTCATTCTGTATGACAGTCTCTCGATCCATCGATGTCTCTACAAATGACCCAGTTTCATTCCTTTTTATGGCCGAGTAATATTCCATTTTATATATGTACCACATCTTTATCCATTCATCTGTCTGTGGGCATTTAGGTTGCTTCCATTACCTGGCTATTGTAAATAGTGCTGCAACGAACATTGTGGTGAATGTGCCTTTTTGAAATACGGTTTTCTCTGGGTATATGCCCAGAAGTGGGATTGCTGGATCAGATGGTAATTCTATTTCTAGTTTTTTTAAGGAAACTCCATACTGTTCTCCATAGGGACTGTATCAATTTACATTCCCACCAATAGTGGAAGAGGGCTCCTTTTGTCCACACCCTCCCCAGAATTGGTTGTTTGTAGATTTTCTGATGATGCCGATTCTAACAGGTGTGAGGTGATACCTCATTGTAGTTTTGATTTGCATTTCTCTAATAATTAGTGCTGTTGAGCAGCTTTTCATGTGCGTCTTGGCCATCTCTGTGTCTCCTTTGAAGAAACGTCTCTTTAGATCTTCTGCCCATTTTTTTTGGGTTGTTTGTTTTTTTAATATTAAGCTGCATGAGCTGTTTATATATATTGGAGATTAAACCTCTGTCCATTGATTCGTCTGCAACGATTTTCGCCCATTCTGAGGGATGCCTTTTTCCATTCCCGTGTTTTTTAACAAAAAAGGAAAGAAAGGAAAAGAAGCAGAACACTAATGTGCGTAAAATATGCCTTTTGAAACGGTCGTTTTGAAATATGGACGTCCTTTGAATTTTTTGGTCGATATGTGACCCCAGGATTTGTTTTCAGGGCAGGTGTCATTTACAGGCCTGCAATGATTTTGAATATCAACTGACCATTAGCGTTGGGATTAAAGCTGCTGTTGTGTGAAACGGCCACAAGGTGGCAGCAGTTCACCCTTACCAAATCTGGTTACTAGGGCAAGAGAGCCTCAGTGGAAGTGGTGTTCTTGATTGGAGTTTAGAATGGAATGTACCAGGAGAAAGCCCCTCACGTTTGTCTCACTACTTCTTGTTCGTGTTTTTAATTTAATTTTTTATTTTTTATTACAGCAAGTTTGATTACAATGTTTGGCTTGTTGTAGGTGTGGAAGATGTGGTTCTTTTACACATATACAGATGACTGTTCTTCTTGGGATCCTTTTCCCATGTACGTTATGACAGAATGTTGAGTAGTCCTCTCTTGGTATTCTGTAGGTCTTTGGTGATTATATATGTCACCTGTGTTTGTATATGTCTGTTAACCCCGATATCGTAATGAAACCAATCCTCACACCTTTCCATTGGTGAACCATAAGTTTGTTTAATGAATCTGTGATTGCCCTTCTCCGTGGAAATATCTGCCCTCGTAACCACTTTTAGGTAACACCTATAAGTGATATGATATGATATGTGTCTTTCACTTTCTGACTTACTACAAGTCACGTGATTACTTCTAGACTCATCTACGGTGCTGCCAATGGCATTGTGTCCTTTTTTCCCTTGGCTTCTCTTCTGCCTTAGCGGGGTCCATTTTCAACAATGTGATTCCCTGAGGGTTGTGGATTAGCTGACCTGGGCAGCCTTACCCTGCCGGCCCGCCCTCCCCAGGTGTGCCTCGTTGAGGTCAATATAAACAGAGCTTCAGGCAGCAATAGCCCCTGAAGCTGTGCCTGACTCCATATTCTCTGCCCCGTCAGCAGTCTCGGGGCTGTGCTGGTGGGAGGGAGTGAGGGGCCACAGCTTTGTGGGTGGCCCGGTGTGAGTGGGGTTCTGCTGGCCTTTCTGCAGGAGTTGCCAGGCTGCCGCCTGTAAAGAAGAGGATGTGTCACCCATACCTTCCGCTGGAATTTCTCTCCGGACAGAGGTGAGGAAGGAAAAAAGCAGTGGGGGCCGGGACAGGAGGGGTATCTCAGGCAGGGCAATGGAAAGCTTCTGGAAGAGCGCCAGGGTCCAGGACCACGCTGGCTGGCCTGCAGGCACCAAGTTGTCCTGCGTGCTGTCGCTGGTGTGGCTCCACGGTCCTTCCTCTAGGCTTTCAAGCCCTTGTACATATTCAGGTGTTTTACCTGGAAAGGGTGGGAACAGTTCAGCAGCAGCTGGCCTGGGGCTCAGCTCACGTTTACTCACAGATGCCTCGGCACGGTCCCCCAGCGTTGCAATGAGGACGCTCCTTGCGTGGGGGGTGGGTTGCTGGCTGTATGGGAGATGGTTCCCCACCTCTGACCAATTTCAGAATTGTTTACCACTGGAGCAAGTGCCCTGATAGGGTTTTCCTCTGTATAACTCGTGGGTTCACTTTTTTTCTCTTTTATGTTTCAAGTTAGATGTTATTCCTCTTTTATGTATTTATAGATATAAGCATGGAAATAATTCATTCCTATAAATACATCTGTGTGACGGGAAGAACTTTTTTCTGTTTTATTTTTAAATTTTATTTTTTAAAATTTTGAAATTTTATTTACTTTTTTATACAGCACGTTATTATTAATTATGTATTTTATGCATATACATGTATACAGGTCAATCCCAAACTCCCAACTCATCCCACCACCACCACCCCATGGCTTCCCACACTTGGTGTCCATACGTTTGTTCTCTACCTCTGTGTCTCTATTTCTTCCCTGCAAACCAGTTCATCTGTACCATTTTTAGGCTCCACATATATGCATTAATATACAATATTTGTTTTCCTCTTTTTGACTTACTTCATTCTGTATGACAGTCTCTCGATCCATCGATGTCTCTACAAATGACCCAGTTTCATTCCTTTTTATGGCCGAGTAATATTCCATTTTATATATGTACCACATCTTTATCCATTCATCTGTCTGTGGGCATTTAGGTTGCTTCCATTACCTGGCTATTGTAAATAGTGCTGCAACGAACATTGTGGTGAATGTGCCTTTTTGAAATACGGTTTTCTCTGGGTATATGCCCAGAAGTGGGATTGCTGGATGAGATGGTAATTCTATTTCTAGTTTTTTTAAGGAAACTCCATACTGTTCTCCATAGGGACTGTATCAATTTACATTCCCACCAATAGTGGAAGAGGGCTCCTTTTGTCCACACCCTCCCCAGAATTGGTTGTTTGTAGATTTTCTGATGATGCCGATTCTAACAGGTGTGAGGTGATACCTCATTGTAGTTTTGATTTGCATTTCTCTAATAATTAGTGCTGTTGAGCAGCTTTTCATGTGCGTCTTGGCCATCTCTGTGTCTCCTTTGAAGAAACGTCTCTTTAGATCTTCTGCCCATTTTTTTTGGGTTGTTTGTTTTTTTAATATTAAGCTGCATGAGCTGTTTATATATATTGGAGATTAAACCTCTGTCCATTGATTCGTCTGCAACGATTTTCGCCCATTCTGAGGGATGCCTTTTTCCATTCCCGTGTTTTTTAACAAAAAAGGAAAGAAAGGAAAAGAAGCAGAACACTAATGTGCGTAAAATATGCCTTTTGAAACGGTCGTTTTGAAATATGGACGTCCTTTGAATTTTTTGGTCGATATGTGACCCCAGGATTTGTTTTCAGGGCAGGTGTCATTTACAGGCCTGCAATGATTTTGAATATCAACTGACCATTAGCGTTGGGATTAAAGCTGCTGTTGTGTGAAACGGCCACAAGGTGGCAGCAGTTCACCCTTACCAAATCTGGTTACTAGGGCAAGAGAGCCTCAGTGGAAGTGGTGTTCTTGATTGGAGTTTAGAATGGAATGTACCAGGAGAAAGCCCCTCACGTTTGTCTCACTACTTCTTGTTCGTGTTTTTAATTTAATTTTTTATTTTTTATTACAGCAAGTTTGATTACAATGTTTGGCTTGTTGTAGGTGTGGAAGATGTGGTTCTTTTACACATATACAGATGACTGTTCTTCTTGGGATCCTTTTCCCATGTACGTTATGACAGAATGTTGAGTAGTCCTCTCTTGGTATTCTGTAGGTCTTTGGTGATTATATATGTCACCTGTGTTTGTATATGTCTGTTAACCCCGATATCGTAATGAAACCAATCCTCACACCTTTCCATTGGTGAACCATAAGTTTGTTTAATGAATCTGTGATTGCCCTTCTCCGTGGAAATATCTGCCCTCGTAACCACTTTTAGGTAACACCTATAAGTGATATGATATGATATGTGTCTTTCACTTTCTGACTTACTACAAGTCACGTGATTACTTCTAGACTCATCTACGGTGCTGCCAATGGCATTGTGTCCTTTTTTCCCTTGGCT
The DNA here is from genome assembly GCF_964341445.2 of Mesoplodon mirus. Classification (NCBI taxonomy): domain Eukaryota; kingdom Metazoa; phylum Chordata; class Mammalia; order Artiodactyla; family Ziphiidae; genus Mesoplodon; species Mesoplodon mirus. Next base: position 59,785 of record NW_028295556.1, read on the forward strand.
TCTCTTCTGCCTTAGCGGGGTCCATTTTCAACAATGTGATTCCCTGAGGGTTGTGGATTAGCTGACCTGGGCAGCCTTACCCTGCCGGCCCGCCCTCCCCAGGTGTGCCTCGTTGAGGTCAATATAAACAGCGCTCCAGGCAGCAATAGCCCCTGAAGCTGTGCCTGACTCCATATTCTCTGCCCCGTCAGCAGTCTCGGGGCTGTGCTGGTGGGAGGGAGTGAGGGGCCACAGCTTTGTGGGTGGCCCGGTGTGAGTGGGGTTCTTCTGGCCTTTCTGCAGGAGTTGCCAGGCTGCCGCCTGTAAAGAAGAGGATGTGTCACCCATACCTTCCGCTGGAATTTCTCTCCGGACAGAGTTGAGGAAGGAAAAAAGCAGTGGGGGCCGGGACAGGATGGGTATCTCAGGCAGGGCAATGGAAAGCTTCTGGAAGAGCGCCAGGGTCCAGGACCACGCTGGCTGGCCTGCAGGCACCAATTTGGCCTGTGTGCTGTCGCTGATGTGGCTCCACGGTCCTTCCTCTAGGCTTTCAAGCCCTTGTACATATTCAGGTGTTTTACCTGGAAAGGGTGGGAACAGTTCAGCAGCAGCTGGCCTGGGGCTCAGCTCACGTTTACTCACAGATGCCTCGGCACGGTCCCCCAGCTTTGCAATGAGGACGCTCCTTGTGTGGGGGTTGGGTTGCTGGCTGTATGGGAGATGGTTCCCCACCTCTGACCAATTTCAGAATTGTTTACCACTGGAGCAAGTGCCGTGATAGGGTTTTCCTCTGTATAACTCGTGGGTTCACTTTTTTTTCTTTTATGTTTCAAGTTAGATGTTATTCCTCTTTTATGTATTTATAGATATAAGCATGGAAATAATTCATTCCTATAAATACATCTGTGTGATGGGAAGAACTTTTTTCTGTTTTATTTTTAAATTTTATTTTTTAAAATTTTGAAATTTTATTTACTTTTTTATACAGCACGTTATTATTAGTTATGTATTTTATGCATATACATGTATACAGGTCAATCCCAAACTCCCAACTCATCCCACCACCACCACCCCATGGCTTCCCACACTTGGTGTCCATACGTTTGTTCTCTACCTCTGTGTCTCTATTTCTTCCCTGCAAACCAGTTCATCTGTACCATTTTTAGGCTCCACATATATGCATTAATATACAATATTTGTTTTCCTCTTTCTGACTTACTTCATTCTGTATGACAGTCTCTCGATCCATCGATGTCTCTACAAATGACCCAGTTTCATTCCTTTTTATGGCCGAGTCATATTCCATTTTATATATGTACCACATCTTTATCCATTCATCTGTCTGTGGGCATTTAGGTTGCTTCCATTACCTGGCTATTGTAAATAGTGCTGCAACGAACATTGTGGTGAATGTGCCTTTTTGAAATACGGTTTTCTCTGGGTATATGCCCAGAAGTGGGATTGCTGGATCAGATGGTAATTCTATTTCTAGTTTTTTTAAGGAAACTCCATACTGTTCTCCATAGGGACTGTATCAATTTACATTCCCACCAATAGTGGAAGAGGGCTCCTTTTGTCCACACCCTCCCCAGAATTGGTTGTTTGTAGATTTTCTGATGATGCCGATTCTAACAGGTGTGAGGTGATACCTCATTGTAGTTTTGATTTGCATTTCTCTAATAATTAGTGCTGTTGAGCAGCTTTTCATGTGCGTCTTGGCCATCTCTGTGTCTCCTTTGAAGAAACGTCTCTTTAGATCTTCTGCCCATTTTTTTTGGGTTGTTTGTTTTTTTAATATTAAGCTGCATGAGCTGTTTATATATATTGGAGATTACACCTCTGTCCATTGATTCGTCTGCAACCATTTTCGCCCATTCTGAGGGATGCCTTTTTCCATTCCCGTGTTTTTTAACAAAAAAGGAAAGAAAGGAAAAGAAGCAGAACACTAATGTGCGTAAAATATGCCTTTTGAAACGGTCGTTTTGAAATATGGACGTCCTTTGAAATTTTTGGTCGATATGTGACCCCAGGATTTGTTTTCAGGGCAGGTGTCATTTACAGGCCTGCAATGATTTTGAATATCAACTGACCATTAGCGTTGGGATTAAAGCTGCTGTTGTGTGAAACGGCCACAAGGTGGCAGCAGTTCACCCTTACCAAATCTGGTTACTAGGGCAAGAGAGCCTCAGTGGAAGTGGTGTTCTAGATTGGAGTTTAGAATGGAATGTGCCAGGAGAAAGCCCCTCACGTTTGTCTCACTATTTCTTGTTCGTGTTTTTAATTTAAGTTTTTATTTTTTATTACAGCAAGTTTGATTACAATGTTTGGCTTGTTGTAGGTGTGGAAGATGTGGTTCTTTTACACATATACAGATGACTGTTCTTCTTGGGATCCTTTTCCCATGTACGTTATGACAGAATGTTGAGTAGTCCTCTCTTGGTATTCTGTAGGTCTTTGGTGATTATATATGTCACCTGTGTTTGTATATGTCTGTTAACCCCGATATCGTAATGAAACCAATCCTCACACCTTTCCATTGGTGAACCATAAGTTTGTTTAATGAATCTGTGATTGCCCTTCTCCGTGGAAATATCTGCCCTGGTATCCATTTTTAGGTAACACCTATAAGTGATATGATATGATATGTGTCTTTCACTTTCTGACTTACTACATGTCACGTGATTACTTCTAGACTCATCTACGGTGCTGCAAATGGCATTGTGTCCTTTTTTCCCTTGGCTTCTCTTCTGCCTTAGCGGGGTCCATTTTCAACAATGTGATTCCCTGAGGGTTGTGGATTAGCTGACCTGGGCAGCCTTACCCTGCCGGCCCGCCCTCCCCAGGTGTGCCTCGTTGAGGTCAATATAAACAGAGCTTCAGGCAGCAATAGCCCCTGAAGCTGTGCCTGACTCCATATTCTCTGCCCCGTCAGCAGTCTCGGGGCTGTGCTGGTGGGAGGGAGTGAGGGGCCACAGCTTTGTGGGTGGCCCGGTGTGAGTGGGGTTCTGCTGGCCTTTCTGCAGGAGTTGCCAGGCTGCCGCCTGTAAAGAAGAGGATGTGTCACCCATACCTTCCGCTGGAATTTCTCTCCGGACAGAGGTGAGGAAGGAAAAAAGCAGTGGGGGCCGGGACAGGAGGGGTATCTCAGGCAGGGCAATGGAAAGCTTCTGGAAGAGCGCCAGGGTCCAGGACCACGCTGGCTGGCCTGCAGGCACCAAGTTGGCCTGCGTGCTGTCGCTGGTGTGGCACCACGGTCCTTCCTCTAGGCTTTCAAGCCCTTGTACATATTCAGGTGTTTTACCTGGAAAGGGTGGGAACAGTTCAGCAGCAGCTGGCCTGGGGCTCAGCTCACGTTTACTCACAGATGCCTCGGCACGGTCCCCCAGCTTTGCAATGAGGACGCTCCTTGCGTGGGGGTTGGGTTGCTGGCTGTATGGGAGATGGTTCCCCACCTCTGACCAATTTCAGAATTGTTTACCACTGGAGCAAGTGCCGTGATAGGGTTTTCCTCTGTATAACTCGTGGGTTCACTTTTTTTTTCTTTTATGTTTCAAGTTAGATGTTATTCCTCTTTTATGTATTTATAGATATAAGCATGGAAATAATTCATTCCTATAAATACATCTGTGTGACGGGAAGAACTTTTTTCTGTTTTATTTTTAAATTTTATTTTTTAAAATTTTGAAATTTTATTTATTTTTTTATACAGCACGTTATTATTAGTTATGTATTTTATGCATATACATGTATACAGGTCAATCCCAAACTCCCAACTCATCCCACCACCACCACCCCATGGCTTCCCACACTTGGTGTCCATACGTTTGTTCTCTACCTCTGTGTCTCTATTTCTTCCCTGCAAACCAGTTCATCTGTACCATTTTTAGGCTCCACATATATGCATTAATATACAATATTTGTTTTCCTCTTTCTGACTTACTTCATTCTGTATGACAGTCTCTCGATCCATCGATGTCTCTACAAATGACCCAGTTTCATTCCTTTTTATGGCCGAGTCATATTCCATTTTATATATGTACCACATCTTTATCCATTCATCTGTCTGTGGGCATTTAGGTTGCTTCCATTACCTGGCTATTGTAAATAGTGCTGCAACGAACATTGTGGTGAATGTGCCTTTTTGAAATACGGTTTTCTCTGGGTATATGCCCAGAAGTGGGATTGCTGGATCAGATGGTAATTCTATTTCTAGTTTTTTTAAGGAAACTCCATACTGTTCTCCATAGGGACTGTATCAATTTACATTCCCACCAATAGTGGAAGAGGGCTCCTTTTGTCCACACCCTCCCCAGAATTGGTTGTTTGTAGATTTTCTGATGATGCCGATTCTAACAGGTGTGAGGTGATACCTCATTGTAGTTTTGATTTGCATTTCTCTAATAATTAGTGCTGTTGAGCAGCTTTTCATGTGCGTCTTGGCCATCTCTGTGTCTCCTTTGAAGAAACGTCTCTTTAGATCTTCTGCCCATTTTTTTTGGGTTGTTTGTTTTTTTAATATTAAGCTGCATGAGCTGTTTATATATATTGGAGATTAAACCTCTGTCCATTGATTCGTCTGCAACCATTTTCGCCCATTCTGAGGGATGCCTTTTTCCATTCCCGTGTTTTTTAACAAAAAAGGAAAGAAAGGAAAAGAAGCAGAACACTAATGTGCGTAAAATATGCCTTTTGAAACGGTCGTTTTGAAATATGGACGTCCTTTGAATTTTTTGGTTGATATGTGACCCCAGGATTTGTTTTCAGGGCAGGTGTCATTTACAGGCCTGCAATGATTTTGAATATCAACTGACCATTAGCGTTGGGATTAAAGCTGCTGTTGTGTGAAACGGCCACAAGGTGGCAGCAGTTCACCCTTACCAAATCTGGTTACTAGGGCAAGAGAGCCTCAGTGGAAGTGGTGTTCTAGATTGGAGTTTAGAATGGAATGTACCAGGAGAAAGCCCCTCACGTTTGTCTCACTACTTCTTGTTCGTGTTTTTAATTTAATTTTTTTATTTTTTATTACAGCAAGTTTGATTACAATGTTTGGCTTGTTGTAGGTGTGGAAGATGTGGTTCTTTTACACATATACAGATGACTGTTCTTCTTGGGATCCTTTTCCCATGTACGTTATGACAGAATGTTGAGTAGTCCTCTCTTGGTATTCTGTAGGTCTTTGGTGATTATATATGTCACCTGTGTTTGTATATGTCTGTTAACCCCGATATCGTAATGAAACCAATCCTCACACCTTTCCATTGGTGAACCATAAGTTTTTTTAATGAATCTGTGATTGTCCTTCTCCGTGGAAATATCTGCCCTGGTATCCATTTTTAGGTAACACCTATAAGTGATATGATATGATATGTGTCTTTCACTTTCTGACTTACTACAAGTCACGTGATTACTTCTAGACTCATCTACGGTGCTGCAAATGGCATTGTGTCCTTTTTTCCCTTGGCTTCTCTTCTGCCTTAGCGGGGTCCATTTTCAACAATGTGATTCCCTGAGGGTTGTGGATTAGCTGACCTGGGCAGCCTTACCCTGCCGGCCCGCCCTCCACAGGTGTGCCTCGTTGAGGTCAATATAAACAGCGTTCCAGGCAGCAATAGCCCCTGAAGCTGTGCCTGACTCCATATTCTCTGCCCCGTCAGCAGTCTCGGGGCTGTGCTGGTGGGAGGGAGTGAGGGGCCACAGCTTTGTGGGTGGCCCGGTGTGAGTGGGGTTCTTCTGGCCTTTCTGCAGGAGTTGCCAGGCTGCCGCCTGTAAAGAAGAGGATGTGTCACCCATACCTTCCGCTGGAATTTCTCTCCGGACAGAGTTGAGGAAGGAAAAAAGCAGTGGGGGCCGGGACAGGATGGGTATCTCAGGCAGGGCAATGGAAAGCTTCTGGAAGAGCGCCAGGGTCCAGGACCACGCTGGCTGGCCTGCAGGCACCAATTTGGCCTGCGTGCTGTCGCTGGTGTGGCTCCACGGTCCTTCCTCTAGGCTTTCAAGCCCTTGTACATATTCAGGTGTTTTACCTGGAAAGGGTGGGAACAGTTCAGCAGCAGCTGGCCTGGGGCTCAGCTCACGTTTACTCACAGATGCCTCGGCACGGTCCCCCAGCTTTGCAATGAGGACGCTCCTTGTGTGGGGGTTGGGTTGCTGGCTGTATGGGAGATGGTTCCCCACCTCTGACCAATTTCAGAATTGTTTACCACTGGAGCAAGTGCCGTGATAGGGTTTTCCTCTGTATAACTCGTGGGTTCACTTTTTTTTCTTTTATGTTTCAAGTTAGATGTTATTCCTCTTTTATGTATTTATAGATATAAGCATGGAAATAATTCATTCCTATAAATACATCTGTGTGATGGGAAGAACTTTTTTCTGTTTTATTTTTAAATTTTATTTTTTAAAATTTTGAAATTTTATTTACTTTTTTATACAGCACGTTATTATTAGTTATGTATTTTATGCATATACATGTATACAGGTCAATCCCAAACTCCCAACTCATCCCACCACCACCACCCCATGGCTTCCCACACTTGGTGTCCATACGTTTGTTCTCTACCTCTGTGTCTCTATTTCTTCCCTGCAAACCAGTTCATCTGTACCATTTTTAGGCTCCACATATATGCATTAATATACAATATTTGTTTTCCTCTTTCTGACTTACTTCATTCTGTATGACAGTCTCTCGATCCATCGATGTCTCTACAAATGACCCAGTTTCATTCCTTTTTATGGCCGAGTCATATTCCATTTTATATATGTACCACATCTTTATCCATTCATCTGTCTGTGGGCATTTAGGTTGCTTCCATTACCTGGCTATTGTAAATAGTGCTGCAACGAACATTGTGGTGAATGTGCCTTTTTGAAATACGGTTTTCTCTGGGTATATGCCCAGAAGTGGGATTGCTGGATCAGATGGTAATTCTATTTCTAGTTTTTTTAAGGAAACTCCATACTGTTCTCCATAGGGACTGTATCAATTTACATTCCCACCAATAGTGGAAGAGGGCTCCTTTTGTCCACACCCTCCCCAGAATTGGTTGTTTGTAGATTTTCTGATGATGCCGATTCTAACAGGTGTGAGGTGATACCTCATTGTAGTTTTGATTTGCATTTCTCTAATAATTAGTGCTGTTGAGCAGCTTTTCATGTGCGTCTTGGCCATCTCTGTGTCTCCTTTGAAGAAACGTCTCTTTAGATCTTCTGCCCATTTTTTTGGGGTTGTTTGTTTTTTTAATATTAAGCTGCATGAGCTGTTTATATATATTGGAGATTACACGTCTGTCCATTGATTCGTCTGCAACGATTTTCGCCCATTCTGAGGGATGCCTTTTTCCATTCCCGTGTTTTTTAACAAAAAAGGAAAGAAAGGAAAAGAAGCAGAACACTAATGTGCGTAAAATATGCCTTTTGAAACGGTCGTTTTGAAATATGGACGTCCTTTGAATTTTTTGGTCGATATGTGACCCCAGGATTTGTTTTCAGGGCAGGTGTCATTTACAGGCCTGCAATGATTTTGAATATCAACTGACCATTAGCGTTGGGATTAAAGCTGCTGTTGTGTGAAACGGCCACAAGGTGGCAGCAGTTCACCCTTACCAAATCTGGTTACTAGGGCAAGAGAGCCTCAGTGGAAGTGGTGTTCTAGATTGGAGTTTAGAATGGAATGTGCCAGGAGAAAGCCCCTCACGTTTGTCTCACTACTTCTTGTTCGTGTTTTTAATTTAATTTTTTTATTTTTTATTACAGCAAGTTTGATTACAATGTTTGGCTTGTTGTAGGTGTGGAAGATGTGGTTCTTTTACACATATACAGATGACTGTTCTTCTTGGGATCCTTTTCCCATGTACGTTATGACAGAATGTTGAGTAGTCCTCTCTTGGTATTCTGTAGGTCTTTGGTGATTATATATGTCACCTGTGTTTGTATATGTCTGTTAACCCCGATATCGTAATGAAACCAATCCTCACACCTTTCCATTGGTGAACCATAAGTTTGTTTAATGAATCTGTGATTGCCCTTCTCCGTGGAAATATCTGCCCTGGTAACCACTTTTAGGTAACACCTATAAGTGATATGATATGATATGTGTCTTTCACTTTCTGACTTACTACAAGTCACGTGATTACTTCTAGACTCATCTACGGTGCTGCCAATGGCATTGTGTCCTTTTTTCCCTTGGCTTCTCTTCTGCCTTAGCGGGGTCCATTTTCAACAATGTGATTCCCTGAGGGTTGTGGATTAGCTGACCTGGGCAGCCTTACCCTGCCGGCCCGCCCTCCCCAGGTGTGCCTCGTTGAGGTCAATATAAACAGCGCTCCAGGCAGCAATAGCCCCTGAAGCTGTGCCTGACTCCATATTCTCTGCCCCGTCAGCAGTCTCGGGGCTGTGCTGGTGGGAGGGAGTGAGGGGCCACAGCTTTGTGGGTGGCCCGGTGTGAGTGGGGTTCTTCTGGCCTTTCTGCAGGAGTTGCCAGGCTGCCGCCTGTAAAGAAGAGGATGTGTCACCCATACCTTCCGCTGGAATTTCTCTCCGGACAGAGTTGAGGAAGGAAAAAAGCAGTGGGGGCCGGGACAGGATGGGTATCTCAGGCAGGGCAATGGAAAGCTTCTGGAAGAGCGCCAGGGTCCAGGACCACGCTGGCTGGCCTGCAGGCACCAATTTGGCCTGCGTGCTGTCGCTGGTGTGGCTCCACGGTCCTTCCTCTAGGCTTTCAAGCCCTTGTACATATTCAGGTGTTTTACCTGGAAAGGGTGGGAACAGTTCAGCAGCAGCTGGCCTGGGGCTCAGCTCACGTTTACTCACAGATGCCTCGGCACGGTCCCCCAGCTTTGCAATGAGGACGCTCCTTGTGTGGGGGTTGGGTTGCTGGCTGTATGGGAGATGGTTCCCCACCTCTGACCAATTTCAGAATTGTTTACCACTGGAGCAAGTGCCGTGATAGGGTTTTCCTCTGTATAACTCGTGGGTTCACTTTTTTTTTCTTTTATGTTTCAAGTTAGATGTTATTCCTCTTTTATGTATTTATAGATATAAGCATGGAAATAATTCATTCCTATAAATACATCTGTGTGACGGGAAGAACTTTTTTCTGTTTTATTTTTAAATTTTATTTTTTAAAATTTTGAAATTTTATTTACTTTTTTATACAGCACGTTATTATTAGTTATGTATTTTATGCATATACATGTATACAGGTCAATCCCAAACTCCCAACTCATCCCACCACCACCACCCCATGGCTTCCCACACTTGGTGTCCATACGTTTGTTCTCTACCTCTGTGTCTCTATTTCTTCCCTGCAAACCAGTTCATCTGTACCATTTTTAGGCTCCACATATATGCATTAATAGACAATATTTGTTTTCCTCTTTCTGACTTACTTCATTCTGTATGACAGTCTCTCGATCCATCGATGTCTCTACAAATGACCCAGTTTCATTCCTTTTTATGGCCGAGTCATATTCCATTTTATATATGTACCACATCTTTATCCATTCATCTGTCTGTGGGCATTTAGGTTGCTTCCATTACCTGGCTATTGTAAATAGTGCTGCAACGAACATTGTGGTGAATGTGCCTTTTTGAAATACGGTTTTCTCTGGGTATATGCCCAGAAGTGGGATTGCTGGATCAGATGGTAATTCTATTTCTAGTTTTTTTAAGGAAACTCCATACTGTTCTCCATAGGGACTGTATCAATTTACATTCCCACCAATAGTGGAAGAGGGCTCCTTTTGTCCACACCCTCCCCAGAATTGGTTGTTTGTAGATTTTCTGATGATGCCGATTCTAACAGGTGTGAGGTGATACCTCATTGTAGTTTTGATTTGCATTTCTCTAATAATTAGTGCTGTTGAGCAGCTTTTCATGTGCGTCTTGGCCATCTCTGTGTCTCCTTTGAAGAAACGTCTCTTTAGATCTTCTGCCCATTTTTTTTGGGTTGTTTGTTTTTTTAATATTAAGCTGCATGAGCTGTTTATATATATTGGAGATTACACCTCTGTCCATTGATTCGTCTGCAACCATTTTCGCCCATTCTGAGGGATGCCTTTTTCCATTCCCGTGTTTTTTAACAAAAAAGGAAAGAAAGGAAAAGAAGCAGAACACTAATGTGCGTAAAATATGCCTTTTGAAACGGTCGTTTTGAAATATGGACGTCCTTTGAAATTTTTGGTCGATATGTGACCCCAGGATTTGTTTTCAGGGCAGGTGTCATTTACAGGCCTGCAATGATTTTGAATATCAACTGACCATTAGCGTTGGGATTAATGCTGCTGTTGTGTGAAACGGCCACAAGGTGGCAGCAGTTCACCCTTACCAAATCTGGTTACTAGGGCAAGAGAGCCTCAGTGGAAGTGGTGTTCTAGATTGGAGTTTAGAATGGAATGTACCAGGAGAAAGCACCTCACGTTTGTCTCACTACTTCTTGTTCGTGTTTTTAATTTAAGTTTTTATTTTTTATTACAGCAAGTTTGATTACAATGTTTGGCTTGTTGTAGGTGTGGAAGATGTGGTTCTTTTACACATATACAGATGACTGTTCTTCTTGGGATCCTTTTCCCATGTACGTTATGACAGAATGTTGAGTAGTCCTCTCTTGGTATTCTGTAGGTCTTTGGTGATTATATATGTCACCTGTGTTTGTATATGTCTGTTAACCCCGATATCGTAATGAAACCAATCCTCACACCTTTCCATTGGTGAACCATAAGTTTGTTTAATGAATCTGTGATTGCCCTTCTCCGTGGAAATATCTGCCCTGGTATCCATTTTTAGGTAACACCTAAAAGTGATATGATACGATATGTCTTTTTCACTTTCTCACTTACTACAAGTCACGTGATTACTTCTAGACTCATCTACGGTGCTGCCAATGGCATTGTGTCCTTTTTTCCCTTGGCTTCTCTTCTGCCTTAGCGGGGTCCATTTTCAACAATGTGATTCCCTGAGGGTTGTGGATTAGCTGACCTGGGCAGCCTTACCCTGCCGGCCCGCCCTCCCCAGGTGTGCCTCGTTGAGGTCAATATAAACAGCGCTCCAGGCAGCAATAGCCCCTGAAGCTGTGCCTGACTCCATATTCTCTGCCCCGTCAGCAGTCTCGGGGCTGTGCTGGTGGGAGGGAGTGAGGGGCCACAGCTTTGTGGGTGGCCCGGTGTGAGTGGGGTTCTTCTGGCCTTTCTGCAGGAGTTGCCAGGCTGCCGCCTGTAAAGAAGAGGATGTGTCACCCATACCTTCCGCTGGAATTTCTCTCCGGACAGAGTTGAGGAAGGAAAAAAGCAGTGGGGGCCGGGACAGGATGGGTATCTCAGGCAGGGCAATGGAAAGCTTCTGGAAGAGCGCCAGGGTCCAGGACCACGCTGGCTGGCCTGCAGGCACCAATTTGGCCTGCGTGCTGTCGCTGGTGTGGCTCCACGGTCCTTCCTCTAGGCTTTCAAGCCCTTGTACATATTCAGGTGTTTTACCTGGAAAGGGTGGGAACAGTTCAGCAGCAGCTGGCCTGGGGCTCAGCTCACGTTTACTCACAGATGCCTCGGCACGGTCCCCCAGCTTTGCAATGAGGACGCTCCTTGTGTGGGGGTTGGGTTGCTGGCTGTATGGGAGATGGTTCCCCACCTCTGACCAATTTCAGAATTGTTTACCACTGGAGCAAGTGCCGTGATAGGGTTTTCCTCTGTATAACTCGTGGGTTCACTTTTTTTTTCTTTTATGTTTCAAGTTAGATGTTATTCCTCTTTTATGTATTTATAGATATAAGCATGGAAATAATTCATTCCTATAAATACATCTGTGTGACGGGAAGAACTTTTTTCTGTTTTATTTTTAAATTTTATTTTTTAAAATTTTGAAATTTTATTTACTTTTTTATACAGCACGTTATTATTAGTTATGTATTTTATGCATATACATGTATACAGGTCAATCCCAAACTCCCAACTCATCCCACCACCACCACCCCATGGCTTCCCACACTTGGTGTCCATACGTTTGTTCTCTACCTCTGTGTCTCTATTTCTTCCCTGCAAACCAGTTCATCTGTACCATTTTTAGGCTCCACATATATGCATTAATATACAATATTTGTTTTCCTCTTTCTGACTTACTTCATTTTGTATGACAGTCTCTCGATCCATCGATGTCTCTACAAATGACCCAGTTTCATTCCTTTTTATGGCCGAGTCATATTCCATTTTATATATGTACCACATCTTTATCCATTCATCTGTCTGTGGGCATTTAGGTTGCTTCCATTACCTGGCTATTGTAAATAGTGCTGCAACGAACATTGTGGTGAATGTGCCTTTTTGAAATACGGTTTTCTCTGGGTATATGCCCAGAAGTGGGATTGCTGGATCAGATGGTAATTCTATTTCTAGTTTTTTTAAGGAAACTCCATACTGTTCTCCATAGGGACTGTATCAATTTACATTCCCACCAATAGTGGAAGAGGGCTCCTTTTGTCCACACCCTCCCCAGAATTGGTTGTTTGTAGATTTTCTGATGATGGCGATTCTAACAGGTGTGAGGTGATACCTCATTGTAGTTTTGATTTGCATTTCTCTAATAATTAGTGCTGTTGAGCAGCTTTTCATGTGCGTCTTGGCCATCTCTGTGTCTCCTTTGAAGAAACGTCTCTTTAGATCTTCTGCCCATTTTTTTTGGGTTGTTTGTTTTTTTAATATTAAGCTGCATGAGCTGTTTATATATATTGGAGATTACACGTCTGTCCATTGATTCGTCTGCAACGATTTTCGCCCATTCTGAGGGATGCCTTTTTCCATTCCCGTGTTTTTTAACAAAAAAGGAAAGAAAGGAAAAGAAGCAGAACACTAATGTGCGTAAAATATGCCTTTTGAAACGGTCGTTTTGAAATATGGACGTCCTTTGAATTTTTTGGTCGATATGTGACCCCAGGATTTGTTTTCAGGGCAGGTGTCATTTACAGGCCTGCAATGATTTTGAATATCAACTGACCATTAGCGTTGGGATTAAAGCTGCTGTTGTGTGAAACGGCCACAAGGTGGCAGCAGTTCACCCTTACCAAATCTGGTTACTAGGGCAAGAGAGCCTCAGTGGAAGTGGTGTTCTAGATTGGAGTTTAGAATGGAATGTACCAGGAGAAAGCCCCTCACGTTTGTCTCACTACTTCTTGTTCGTGTTTTTAATTTAAGTTTTTATTTTTTATTACAGCAAGTTTGATTACAATGTTTGGCTTGTTGTAGGTGTGGAAGATGTGGTTCTTTTACACATATACAGATGACTGTTCTTCTTGGGATCCTTTTCCCATGTACGTTATGACAGAATGTTGAGTAGTCCTCTCTTGGTATTCTGTAGGTCTTTGGTGATTATATATGTCACCTGTGTTTGTATATGTCTGTTAACCCCGATATCGTAATGAAACCAATCCTCACACCTTTCCATTGGTGAACCATAAGTTTGTTTAATGAATCTGTGATTGCCCTTCTCCGTGGAAATATCTGCCCTGGTATCCATTTTTAGGTAACACCTAAAAGTGATATGATACGATATGTCTTTTTCACTTTCTCACTTACTACAAGTCACGTGATTACTTCTAGACTCATCTACGGTGCTGCAAATGGCATTGTGTCCTTTTTTCCCTTGGCTTCTCTTCTGCCTTAGCGGGGTCCATTTTCAACAATGTGATTCCCTGAGGGTTGTGGATTAGCTGACCTGGGCAGCCTTACCCTGCCGGCCCGCCCTCCCCAGGTGTGCCTCGTTGAGGTCAATATAAACAGAGCTCCAGGCAGCAATAGCCCCTGAAGCTGTGCCTGACTCCATATTCTCTGCCCCGTCAGCAGTCTCGGGGCTGTGCTGGTGGGAGGGAGTGAGGGGCCACAGCTTTGTGGGTGGCCCGGTGTGAGTGGGGTTCTGCTGGCCTTTCTGCAGGAGTTGCCAGGCTGCCGCCTGTAAAGAAGAGGATGTGTCACCCATACCTTCCGCTGGAATTTCTCTCCGGACAGAGGTGAGGAAGGAAAAAAGCAGTGGGGGCCGGGACAGGAGGGGTATCTCAGGCAGGGCAATGGAAAGCTTCTGGAAGAGCGCCAGGGTCCAGGACCACGCTGGCTGGCCTGCAGGCACCAAGTTGGCCTGCGTGCTGTCGCTGGTGTGGCTCCACGGTCCTTCCTCTAGGCTTTCAAGCCCTTGTACATATTCAGGTGTTTTACCTGGAAAGGGTGGGAACAGTTCAGCAGCAGCTGGCCTGGGGCTCAGCTCACGTTTACTCACAGATGCCTCGGCACGGTCCCCCAGCTTTGCAATGAGGACGCTCCTTGCGTGGGGGTTGGGTTGCTGGCTGTATGGGAGATGGTTCCCCACCTCTGACCAATTTCAGAATTGTTTACCACTGGAGCAAGTGCCGTGATAGGGATTTCCTCTGTATAACTCGTGGGTTCACTTTTTTTTTCTTTTATGTTTCAAGTTAGATGTTATTCCTCTTTTATGTATTTATAGATATAAGCATGGAAATAATTCATTCCTATAAATACATCTGTGTGACGGGAAGAACTTTTTTCTGTTTTATTTTTAAATTTTATTTTTTAAAATTTTGAAATTTTATTTATTTTTTTATACAGCACGTTATTATTAGTTATGTATTTTATGCATATACATGTATACAGGTCAATCCCAAACTCCCAACTCATCCCACCACCACCACCCCATGGCTTCCCACACTTGGTGTCCATACGTTTGTTCTCTACCTCTGTGTCTCTATTTCTTCCCTGCAAACCAGTTCATCTGTACCATTTTTAGGCTCCACATATATGCATTAATATACAATATTTGTTTTCCTCTTTCTGACTTACTTCATTCTGTATGACAGTCTCTCGATCCATCGATGTCTCTACAAATGACCCAGTTTCATTCCTTTTTATGGCCGAGTCATATTCCATTTTATATATGTACCACATCTTTATCCATTCATCTGTCTGTGGGCATTTAGGTTGCTTCCATTACCTGGCTATTGTAAATAGTGCTGCAACGAACATTGTGGTGAATGTGCCTTTTTGAAATACGGTTTTCTCTGGGTATATGCCCAGAAGTGGGATTGCTGGATCAGATGGTAATTCTATTTCTAGTTTTTTTAAGGAAACTCCATACTGTTCTCCATAGGGACTGTATCAATTTACATTCCCACCAATAGTGGAAGAGGGCTCCTTTTGTCCACACCCTCCCCAGAATTGGTTGTTTGTAGATTTTCTGATGATGCCGATTCTAACAGGTGTGAGGTGATACCTCATTGTAGTTTTGATTTGCATTTCTCTAATAATTAGTGCTGTTGAGCAGCTTTTCATGTGCGTCTTGGCCATCTCTGTGTCTCCTTTGAAGAAACGTCTCTTTAGATATTCTGCCCATTTTTTTTGGGTTGTTTGTTTTTTTAATATTAAGCTGCATGAGCTGTTTATATATATTGGAGATTACACCTCTGTCCATTGATTCGTCTGCAACCATTTTCGCCCATTCTTAGGGATGCCTTTTTCCATTCCCGTGTTTTTTAACAAAAAAGGAAAGAAAGGAAAAGAAGCAGAACACTAATGTGCGTAAAATATGCCTTTTGAAACGGTCGTTTTGAAATATGGACGTCCTTTGAAATTTTTGGTCGATATGTGACCCCAGGATTTGTTTTCAGGGCAGGTGTCATTTACAGGCCTGCAATGATTTTGAATATCAACTGACCATTAGCGTTGGGATTAAAGCTGCTGTTGTGTGAAACGGCCACAAGGTGGCAGCAGTTCACCCTTACCAAATCTGGTTACTAGGGCAAGAGAGCCTCAGTGGAAGTGGTGTTCTAGATTGGAGTTTAGAATGGAATGTACCAGGAGAAAGCCCCTCACGTTTGTCTCACTACTTCTTGTTCGTGTTTTTAATTTAAGTTTTTATTTTTTATTACAGCAAGTTTGATTACAATGTTTGGCTTGTTGTAGGTGTGGAAGATGTGGTTCTTTTACACATATACAGATGACTGTTCTTCTTGGGATCCTTTTCCCATGTACGTTATGACAGAATGTTGAGTAGTCCTCTCTTGGTATTCTGTAGGTCTTTGGTGATTATATATGTCACCTGTGTTTGTATATGTCTGTTAACCCCGATATCGTAATGAAACCAATCCTCACACCTTTCCATTGGTGAACCATAAGTTTGTTTAATGAATCTGTGATTGCCCTTCTCCGTGGAAATATCTGCCCTGGTATCCATTTTTAGGTAACACCTAAAAGTGATATGATACGATATGTCTTTTTCACTTTCTCACTTACTACAAGTCACGTGATTACTTCTAGACTCATCTACGGTGCTGCAAATGGCATTGTGTCCTTTTTTCCCTTGGCTTCTCTTCTGCCTTAGCGGGGTCCATTTTCAACAATGTGATTCCCTGAGGGTTGTGGATTAGCTGACCTGGGCAGCCTTACCCTGCCGGCCCGCCCTCCCCAGGTGTGCCTCGTTGAGGTCAATATAAACAGAGCTCCAGGCAGCAATAGCCCCTGAAGCTGTGCCTGACTCCATATTCTCTGCCCCGTCAGCAGTCTCGGGGCTGTGCTGGTGGGAGGGAGTGAGGGGCCACAGCTTTGTGGGTGGCCCGGTGTGAGTGGGGTTCTGCTGGCCTTTCTGCAGGAGTTGCCAGGCTGCCGCCTGTAAAGAAGAGGATGTGTCACCCATACCTTCCGCTGGAATTTCTCTCCGGACAGAGGTGAGGAAGGAAAAAAGCAGTGGGGGCCGGGACAGGAGGGGTATCTCAGGCAGGGCAATGGAAAGCTTCTGGAAGAGCGCCAGGGTCCAGGACCACGCTGGCTGGCCTGCAGGCACCAAGTTGGCCTGCGTGCTGTCGCTGGTGTGGCTCCACGGTCCTTCCTCTAGGCTTTCAAGCCCTTGTACATATTCAGGTGTTTTACCTGGAAAGGGTGGGAACAGTTCAGCAGCAGCTGGCCTGGGGCTCAGCTCACGTTTACTCACAGATGCCTCGGCACGGTCCCCCAGCTTTGCAATGAGGACGCTCCTTGCGTGGGGGTTGGGTTGCTGGCTGTATGGGAGATGGTTCCCCACCTCTGACCAATTTCAGAATTGTTTACCACTGGAGCAAGTGCCGTGATAGGGTTTTCCTCTGTATAACTCGTGGGTTCACTTTTTTTTTTCTTTTATGTTTCAAGTTAGATGTTATTCCTCTTTTATGTATTTATAGATATAAGCATGGAAATAATTCATTCCTATAAATACATCTGTGTGACGGGAAGAACTTTTTTCTGTTTTATTTTTAAATTTTATTTTTTAAAATTTTGAAATTTTATTTATTTTTTTATACAGCACGTTATTATTAGTTATGTATTTTATGCATATACATGTATACAGGTCAATCCCAAACTCCCAACTCATCCCACCACCACCACCCCATGGCTTCCCACACTTGGTGTCCATACGTTTGTTCTCTACCTCTGTGTCTCTATTTCTTCCCTGCAAACCAGTTCATCTGTACCATTTTTAGGCTCCACATATATGCATTAATATACAATATTTGTTTTCCTCTTTCTGACTTACTTCATTCTGTATGACAGTCTCTCGATCCATCGATGTCTCTACAAATGACCCAGTTTCATTCCTTTTTATGGCCGAGTCATATTCCATTTTATATATGTACCACATCTTTATCCATTCATCTGTCTGTGGGCATTTAGGTTGCTTCCATTACCTGGCTATTGTAAATAGTGCTGCAACGAACATTGTGGTGAATGTGCCTTTTTGAAATACGGTTTTCTCTGGGTATATGCCCAGAAGTGGGATTGCTGGATCAGATGGTAATTCTATTTCTAGTTTTTTTAAGGAAACTCCATACTGTTCTCCATAGGGACTGTATCAATTTACATTCCCACCAATAGTGGAAGAGGGCTCCTTTTGTCCACACCCTCCCCAGAATTGGTTGTTTGTAGATTTTCTGATGATGCCGATTCTAACAGGTGTGAGGTGATACCTCATTGTAGTTTTGATTTGCATTTCTCTAATAATTAGTGCTGTTGAGCAGCTTTTCATGTGCGTCTTGGCCATCTCTGTGTCTCCTTTGAAGAAACGTCTCTTTAGATCTTCTGCCCATTTTTTTTGGGTTGTTTGTTTTTTTAATATTAAGCTGCATGAGCTGTTTATATATATTGGAGATTACACCTCTGTCCATTGATTCGTCTGCAACCATTTTCGCCCATTCTGAGGGATGCCTTTTTCCATTCCCGTGTTTTTTAACAAAAAAGGAAAGAAAGGAAAAGAAGCAGAACACTAATGTGCGTAAAATATGCCTTTTGAAACATGGACGTCCTTTGAAATTTTTGGTCGATATGTGACCCCAGGATTTGTTTTCAGGGCAGGTGTCATTTACAGGCCTGCAATGATTTTGAATATCAACTGACCATTAGCGTTGGGATTAAAGCTGCTGTTGTGTGAAACGGCCACAAGGTGGCAGCAGTTCACCCTTACCAAATCTGGTTACTAGGGCAAGAGAGCCTCAGTGGAAGTGGTGTTCTAGATTGGAGTTTAGAATGGAATGTACCAGGAGAAAGCCCCTCACGTTTGTCTCACTACTTCTTGTTCGTGTTTTTAATTTAAGTTTTTATTTTTTATTACAGCAAGTTTGATTACAATGTTTGGCTTGTTGTAGGTGTGGAAGATGTGGTTCTTTTACACATATACAGATGACTGTTCTTCTTGGGATCCTTTTCCCATGTACGTTATGACAGAATGTTGAGTAGTCCTCTCTTGGTATTCTGTAGGTCTTTGGTGATTATATATGTCACCTGTGTTTGTATATGTCTGTTAACCCCGATATCGTAATGAAACCAATCCTCACACCTTTCCATTGGTGAACCATAAGTTTGTTTAATGAATCTGTGATTGCCCTTCTCCGTGGAAATATCTGCCCTGGTATCCATTTTTAGGTAACACCTAAAAGTGATATGATACGATATGTCTTTTTCACTTTCTGACTTACTACAAGTCACGTGATTACTTCTAGACTCATCTACGGTGCTGCAAATGGCATTGTGTCCTTTTTTCCCTTGGCTTCTCTTCTGCCTTAGCGGGGTCCATTTTCAACAATGTGATTCCCTGAGGGTTGTGGATTAGCTGACCTGGGCAGCCTTACCCTGCCGGCCCGCCCTCCCCAGGTGTGCCTCGTTGAGGTCAATATAAACAGAGCTCCAGGCAGCAATAGCCCCTGAAGCTGTGCCTGACTCCATATTCTCTGCCCCGTCAGCAGTCTCGGGGCTGTGCTGGTGGGAGGGAGTGAGGGGCCACAGCTTTGTGGGTGGCCCGGTGTGAGTGGGGTTCTGCTGGCCTTTCTGCAGGAGTTGCCAGGCTGCCGCCTGTAAAGAAGAGGATGTGTCACCCATACCTTCCGCTGGAATTTCTCTCCGGACAGAGGTGAGGAAGGAAAAAAGCAGTGGGGGCCGGGACAGGAGGGGTATCTCAGGCAGGGCAATGGAAAGCTTCTGGAAGAGCGCCAGGGTCCAGGACCACGCTGGCTGGCCTGCAGGCACCAAGTTGGCCTGCGTGCTGTCGCTGGTGTGGCTCCACGGTCCTTCCTCTAGGCTTTCAAGCCCTTGTACATATTCAGGTGTTTTACCTGGAAAGGGTGGGAACAGTTCAGCAGCAGCTGGCCTGGGGCTCAGCTCACGTTTACTCACAGATGCCTCGGCACGGTCCCCCAGCTTTGCAATGAGGACGCTCCTTGCGTGGGGGTTGGGTTGCTGGCTGTATGGGAGATGGTTCCCCACCTCTGACCAATTTCAGAATTGTTTACCACTGGAGCAAGTGCCGTGATAGGGTTTTCCTCTGTATAACTCGTGGGTTCACTTTTTTTTTTCTTTTATGTTTCAAGTTAGATGTTATTCCTCTTTTATGTATTTATAGATATAAGCATGGAAATAATTCATTCCTATAAATACATCTGTGTGACGGGAAGAACTTTTTTCTGTTTTATTTTTAAATTTTATTTTTTAAAATTTTGAAATTTTATTTATTTTTTTATACAGCACGTTATTATTAGTTATGTATTTTATGCATATACATGTATACAGGTCAATCCCAAACTCCCAACTCATCCCACCACCACCACCCCATGGCTTCCCACACTTGGTGTCCATACGTTTGTTCTCTACCTCTGTGTCTCTATTTCTTCCCTGCAAACCAGTTCATCTGTACCATTTTTAGGCTCCACATATATGCATTAATATACAATATTTGTTTTCCTCTTTCTGACTTACTTCATTCTGTATGACAGTCTCTCGATCCATCGATGTCTCTACAAATGACCCAGTTTCATTCCTTTTTATGGCCGAGTCATATTCCATTTTATATATGTACCACATCTTTATCCATTCATCTGTCTGTGGGCATTTAGGTTGCTTCCATTACCTGGCTATTGTAAATAGTGCTGCAACGAACATTGTGGTGAATGTGCCTTTTTGAAATACGGTTTTCTCTGGGTATATGCCCAGAAGTGGGATTGCTGGATCAGATGGTAATTCTATTTCTAGTTTTTTTAAGGAAACTCCATACTGTTCTCCATAGGGACTGTATCAATTTACATTCCCACCAATAGTGGAAGAGGGCTCCTTTTGTCCACACCCTCCCCAGAATTGGTTGTTTGTAGATTTTCTGATGATGCTGATTCTAACAGGTGTGAGGTGATACCTCATTGTAGTTTTGATTTGCATTTCTCTAATAATTAGTGCTGTTGAGCAGCTTTTCATGTGCGTCTTGGCCATCTCTGTGTCTCCTTTGAAGAAACGTCTCTTTAGATCTTCTGCCCATTTTTTTTGGGTTGTTTGTTTTTTTAATATTAAGCTGCATGAGCTGTTTATATATATTGGAGATTACACCTCTGTCCATTGATTCGTCTGCAACCATTTTCGCCCATTCTGAGGGATGCCTTTTTCCATTCCCGTGTTTTTTAACAAAAAAGGAAAGAAAGGAAAAGAAGCAGAACACTAATGTGCGTAAAATATGCCTTTTGAATCGGTCGTTTTGAAATATGGACGTCCTTTGAAATTTTTGGTCGATATGTGACCCCAGGATTTGTTTTCAGGGCAGGTGTCATTTACAGGCCTGCAATGATTTTGAATATCAACTGACCATTAGCGTTGGGATTAAAGCTGCTGTTGTGTGAAACGGCCACAAGGTGGCAGCAGTTCACCCTTACCAAATCTGGTTACTAGGGCAAGAGAGCCTCAGTGGAAGTGGTGTTCTAGATTGGAGTTTAGAATGGAATGTACCAGGAGAAAGCACCTCACGTTTGTCTCACTACTTCTTGTTCGTGTTTTTAATTTAAGTTTTTATTTTTTATTACAGCAAGTTTGATTACAATGTTTGGCTTGTTGTAGGTGTGGAAGATGTGGTTCTTTTACACATATACAGATGACTGTTCTTCTTGGGATCCTTTTCCCATGTACGTTATGACAGAATGTTGAGTAGTCCTCTCTTGGTATTCTGTAGGTCTTTGGTGATTATATATGTCACCTGTGTTTGTATATGTCTGTTAACCCCGATATCGTAATGAAACCAATCCTCACACCTTTCCATTGGTGAACCATAAGTTTGTTTAATGAATCTGTGATTGCCCTTCTCCGTGGAAATATCTGCCCTGGTATCCATTTTTAGGTAACACCTAAAAGTGATATGATACGATATGTCTTTTTCACTTTCTGACTTACTACAAGTCACGTGATTACTTCTAGACTCATCTACGGTGCTGCAAATGGCATTGTGTCCTTTTTTCCCTTGGCTTCTCTTCTGCCTTAGCGGGGTCCATTTTCAACAATGTGATTCCCTGAGGGTTGTGGATTAGCTGACCTGGGCAGCCTTACCCTGCCGGCCCGCCCTCCCCAGGTGTGCCTCGTTGAGGTCAATATAAACAGAGCTCCAGGCAGCAATAGCCCCTGAAGCTGTGCCTGACTCCATATTCTCTGCCCCGTCAGCAGTCTCGGGGCTGTGCTGGTGGGAGGGAGTGAGGGGCCACAGCTTTGTGGGTGGCCCGGTGTGAGTGGGGTTCTGCTGGCCTTTCTGCAGGAGTTGCCAGGCTGCCGCCTGTAAAGAAGAGGATGTGTCACCCATACCTTCCGCTGGAATTTCTCTCCGGACAGAGGTGAGGAAGGAAAAAAGCAGTGGGGGCCGGGACAGGAGGGGTATCTCAGGCAGGGCAATGGAAAGCTTCTGGAAGAGCGCCAGGGTCCAGGACCACGCTGGCTGGCCTGCAGGCACCAAGTTGGCCTGCGTGCTGTCGCTGGTGTGGCTCCACGGTCCTTCCTCTAGGCTTTCAAGCCCTTGTACATATTCAGGTGTTTTACCTGGAAAGGGTGGGAACAGTTCAGCAGCAGCTGGCCTGGGGCTCAGCTCACGTTTACTCACAGATGCCTCGGCACGGTCCCCCAGCTTTGCAATGAGGACGCTCCTTGCGTGGGGGTTGGGTTGCTGGCTGTATGGGAGATGGTTCCCCACCTCTGACCAATTTCAGAATTGTTTACCACTGGAGCAAGTGCCGTGATAGGGTTTTCCTCTGTATAACTCGTGGGTTCACTTTTTTTTTTCTTTTATGTTTCAAGTTAGATGTTATTCCTCTTTTATGTATTTATAGATATAAGCATGGAAATAATTCATTCCTATAAATACATCTGTGTGACGGGAAGAACTTTTTTCTGTTTTATTTTTAAATTTTATTTTTTAAAATTTTGAAATTTTATTTATTTTTTTATACAGCACGTTATTATTAGTTATGTATTTTATGCATATACATGTATACAGGTCAATCCCAAACTCCCAACTCATCCCACCACCACCACCCCATGGCTTCCCACACTTGGTGTCCATACGTTTGTTCTCTACCTCTGTGTCTCTATTTCTTCCCTGCAAACCAGTTCATCTGTACCATTTTTAGGCTCCACATATATGCATTAATATACAATATTTGTTTTCCTCTTTCTGACTTACTTCATTCTGTATGACAGTCTCTCGATCCATCGATGTCTCTACAAATGACCCAGTTTCATTCCTTTTTATGGCCGAGTCATATTCCATTTTATATATGTACCACATCTTTATCCATTCATCTGTCTGTGGGCATTTAGGTTGCTTCCATTACCTGGCTATTGTAAATAGTGCTGCAACGAACATTGTGGTGAATGTGCCTTTTTGAAATACGGTTTTCTCTGGGTATATGCCCAGAAGTGGGATTGCTGGATCAGATGGTAATTCTATTTCTAGTTTTTTTAAGGAAACTCCATACTGTTCTCCATAGGGACTGTATCAATTTACATTCCCACCAATAGTGGAAGAGGGCTCCTTTTGTCCACACCCTCCCCAGAATTGGTTGTTTGTAGATTTTCTGATGATGCTGATTCTAACAGGTGTGAGGTGATACCTCATTGTAGTTTTGATTTGCATTTCTCTAATAATTAGTGCTGTTGAGCAGCTTTTCATGTGCGTCTTGGCCATCTCTGTGTCTCCTTTGAAGAAACGTCTCTTTAGATCTTCTGCCCATTTTTTTTGGGTTGTTTGTTTTTTTAATATTAAGCTGCATGAGCTGTTTATATATATTGGAGATTACACCTCTGTCCATTGATTCGTCTGCAACCATTTTCGCCCATTCTGAGGGATGCCTTTTTCCATTCCCGTGTTTTTTAACAAAAAAGGAAAGAAAGGAAAAGAAGCAGAACACTAATGTGCGTAAAATATGCCTTTTGAAACGGTCGTTTTGAAATATGGACGTCCTTTGAAATTTTTGGTCGATATGTGACCCCAGGATTTGTTTTCAGGGCAGGTGTCATTTACAGGCCTGCAATGATTTTGAATATCAACTGACCATTAGCGTTGGGATTAAAGCTGCTGTTGTGTGAAACGGCCACAAGGTGGCAGCAGTTCACCCTTACCAAATCTGGTTACTAGGGCAAGAGAGCCTCAGTGGAAGTGGTGTTCTAGATTGGAGTTTAGAATGGAATGTACCAGGAGAAAGCACCTCACGTTTGTCTCACTACTTCTTGTTCGTGTTTTTAATTTAAGTTTTTATTTTTTATTACAGCAAGTTTGATTACAATGTTTGGCTTGTTGTAGGTGTGGAAGATGTGGTTCTTTTACACATATACAGATGACTGTTCTTCTTGGGATCCTTTTCCCATGTACGTTATGACAGAATGTTGAGTAGTCCTCTCTTGGTATTCTGTAGGTCTTTGGTGATTATATATGTCACCTGTGTTTGTATATGTCTGTTAACCCCGATATCGTAATGAAACCAATCCTCACACCTTTCCATTGGTGAACCATAAGTTTGTTTAATGAATCTGTGATTGCCCTTCTCCGTGGAAATATCTGCCCTGGTATCCATTTTTAGGTAACACCTAAAAGTGATATGATACGATATGTCTTTTTCACTTTCTCACTTACTACAAGTCACGTGATTACTTCTAGACTCATCTACGGTGCTGCAAATGGCATTGTGTCCTTTTTTCCCTTGGCTTCTCTTCTGCCTTAGCGGGGTCCATTTTCAACAATGTGATTCCCTGAGGGTTGTGGATTAGCTGACCTGGGCAGCCTTACCCTGCCGGCCCGCCCTCCCCAGGTGTGCCTCGTTGAGGTCAATATAAACAGAGCTCCAGGCAGCAATAGCCCCTGAAGCTGTGCCTGACTCCATATTCTCTGCCCCGTCAGCAGTCTCGGGGCTGTGCTGGTGGGAGGGAGTGAGGGGCCACAGCTTTGTGGGTGGCCCGGTGTGAGTGGGGTTCTGCTGGCCTTTCTGCAGGAGTTGCCAGGCTGCCGCCTGTAAAGAAGAGGATGTGTCACCCATACCTTCCGCTGGAATTTCTCTCCGGACAGAGGTGAGGAAGGAAAAAAGCAGTGGGGGCCGGGACAGGAGGGGTATCTCAGGCAGGGCAATGGAAAGCTTCTGGAAGAGCGCCAGGGTCCAGGACCACGCTGGCTGGCCTGCAGGCACCAAGTTGGCCTGCGTGCTGTCGCTGGTGTGGCTCCACGGTCCTTCCTCTAGGCTTTCAAGCCCTTGTACATATTCAGGTGTTTTACCTGGAAAGGGTGGGAACAGTTCAGCAGCAGCTGGCCTGGGGCTCAGCTCACGTTTACTCACAGATGCCTCGGCACGGTCCCCCAGCTTTGCAATGAGGACGCTCCTTGCGTGGGGGTTGGGTTGCTGGCTGTATGGGAGATGGTTCCCCACCTCTGACCAATTTCAGAATTGTTTACCACTGGAGCAAGTGCCGTGATAGGGTTTTCCTCTGTATAACTCGTGGGTTCACTTTTTTTTTTCTTTTATGTTTCAAGTTAGATGTTATTCCTCTTTTATGTATTTATAGATATAAGCATGGAAATAATTCATTCCTATAAATACATCTGTGTGACGGGAAGAACTTTTTTCTGTTTTATTTTTAAATTTTATTTTTTAAAATTTTGAAATTTTATTTATTTTTTTATACAGCACGTTATTATTAGTTATGTATTTTATGCATATACATGTATACAGGTCAATCCCAAACTCCCAACTCATCCCACCACCACCACCCCACGGCTTCCCACACTTGGTGTCCATACGTTTGTTCTCTACCTCTGTGTCTCTATTTCTTCCCTGCAAACCAGTTCATCTGTACCATTTTTAGGCTCCACATATATGCATTAATATACAATATTTGTTTTCCTCTTTCTGACTTACTTCATTCTGTATGACAGTCTCTCGATCCATCGATGTCTCTACAAATGACCCAGTTTCATTCCTTTTTATGGCCGAGTCATATTCCATTTTATATATGTACCACATCTTTATCCATTCATCTGTCTGTTGGCATTTAGGTTGCTTCCATTACCTGGCTATTGTAAATAGTGCTGCAACGAACATTGTGGTGAATGTGCCTTTTTGAAATACGGTTTTCTCTGGGTATATGCCCAGAAGTGGGATTGCTGGATCAGATGGTAATTCTATTTCTAGTTTTTTTAAGGAAACTCCATACTGTTCTCCATAGGGACTGTATCAATTTACATTCCCACCAATAGTGGAAGAGGGCTCCTTTTGTCCACACCCTCCCCAGAATTGGTTGTTTGTAGATTTTCTGATGATGCCGATTCTAACAGGTGTGAGGTGATACCTCATTGTAGTTTTGATTTGCATTTCTCTAATAATTAGTGCTGTTGAGCAGCTTTTCATGTGCGTCTTGGCCATCTCTGTGTCTCCTTTGAAGAAACGTCTCTTTAGATCTTCTGCCCATTTTTTTTGGGTTGTTTGTTTTTTTAATATTAAGCTGCATGAGCTGTTTATATATATTGGAGATTACACCTCTGTCCATTGATTCGTCTGCAACGATTTTCGCCCATTCTGAGGGATGCCTTTTTCCATTCCTGTGTTTTTTAACAAAAAAGGAAAGAAAGGAAAAGAAGCAGAACACTAATGTGCGTAAAATATGCCTTTTGAAACGGTCGTTTTGAAATATGGACGTCCTTTGAAATTTTTGGTCGATATGTGACCCCAGGATTTGTTTTCAGGGCAGGTGTCATTTACAGGCCTGCAATGATTTTGAATATCAACTGACCATTAGCGTTGGGATTAAAGCTGCTGTTGTGTGAAACGGCCACAAGGTGGCAGCAGTTCACCCTTACCAAATCTGGTTACTAGGGCAAGAGAGCCTCAGTGGAAGTGGTGTTCTAGATTGGAGTTTAGAATGGAATGTACCAGGAGAAAGCCCCTCACGTTTGTCTCACTACTTCTTGTTCGTGTTTTTAATTTAAGTTTTTATTTTTTATTACAGCAAGTTTGATTACAATGTTTGGCTTGTTGTAGGTGTGGAAGATGTGGTTCTTTTACACATATACAGATGACTGTTCTTCTTGGGATCCTTTTCCCATGTACGTTATGACAGAATGTTGAGTAGTCCTCTCTTGGTATTCTGTAGGTCTTTGGTGATTATATATGTCACCTGTGTTTGTATATGTCTGTTAACCCCGATATCGTAATGAAACCAATCCTCACACCTTTCCATTGGTGAACCATAAGTTTGTTTAATGAATCTGTGATTGCCCTTCTCCGTGGAAATATCTGCCCTGGTATCCATTTTTAGGTAACACCTAAAAGTGATATGATACGATATGTCTTTTTCACTTTCTCACTTACTACAAGTCACGTGATTACTTCTAGACTCATCTACGGTGCTGCAAATGGCATTGTGTCCTTTTTTCCCTTGGCTTCTCTTCTGCCTTAGCGGGGTCCATTTTCAACAATGTGATTCCCTGAGGGTTGTGGATTAGCTGACCTGGGCAGCCTTACCCTGCCGGCCCGCCCTCCCCAGGTGTGCCTCGTTGAGGTCAATATAAACAGAGCTCCAGGCAGCAATAGCCCCTGAAGCTGTGCCTGACTCCATATTCTCTGCCCCGTCAGCAGTCTCGGGGCTGTGCTGGTGGGAGGGAGTGAGGGGCCACAGCTTTGTGGGTGGCCCGGTGTGAGTGGGGTTCTGCTGGCCTTTCTGCAGGAGTTGCCAGGCTGCCGCCTGTAAAGAAGAGGATGTGTCACCCATACCTTCCGCTGGAATTTCTCTCCGGACAGAGGTGAGGAAGGAAAAAAGCAGTGGGGGCCGGGACAGGAGGGGTATCTCAGGCAGGGCAATGGAAAGCTTCTGGAAGAGCGCCAGGGTCCAGGACCACGCTGGCTGGCCTGCAGGCACCAAGTTGGCCTGCGTGCTGTCGCTGGTGTGGCTCCACGGTCCTTCCTCTAGGCTTTCAAGCCCTTGTACATATTCAGGTGTTTTACCTGGAAAGGGTGGGAACAGTTCAGCAGCAGCTGGCCTGGGGCTCAGCTCACGTTTACTCACAGATGCCTCGGCACGGTCCCCCAGCTTTGCAAGGAGGACGCTCCTTGCGTGGGGGTTGGGTTGCTGGCTGTATGGGAGATGGTTCCCCACCTCTGACCAATTTCAGAATTGTTTACCACTGGAGCAAGTGCCGTGATAGGGTTTTCCTCTGTATAACTCGTGGGTTCACTTTTTTTTTTCTTTTATGTTTCAAGTTAGATGTTATTCCTCTTTTATGTATTTATAGATATAAGCATGGAAATAATTCATTCCTATAAATACATCTGTGTGACGGGAAGAACTTTTTTCTGTTTTATTTTTAAATTTTATTTTTTAAAATTTTGAAATTTTATTTATTTTTTTATACAGCACGTTATTATTAGTTATGTATTTTATGCATATACATGTATACAGGTCAATCCCAAACTCCCAACTCATCCCACCACCACCACCCCACGGCTTCCCACACTTGGTGTCCATACGTTTGTTCTCTACCTCTGTGTCTCTATTTCTTCCCTGCAAACCAGTTCATCTGTACCATTTTTAGGCTCCACATATATGCATTAATATACAATATTTGTTTTCCTCTTTCTGACTTACTTCATTCTGTATGACAGTCTCTCGATCCATCGATGTCTCTACAAATGACCCAGTTTCATTCCTTTTTATGGCCGAGTCATATTCCATTTTATATATGTACCACATCTTTATCCATTCATCTGTCTGTGGGCATTTAGGTTGCTTCCATTACCTGGCTATTGTAAATAGTGCTGCAACGAACATTGTGGTGAATGTGCCTTTTTGAAATACGGTTTTCTCTGGGTATATGCCCAGAAGTGGGATTGCTGGATCAGATGGTAATTCTATTTCTAGTTTTTTTAAGGAAACTCCATACTGTTCTCCATAGGGACTGTATCAATTTACATTCCCACCAATAGTGGAAGAGGGCTCCTTTTGTCCACACCCTCCCCAGAATTGGTTGTTTGTAGATTTTCTGATGATGCCGATTCTAACAGGTGTGAGGTGATACCTCATTGTAGTTTTGATTTGCATTTCTCTAATAATTAGTGCTGTTGAGCAGCTTTTCATGTGCGTCTTGGCCATCTCTGTGTCTCCTTTGAAGAAACGTCTCTTTAGATCTTCTGCCCATTTTTTTTGGGTTGTTTGTTTTTTTAATATTAAGCTGCATGAGCTGTTTATATATATTGGAGATTACACCTCTGTCCATTGATTCGTCTGCAACCATTTTCGCCCATTCTGAGGGATGCCTTTTTCCATTCCTGTGTTTTTTAACAAAAAAGGAAAGAAAGGAAAAGAAGCAGAACACTAATGTGCGTAAAATATGCCTTTTGAAACGGTCGTTTTGAAATATGGACGTCCTTTGAAATTTTTGGTCGATATGTGACCCCAGGATTTGTTTTCAGGGCAGGTGTCATTTACAGGCCTGCAATGATTTTGAATATCAACTGACCATTAGCGTTGGGATTAAAGCTGCTGTTGTGTGAAACGGCCACAAGGTGGCAGCAGTTCACCCTTACCAAATCTGGTTACTAGGGCAAGAGAGCCTCAGTGGAAGTGGTGTTCTAGATTGGAGTTTAGAATGGAATGTACCAGGAGAAAGCCCCTCACGTTTGTCTCACTACTTCTTGTTCGTGTTTTTAATTTAAGTTTTTATTTTTTATTACAGCAAGTTTGATTACAATGTTTGGCTTGTTGTAGGTGTGGAAGATGTGGTTCTTTTACACATATACAGATGACTGTTCTTCTTGGGATCCTTTTCCCATGTACGTTATGACAGAATGTTGAGTAGTCCTCTCTTGGTATTCTGTAGGTCTTTGGTGATTATATATGTCACCTGTGTTTGTATATGTCTGTTAACCCCGATATCGTAATGAAACCAATCCTCACACCTTTCCATTGGTGAACCATAAGTTTGTTTAATGAATCTGTGATTGCCCTTCTCCGTGGAAATATCTGCCCTGGTATCCATTTTTAGGTAACACCTAAAAGTGATATGATACGATATGTCTTTTTCACTTTCTCACTTACTACAAGTCACGTGATTACTTCTAGACTCATCTACGGTGCTGCAAATGGCATTGTGTCCTTTTTTCCCTTGGCTTCTCTTCTGCCTTAGCGGGGTCCATTTTCAACAATGTGATTCCCTGAGGGTTGTGGATTAGCTGACCTGGGCAGCCTTACCCTGCCGGCCCGCCCTCCCCAGGTGTGCCTCGTTGAGGTCAATATAAACAGAGCTCCAGGCAGCAATAGCCCCTGAAGCTGTGCCTGACTCCATATTCTCTGCCCCGTCAGCAGTCTCGGGGCTGTGCTGGTGGGAGGGAGTGAGGGGCCACAGCTTTGTGGGTGGCCCGGTGTGAGTGGGGTTCTGCTGGCCTTTCTGCAGGAGTTGCCAGGCTGCCGCCTGTAAAGAAGAGGATGTGTCACCCATACCTTCCGCTGGAATTTCTCTCCGGACAGAGGTGAGGAAGGAAAAAAGCAGTGGGGGCCGGGACAGGAGGGGTATCTCAGGCAGGGCAATGGAAAGCTTCTGGAAGAGCGCCAGGGTCCAGGACCACGCTGGCTGGCCTGCAGGCACCAAGTTGGCCTGCGTGCTGTCGCTGGTGTGGCTCCACGGTCCTTCCTCTAGGCTTTCAAGCCCTTGTACATATTCAGGTGTTTTACCTGGAAAGGGTGGGAACAGTTCAGCAGCAGCTGGCCTGGGGCTCAGCTCACGTTTACTCACAGATGCCTCGGCACGGTCCCCCAGCTTTGCAATGAGGACGCTCCTTGCGTGGGGGTTGGGTTGCTGGCTGTATGGGAGATGGTTCCCCACCTCTGACCAATTTCAGAATTGTTTACCACTGGAGCAAGTGCCGTGATAGGGTTTTCCTCTGTATAACTCGTGGGTTCACTTTTTTTTTTCTTTTATGTTTCAAGTTAGATGTTATTCCTCTTTTATGTATTTATAGATATAAGCATGGAAATAATTCATTCCTATAAATACATCTGTGTGACGGGAAGAACTTTTTTCTGTTTTATTTTTAAATTTTATTTTTTAAAATTTTGAAATTTTATTTATTTTTTTATACAGCACGTTATTATTAGTTATGTATTTTATGCATATACATGTATACAGGTCAATCCCAAACTCCCAACTCATCCCACCACCACCACCCCACGGCTTCCCACACTTGGTGTCCATACGTTTGTTCTCTACCTCTGTGTCTCTATTTCTTCCCTGCAAACCAGTTCATCTGTACCATTTTTAGGCTCCACATATATGCATTAATATACAATATTTGTTTTCCTCTTTCTGACTTACTTCATTCTGTATGACAGTCTCTCGATCCATCGATGTCTCTACAAATGACCCAGTTTCATTCCTTTTTATGGCCGAGTCATATTCCATTTTATATATGTACCACATCTTTATCCATTCATCTGTCTGTGGGCATTTAGGTTGCTTCCATTACCTGGCTATTGTAAATAGTGCTGCAACGAACATTGTGGTGAATGTGCCTTTTTGAAATACGGTTTTCTCTGGGTATATGCCCAGAAGTGGGATTGCTGGATCAGATGGTAATTCTATTTCTAGTTTTTTTAAGGAAACTCCATACTGTTCTCCATAGGGACTGTATCAATTTACATTCCCACCAATAGTGGAAGAGGGCTCCTTTTGTCCACACCCTCCCCAGAATTGGTTGTTTGTAGATTTTCTGATGATGCCGATTCTAACAGGTGTGAGGTGATACCTCATTGTAGTTTTGATTTGCATTTCTCTAATAATTAGTGCTGTTGAGCAGCTTTTCATGTGCGTCTTGGCCATCTCTGTGTCTCCTTTGAAGAAACGTCTCTTTAGATATTCTGCCCATTTTTTTTGGGTTGTTTGTTTTTTTAATATTAAGCTGCATGAGCTGTTTATATATATTGGAGATTACACCTCTGTCCATTGATTCGTCTGCAACGATTTTCGCCCATTCTGAGGGATGCCTTTTTCCATTCCTGTGTTTTTTAACAAAAAAGGAAAGAAAGGAAAAGAAGCAGAACACTAATGTGCGTAAAATATGCCTTTTGAAACGGTCGTTTTGAAATATGGACGTCCTTTGAAATTTTTGGTCGATATGTGACCCCAGGATTTGTTTTCAGGGCAGGTGTCATTTACAGGCCTGCAATGATTTTGAATATCAACTGACCATTAGCGTTGGGATTAAAGCTGCTGTTGTGTGAAACGGCCACAAGGTGGCAGCAGTTCACCCTTACCAAATCTGGTTACTAGGGCAAGAGAGCCTCAGTGGAAGTGGTGTTCTAGATTGGAGTTTAGAATGGAATGTACCAGGAGAAAGCCCCTCACGTTTGTCTCACTACTTCTTGTTCGTGTTTTTAATTTAAGTTTTTATTTTTTATTACAGCAAGTTTGATTACAATGTTTGGCTTGTTGTAGGTGTGGAAGATGTGGTTCTTTTACACATATACAGATGACTGTTCTTCTTGGGATCCTTTTCCCATGTACGTTATGACAGAATGTTGAGTAGTCCTCTCTTGGTATTCTGTAGGTCTTTGGTGATTATATATGTCACCTGTGTTTGTATATGTCT
Source organism: Mesoplodon mirus (assembly GCF_964341445.2). Classification (NCBI taxonomy): domain Eukaryota; kingdom Metazoa; phylum Chordata; class Mammalia; order Artiodactyla; family Ziphiidae; genus Mesoplodon; species Mesoplodon mirus. The sequence goes on from NW_028295556.1 coordinate 92,180, forward strand.
GTTAACCCCGATATCGTAATGAAACCAATCCTCACACCTTTCCATTGGTGAACCATAAGTTTGTTTAATGAATCTGTGATTGCCCTTCTCCGTGGAAATATCTGCCCTGGTATCCATTTTTAGGTAACACCTAAAAGTGATATGATACGATATGTCTTTTTCACTTTCTCACTTACTACAAGTCACGTGATTACTTCTAGACTCATCTACGGTGCTGCAAATGGCATTGTGTCCTTTTTTCCCTTGGCTTCTCTTCTGCCTTAGCGGGGTCCATTTTCAACAATGTGATTCCCTGAGGGTTGTGGATTAGCTGACCTGGGCAGCCTTACCCTGCCGGCCCGCCCTCCCCAGGTGTGCCTCGTTGAGGTCAATATAAACAGAGCTCCAGGCAGCAATAGCCCCTGAAGCTGTGCCTGACTCCATATTCTCTGCCCCGTCAGCAGTCTCGGGGCTGTGCTGGTGGGAGGGAGTGAGGGGCCACAGCTTTGTGGGTGGCCCGGTGTGAGTGGGGTTCTGCTGGCCTTTCTGCAGGAGTTGCCAGGCTGCCGCCTGTAAAGAAGAGGATGTGTCACCCATACCTTCCGCTGGAATTTCTCTCCGGACAGAGGTGAGGAAGGAAAAAAGCAGTGGGGGCCGGGACAGGAGGGGTATCTCAGGCAGGGCAATGGAAAGCTTCTGGAAGAGCGCCAGGGTCCAGGACCACGCTGGCTGGCCTGCAGGCACCAAGTTGGCCTGCGTGCTGTCGCTGGTGTGGCTCCACGGTCCTTCCTCTAGGCTTTCAAGCCCTTGTACATATTCAGGTGTTTTACCTGGAAAGGGTGGGAACAGTTCAGCAGCAGCTGGCCTGGGGCTCAGCTCACGTTTACTCACAGATGCCTCGGCACGGTCCCCCAGCTTTGCAATGAGGATGCTCCTTGCGTGGGGGTTGGGTTGCTGGCTGTATGGGAGATGGTTCCCAACCTCTGACCAATTTCAGAATTGTTTACCACTGGAGCAAGTGCCGTGATAGGGTTTTCCTCTGTATAACTCGTGGGTTCACTTTTTTTTTTCTTTTATGTTTCAAGTTAGATGTTATTCCTCTTTTATGTATTTATAGATATAAGCATGGAAATAATTCATTCCTATAAATACATCTGTGTGACGGGAAGAACTTTTTTCTGTTTTATTTTTAAATTTTATTTTTTAAAATTTTGAAATTTTATTTATTTTTTTATACAGCACGTTATTATTAGTTATGTATTTTATGCATATACATGTATACAGGTCAATCCCAAACTCCCAACTCATCCCACCACCACCACCCCATGGCTTCCCACACTTGGTGTCCATACGTTTGTTCTCTACCTCTGTGTCTCTATTTCTTCCCTGCAAACCAGTTCATCTGTACCATTTTTAGGCTCCACATATATGCATTAATATACAATATTTGTTTTCCTCTTTCTGACTTACTTCATTCTGTATGACAGTCTCTCGATCCATCGATGTCTCTACAAATGACCCAGTTTCATTCCTTTTTATGGCCGAGTCATATTCCATTTTATATATGTACCACATCTTTATCCATTCATCTGTCTGTGGGCATTTAGGTTGCTTCCATTACCTGGCTATTGTAAATAGTGCTGCAACGAACATTGTGGTGAATGTGCCTTTTTGAAATACGGTTTTCTCTGGGTATATGCCCAGAAGTGGGATTGCTGGATCAGATGGTAATTCTATTTCTAGTTTTTTTAAGGAAACTCCATACTGTTCTCCATAGGGACTGTATCAATTTACATTCCCACCAATAGTGGAAGAGGGCTCCTTTTGTCCACACCCTCCCCAGAATTGGTTGTTTGTAGATTTTCTGATGATGCCGATTCTAACAGGTGTGAGGTGATACCTCATTGTAGTTTTGATTTGCATTTCTCTAATAATTAGTGCTGTTGAGCAGCTTTTCATGTGCGTCTTGGCCATCTCTGTGTCTCCTTTGAAGAAACGTCTCTTTAGATCTTCTGCCCATTTTTTTTGGGTTGTTTGTTTTATTAATATTAAGCTGCATGAGCTGTTTATATATATTGGAGATTACACCTCTGTCCATTGATTCGTCTGCAACCATTTTCGCCCATTCTGAGGGATGCCTTTTTCCATTCCCGTGTTTTTTAACAAAAAAGGAAAGAAAGGAAAAGAAGCAGAACACTAATGTGCGTAAAATATGCCTTTTGAAACGGTGGTTTTGAAATATGGACGTCCTTTGAATTTTTTGGTCGATATGTGACCCCAGGATTTGTTTTCAGGGCAGGTGTCATTTACAGGCCTGCAATGATTTTGAATATCAACTGACCATTAGCGTTGGGATTAAAGCTGCTGTTGTGTGAAACGGCCACAAGGTGGCAGCAGTTCACCCTTACCAAATCTGGTTACTAGGGCAAGAGAGCCTCAGTGGAAGTGGTGTTCTAGATTGGAGTTTAGAATGGAATGTACCAGGAGAAAGCCCCTCACGTTTGTCTCACTACTTCTTGTTCGTGTTTTTAATTTAAGTTTTTATTTTTTATTACAGCAAGTTTGATTACAATGTTTGGCTTGTTGTAGGTGTGGAAGATGTGGTTCTTTTACACATATACAGATGACTGTTCTTCTTGGGATCCTTTTCCCATGTACGTTATGACAGAATGTTGAGTAGTCCTCTCTTGGTATTCTGTAGGTCTTTGGTGATTATATATGTCACCTGTGTTTGTATATGTCTGTTAACCCCGATATCGTAATGAAACCAATCCTCACACCTTTCCATTGGTGAACCATAAGTTTGTTTAATGAATCTGTGATTGCCCTTCTCCGTGGAAATATCTGCCCTGGTATCCATTTTTAGGTAACACCTAAAAGTGATATGATACGATATGTCTTTTTCACTTTCTCACTTACTACAAGTCACGTGATTACTTCTAGACTCATCTACGGTGCTGCAAATGGCATTGTGTCCTTTTTTCCCTTGGCTTCTCTTCTGCCTTAGCGGGGTCCATTTTCAACAATGTGATTCCCTGAGGGTTGTGGATTAGCTGACCTGGGCAGCCTTACCCTGCCGGCCCGCCCTCCCCAGGTGTGCCTCGTTGAGGTCAATATAAACAGAGCTCCAGGCAGCAATAGCCCCTGAAGCTGTGCCTGACTCCATATTCTCTGCCCCGTCAGCAGTCTCGGGGCTGTGCTGGTGGGAGGGAGTGAGGGGCCACAGCTTTGTGGGTGGCCCGGTGTGAGTGGGGTTCTGCTGGCCTTTCTGCAGGAGTTGCCAGGCTGCCGCCTGTAAAGAAGAGGATGTGTCACCCATACCTTCCGCTGGAATTTCTCTCCGGACAGAGGTGAGGAAGGAAAAAAGCAGTGGGGGCCGGGACAGGAGGGGTATCTCAGGCAGGGCAATGGAAAGCTTCTGGAAGAGCGCCAGGGTCCAGGACCACGCTGGCTGGCCTGCAGGCACCAAGTTGGCCTGCGTGCTGTCGCTGGTGTGGCTCCACGGTCCTTCCTCTAGGCTTTCAAGCCCTTGTACATATTCAGGTGTTTTACCTGGAAAGGGTGGGAACAGTTCAGCAGCAGCTGGCCTGGGGCTCAGCTCACGTTTACTCACAGATGCCTCGGCACGGTCCCCCAGCTTTGCAATGAGGACGCTCCTTGCGTGGGGGTTGGGTTGCTGGCTGTATGGGAGATGGTTCCCCACCTCTGACCAATTTCAGAATTGTTTACCACTGGAGCAAGTGCCGTGATAGGGTTTTCCTCTGTATAACTCGTGGGTTCACTTTTTTTTTTTCTTTTATGTTTCAAGTTAGATGTTATTCCTCTTTTATGTATTTATAGATATAAGCATGGAAATAATTCATTCCTATAAATACATCTGTGTGACGGGAAGAACTTTTTTCTGTTTTATTTTTAAATTTTATTTTTTAAAATTTTGAAATTTTATTTATTTTTTTATACAGCACGTTATTATTAGTTATGTATTTTATGCATATACATGTATACAGGTCAATCCCAAACTCCCAACTCATCCCACCACCACCACCCCACGGCTTCCCACACTTGGTGTCCATACGTTTGTTCTCTACCTCTGTGTCTCTATTTCTTCCCTGCAAACCAGTTCATCTGTACCATTTTTAGGCTCCACATATATGCATTAATATACAATATTTGTTTTCCTCTTTCTGACTTACTTCATTCTGTATGACAGTCTCTCGATCCATCGATGTCTCTACAAATGACCCAGTTTCATTCCTTTTTATGGCCGAGTCATATTCCATTTTATATATGTACCACATCTTTATCCATTCATCTGTCTGTGGGCATTTAGGTTGCTTCCATTACCTGGCTATTGTAAATAGTGCTGCAACGAACATTGTGGTGAATGTGCCTTTTTGAAATACGGTTTTCTCTGGGTATATGCCCAGAAGTGGATTGCTGGATCAGATGGTAATTCTATTTCTAGTTTTTTTAAGGAAACTCCATACTGTTCTCCATAGGGACTGTATCAATTTACATTCCCACCAATAGTGGAAGAGGGCTCCTTTTGTCCACACCCTCCCCAGAATTGGTTGTTTGTAGATTTTCTGATGATGCCGATTCTAACAGGTGTGAGGTGATACCTCATTGTAGTTTTGATTTGCATTTCTCTAATAATTAGTGCTGTTGAGCAGCTTTTCATGTGCGTCTTGGCCATCTCTGTGTCTCCTTTGAAGAAACGTCTCTTTAGATATTCTGCCCAATTTTTTTTGGGTTGTTTGTTTTTTTAATATTAAGCTGCATGAGCTGTTTATATATATTGGAGATTACACCTCTGTCCATTGATTCGTCTGCAACGATTTTCGCCCATTCTGAGGGATGCCTTTTTCCATTCCTGTGTTTTTTAACAAAAAAGGAAAGAAAGGAAAAGAAGCAGAACACTAATGTGCGTAAAATATGCCTTTTGAAACGGTCGTTTTGAAATATGGACGTCCTTTGAAATTTTTGGTCGATATGTGACCCCAGGATTTGTTTTCAGGGCAGGTGTCATTTACAGGCCTGCAATGATTTTGAATATCAACTGACCATTAGCGTTGGGATTAAAGCTGCTGTTGTGTGAAACGGCCACAAGGTGGCAGCAGTTCACCCTTACCAAATCTGGTTACTAGGGCAAGAGAGCCTCAGTGGAAGTGGTGTTCTAGATTGGAGTTTAGAATGGAATGTACCAGGAGAAAGCCCTCACGTTTGTCTCACTACTTCTTGTTCGTGTTTTTAATTTAAGTTTTTATTTTTTATTACAGCAAGTTTGATTACAATGTTTGGCTTGTTGTAGGTGTGGAAGATGTGGTTCTTTTACACATATACAGATGACTGTTCTTCTTGGGATCCTTTTCCCATGTACGTTATGACAGAATGTTGAGTAGTCCTCTCTTGGTATTCTGTAGGTCTTTGGTGATTATATATGTCACCTGTGTTTGTATATGTCTGTTAACCCCGATATCGTAATGAAACCAATCCTCACACCTTTCCATTGGTGAACCATAAGTTTGTTTAATGAATCTGTGATTGCCCTTCTCCGTGGAAATATCTGCCCTGGTATCCATTTTTAGGTAACACCTAAAAGTGATATGATACGATATGTCTTTTTCACTTTCTCACTTACTACAAGTCACGTGATTACTTCTAGACTCATCTACGGTGCTGCAAATGGCATTGTGTCCTTTTTTCCCTTGGCTTCTCTTCTGCCTTAGCGGGGTCCATTTTCAACAATGTGATTCCCTGAGGGTTGTGGATTAGCTGACCTGGGCAGCCTTACCCTGCCGGCCCGCCCTCCCCAGGTGTGCCTCGTTGAGGTCAATATAAACAGAGCTCCAGGCAGCAATAGCCCCTGAAGCTGTGCCTGACTCCATATTCTCTGCCCCGTCAGCAGTCTCGGGCTGTGCTGGTGGGAGGGAGTGAGGGGCCACAGCTTTGTGGGTGGCCCGGTGTGAGTGGGGTTCTGCTGGCCTTTCTGCAGGAGTTGCCAGGCTGCCGCCTGTAAAGAAGAGGATGTGTCACCCATACCTTCCGCTGGAATTTCTCTCCGGACAGAGGTGAGGAAGGAAAAAAGCAGTGGGGGCCGGGACAGGAGGGGTATCTCAGGCAGGGCAATGGAAAGCTTCTGGAAGAGCGCCAGGGTCCAGGACCACGCTGGCTGGCCTGCAGGCACCAAGTTGGCCTGCGTGCTGTCGCTGGTGTGGCTCCACGGTCCTTCCTCTAGGCTTTCAAGCCCTTGTACATATTCAGGTGTTTTACCTGGAAAGGGTGGGAACAGTTCAGCAGCAGCTGGCCTGGGGCTCAGCTCACGTTTACTCACAGATGCCTCGGCACGGTCCCCCAGCTTTGCAATGAGGATGCTCCTTGCGTGGGGGTTGGGTTGCTGGCTGTATGGGAGATGGTTCCCAACCTCTGACCAATTTCAGAATTGTTTACCACTGGAGCAAGTGCCGTGATAGGGTTTTCCTCTGTATAACTCGTGGGTTCACTTTTTTTTTTTCTTTTATGTTTCAAGTTAGATGTTATTCCTCTTTTATGTATTTATAGATATAAGCATGGAAATAATTCATTCCTATAAATACATCTGTGTGACGGGAAGAACTTTTTTCTGTTTTATTTTTAAATTTTATTTTTTAAAATTTTGAAATTTTATTTATTTTTTTATACAGCACGTTATTATTAGTTATGTATTTTATGCATATACATGTATACAGGTCAATCCCAAACTCCCAACTCATCCCACCACCACCACCCCATGGCTTCCCACACTTGGTGTCCATACGTTTGTTCTCTACCTCTGTGTCTCTATTTCTTCCCCTGCAAACCAGTTCATCTGTACCATTTTTAGGCTCCACATATATGCATTAATATACAATATTTGTTTTCCTCTTTCTGACTTACTTCATTCTGTATGACAGTCTCTCGATCCATCGATGTCTCTACAAATGACCCAGTTTCATTCCTTTTTATGGCCGAGTCATATTCCATTTTATATATGTACCACATCTTTATCCATTCATCTGTCTGTGGGCATTTAGGTTGCTTCCATTACCTGGCTATTGTAAATAGTGCTGCAACGAACATTGTGGTGAATGTGCCTTTTTGAAATACGGTTTTCTCTGGGTATATGCCCAGAAGTGGGATTGCTGGATCAGATGGTAATTCTATTTCTAGTTTTTTTAAGGAAACTCCATACTGTTCTCCATAGGGACTGTATCAATTTACATTCCCACCAATAGTGGAAGAGGGCTCCTTTTGTCCACACCCTCCCCAGAATTGGTTGTTTGTAGATTTTCTGATGATGCCGATTCTAACAGGTGTGAGGTGATACCTCATTGTAGTTTTGATTTGCATTTCTCTAATAATTAGTGCTGTTGAGCAGCTTTTCATGTGCGTCTTGGCCATCTCTGTGTCTCCTTTGAAGAAACGTCTCTTTAGATCTTCTGCCCATTTTTTTTGGGTTGTTTGTTTTATTAATATTAAGCTGCATGAGCTGTTTATATATATTGGAGATTACACCTCTGTCCATTGATTCGTCTGCAACCATTTTCGCCCATTCTGAGGGATGCCTTTTTCCATTCCCGTGTTTTTTAACAAAAAAGGAAAGAAAGGAAAAGAAGCAGAACACTAATGTGCGTAAAATATGCCTTTTGAAACGGTGGTTTTGAAATATGGACGTCCTTTGAATTTTTTGGTCGATATGTGACCCCAGGATTTGTTTTCAGGGCAGGTGTCATTTACAGGCCTGCAATGATTTTGAATATCAACTGACCATTAGCGTTGGGATTAAAGCTGCTGTTGTGTGAAACGGCCACAAGGTGGCAGCAGTTCACCCTTACCAAATCTGGTTACTAGGGCAAGAGAGCCTCAGTGGAAGTGGTGTTCTAGATTGGAGTTTAGAATGGAATGTACCAGGAGAAAGCCCCTCACGTTTGTCTCACTACTTCTTGTTCGTGTTTTTAATTTAAGTTTTTATTTTTTATTACAGCAAGTTTGATTACAATGTTTGGCTTGTTGTAGGTGTGGAAGATGTGGTTCTTTTACACATATACAGATGACTGTTCTTCTTGGGATCCTTTTCCCATGTACGTTATGACAGAATGTTGAGTAGTCCTCTCTTGGTATTCTGTAGGTCTTTGGTGATTATATATGTCACCTGTGTTTGTATATGTCTGTTAACCCCGATATCGTAATGAAACCAATCCTCACACCTTTCCATTGGTGAACCATAAGTTTGTTTAATGAATCTGTGATTGCCCTTCTCCGTGGAAATATCTGCCCTGGTATCCATTTTTAGGTAACACCTAAAAGTGATATGATACGATATGTCTTTTTCACTTTCTCACTTACTACAAGTCACGTGATTACTTCTAGACTCATCTACGGTGCTGCAAATGGCATTGTGTCCTTTTTTCCCTTGGCTTCTCTTCTGCCTTAGCGGGGTCCATTTTCAACAATGTGATTCCCTGAGGGTTGTGGATTAGCTGACCTGGGCAGCCTTACCCTGCCGGCCCGCCCTCCCCAGGTGTGCCTCGTTGAGGTCAATATAAACAGAGCTCCAGGCAGCAATAGCCCCTGAAGCTGTGCCTGACTCCATATTCTCTGCCCCGTCAGCAGTCTCGGGGCTGTGCTGGTGGGAGGGAGTGAGGGGCCACAGCTTTGTGGGTGGCCCGGTGTGAGTGGGGTTCTGCTGGCCTTTCTGCAGGAGTTGCCAGGCTGCCGCCTGTAAAGAAGAGGATGTGTCACCCATACCTTCCGCTGGAATTTCTCTCCGGACAGAGGTGAGGAAGGAAAAAAGCAGTGGGGGCCGGGACAGGAGGGGTATCTCAGGCAGGGCAATGGAAAGCTTCTGGAAGAGCGCCAGGGTCCAGGACCACGCTGGCTGGCCTGCAGGCACCAAGTTGGCCTGCGTGCTGTCGCTGGTGTGGCTCCACGGTCCTTCCTCTAGGCTTTCAAGCCCTTGTACATATTCAGGTGTTTTACCTGGAAAGGGTGGGAACAGTTCAGCAGCAGCTGGCCTGGGGCTCAGCTCACGTTTACTCACAGATGCCTCGGCACGGTCCCCCAGCTTTGCAATGAGGACGCTCCTTGCGTGGGGGTTGGGTTGCTGGCTGTATGGGAGATGGTTCCCCACCTCTGACCAATTTCAGAATTGTTTACCACTGGAGCAAGTGCCGTGATAGGGTTTTCCTCTGTATAACTCGTGGGTTCACTTTTTTTTTTTCTTTTATGTTTCAAGTTAGATGTTATTCCTCTTTTATGTATTTATAGCTATAAGCATGGAAATAATTCATTCCTATAAATACATCTGTGTGACGGGAAGAACTTTTTTCTGTTTTATTTTTAAATTTTATTTTTTAAAATTTTGAAATTTTATTTATTTTTTTATACAGCACGTTATTATTAGTTATGTATTTTATGCATATACATGTATACAGGTCAATCCCAAACTCCCAACTCATCCCACCACCACCACCCCATGGCTTCCCACACTTGGTGTCCATACGTTTGTTCTCTACCTCTGTGTCTCTATTTCTTCCCTGCAAACCAGTTCATCTGTACCATTTTTAGGCTCCACATATATGCATTAATATACAATATTTGTTTTCCTCTTTCTGACTTACTTCATTCTGTATGACAGTCTCTCGATCCATCGATGTCTCTACAAATGACCCAGTTTCATTCCTTTTTATGGCCGAGTCATATTCCATTTTATATATGTACCACATCTTTATCCATTCATCTGTCTGTGGGCATTTAGGTTGCTTCCATTACCTGGCTATTGTAAATAGTGCTGCAACGAACATTGTGGTGAATGTGCCTTTTTGAAATACGGTTTTCTCTGGGTATATGCCCAGAAGTGGGATTGCTGGATCAGATGGTAATTCTATTTCTAGTTTTTTTAAGGAAACTCCATACTGTTCTCCATAGGGACTGTATCAATTTACATTCCCACCAATAGTGGAAGAGGGCTCCTTTTGTCCACACCCTCCCCAGAATTGGTTGTTTGTAGATTTTCTGATGATGCCGATTCTAACAGGTATGAGGTGATACCTCATTGTAGTTTTGATTTGCATTTCTCTAATAATTAGTGCTGTTGAGCAGCTTTTCATGTGTGTCTTGGCCATCTCTCTGTCTTCTTTGAAAAAACGTCTCTTTAGATCTTCTGCCCATTTTTTGGGGGTCTGTTTGTTTTTTAATATTAAGCTGCATGAGCTGTTTATATATATTGGAGATTACACGTCTGTCCATTGATTCGTCTGCAACGATTTTCGCCCATTCTGAGGGATGCCTTTTTCCATTCCCGTGTTTTTTAACAAAAAAGGAAAGAAAGGAAAAGAAGCAGAACACTAATGTGCGTAAAATATGCCTTTTGAAACGGTCGTTTTGAAATATGGACGTCCTTTGAATTTTTTGGTCGATATGTGACCCCAGGATTTGTTTTCAGGGCAGGTGTCATTTACAGGCCTGCAATGATTTTGAATATCAACTGACCATTAGCGTTGGGATTAAAGCTGCTGTTGTGTGAAACGGCCACAAGGTGGCAGCAGTTCACCCTTACCAAATCTGGTTACTAGGGCAAGAGAGCCTCAGTGGAAGTGGTGTTCTAGATTGGAGTTTAGAATGGAATGTGCCAGGAGAAAGCCCCTCACGTTTGTCTCACTACTTCTTGTTCGTGTTTTTAATTTAAGTTTTTATTTTTTATTACAGCAAGTTTGATTACAATGTTTGGCTTGTTGTAGGTGTGGAAGATGTGGTTCTTTTACACATATACAGATGACTGTTCTTCTTGGGATCCTTTTCCCATGTACGTTATGACAGAATGTTGAGTAGTCCTCTCTTGGTATTCTGTAGGTCTTTGGTGATTATATATGTCACCTGTGTTTGTATATGTCTGTTAACCCCGATATCGTAATGAAACCAATCCTCACACCTTTCCATTGGTGAACCATAAGTTTGTTTAATGAATCTGTGATTGCCCTTCTCCGTGGAAATATCTGCCCTGGTATCCATTTTTAGGTAACACCTAAAAGTGATATGATACGATATGTCTTTTTCACTTTCTCACTTACTACAAGTCACGTGATTACTTCTAGACTCATCTACGGTGCTGCAAATGGCATTGTGTCCTTTTTTCCCTTGGCTTCTCTTCTGCCTTAGCGGGGTCCATTTTCAACAATGTGATTCCCTGAGGGTTGTGGATTAGCTGACCTGGGCAGCCTTACCCTGCCGGCCCGCCCTCCCCAGGTGTGCCTCGTTGAGGTCAATATAAACAGAGCTCCAGGCAGCAATAGCCCCTGAAGCTGTGCCTGACTCCATATTCTCTGCCCCGTCAGCAGTCTCGGGGCTGTGCTGGTGGGAGGGAGTGAGGGGCCACAGCTTTGTGGGTGGCCCGGTGTGAGTGGGGTTCTGCTGGCCTTTCTGCAGGAGTTGCCAGGCTGCCGCCTGTAAAGAAGAGGATGTGTCACCCATACCTTCCGCTGGAATTTCTCTCCAGACAGAGGTGAGGAAGGAAAAAAGCAGTGGGGGCCGGGACAGGAGGGGTATCTCAGGCAGGGCAATGGAAAGCTTCTGGAAGAGCGCCAGGGTCCAGGACCACGCTGGCTGGCCTGCAGGCACCAAGTTGGCCTGCGTGCTGTCGCTGGTGTGGCTCCACGGTCCTTCCTCTAGGCTTTCAAGCCCTTGTACATATTCAGGTGTTTTACCTGGAAAGGGTGGGAACAGTTCAGCAGCAGCTGGCCTGGGGCTCAGCTCACGTTTACTCACAGATGCCTCGGCACGGTCCCCCAGCTTTGCAATGAGGACGCTCCTTGCGTGGGGGTTGGGTTGCTGGCTGTATGGGAGATGGTTCCCCACCTCTGACCAATTTCAGAATTGTTTACCACTGGAGCAAGTGCCGTGATAGGGTTTTCCTCTGTATAACTCGTGGGTTCACTTTTTTTTTTCTTTTATGTTTCAAGTTAGATGTTATTCCTCTTTTATGTATTTATAGATATAAGCATGGAAATAATTCATTCCTATAAATACATCTGTGTGACGGGAAGAACTTTTTTCTGTTTTATTTTTAAATTTTATTTTTTAAAATTTTGAAATTTTATTTATTTTTTTATACAGCACGTTATTATTAGTTATGTATTTTATGCATATACATGTATACAGGTCAATCCCAAACTCCCAACTCATCCCACCACCACCACCCCATGGCTTCCCACACTTGGTGTCCATACGTTTGTTCTCTACCTCTGTGTCTCTATTTCTTCCCTGCAAACCAGTTCATCTGTACCATTTTTAGGCTCCACATATATGCATTAATATACAATATTTGTTTTCCTCTTTCTGACTTACTTCATTCTGTATGACAGTCTCTCGATCCATCGATGTCTCTACAAATGACCCAGTTTCATTCCTTTTTATGGCCGAGTCATATTCCATTTTATATATGTACCACATCTTTATCCATTCATCTGTCTGTGGGCATTTAGGTTGCTTCCATTACCTGGCTATTGTAAATAGTGCTGCAACGAACATTGTGGTGAATGTGCCTTTTTGAAATACGGTTTTCTCTGGGTATATGCCCAGAAGTGGGATTGCTGGATCAGATGGTAATTCTATTTCTAGTTTTTTTAAGGAAACTCCATACTGTTCTCCATAGGGACTGTATCAATTTACATTCCCACCAATAGTGGAAGAGGGCTCCTTTTGTCCACACCCTCCCCAGAATTGGTTGTTTGTAGATTTTCTGATGATGCCGATTCTAACAGGTGTGAGGTGATACCTCATTGTAGTTTTGATTTGCATTTCTCTAATAATTAGTGCTGTTGAGCAGCTTTTCATGTGCGTCTTGGCCATCTCTGTGTCTCCTTTGAAGAAACGTCTCTTTAGATCTTCTGCCCATTTTTTTTGGGTTGTTTGTTTTTTTAATATTAAGCTGCATGAGCTGTTTATATATATTGGAGATTACACCTCTGTCCATTGATTCGTCTGCAACCATTTTCGCCCATTCTGAGGGATGCCTTTTTCCATTCCCGTGTTTTTTAACAAAAAAGGAAAGAAAGGAAAAGAAGCAGAACACTAATGTGCGTAAAATATGCCTTTTGAAACGGTCGTTTTGAAATATGGACGTCCTTTGAAATTTTTGGTCGATATGTGACCCCAGGATTTGTTTTCAGGGCAGGTGTCATTTACAGGCCTGCAATGATTTTGAATATCAACTGACCATTAGCGTTGGGATTAAAGCTGCTGTTGTGTGAAACGGCCACAAGGTGGCAGCAGTTCACCCTTACCAAATCTGGTTACTAGGGCAAGAGAGCCTCAGTGGAAGTGGTGTTCTAGATTGGAGTTTAGAATGGAATGTACCAGGAGAAAGCACCTCACGTTTGTCTCACTACTTCTTGTTCGTGTTTTTAATTTAAGTTTTTATTTTTTATTACAGCAAGTTTGATTACAATGTTTGGCTTGTTGTAGGTGTGGAAGATGTGGTTCTTTTACACATATACAGATGACTGTTCTTCTTGGGATCCTTTTCCCATGTACGTTATGACAGAATGTTGAGTAGTCCTCTCTTGGTATTCTGTAGGTCTTTGGTGATTATATATGTCACCTGTGTTTGTATATGTCTGTTAACCCCGATATCGTAATGAAACCAATCCTCACACCTTTCCATTGGTGAACCATAAGTTTGTTTAATGAATCTGTGATTGCCCTTCTCCGTGGAAATATCTGCCCTGGTATCCATTTTTAGGTAACACCTAAAAGTGATATGATACGATATGTCTTTTTCACTTTCTCACTTACTACAAGTCACGTGATTACTTCTAGACTCATCTACGGTGCTGCAAATGGCATTGTGTCCTTTTTTCCCTTGGCTTCTCTTCTGCCTTAGCGGGGTCCATTTTCAACAATGTGATTCCCTGAGGGTTGTGGATTAGCTGACCTGGGCAGCCTTACCCTGCCGGCCCGCCCTCCCCAGGTGTGCCTCGTTGAGGTCAATATAAACAGAGCTCCAGGCAGCAATAGCCCCTGAAGCTGTGCCTGACTCCATATTCTCTGCCCCGTCAGCAGTCTCGGGGCTGTGCTGGTGGGAGGGAGTGAGGGGCCACAGCTTTGTGGGTGGCCCGGTGTGAGTGGGGTTCTGCTGGCCTTTCTGCAGGAGTTGCCAGGCTGCCGCCTGTAAAGAAGAGGATGTGTCACCCATACCTTCCGCTGGAATTTCTCTCCGGACAGAGGTGAGGAAGGAAAAAAGCAGTGGGGGCCGGGACAGGAGGGGTATCTCAGGCAGGGCAATGGAAAGCTTCTGGAAGAGCGCCAGGGTCCAGGACCACGCTGGCTGGCCTGCAGGCACCAAGTTGGCCTGCGTGCTGTCGCTGGTGTGGCTCCACGGTCCTTCCTCTAGGCTTTCAAGCCCTTGTACATATTCAGGTGTTTTACCTGGAAAGGGTGGGAACAGTTCAGCAGCAGCTGGCCTGGGGCTCAGCTCACGTTTACTCACAGATGCCTCGGCACGGTCCCCCAGCTTTGCAATGAGGACGCTCCTTGCGTGGGGGTTGGGTTGCTGGCTGTATGGGAGATGGTTCCCCACCTCTGACCAATTTCAGAATTGTTTACCACTGGAGCAAGTGCCGTGATAGGGTTTTCCTCTGTATAACTCGTGGGTTCACTTTTTTTTTCTTTTATGTTTCAAGTTAGATGTTATTCCTCTTTTATGTATTTATAGATATAAGCATGGAAATAATTCATTCCTATAAATACATCTGTGTGACGGGAAGAACTTTTTTCTGTTTTATTTTTAAATTTTATTTTTTAAAATTTTGAAATTTTATTTATTTTTTTATACAGCACGTTATTATTAGTTATGTATTTTATGCATATACATGTATACAGGTCAATCCCAAACTCCCAACTCATCCCACCACCACCACCCCATGGCTTCCCACACTTGGTGTCCATACGTTTGTTCTCTACCTCTGTGTCTCTATTTCTTCACTGCAAACCAGTTCATCTGTACCATTTTTAGGCTCCACATATATGCATTAATATACAATATTTGTTTTCCTCTTTCTGACTTACTTCATTCTGTATGACAGTCTCTCGATCCATCGATGTCTCTACAAATGACCCAGTTTCATTCCTTTTTATGGCCGAGTCATATTCCATTTTATATATGTACCACATCTTTATCCATTCATCTGTCTGTGGACATTTAGGTTGCTTCCATTACCTGGCTATTGTAAATAGTGCTGCAACGAACATTGTGGTGAATGTGCCTTTTTGAAATACGGTTTTCTCTGGGTATATGCCCAGAAGTGGGATTGCTGGATCAGATGGTAATTCTATTTCTAGTTTTTTTAAGGAAACTCCATACTGTTCTCCATAGTGACTGTATCAATTTACATTCCCACCAATAGTGCAAGAGGGCTCCTTTTGTCCACACTCTCCCCAGAATTGGTTGTTTGTAGATTTTCTGATGATGCCGATTCTAACAGGTGTGAGGTGATACCTCATTGTAGTTTTGATTTGCATTTCTCTAATAATTAGTGCTGTTGAGCAGCTTTTCATGTGCGTCTTGGCCATCTCTGTGTCTCCTTTGAAGAAACGTCTCTTTAGATCTTCTGCCCATTTTTTTGGGTTGTTTGTTTTTTTAATATTAAGCTGCATGAGCTGTTTATATATATTGGAGATTACACCTCTGTCCATTGATTCGTCTGCAACGATTTTCGCCCATTCTGAGGGATGCCTTTTTCCATTCCTGTGTTTTTTAACAAAAAAGGAAAGAAAGGAAAAGAAGCAGAACACTAATGTGCGTAAAATATGCCTTTTGAAACGGTCGTTTTGAAATATGGACGTCCTTTGAAATTTTTGGTCGATATGTGACCCCAGGATTTGTTTTCAGGGCAGGTGTCATTTACAGGCCTGCAATGATTTTGAATATCAACTGACCATTAGCGTTGGGATTAAAGCTGCTGTTGTGTGAAACGGCCACAAGGTGGCAGCAGTTCACCCTTACCAAATCTGGTTACTAGGGCAAGAGAGCCTCAGTGGAAGTGGTGTTCTAGATTGGAGTTTAGAATGGAATGTACCAGGAGAAAGCCCCTCACGTTTGTCTCACTACTTCTTGTTCGTGTTTTTAATTTAAGTTTTTATTTTTTATTACAGCAAGTTTGATTACAATGTTTGGCTTGTTGTAGGTGTGGAAGATGTGGTTCTTTTACACATATACAGATGACTGTTCTTCTTGGGATCCTTTTCCCATGTACGTTATGACAGAATGTTGAGTAGTCCTCTCTTGGTATTCTGTAGGTCTTTGGTGATTATATATGTCACCTGTGTTTGTATATGTCTGTTAACCCCGATATCGTAATGAAACCAATCCTCACACCTTTCCATTGGTGAACCATAAGTTTGTTTAATGAATCTGTGATTGCCCTTCTCCGTGGAAATATCTGCCCTGGTATCCATTTTTAGGTAACACCTAAAAGTGATATGATACGATATGTCTTTTTCACTTTCTCACTTACTACAAGTCACGTGATTACTTCTAGACTCATCTACGGTGCTGCAAATGGCATTGTGTCCTTTTTTCCCTTGGCTTCTCTTCTGCCTTAGCGGGGTCCATTTTCAACAATGTGATTCCCTGAGGGTTGTGGATTAGCTGACCTGGGCAGCCTTACCCTGCCGGCCCGCCCTCCCCAGGTGTGCCTCGTTGAGGTCAATATAAACAGAGCTCCAGGCAGCAATAGCCCCTGAAGCTGTGCCTGACTCCATATTCTCTGCCCCGTCAGCAGTCTCGGGGCTGTGCTGGTGGGAGGGAGTGAGGGGCCACAGCTTTGTGGGTGGCCCGGTGTGAGTGGGGTTCTGCTGGCCTTTCTGCAGGAGTTGCCAGGCTGCCGCCTGTAAAGAAGAGGATGTGTCACCCATACCTTCCGCTGGAATTTCTCTCCGGACAGAGGTGAGGAAGGAAAAAAGCAGTGGGGGCCGGGACAGGAGGGGTATCTCAGGCAGGGCAATGGAAAGCTTCTGGAAGAGCGCCAGGGTCCAGGACCACGCTGGCTGGCCTGCAGGCACCAAGTTGGCCTGCGTGCTGTCGCTGGTGTGGCTCCACGGTCCTTCCTCTAGGCTTTCAAGCCCTTGTACATATTCAGGTGTTTTACCTGGAAAGGGTGGGAACAGTTCAGCAGCAGCTGGCCTGGGGCTCAGCTCACGTTTACTCACAGATGCCTCGGCACGGTCCCCCAGCTTTGCAATGAGGACGCTCCTTGCGTGGGGGTTGGGTTGCTGGCTGTATGGGAGATGGTTCCCCACCTCTGACCAATTTCAGAATTGTTTACCACTGGAGCAAGTGCCGTGATAGGGTTTTCCTCTGTATAACTCGTGGGTTCACTTTTTTTTTTCTTTTATGTTTCAAGTTAGATGTTATTCCTCTTTTATGTATTTATAGATATAAGCATGGAAATAATTCATTCCTATAAATACATCTGTGTGACGGGAAGAACTTTTTTCTGTTTTATTTTTAAATTTTATTTTTTAAAATTTTGAAATTTTATTTATTTTTTTATACAGCACGTTATTATTAGTTATGTATTTTATGCATATACATGTATACAGGTCAATCCCAAACTCCCAACTCATCCCACCACCACCACCCCATGGCTTCCCACACTTGGTGTCCATACGTTTGTTCTCTACCTCTGTGTCTCTATTTCTTCCCTGCAAACCAGTTCATCTGTACCATTTTTAGGCTCCACATATATGCATTAATATACAATATTTGTTTTCCTCTTTCTGACTTACTTCATTCTGTATGACAGTCTCTCGATCCATCGATGTCTCTACAAATGACCCAGTTTCATTCCTTTTTATGGCCGAGTCATATTCCATTTTATATATGTACCACATCTTTATCCATTCATCTGTCTGTGGGCATTTAGGTTGCTTCCATTACCTGGCTATTGTAAATAGTGCTGCAACGAACATTGTGGTGAATGTGCCTTTTTGAAATACGGTTTTCTCTGGGTATATGCCCAGAAGTGGGATTGCTGGATCAGATGGTAATTCTATTTCTAGTTTTTTTAAGGAAACTCCATACTGTTCTCCATAGGGACTGTATCAATTTACATTCCCACCAATAGTGGAAGAGGGCTCCTTTTGTCCACACCCTCCCCAGAATTGGTTGTTTGTAGATTTTCTGATGATGCCGATTCTAACAGGTGTGAGGTGATACCTCATTGTAGTTTTGATTTGCATTTCTCTAATAATTAGTGCTGTTGAGCAGCTTTTCATGTGCGTCTTGGCCATCTCTGTGTCTCCTTTGAAGAAACGTCTCTTTAGATCTTCTGCCCATTTTTTTTGGGTTGTTTGTTTTTTTAATATTAAGCTGCATGAGCTGTTTATATATATTGGAGATTACACCTCTGTCCATTGATTCGTCTGCAACCATTTTCGCCCATTCTGAGGGATGCCTTTTTCCATTCCCGTGTTTTTTAACAAAAAAGGAAAGAAAGGAAAAGAAGCAGAACACTAATGTGCGTAAAATATGCCTTTTGAAACGGTCGTTTTGAAATATGGACGTCCTTTGAAATTTTTGGTCGATATGTGACCCCAGGATTTGTTTTCAGGGCAGGTGTCATTTACAGGCCTGCAATGATTTTGAATATCAACTGACCATTAGCGTTGGGATTAAAGCTGCTGTTGTGTGAAACGGCCACAAGGTGGCAGCAGTTCACCCTTACCAAATCTGGTTACTAGGGCAAGAGAGCCTCAGTGGAAGTGGTGTTCTAGATTGGAGTTTAGAATGGAATGTACCAGGAGAAAGCACCTCACGTTTGTCTCACTACTTCTTGTTCGTGTTTTTAATTTAAGTTTTTATTTTTTATTACAGCAAGTTTGATTACAATGTTTGGCTTGTTGTAGGTGTGGAAGATGTGGTTCTTTTACACATATACAGATGACTGTTCTTCTTGGGATCCTTTTCCCATGTACGTTATGACAGAATGTTGAGTAGTCCTCTCTTGGTATTCTGTAGGTCTTTGGTGATTATATATGTCACCTGTGTTTGTATATGTCTGTTAACCCCGATATCGTAATGAAACCAATCCTCACACCTTTCCATTGGTGAACCATAAGTTTGTTTAATGAATCTGTGATTGCCCTTCTCCGTGGAAATATCTGCCCTGGTATCCATTTTTAGGTAACACCTAAAAGTGATATGATACGATATGTCTTTTTCACTTTCTCACTTACTACAAGTCACGTGATTACTTCTAGACTCATCTACGGTGCTGCAAATGGCATTGTGTCCTTTTTTCCCTTGGCTTCTCTTCTGCCTTAGCGGGGTCCATTTTCAACAATGTGATTCCCTGAGGGTTGTGGATTAGCTGACCTGGGCAGCCTTACCCTGCCGGCCCGCCCTCCCCAGGTGTGCCTCGTTGAGGTCAATATAAACAGAGCTCCAGGCAGCAATAGCCCCTGAAGCTGTGCCTGACTCCATATTCTCTGCCCCGTCAGCAGTCTCGGGGCTGTGCTGGTGGGAGGGAGTGAGGGGCCACAGCTTTGTGGGTGGCCCGGTGTGAGTGGGGTTCTGCTGGCCTTTCTGCAGGAGTTGCCAGGCTGCCGCCTGTAAAGAAGAGGATGTGTCACCCATACCTTCCGCTGGAATTTCTCTCCGGACAGAGGTGAGGAAGGAAAAAAGCAGTGGGGGCCGGGACAGGAGGGGTATCTCAGGCAGGGCAATGGAAAGCTTCTGGAAGAGCGCCAGGGTCCAGGACCACGCTGGCTGGCCTGCAGGCACCAAGTTGGCCTGCGTGCTGTCGCTGGTGTGGCTCCACGGTCCTTCCTCTAGGCTTTCAAGCCCTTGTACATATTCAGGTGTTTTACCTGGAAAGGGTGGGAACAGTTCAGCAGCAGCTGGCCTGGGGCTCAGCTCACGTTTACTCACAGATGCCTCGGCACGGTCCCCCAGCTTTGCAATGAGGACGCTCCTTGCGTGGGGGTTGGGTTGCTGGCTGTATGGGAGATGGTTCCCCACCTCTGACCAATTTCAGAATTGTTTACCACTGGAGCAAGTGCCGTGATAGGGTTTTCCTCTGTATAACTCGTGGGTTCACTTTTTTTTTTCTTTTATGTTTCAAGTTAGATGTTATTCCTCTTTTATGTATTTATAGATATAAGCATGGAAATAATTCATTCCTATAAATACATCTGTGTGACGGGAAGAACTTTTTTCTGTTTTATTTTTAAATTTTATTTTTTAAAATTTTGAAATTTTATTTATTTTTTTATACAGCACGTTATTATTAGTTATGTATTTTATGCATATACATGTATACAGGTCAATCCCAAACTCCCAACTCATCCCACCACCACCACCCCATGGCTTCCCACACTTGGTGTCCATACGTTTGTTCTCTACCTCTGTGTCTCTATTTCTTCCCTGCAAACCAGTTCATCTGTACCATTTTTAGGCTCCACATATATGCATTAATAGACAATATTTGTTTTCCTCTTTCTGACTTACTTCATTCTGTATGACAGTCTCTCGATCCATCGATGTCTCTACAAATGACCCAGTTTCATTCCTTTTTATGGCCGAGTCATATTCCATTTTATATATGTACCACATCTTTATCCATTCATCTGTCTGTGGGCATTTAGGTTGCTTCCATTACCTGGCTATTGTAAATAGTGCTGCAACGAACATTGTGGTGAATGTGCCTTTTTGAAATACGGTTTTCTCTGGGTATATGCCCAGAAGTGGGATTGCTGGATCAGATGGTAATTCTATTTCTAGTTTTTTTAAGGAAACTCCATACTGTTCTCCATAGGGACTGTATCAATTTACATTCCCACCAATAGTGGAAGAGGGCTCCTGTTGTCCACACCCTCCCCAGAATTGGTTGTTTGTAGATTTTCTGATGATGCCGATTCTAACAGGTGTGAGGTGATACCTCATTGTAGTTTTGATTTGCATTTCTCTAATAATTAGTGCTGTTGAGCAGCTTTTCATGTGCGTCTTGGCCATCTCTGTGTCTCCTTTGAAGAAACGTCTCTTTAGATCTTCTGCCCATTTTTTTTGGGTTGTTTGTTTTTTTAATATTAAGCTGCATGAGCTGTTTATATATATTGGAGATTACACCTCTGTCCATTGATTCGTCTGCAACGATTTTCGCCCATTCTGAGGGATGCCTTTTTCCATTCCTGTGTTTTTTAACAAAAAAGGAAAGAAAGGAAAAGAAGCAGAACACTAATGTGCGTAAAATATGCCTTTTGAAACGGTCGTTTTGAAATATGGACGTCCTTTGAAATTTTTGGTCGATATGTGACCCCAGGATTTGTTTTCAGGGCAGGTGTCATTTACAGGCCTGCAATGATTTTGAATATCAACTGACCATTAGCGTTGGGATTAAAGCTGCTGTTGTGTGAAACGGCCACAAGGTGGCAGCCGTTCACCCTTACCAAATCTGGTTACTAGGGCAAGAGAGCCTCAGTGGAAGTGGTGTTCTAGATTGGAGTTTAGAATGGAATGTACCAGGAGAAAGCCCCTCACGTTTGTCTCACTACTTCTTGTTCGTGTTTTTAATTTAAGTTTTTATTTTTTATTACAGCAAGTTTGATTACAATGTTTGGCTTGTTGTAGGTGTGGAAGATGTGGTTCTTTTACACATATACAGATGACTGTTCTTCTTGGGATCCTTTTCCCATGTACGTTATGACAGAATGTTGAGTAGTCCTCTCTTGGTATTCTGTAGGTCTTTGGTGATTATATATGTCACCTGTGTTTGTATATGTCTGTTAACCCCGATATCGTAATGAAACCAATCCTCACACCTTTCCATTGGTGAACCATAAGTTTGTTTAATGAATCTGTGATTGCCCTTCTCCGTGGAAATATCTGCCCTGGTATCCATTTTTAGGTAACACCTAAAAGTGATATGATACGATATGTCTTTTTCACTTTCTCACTTACTACAAGTCACGTGATTACTTCTAGACTCATCTACGGTGCTGCAAATGGCATTGTGTCCTTTTTTCCCTTGGCTTCTCTTCTGCCTTAGCGGGGTCCATTTTCAACAATGTGATTCCCTGAGGGTTGTGGATTAGCTGACCTGGGCAGCCTTACCCTGCCGGCCCGCCCTCCCCAGGTGTGCCTCGTTGAGGTCAATATAAACAGAGCTCCAGGCAGCAATAGCCCCTGAAGCTGTGCCTGACTCCATATTCTCTGCCCCGTCAGCAGTCTCGGGGCTGTGCTGGTGGGAGGGAGTGAGGGGCCACAGCTTTGTGGGTGGCCCGGTGTGAGTGGGGTTCTGCTGGCCTTTCTGCAGGAGTTGCCAGGCTGCCGCCTGTAAAGAAGAGGATGTGTCACCCATACCTTCCGCTGGAATTTCTCTCCGGACAGAGGTGAGGAAGGAAAAAAGCAGTGGGGGCCGGGACAGGAGGGGTATCTCAGGCAGGGCAATGGAAAGCTTCTGGAAGAGCGCCAGGGTCCAGGACCACGCTGGCTGGCCTGCAGGCACCAAGTTGGCCTGCGTGCTGTCGCTGGTGTGGCTCCACGGTCCTTCCTCTAGGCTTTCAAGCCCTTGTACATATTCAGGTGTTTTACCTGGAAAGGGTGGGAACAGTTCAGCAGCAGCTGGCCTGGGGCTCAGCTCACGTTTACTCACAGATGCCTCGGCACGGTCCCCCAGCTTTGCAATGAGGACGCTCCTTGCGTGGGGGTTGGGTTGCTGGCTGTATGGGAGATGGTTCCCCACCTCTGACCAATTTCAGAATTGTTTACCACTGGAGCAAGTGCCGTGATAGGGTTTTCCTCTGTATAACTCGTGGGTTCACTTTTTTTTTTCTTTTATGTTTCAAGTTAGATGTTATTCCTCTTTTATGTATTTATAGATATAAGCATGGAAATAATTCATTCCTATAAATACATCTGTGTGACGGGAAGAACTTTTTTCTGTTTTATTTTTAAATTTTATTTTTTAAAATTTTGAAATTTTATTTATTTTTTTATACAGCACGTTATTATTAGTTATGTATTTTATGCATATACATGTATACAGGTCAATCCCAAACTCCCAACTCATCCCACCACCACCACCCCATGGCTTCCCACACTTGGTGTCCATACGTTTGTTCTCTACCTCTGTGTCTCTATTTCTTCCCTGCAAACCAGTTCATCTGTACCATTTTTAGGCTCCACATATATGCATTAATATACAATATTTGTTTTCCTCTTTCTGACTTACTTCATTCTGTATGACAGTCTCTCGATCCATCGATGTCTCTACAAATGACCCAGTTTCATTCCTTTTTATGGCCGAGTCATATTCCATTTTATATATGTACCACATCTTTATCCATTCATCTGTCTGTGGGCATTTAGGTTGCTTCCATTACCTGGCTATTGTAAATAGTGCTGCAACGAACATTGTGGTGAATGTGCCTTTTTGAAATACGGTTTTCTCTGGGTATATGCCCAGAAGTGGGATTGCTGGATCAGATGGTAATTCTATTTCTAGTTTTTTTAAGGAAACTCCATACTGTTCTCCATAGGGACTGTATCAATTTACATTCCCACCAATAGTGGAAGAGGGCTCCTTTTGTCCACACCCTCCCCAGAATTGGTTGTTTGTAGATTTTCTGATGATGCCGATTCTAACAGGTGTGAGGTGATACCTCATTGTAGTTTTGATTTGCATTTCTCTAATAATTAGTGCTGTTGAGCAGCTTTTCATGTGCGTCTTGGCCATCTCTGTGTCTCCTTTGAAGAAACGTCTCTTTAGATCTTCTGCCCATTTTTTTTGGGTTGTTTGTTTTTTTAATATTAAGCTGCATGAGCTGTTTATATATATTGGAGATTACACCTCTGTCCATTGATTCGTCTGCAACCATTTTCGCCCATTCTGAGGGATGCCTTTTTCCATTCCCGTGTTTTTTAACAAAAAAGGAAAGAAAGGAAAAGAAGCAGAACACTAATGTGCGTAAAATATGCCTTTTGAAACGGTCGTTTTGAAATATGGACGTCCTTTGAAATTTTTGGTCGATATGTGACCCCAGGATTTGTTTTCAGGGCAGGTGTCATTTACAGGCCTGCAATGATTTTGAATATCAACTGACCATTAGCGTTGGGATTAAAGCTGCTGTTGTGTGAAACGGCCACAAGGTGGCAGCAGTTCACCCTTACCAAATCTGGTTACTAGGGCAAGAGAGCCTCAGTGGAAGTGGTGTTCTAGATTGGAGTTTAGAATGGAATGTACCAGGAGAAAGCACCTCACGTTTGTCTCACTACTTCTTGTTCGTGTTTTTAATTTAAGTTTTTATTTTTTATTACAGCAAGTTTGATTACAATGTTTGGCTTGTTGTAGGTGTGGAAGATGTGGTTCTTTTACACATATACAGATGACTGTTCTTCTTGGGATCCTTTTCCCATGTACGTTATGACAGAATGTTGAGTAGTCCTCTCTTGGTATTCTGTAGGTCTTTGGTGATTATATATGTCACCTGTGTTTGTATATGTCTGTTAACCCCGATATCGTAATGAAACCAATCCTCACACCTTTCCATTGGTGAACCATAAGTTTGTTTAATGAATCTGTGATTGCCCTTCTCCGTGGAAATATCTGCCCTGGTATCCATTTTTAGGTAACACCTAAAAGTGATATGATACGATATGTCTTTTTCACTTTCTCACTTACTACAAGTCACGTGATTACTTCTAGACTCATCTACGGTGCTGCAAATGGCATTGTGTCCTTTTTTCCCTTGGCTTCTCTTCTGCCTTAGCGGGGTCCATTTTCAACAATGTGATTCCCTGAGGGTTGTGGATTAGCTGACCTGGGCAGCCTTACCCTGCCGGCCCGCCCTCCCCAGGTGTGCCTCGTTGAGGTCAATATAAACAGAGCTCCAGGCAGCAATAGCCCCTGAAGCTGTGCCTGACTCCATATTCTCTGCCCCGTCAGCAGTCTCGGGGCTGTGCTGGTGGGAGGGAGTGAGGGGCCACAGCTTTGTGGGTGGCCCGGTGTGAGTGGGGTTCTGCTGGCCTTTCTGCAGGAGTTGCCAGGCTGCCGCCTGTAAAGAAGAGGATGTGTCACCCATACCTTCCGCTGGAATTTCTCTCCGGACAGAGGTGAGGAAGGAAAAAAGCAGTGGGGGCCGGGACAGGAGGGGTATCTCAGGCAGGGCAATGGAAAGCTTCTGGAAGAGCGCCAGGGTCCAGGACCACGCTGGCTGGCCTGCAGGCACCAAGTTGGCCTGCGTGCTGTCGCTGGTGTGGCTCCACGGTCCTTCCTCTAGGCTTTCAAGCCCTTGTACATATTCAGGTGTTTTACCTGGAAAGGGTGGGAACAGTTCAGCAGCAGCTGGCCTGGGGCTCAGCTCACGTTTACTCACAGATGCCTCGGCACGGTCCCCCAGCTTTGCAATGAGGACGCTCCTTGCGTGGGGGTTGGGTTGCTGGCTGTATGGGAGATGGTTCCCCACCTCTGACCAATTTCAGAATTGTTTACCACTGGAGCAAGTGCCGTGATAGGGTTTTCCTCTGTATAACTCGTGGGTTCACTTTTTTTTTTCTTTTATGTTTCAAGTTAGATGTTATTCCTCTTTTATGTATTTATAGATATAAGCATGGAAATAATTCATTCCTATAAATACATCTGTGTGACGGGAAGAACTTTTTTCTGTTTTATTTTTAAATTTTATTTTTTAAAATTTTGAAATTTTATTTATTTTTTTATACAGCACGTTATTATTAGTTATGTATTTTATGCATATACATGTATACAGGTCAATCCCAAACTCCCAACTCATCCCACCACCACCACCCCATGGCTTCCCACACTTGGTGTCCATACGTTTGTTCTCTACCTCTGTGTCTCTATTTCTTCCCTGCAAACCAGTTCATCTGTACCATTTTTAGGCTCCACATATATGCATTAATATACAATATTTGTTTTCCTCTTTCTGACTTACTTCATTCTGTATGACAGTCTCTCGATCCATCGATGTCTCTACAAATGACCCAGTTTCATTCCTTTTTATGGCCGAGTCATATTCCATTTTATATATGTACCACATCTTTATCCATTCATCTGTCTGTGGGCATTTGGTTGCTTCCATTACCTGGCTATTGTAAATAGTGCTGCAACGAACATTGTGGTGAATGTGCCTTTTTGAAATACGGTTTTCTCTGGGTATATGCCCAGAAGTGGGATTGCTGGATCAGATGGTAATTCTATTTCTAGTTTTTTTAAGGAAACTCCATACTGTTCTCCATAGGGACTGTATCAATTTACATTCCCACCAATAGTGGAAGAGGGCTCCTTTTGTCCACACCCTCCCCAGAATTGGTTGTTTGTAGATTTTCTGATGATGCCGATTCTAACAGGTGTGAGGTGATACCTCATTGTAGTTTTGATTTGCATTTCTCTAATAATTAGTGCTGTTGAGCAGCTTTTCATGTGCGTCTTGGCCATCTCTGTGTCTCCTTTGAAGAAACGTCTCTTTAGATCTTCTGCCCATTTTTTTTGGGTTGTTTGTTTTTTTAATATTAAGCTGCATGAGCTGTTTATATATATTGGAGATTACACCTCTGTCCATTGATTCGTCTGCAACCATTTTCGCCCATTCTGAGGGATGCCTTTTTCCATTCCCGTGTTTTTTAACAAAAAAGGAAAGAAAGGAAAAGAAGCAGAACACTAATGTGCGTAAAATATGCCTTTTGAAACGGTCGTTTTGAAATATGGACGTCCTTTGAAATTTTTGGTCGATATGTGACCCCAGGATTTGTTTTCAGGGCAGGTGTCATTTACAGGCCTGCAATGATTTTGAATATCAACTGACCATTAGCGTTGGGATTAAAGCTGCTGTTGTGTGAAACGGCCACAAGGTGGCAGCAGTTCACCCTTACCAAATCTGGTTACTAGGGCAAGAGAGCCTCAGTGGAAGTGGTGTTCTAGATTGGAGTTTAGAATGGAATGTGCCAGGAGAAAGCCCCTCACGTTTGTCTCACTACTTCTTGTTCGTGTTTTTAATTTAATTTTTTTTTTATTTTTTATTACAGCAAGTTTGATTACAATGTTTGGCTTGTTGTAGGTGTGGAAGATGTGGTTCTTTTACACATATACAGATGACTGTTCTTCTTGGGATCCTTTTCCCATGTACGTTATGACAGAATGTTGAGTAGTCCTCTCTTGGTATTCTGTAGGTCTTTGGTGATTATATATGTCACCTGTGTTTGTATATGTCTGTTAACCCCGATATCGTAATGAAACCAATCCTCACACCTTTCCATTGGTGAACCATAAGTTTGTTTAATGAATCTGTGATTGCCCTTCTCCGTGGAAATATCTGCCCTGGTATCCATTTTTAGGTAACACCTAAAAGTGATATGATACGATATGTCTTTTTCACTTTCTCACTTACTACAAGTCACGTGATTACTTCTAGACTCATCTACGGTGCTGCAAATGGCATTGTGTCCTTTTTTCCCTTGGCTTCTCTTCTGCCTTAGCGGGGTCCATTTTCAACAATGTGATTCCCTGAGGGTTGTGGATTAGCTGACCTGGGCAGCCTTACCCTGCCGGCCCGCCCTCCCCAGGTGTGCCTCGTTGAGGTCAATATAAACAGAGCTCCAGGCAGCAATAGCCCCTGAAGCTGTGCCTGACTCCATATTCTCTGCCCCGTCAGCAGTCTCGGGGCTGTGCTGGTGGGAGGGAGTGAGGGGCCACAGCTTTGTGGGTGGCCCGGTGTGAGTGGGGTTCTGCTGGCCTTTCTGCAGGAGTTGCCAGGCTGCCGCCTGTAAAGAAGAGGATGTGTCACCCATACCTTCCGCTGGAATTTCTCTCCGGACAGAGGTGAGGAAGGAAAAAAGCAGTGGGGGCCGGGACAGGAGGGGTATCTCAGGCAGGGCAATGGAAAGCTTCTGGAAGAGCGCCAGGGTCCAGGACCACGCTGGCTGGCCTGCAGGCACCAAGTTGGCCTGCGTGCTGTCGCTGGTGTGGCTCCACGGTCCTTCCTCTAGGCTTTCAAGCCCTTGTACATATTCAGGTGTTTTACCTGGAAAGGGTGGGAACAGTTCAGCAGCAGCTGGCCTGGGGCTCAGCTCACGTTTACTCACAGATGCCTCGGCACGGTCCCCCAGCTTTGCAATGAGGACGCTCCTTGCGTGGGGATTGGGTTGCTGGCTGTATGGGAGATGGTTCCCCACCTCTGACCAATTTCAGAATTGTTTACCACTGGAGCAAGTGCCGTGATAGGGTTTTCCTCTGTATAACTCGTGGGTTCACTTTTTTTTTTCTTTTATGTTTCAAGTTAGATGTTATTCCTCTTTTATGTATTTATAGATATAAGCATGGAAATAATTCATTCCTATAAATACATCTGTGTGACGGGAAGAACTTTTTTCTGTTTTATTTTTAAATTTTATTTTTTAAAATTTTGAAATTTTATTTATTTTTTTATACAGCACGTTATTATTAGTTATGTATTTTATGCATATACATGTATACAGGTCAATCCCAAACTCCCAACTCATCCCACCACCACCACCCCATGGCTTCCCACACTTGGTGTCCATACGTTTGTTCTCTACCTCTGTGTCTCTATTTCTTCCCTGCAAACCAGTTCATCTGTACCATTTTTAGGCTCCACATATATGCATTAATAGACAATATTTGTTTTCCTCTTTCTGACTTACTTCATTCTGTATGACAGTCTCTCGATCCATCGATGTCTCTACAAATGACCCAGTTTCATTCCTTTTTATGGCCGAGTCATATTCCATTTTATATATGTACCACATCTTTATCCATTCATCTGTCTGTGGGCATTTAGGTTGCTTCCATTACCTGGCTATTGTAAATAGTGCTGCAACGAACATTGTGGTGAATGTGCCTTTTTGAAATACGGTTTTCTCTGGGTATATGCCCAGAAGTGGGATTGCTGGATCAGATGGTAATTCTATTTCTAGTTTTTTTAAGGAAACTCCATACTGTTCTCCATAGGGACTGTATCAATTTACATTCCCACCAATAGTGGAAGAGGGCTCCTGTTGTCCACACCCTCCCCAGAATTGGTTGTTTGTAGATTTTCTGATGATGCCGATTCTAACAGGTGTGAGGTGATACCTCATTGTAGTTTTGATTTGCATTTCTCTAATAATTAGTGCTGTTGAGCAGCTTTTCATGTGCGTCTTGGCCATCTCTGTGTCTCCTTTGAAGAAACGTCTCTTTAGATCTTCTGCCCATTTTTTTGGGTTGTTTGTTTTTTTAATATTAAGCTGCATGAGCTGTTTATATATATTGGAGATTACACCTCTGTCCATTGATTCGTCTGCAACGATTTTCGCCCATTCTGAGGGATGCCTTTTTCCATTCCTGTGTTTTTTAACAAAAAAGGAAAGAAAGGAAAAGAAGCAGAACACTAATGTGCGTAAAATATGCCTTTTGAAACGGTCGTTTTGAAATATGGACGTCCTTTGAAATTTTTGGTCGATATGTGACCCCAGGATTTGTTTTCAGGGCAGGTGTCATTTACAGGCCTGCAATGATTTTGAATATCAACTGACCATTAGCGTTGGGATTAAAGCTGCTGTTGTGTGAAACGGCCACAAGGTGGCAGCCGTTCACCCTTACCAAATCTGGTTACTAGGGCAAGAGAGCCTCAGTGGAAGTGGTGTTCTAGATTGGAGTTTAGAATGGAATGTACCAGGAGAAAGCCCCTCACGTTTGTCTCACTACTTCTTGTTCGTGTTTTTAATTTAAGTTTTTATTTTTTATTACAGCAAGTTTGATTACAATGTTTGGCTTGTTGTAGGTGTGGAAGATGTGGTTCTTTTACACATATACAGATGACTGTTCTTCTTGGGATCCTTTTCCCATGTACGTTATGACAGAATGTTGAGTAGTCCTCTCTTGGTATTCTGTAGGTCTTTGGTGATTATATATGTCACCTGTGTTTGTATATGTCTGTTAACCCCGATATCGTAATGAAACCAATCCTCACACCTTTCCATTGGTGAACCATAAGTTTGTTTAATGAATCTGTGATTGCCCTTCTCCGTGGAAATATCTGCCCTGGTATCCATTTTTAGGTAACACCTAAAAGTGATATGATACGATATGTCTTTTTCACTTTCTCACTTACTACAAGTCACGTGATTACTTCTAGACTCATCTACGGTGCTGCAAATGGCATTGTGTCCTTTTTTCCCTTGGCTTCTCTTCTGCCTTAGCGGGGTCCATTTTCAACAATGTGATTCCCTGAGGGTTGTGGATTAGCTGACCTGGGCAGCCTTACCCTGCCGGCCCGCCCTCCCCAGGTGTGCCTCGTTGAGGTCAATATAAACAGAGCTCCAGGCAGCAATAGCCCCTGAAGCTGTGCCTGACTCCATATTCTCTGCCCCGTCAGCAGTCTCGGGGCTGTGCTGGTGGGAGGGAGTGAGGGGCCACAGCTTTGTGGGTGGCCCGGTGTGAGTGGGGTTCTGCTGGCCTTTCTGCAGGAGTTGCCAGGCTGCCGCCTGTAAAGAAGAGGATGTGTCACCCATACCTTCCGCTGGAATTTCTCTCCGGACAGAGGTGAGGAAGGAAAAAAGCAGTGGGGGCCGGGACAGGAGGGGTATCTCAGGCAGGGCAATGGAAAGCTTCTGGAAGAGCGCCAGGGTCCAGGACCACGCTGGCTGGCCTGCAGGCACCAAGTTGGCCTGCGTGCTGTCGCTGGTGTGGCTCCACGGTCCTTCCTCTAGGCTTTCAAGCCCTTGTACATATTCAGGTGTTTTACCTGGAAAGAGTGGGAACAGTTCAGCAGCAGCTGGCCTGGGGCTCAGCTCACGTTTACTCACAGATGCCTCGGCACGGTCCCCCAGCTTTGCAATGAGGACGCTCCTTGCGTGGGGGTTGGGTTGCTGGCTGTATGGGAGATGGTTCCCCACCTCTGACCAATTTCAGAATTGTTTACCACTGGAGCAAGTGCCGTGATAGGGTTTTCCTCTGTATAACTCGTGGGTTCACTTTTTTTTTTCTTTTATGTTTCAAGTTAGATGTTATTCCTCTTTTATGTATTTATAGATATAAGCATGGAAATAATTCATTCCTATAAATACATCTGTGTGACGGGAAGAACTTTTTTCTGTTTTATTTTTAAATTTTATTTTTTAAAATTTTGAAATTTTATTTATTTTTTTATACAGCACGTTATTATTAGTTATGTATTTTATGCATATACATGTATACAGGTCAATCCCAAACTCCCAACTCATCCCACCACCACCACCCCATGGCTTCCCACACTTGGTGTCCATACGTTTGTTCTCTACCTCTGTGTCTCTATTTCTTCCCTGCAAACCAGTTCATCTGTACCATTTTTAGGCTCCACATATATGCATTAATATACAATATTTGTTTTCCTCTTTCTGACTTACTTCATTCTGTATGACAGTCTCTCGATCCATCGATGTCTCTACAAATGACCCAGTTTCATTCCTTTTTATGGCCGAGTCATATTCCATTTTATATATGTACCACATCTTTATCCATTCATCTGTCTGTGGGCATTTAGGTTGCTTCCATTACCTGGCTATTGTAAATAGTGCTGCAACGAACATTGTGGTGAATGTGCCTTTTTGAAATACGGTTTTCTCTGGGTATATGCCCAGAAGTGGGATTGCTGGATCAGATGGTAATTCTATTTCTAGTTTTTTTAAGGAAACTCCATACTGTTCTCCATAGGGACTGTATCAATTTACATTCCCACCAATAGTGGAAGAGGGCTCCTTTTGTCCACACCCTCCCCAGAATTGGTTGTTTGTAGATTTTCTGATGATGCCGATTCTAACAGGTGTGAGGTGATACCTCATTGTAGTTTTGATTTGCATTTCTCTAATAATTAGTGCTGTTGAGCAGCTTTTCATGTGCGTCTTGGCCATCTCTGTGTCTCCTTTGAAGAAACGTCTCTTTAGATCTTCTGCCCATTTTTTTGGGTTGTTTGTTTTTTTAATATTAAGCTGCATGAGCTGTTTATATATATTGGAGATTACACCTCTGTCCATTGATTCGTCTGCAACGATTTTCGCCCATTCTGAGGGATGCCTTTTTCCATTCCTGTGTTTTTTAACAAAAAAGGAAAGAAAGGAAAAGAAGCAGAACACTAATGTGCGTAAAATATGCCTTTTGAAACGGTCGTTTTGAAATATGGACGTCCTTTGAAATTTTTGGTCGATATGTGACCCCAGGATTTGTTTTCAGGGCAGGTGTCATTTACAGGCCTGCAATGATTTTGAATATCAACTGACCATTAGCGTTGGGATTAAAGCTGCTGTTGTGTGAAACGGCCACAAGGTGGCAGCCGTTCACCCTTACCAAATCTGGTTACTAGGGCAAGAGAGCCTCAGTGGAAGTGGTGTTCTAGATTGGAGTTTAGAATGGAATGTACCAGGAGAAAGCCCCTCACGTTTGTCTCACTACTTCTTGTTCGTGTTTTTAATTTAAGTTTTTATTTTTTATTACAGCAAGTTTGATTACAATGTTTGGCTTGTTGTAGGTGTGGAAGATGTGGTTCTTTTACACATATACAGATGACTGTTCTTCTTGGGATCCTTTTCCCATGTACGTTATGACAGAATGTTGAGTAGTCCTCTCTTGGTATTCTGTAGGTCTTTGGTGATTATATATGTCACCTGTGTTTGTATATGTCTGTTAACCCCGATATCGTAATGAAACCAATCCTCACACCTTTCCATTGGTGAACCATAAGTTTGTTTAATGAATCTGTGATTGCCCTTCTCCGTGGAAATATCTGCCCTGGTATCCATTTTTAGGTAACACCTAAAAGTGATATGATACGATATGTCTTTTTCACTTTCTCACTTACTACAAGTCACGTGATTACTTCTAGACTCATCTACGGTGCTGCAAATGGCATTGTGTCCTTTTTTCCCTTGGCTTCTCTTCTGCCTTAGCGGGGTCCATTTTCAACAATGTGATTCCCTGAGGGTTGTGGATTAGCTGACCTGGGCAGCCTTACCCTGCCGGCCCGCCCTCCCCAGGTGTGCCTCGTTGAGGTCAATATAAACAGAGCTCCAGGCAGCAATAGCCCCTGAAGCTGTGCCTGACTCCATATTCTCTGCCCCGTCAGCAGTCTCGGGGCTGTGCTGGTGGGAGGGAGTGAGGGGCCACAGCTTTGTGGGTGGCCCGGTGTGAGTGGGGTTCTGCTGGCCTTTCTGCAGGAGTTGCCAGGCTGCCGCCTGTAAAGAAGAGGATGTGTCACCCATACCTTCCGCTGGAATTTCTCTCCGGACAGAGGTGAGGAAGGAAAAAAGCAGTGGGGGCCGGGACAGGAGGGGTATCTCAGGCAGGGCAATGGAAAGCTTCTGGAAGAGCGCCAGGGTCCAGGACCACGCTGGCTGGCCTGCAGGCACCAAGTTGGCCTGCGTGCTGTCGCTGGTGTGGCTCCACGGTCCTTCCTCTAGGCTTTCAAGCCCTTGTACATATTCAGGTGTTTTACCTGGAAAGGGTGGGAACAGTTCAGCAGCAGCTGGCCTGGGGCTCAGCTCACGTTTACTCACAGATGCCTCGGCACGGTCCCCCAGCTTTGCAATGAGGACGCTCCTTGCGTGGGGGTTGGGTTGCTGGCTGTATGGGAGATGGTTCCCCACCTCTGACCAATTTCAGAATTGTTTACCACTGGAGCAAGTGCCGTGATAGGGTTTTCCTCTGTATAACTCGTGGGTTCACTTTTTTTTTTCTTTTATGTTTCAAGTTAGATGTTATTCCTCTTTTATGTATTTATAGATATAAGCATGGAAATAATTCATTCCTATAAATACATCTGTGTGACGGGAAGAACTTTTTTCTGTTTTATTTTTAAATTTTATTTTTTAAAATTTTGAAATTTTATTTATTTTTTTATACAGCACGTTATTATTAGTTATGTATTTTATGCATATACATGTATACAGGTCAATCCCAAACTCCCAACTCATCCCACCACCACCACCCCATGGCTTCCCACACTTGGTGTCCATACGTTTGTTCTCTACCTCTGTGTCTCTATTTCTTCCCTGCAAACCAGTTCATCTGTACCATTTTTAGGCTCCACATATATGCATTAATATACAATATTTGTTTTCCTCTTTCTGACTTACTTCATTCTGTATGACAGTCTCTCGATCCATCGATGTCTCTACAAATGACCCAGTTTCATTCCTTTTTATGGCCGAGTCATATTCCATTTTATATATGTACCACATCTTTATCCATTCATCTGTCTGTGGGCATTTAGGTTGCTTCCATTACCTGGATATTGTAAATAGTGCTGCAACGAACATTGTGGTGAATGTGCCTTTTTGAAATACGGTTTTCTCTGGGTATATGCCCAGAAGTGGGATTGCTGGATCAGATGGTAATTCTATTTCTAGTTTTTTTAAGGAAACTCCATACTGTTCTCCATAGGGACTGTATCAATTTACATTCCCACCAATAGTGGAAGAGGGCTCCTTTTGTCCACACCCTCCCCAGAATTGGTTGTTTGTAGATTTTCTGATGATGCCGATTCTAACAGGTGTGAGGTGATACCTCATTGTAGTTTTGATTTGCATTTCTCTAATAATTAGTGCTGTTGAGCAGCTTTTCATGTGTGTCTTGGCCATCTCTCTGTCTCCTTTGAAAAAACGTCTCTTTAGATCTTCTGCCCATTTTTGGGGGGTCTGTTTGTTTTTTAATATTAAGCTGCATGAGCTGTTTATATATATTGGAGATTACACGTCTGTCCATTGATTCGTCTGCAACGATTTTCGCCCATTCTGAGGGATGCCTTTTTCCATTCCCGTGTTTTTTAACAAAAAAGGAAAGAAAGGAAAAGAAGCAGAACACTAATGTGCGTAAAATATGCCTTTTGAAATGGTCGTTTTGAAATATGGACGTCCTTTGAATTTTTTGGTCGATATGTGACCCCAGGATTTGTTTTCAGGGCAGGTGTCATTTACAGGCCTGCAATGATTTTGAATATCAACTGACCATTAGCGTTGGGATTAAAGCTGCTGTTGTGTGAAACGGCCACAAGGTGGCAGCAGTTCACCCTTACCAAATCTGGTTACTAGGGCAAGAGAGCCTCAGTGGAAGTGGTGTTCTAGATTGGAGTTTAGAATGGAATGTGCCAGGAGAAAGCCCCTCACGTTTGTCTCACTACTTCTTGTTCGTGTTTTTAATTTAAGTTTTTATTTTTTATTACAGCAAGTTTGATTACAATGTTTGGCTTGTTGTAGGTGTGGAAGATGTGGTTCTTTTACACATATACAGATGACTGTTCTTCTTGGGATCCTTTTCCCATGTACGTTATGACAGAATGTTGAGTAGTCCTCTCTTGGTATTCTGTAGGTCTTTGGTGATTATATATGTCACCTGTGTTTGTATATGTCTGTTAACCCCGATATCGTAATGAAACCAATCCTCACACCTTTCCATTGGTGAACCATAAGTTTGTTTAATGAATCTGTGATTGCCCTTCTCCGTGGAAATATCTGCCCTGGTATCCATTTTTAGGTAACACCTAAAAGTGATATGATACGATATGTCTTTTTCACTTTCTCACTTACTACAAGTCACGTGATTACTTCTAGACTCATCTACGGTGCTGCAAATGGCATTGTGTCCTTTTTTCCCTTGGCTTCTCTTCTGCCTTAGCGGGGTCCATTTTCAACAATGTGATTCCCTGAGGGTTGTGGATTAGCTGACCTGGGCAGCCTTACCCTGCCGGCCCGCCCTCCCCAGGTGTGCCTCGTTGAGGTCAATATAAACAGAGCTCCAGGCAGCAATAGCCCCTGAAGCTGTGCCTGACTCCATATTCTCTGCCCCGTCAGCAGTCTCGGGGCTGTGCTGGTGGGAGGGAGTGAGGGGCCACAGCTTTGTGGGTGGCCCGGTGTGAGTGGGGTTCTGCTGGCCTTTCTGCAGGAGTTGCCAGGCTGCCGCCTGTAAAGAAGAGGATGTGTCACCCATACCTTCCGCTGGAATTTCTCTCCGGACAGAGGTGAGGAAGGAAAAAAGCAGTGGGGGCCGGGACAGGAGGGGTATCTCAGGCAGGGCAATGGAAAGCTTCTGGAAGAGTGCCAGGGTCCAGGACCACGCTGGCTGGCCTGCAGGCACCAAGTTGGCCTGCGTGCTGTCGCTGGTGTGGCTCCACGGTCCTTCCTCTAGGCTTTCAAGCCCTTGTACATATTCAGGTGTTTTACCTGGAAAGGGTGGGAACAGTTCAGCAGCAGCTGGCCTGGGGCTCAGCTCACGTTTACTCACAGATGCCTCGGCACGGTCCCCCAGCTTTGCAATGAGGACGCTCCTTGCGTGGGGGTTGGGTTGCTGGCTGTATGGGAGATGGTTCCCCACCTCTGACCAATTTCAGAATTGTTTACCACTGGAGCAAGTGCCGTGATAGGGTTTTCCTCTGTATAACTCGTGGGTTCACTTTTTTTTTTCTTTTATGTTTCAAGTTAGATGTTATTCCTCTTTTATGTATTTATAGATATAAGCATGGAAATAATTCATTCCTATAAATACATCTGTGTGACGGGAAGAACTTTTTTCTGTTTTATTTTTAAATTTTATTTTTTAAAATTTTGTAATTTTATTTATTTTTTTATACAGCACGTTATTATTAGTTATGTATTTTATGCATATACATGTATACAGGTCAATCCCAAACTCCCAACTCATCCCACCACCACCACCCCATGGCTTCCCACACTTGGTGTCCATACGTTTGTTCTCTACCTCTGTGTCTCTATTTCTTCCCTGCAAACCAGTTCATCTGTACCATTTTTAGGCTCCACATA
This sequence comes from Mesoplodon mirus, assembly GCF_964341445.2. Taxonomy (NCBI): domain Eukaryota; kingdom Metazoa; phylum Chordata; class Mammalia; order Artiodactyla; family Ziphiidae; genus Mesoplodon; species Mesoplodon mirus. Next base: position 128,973 of record NW_028295556.1, read on the forward strand.
TATGCATTAATATACAATATTTGTTTTCCTCTTTCTGACTTACTTCATTCTGTATGACAGTCTCTCGATCCATCGATGTCTCTACAAATGACCCAGTTTCATTCCTTTTTATGGCCGAGTCATATTCCATTTTATATATGTACCACATCTTTATCCATTCATCTGTCTGTGGGCATTTAGGTTGCTTCCATTACCTGGCTATTGTAAATAGTGCTGCAACGAACATTGTGGTGAATGTGCCTTTTTGAAATACGGTTTTCTCTGGGTATATGCCCAGAAGTGGGATTGCTGGATCAGATGGTAATTCTATTTCTAGTTTTTTTAAGGAAACTCCATACTGTTCTCCATAGGGACTGTATCAATTTACATTCCCACCAATAGTGGAAGAGGGCTCCTTTTGTCCACACCCTCCCCAGAATTGGTTGTTTGTAGATTTTCTGATGATGCCGATTCTAACAGGTGTGAGGTGATACCTCATTGTAGTTTTGATTTGCATTTCTCTAATAATTAGTGCTGTTGAGCAGCTTTTCATGTGCGTCTTGGCCATCTCTGTGTCTCCTTTGAAGAAACGTCTCTTTAGATCTTCTGCCCATTTTTTTGGGTTGTTTGTTTTTTTAATATTAAGCTGCATGAGCTGTTTATATATATTGGAGATTACACCTCTGTCCATTGATTCGTCTGCAACGATTTTCGCCCATTCTGAGGGATGCCTTTTTCCATTCCCGTGTTTTTTAACAAAAAAGGAAAGAAAGGAAAAGAAGCAGAACACTAATGTGCGTAAAATATGCCTTTTGAAACGGTCGTTTTGAAATATGGACGTCCTTTGAAATTTTTTGTCGATATGTGACCCCAGGATTTGTTTTCAGGGCAGGTGTCATTTACAGGCCTGCAATGATTTTGAATATCAACTGACCATTAGCGTTGGGATTAAAGCTGCTGTTGTGTGAAACGGCCACAAGGTGGCAGCAGTTCACCCTTACCAAATCTGGTTACTAGGGCAAGAGAGCCTCAGTGGAAGTGGTGTTCTAGATTGGAGTTTAGAATGGAATGTGCCAGGAGAAAGCCCCTCACGTTTGTCTCACTACTTCTTGTTCGTGTTTTTAATTTAATTTTTTTTTTATTTTTTATTACAGCAAGTTTGATTACAATGTTTGGCTTGTTGTAGGTGTGGAAGATGTGGTTCTTTTACACATATACAGATGACTGTTCTTCTTGGGATCCTTTTCCCATGTACGTTATGACAGAATGTTGAGTAGTCCTCTCTTGGTATTCTGTAGGTCTTTGGTGATTATATATGTCACCTGTGTTTGTATATGTCTGTTAACCCCGATATCGTAATGAAACCAATCCTCACACCTTTCCATTGGTGAACCATAAGTTTGTTTAATGAATCTGTGATTGCCCTTCTCCGTGGAAATATCTGCCCTGGTATCCATTTTTAGGTAACACCTAAAAGTGATATGATACGATATGTCTTTTTCACTTTCTCACTTACTACAAGTCACGTGATTACTTCTAGACTCATCTACGGTGCTGCAAATGGCATTGTGTCCTTTTTTCCCTTGGCTTCTCTTCTGCCTTAGCGGGGTCCATTTTCAACAATGTGATTCCCTGAGGGTTGTGGATTAGCTGACCTGGGCAGCCTTACCCTGCCGGCCCGCCCTCCCCAGGTGTGCCTCGTTGAGGTCAATATAAACAGAGCTCCAGGCAGCAATAGCCCCTGAAGCTGTGCCTGACTCCATATTCTCTGCCCCGTCAGCAGTCTCGGGGCTGTGCTGGTGGGAGGGAGTGAGGGGCCACAGCTTTGTGGGTGGCCCGGTGTGAGTGGGGTTCTGCTGGCCTTTCTGCAGGAGTTGCCAGGCTGCCGCCTGTAAAGAAGAGGATGTGTCACCCATACCTTCCGCTGGAATTTCTCTCCGGACAGAGGTGAGGAAGGAAAAAAGCAGTGGGGGCCGGGACAGGAGGGGTATCTCAGGCAGGGCAATGGAAAGCTTCTGGAAGAGCGCCAGGGTCCAGGACCACGCTGGCTGGCCTGCAGGCACCAAGTTGGCCTGCGTGCTGTCGCTGGTGTGGCTCCACGGTCCTTCCTCTAGGCTTTCAAGCCCTTGTACATATTCAGGTGTTTTACCTGGAAAGGGTGGGAACAGTTCAGCAGCAGCTGGCCTGGGGCTCAGCTCACGTTTACTCACAGATGCCTCGGCACGGTCCCCCAGCTTTGCAATGAGGACGCTCCTTGCGTGGGGGTTGGGTTGCTGGCTGTATGGGAGATGGTTCCCCACCTCTGACCAATTTCAGAATTGTTTACCACTGGAGCAAGTGCCGTGATAGGGTTTTCCTCTGTATAACTCGTGGGTTCACTTTTTTTTTTCTTTTATGTTTCAAGTTAGATGTTATTCCTCTTTTATGTATTTATAGATATAAGCATGGAAATAATTCATTCCTATAAATACATCTGTGTGACGGGAAGAACTTTTTTCTGTTTTATTTTTAAATTTTATTTTTTAAAATTTTGAAATTTTATTTATTTTTTTATACAGCACGTTATTATTAGTTATGTATTTTATGCATATACATGTATACAGGTCAATCCCAAACTCCCAACTCATCCCACCACCACCACCCCATGGCTTCCCACACTTGGTGTCCATACGTTTGTTCTCTACCTCTGTGTCTCTATTTCTTCCCTGCAAACCAGTTCATCTGTACCATTTTTAGGCTCCACATATATGCATTAATATACAATATTTGTTTTCCTCTTTCTGACTTACTTCATTCTGTATGACAGTCTCTCGATCCATCGATGTCTCTACAAATGACCCAGTTTCATTCCTTTTTATGGCCGAGTCATATTCCATTTTATATATGTACCACATCTTTATCCATTCATCTGTCTGTGGGCATTTAGGTTGCTTCCATTACCTGGCTATTGTAAATAGTGCTGCAACGAACATTGTGGTGAATGTGCCTTTTTGAAATACGGTTTTCTCTGGGTATATGCCCAGAAGTGGGATTGCTGGATCAGATGGTAATTCTATTTCTAGTTTTTTTAAGGAAACTCCATACTGTTCTCCATAGGGACTGTATCAATTTACATTCCCACCAATAGTGGAAGAGGGCTCCTTTTGTCCACACCCTCCCCAGAATTGGTTGTTTGTAGATTTTCTGATGATGCCGATTCTAACAGGTGTGAGGTGATACCTCATTGTAGTTTTGATTTGCATTTCTCTAATAATTAGTGCTGTTGAGCAGCTTTTCATGTGCGTCTTGGCCATCTCTGTGTCTCCTTTGAAGAAACGTCTCTTTAGATCTTCTGCCCATTTTTTTGGGTTGTTTGTTTTTTTAATATTAAGCTGCATGAGCTGTTTATATATATTGGAGATTACACCTCTGTCCATTGATTCGTCTGCAACGATTTTCGCCCATTCTGAGGGATGCCTTTTTCCATTCCCGTGTTTTTTAACAAAAAAGGAAAGAAAGGAAAAGAAGCAGAACACTAATGTGCGTAAAATATGCCTTTTGAAACGGTCGTTTTGAAATATGGACGTCCTTTGAAATTTTTGGTCGATATGTGACCCCAGGATTTGTTTTCAGGGCAGGTGTCATTTACAGGCCTGCAATGATTTTGAATATCAACTGACCATTAGCGTTGGGATTAAAGCTGCTGTTGTGTGAAACGGCCACAAGGTGGCAGCAGTTCACCCTTACCAAATCTGGTTACTAGGGCAAGAGAGCCTCAGTGGAAGTGGTGTTCTAGATTGGAGTTTAGAATGGAATGTGCCAGGAGAAAGCCCCTCACGTTTGTCTCACTACTTCTTGTTCGTGTTTTTAATTTAATTTTTTTTTATTTTTTATTACAGCAAGTTTGATTACAATGTTTGGCTTGTTGTAGGTGTGGAAGATGTGGTTCTTTTACACATATACAGATGACTGTTCTTCTTGGGATCCTTTTCCCATGTACGTTATGACAGAATGTTGAGTAGTCCTCTCTTGGTATTCTGTAGGTCTTTGGTGATTATATATGTCACCTGTGTTTGTATATGTCTGTTAACCCCGATATCGTAATGAAACCAATCCTCACACCTTTCCATTGGTGAACCATAAGTTTGTTTAATGAATCTGTGATTGCCCTTCTCCGTGGAAATATCTGCCCTGGTATCCATTTTTAGGTAACACCTAAAAGTGATATGATACGATATGTCTTTTTCACTTTCTCACTTACTACAAGTCACGTGATTACTTCTAGACTCATCTACGGTGCTGCAAATGGCATTGTGTCCTTTTTTCCCTTGGCTTCTCTTCTGCCTTAGCGGGGTCCATTTTCAACAATGTGATTCCCTGAGGGTTGTGGATTAGCTGACCTGGGCAGCCTTACCCTGCCGGCCCGCCCTCCCCAGGTGTGCCTCGTTGAGGTCAATATAAACAGAGCTCCAGGCAGCAATAGCCCCTGAAGCTGTGCCTGACTCCATATTCTCTGCCCCGTCAGCAGTCTCGGGGCTGTGCTGGTGGGAGGGAGTGAGGGGCCACAGCTTTGTGGGTGGCCCGGTGTGAGTGGGGTTCTGCTGGCCTTTCTGCAGGAGTTGCCAGGCTGCCGCCTGTAAAGAAGAGGATGTGTCACCCATACCTTCCGCTGGAATTTCTCTCCGGACAGAGGTGAGGAAGGAAAAAAGCAGTGGGGGCCGGGACAGGAGGGGTATCTCAGGCAGGGCAATGGAAAGCTTCTGGAAGAGCGCCAGGGTCCAGGACCACGCTGGCTGGCCTGCAGGCACCAAGTTGGCCTGCGTGCTGTCGCTGGTGTGGCTCCACGGTCCTTCCTCTAGGCTTTCAAGCCCTTGTACATATTCAGGTGTTTTACCTGGAAAGGGTGGGAACAGTTCAGCAGCAGCTGGCCTGGGGCTCAGCTCACGTTTACTCACAGATGCCTCGGCACGGTCCCCCAGCTTTGCAATGAGGACGCTCCTTGCGTGGGGGTTGGGTTGCTGGCTGTATGGGAGATGGTTCCCCACCTCTGACCAATTTCAGAATTGTTTACCACTGGAGCAAGTGCCGTGATAGGGTTTTCCTCTGTATAAATCGTGGGTTCACTTTTTTTTTTCTTTTATGTTTCAAGTTAGATGTTATTCCTCTTTTATGTATTTATAGATATAAGCATGGAAATAATTCATTCCTATAAATACATCTGTGTGACGGGAAGAACTTTTTTCTGTTTTATTTTTAAATTTTATTTTTTAAAATTTTGAAATTTTATTTATTTTTTTATACAGCACGTTATTATTAGTTATGTATTTTATGCATATACATGTATACAGGTCAATCCCAAACTCCCAACTCATCCCACCACCACCACCCCATGGCTTCCCACACTTGGTGTCCATACGTTTGTTCTCTACCTCTGTGTCTCTATTTCTTCCCTGCAAACCAGTTCATCTGTACCATTTTTAGGCTCCACATATATGCATTAATATACAATATTTGTTTTCCTCTTTCTGACTTACTTCATTCTGTATGACAGTCTCTCGATCCATCGATGTCTCTACAAATGACCCAGTTTCATTCCTTTTTATGGCCGAGTCATATTCCATTTTATATATGTACCACATCTTTATCCATTCATCTGTCTGTGGGCATTTGGTTGCTTCCATTACCTGGCTATTGTAAATAGTGCTGCAACGAACATTGTGGTGAATGTGCCTTTTTGAAATACGGTTTTCTCTGGGTATATGCCCAGAAGTGGGATTGCTCGATCAGATGGTAATTCTATTTCTAGTTTTTTTAAGGAAACTCCATACTGTTCTCCATAGGGACTGTATCAATTTACATTCCCACCAATAGTGGAAGAGGGCTCCTTTTGTCCACACCCTCCCCAGAATTGGTTGTTTGTAGATTTTCTGATGATGCCGATTCTAACAGGTGTGAGGTGATACCTCATTGTAGTTTTGATTTGCATTTCTCTAATAATTTGTGCTGTTGAGCAGCTTTTCATGTGCGTCTTGGCCATCTCTGTGTCTCCTTTGAAGAAACGTCTCTTTAGATCTTCTGCCCATTTTTTTTGGGTTGTTTGTTTTTTTAATATTAAGCTGCATGAGCTGTTTATATATATTGGAGATTACACCTCTGTCCATTGATTCGTCTGCAACCATTTTCGCCCATTCTGAGGGATGCCTTTTTCCATTCCCGTGTTTTTTAACAAAAAAGGAAAGAAAGGAAAAGAAGCAGAACACTAATGTGCGTAAAATATGCCTTTTGAAACGGTCGTTTTGAAATATGGACGTCCTTTGAAATTTTTGGTCGATATGTGACCCCAGGATTTGTTTTCAGGGCAGGTGTCATTTACAGGCCTGCAATGATTTTGAATATCAACTGACCATTAGCGTTGGGATTAAAGCTGCTGTTGTGTGAAACGGCCACAAGGTGGCAGCAGTTCACCCTTACCAAATCTGGTTACTAGGGCAAGAGAGCCTCAGTGGAAGTGGTGTTCTAGATTGGAGTTTAGAATGGAATGTGCCAGGAGAAAGCCCCTCACGTTTGTCTCACTACTTCTTGTTCGTGTTTTTAATTTAATTTTTTTTTTATTTTTTATTACAGCAAGTTTGATTACAATGTTTGGCTTGTTGTAGGTGTGGAAGATGTGGTTCTTTTACACATATACAGATGACTGTTCTTCTTGGGATCCTTTTCCCATGTACGTTATGACAGAATGTTGAGTAGTCCTCTCTTGGTATTCTGTAGGTCTTTGGTGATTATATATGTCACCTGTGTTTGTATATGTCTGTTAACCCCGATATCGTAATGAAACCAATCCTCACACCTTTCCATTGGTGAACCATAAGTTTGTTTAATGAATCTGTGATTGCCCTTCTCCGTGGAAATATCTGCCCTGGTATCCATTTTTAGGTAACACCTAAAAGTGATATGATACGATATGTCTTTTTCACTTTCTCACTTACTACAAGTCACGTGATTACTTCTAGACTCATCTACGGTGCTGCAAATGGCATTGTGTCCTTTTTTCCCTTGGCTTCTCTTCTGCCTTAGCGGGGTCCATTTTCAACAATGTGATTCCCTGAGGGTTGTGGATTAGCTGACCTGGGCAGCCTTACCCTGCCGGCCCGCCCTCCCCAGGTGTGCCTCGTTGAGGTCAATATAAACAGAGCTCCAGGCAGCAATAGCCCCTGAAGCTGTGCCTGACTCCATATTCTCTGCCCCGTCAGCAGTCTCGGGGCTGTGCTGGTGGGAGGGAGTGAGGGGCCACAGCTTTGTGGGTGGCCCGGTGTGAGTGGGGTTCTGCTGGCCTTTCTGCAGGAGTTGCCAGGCTGCCGCCTGTAAAGAAGAGGATGTGTCACCCATACCTTCCGCTGGAATTTCTCTCCGGACAGAGGTGAGGAAGGAAAAAAGCAGTGGGGGCCGGGACAGGAGGGGTATCTCAGGCAGGGCAATGGAAAGCTTCTGGAAGAGCGCCAGGGTCCAGGACCACGCTGGCTGGCCTGCAGGCACCAAGTTGGCCTGCGTGCTGTCGCTGGTGTGGCTCCACGGTCCTTCCTCTAGGCTTTCAAGCCCTTGTACATATTCAGGTGTTTTACCTGGAAAGGGTGGGAACAGTTCAGCAGCAGCTGGCCTGGGGCTCAGCTCACGTTTACTCACAGATGCCTCGGCACGGTCCCCCAGCTTTGCAATGAGGACGCTCCTTGCGTGGGGATTGGGTTGCTGGCTGTATGGGAGATGGTTCCCCACCTCTGACCAATTTCAGAATTGTTTACCACTGGAGCAAGTGCCGTGATAGGGTTTTCCTCTGTATAAATCGTGGGTTCACTTTTTTTTTTCTTTTATGTTTCAAGTTAGATGTTATTCCTCTTTTATGTATTTATAGATATAAGCATGGAAATAATTCATTCCTATAAATACATCTGTGTGACGGGAAGAACTTTTTTCTGTTTTATTTTTAAATTTTATTTTTTAAAATTTTGAAATTTTATTTATTTTTTTATACAGCACGTTATTATTAGTTATGTATTTTATGCATATACATGTATACAGGTCAATCCCAAACTCCCAACTCATCCCACCACCACCACCCCATGGCTTCCCACACTTGGTGTCCATACGTTTGTTCTCTACCTCTGTGTCTCTATTTCTTCCCTGCAAACCAGTTCATCTGTACCATTTTTAGGCTCCACATATATGCATTAATATACAATATTTGTTTTCCTCTTTCTGACTTACTTCATTCTGTATGACAGTCTCTCGATCCATCGATGTCTCTACAAATGACCCAGTTTCATTCCTTTTTATGGCCGAGTCATATTCCATTTTATATATGTACCACATCTTTATCCATTCATCTGTCTGTGGGCATTTGGTTGCTTCCATTACCTGGCTATTGTAAATAGTGCTGCAACGAACATTGTGGTGAATGTGCCTTTTTGAAATACGGTTTTCTCTGGGTATATGCCCAGAAGTGGGATTGCTCGATCAGATGGTAATTCTATTTCTAGTTTTTTTAAGGAAACTCCATACTGTTCTCCATAGGGACTGTATCAATTTACATTCCCACCAATAGTGGAAGAGGGCTCCTTTTGTCCACACCCTCCCCAGAATTGGTTGTTTGTAGATTTTCTGATGATGCCGATTCTAACAGGTGTGAGGTGATACCTCATTGTAGTTTTGATTTGCATTTCTCTAATAATTTGTGCTGTTGAGCAGCTTTTCATGTGCGTCTTGGCCATCTCTGTGTCTCCTTTGAAGAAACGTCTCTTTAGATCTTCTGCCCATTTTTTTTGGGTTGTTTGTTTTTTTAATATTAAGCTGCATGAGCTGTTTATATATATTGGAGATTACACCTCTGTCCATTGATTCGTCTGCAACCATTTTCGCCCATTCTGAGGGATGCCTTTTTCCATTCCCGTGTTTTTTAACAAAAAAGGAAAGAAAGGAAAAGAAGCAGAACACTAATGTGCGTAAAATATGCCTTTTGAAACGGTCGTTTTGAAATATGGACGTCCTTTGAAATTTTTGGTCGATATGTGACCCCAGGATTTGTTTTCAGGGCAGGTGTCATTTACAGGCCTGCAATGATTTTGAATATCAACTGACCATTAGCGTTGGGATTAAAGCTGCTGTTGTGTGAAACGGCCACAAGGTGGCAGCAGTTCACCCTTACCAAATCTGGTTACTAGGGCAAGAGAGCCTCAGTGGAAGTGGTGTTCTAGATTGGAGTTTAGAATGGAATGTGCCAGGAGAAAGCCCCTCACGTTTGTCTCACTACTTCTTGTTCGTGTTTTTAATTTAATTTTTTTTTTATTTTTTATTACAGCAAGTTTGATTACAATGTTTGGCTTGTTGTAGGTGTGGAAGATGTGGTTCTTTTACACATATACAGATGACTGTTCTTCTTGGGATCCTTTTCCCATGTACGTTATGACAGAATGTTGAGTAGTCCTCTCTTGGTATTCTGTAGGTCTTTGGTGATTATATATGTCACCTGTGTTTGTATATGTCTGTTAACCCCGATATCGTAATGAAACCAATCCTCACACCTTTCCATTGGTGAACCATAAGTTTGTTTAATGAATCTGTGATTGCCCTTCTCCGTGGAAATATCTGCCCTGGTATCCATTTTTAGGTAACACCTAAAAGTGATATGATACGATATGTCTTTTTCACTTTCTCACTTACTACAAGTCACGTGATTACTTCTAGACTCATCTACGGTGCTGCAAATGGCATTGTGTCCTTTTTTCCCTTGGCTTCTCTTCTGCCTTAGCGGGGTCCATTTTCAACAATGTGATTCCCTGAGGGTTGTGGATTAGCTGACCTGGGCAGCCTTACCCTGCCGGCCCGCCCTCCCCAGGTGTGCCTCGTTGAGGTCAATATAAACAGAGCTCCAGGCAGCAATAGCCCCTGAAGCTGTGCCTGACTCCATATTCTCTGCCCCGTCAGCAGTCTCGGGGCTGTGCTGGTGGGAGGGAGTGAGGGGCCACAGCTTTGTGGGTGGCCCGGTGTGAGTGGGGTTCTGCTGGCCTTTCTGCAGGAGTTGCCAGGCTGCCGCCTGTAAAGAAGAGGATGTGTCACCCATACCTTCCGCTGGAATTTCTCTCCGGACAGAGGTGAGGAAGGAAAAAAGCAGTGGGGGCCGGGACAGGAGGGGTATCTCAGGCAGGGCAATGGAAAGCTTCTGGAAGAGCGCCAGGGTCCAGGACCACGCTGGCTGGCCTGCAGGCACCAAGTTGGCCTGCGTGCTGTCGCTGGTGTGGCTCCACGGTCCTTCCTCTAGGCTTTCAAGCCCTTGTACATATTCAGGTGTTTTACCTGGAAAGGGTGGGAACAGTTCAGCAGCAGCTGGCCTGGGGCTCAGCTCACGTTTACTCACAGATGCCTCGGCACGGTCCCCCAGCTTTGCAATGAGGACGCTCCTTGCGTGGGGATTGGGTTGCTGGCTGTATGGGAGATGGTTCCCCACCTCTGACCAATTTCAGAATTGTTTACCACTGGAGCAAGTGCCGTGATAGGGTTTTCCTCTGTATAAATCGTGGGTTCACTTTTTTTTTTCTTTTATGTTTCAAGTTAGATGTTATTCCTCTTTTATGTATTTATAGATATAAGCATGGAAATAATTCATTCCTATAAATACATCTGTGTGACGGGAAGAACTTTTTTCTGTTTTATTTTTAAATTTTATTTTTTAAAATTTTGAAATTTTATTTATTTTTTTATACAGCACGTTATTATTAGTTATGTATTTTATGCATATACATGTATACAGGTCAATCCCAAACTCCCAACTCATCCCACCACCACCACCCCATGGCTTCCCACACTTGGTGTCCATACGTTTGTTCTCTACCTCTGTGTCTCTATTTCTTCCCTGCAAACCAGTTCATCTGTACCATTTTTAGGCTCCACATATATGCATTAATAGACAATATTTGTTTTCCTCTTTCTGACTTACTTCATTCTGTATGACAGTCTCTCGATCCATCGATGTCTCTACAAATGACCCAGTTTCATTCCTTTTTATGGCCGAGTCATATTCCATTTTATATATGTACCACATCTTTATCCATTCATCTGTCTGTGGGCATTTAGGTTGCTTCCATTACCTGGCTATTGTAAATAGTGCTGCAACGAACATTGTGGTGAATGTGCCTTTTTGAAATACGGTTTTCTCTGGGTATATGCCCAGAAGTGGGATTGCTGGATCAGATGGTAATTCTATTTCTAGATTTTTTAAGGAAACTCCATACTGTTCTCCATAGGGACTGTATCAATTTACATTCCCACCAATAGTGGAAGAGGGCTCCTTTTGTCCACACCCTCCCCAGAATTGGTTGTTTGTAGATTTTCTGATGATGCCGATTCTAACAGGTGTGAGGTGATACCTCATTGTAGTTTTGATTTGCATTTCTCTAATAATTAGTGCTGTTGAGCAGCTTTTCATGTGCGTCTTGGCCATCTCTGTGTCTCCTTTGAAGAAACGTCTCTTTAGATCTTCTGCCCATTTTTTTGGGTTGTTTGTTTTTTTAATATTAAGCTGCATGAGCTGTTTATATATATTGGAGATTACACCTCTGTCCATTGATTCGTCTGCAACGATTTTCGCCCATTCTGAGGGATGCCTTTTTCCATTCCTGTGTTTTTTAACAAAAAAGGAAAGAAAGGAAAAGAAGCAGAACACTAATGTGCGTAAAATATGCCTTTTGAAACGGTCGTTTTGAAATATGGACGTCCTTTGAAATTTTTGGTCGATATGTGACCCCAGGATTTGTTTTCAGGGCAGGTGTCATTTACAGGCCTGCAATGATTTTGAATATCAACTGACCATTAGCGTTGGGATTAAAGCTGCTGTTGTGTGAAACGGCCACAAGGTGGCAGCCGTTCACCCTTACCAAATCTGGTTACTAGGGCAAGAGAGCCTCAGTGGAAGTGGTGTTCTAGATTGGAGTTTAGAATGGAATGTACCAGGAGAAAGCCCCTCACGTTTGTCTCACTACTTCTTGTTCGTGTTTTTAATTTAAGTTTTTATTTTTTATTACAGCAAGTTTGATTACAATGTTTGGCTTGTTGTAGGTGTGGAAGATGTGGTTCTTTTACACATATACAGATGACTGTTCTTCTTGGGATCCTTTTCCCATGTACGTTATGACAGAATGTTGAGTAGTCCTCTCTTGGTATTCTGTAGGTCTTTGGTGATTATATATGTCACCTGTGTTTGTATATGTCTGTTAACCCCGATATCGTAATGAAACCAATCCTCACACCTTTCCATTGGTGAACCATAAGTTTGTTTAATGAATCTGTGATTGCCCTTCTCCGTGGAAATATCTGCCCTGGTATCCATTTTTAGGTAACACCTAAAAGTGATATGATACGATATGTCTTTTTCACTTTCTCACTTACTACAAGTCACGTGATTACTTCTAGACTCATCTACGGTGCTGCAAATGGCATTGTGTCCTTTTTTCCCTTGGCTTCTCTTCTGCCTTAGCGGGGTCCATTTTCAACAATGTGATTCCCTGAGGGTTGTGGATTAGCTGACCTGGGCAGCCTTACCCTGCCGGCCCGCCCTCCCCAGGTGTGCCTCGTTGAGGTCAATATAAACAGAGCTCCAGGCAGCAATAGCCCCTGAAGCTGTGCCTGACTCCATATTCTCTGCCCCGTCAGCAGTCTCGGGGCTGTGCTGGTGGGAGGGAGTGAGGGGCCACAGCTTTGTGGGTGGCCCGGTGTGAGTGGGGTTCTGCTGGCCTTTCTGCAGGAGTTGCCAGGCTGCCGCCTGTAAAGAAGAGGATGTGTCACCCATACCTTCCGCTGGAATTTCTCTCCGGACAGAGGTGAGGAAGGAAAAAAGCAGTGGGGGCCGGGACAGGAGGGGTATCTCAGGCAGGGCAATGGAAAGCTTCTGGAAGAGCGCCAGGGTCCAGGACCACGCTGGCTGGCCTGCAGGCACCAAGTTGGCCTGCGTGCTGTCGCTGGTGTGGCTCCACGGTCCTTCCTCTAGGCTTTCAAGCCCTTGTACATATTCAGGTGTTTTACCTGGAAAGGGTGGGAACAGTTCAGCAGCAGCTGGCCTGGGGCTCAGCTCACGTTTACTCACAGATGCCTCGGCACGGTCCCCCAGCTTTGCAATGAGGACGCTCCTTGCGTGGGGGTTGGGTTGCTGGCTGTATGGGAGATGGTTCCCCACCTCTGACCAATTTCAGAATTGTTTACCACTGGAGCAAGTGCCGTGATAGGGTTTTCCTCTGTATAACTCGTGGGTTCACTTTTTTTTTTCTTTTATGTTTCAAGTTAGATGTTATTCCTCTTTTATGTATTTATAGATATAAGCATGGAAATAATTCATTCCTATAAATACATCTGTGTGACGGGAAGAACTTTTTTCTGTTTTATTTTTAAATTTTATTTTTTAAAATTTTGAAATTTTATTTATTTTTTTATACAGCACGTTATTATTAGTTATGTATTTTATGCATATACATGTATACAGGTCAATCCCAAACTCCCAACTCATCCCACCACCACCACCCCATGGCTTCCCACACTTGGTGTCCATACGTTTGTTCTCTACCTCTGTGTCTCTATTTCTTCCCTGCAAACCAGTTCATCTGTACCATTTTTAGGCTCCACATATATGCATTAATATACAATATTTGTTTTCCTCTTTCTGACTTACTTCATTCTGTATGACAGTCTCTCGATCCATCGATGTCTCTACAAATGACCCAGTTTCATTCCTTTTTATGGCCGAGTCATATTCCATTTTATATATGTACCACATCTTTATCCATTCATCTGTCTGTGGGCATTTAGGTTGCTTCCATTACCTGGATATTGTAAATAGTGCTGCAACGAACATTGTGGTGAATGTGCCTTTTTGAAATACGGTTTTCTCTGGGTATATGCCCAGAAGTGGGATTGCTGGATCAGATGGTAATTCTATTTCTAGTTTTTTTAAGGAAACTCCATACTGTTCTCCATAGGGACTGTATCAATTTACATTCCCACCAATAGTGGAAGAGGGCTCCTTTTGTCCACACCCTCCCCAGAATTGGTTGTTTGTAGATTTTCTGATGATGCCGATTCTAACAGGTGTGAGGTGATACCTCATTGTATTTTTGATTTGCATTTCTCTAATAATTAGTGCTGTTGAGCAGCTTTTCATGTGTGTCTTGGCCATCTCTCTGTCTCCTTTGAAAAAACGTCTCTTTAGATCTTCTGCCCATTTTTGGGGGGTCTGTTTGTTTTTTAATATTAAGCTGCATGAGCTGTTTATATATATTGGAGATTACACGTCTGTCCATTGATTCGTCTGCAACGATTTTCGCCCATTCTGAGGGATGCCTTTTTCCATTCCCGTGTTTTTTAACAAAAAAGGAAAGAAAGGAAAAGAAGCAGAACACTAATGTGCGTAAAATATGCCTTTTGAAACGGTCGTTTTGAAATATGGACGTCCTTTGAATTTTTTGGTCGATATGTGACCCCAGGATTTGTTTTCAGGGCAGGTGTCATTTACAGGCCTGCAATGATTTTGAATATCAACTGACCATTAGCGTTGGGATTAAAGCTGCTGTTGTGTGAAACGGCCACAAGGTGGCAGCAGTTCACCCTTACCAAATCTGGTTACTAGGGCAAGAGAGCCTCAGTGGAAGTGGTGTTCTAGATTGGAGTTTAGAATGGAATGTGCCAGGAGAAAGCCCCTCACGTTTGTCTCACTACTTCTTGTTCGTGTTTTTAATTTAATTTTTTTTATTTTTTATTACAGCAAGTTTGATTACAATGTTTGGCTTGTTGTAGGTGTGGAAGATGTGGTTCTTTTACACATATACAGATGACTGTTCTTCTTGGGATCCTTTTCCCATGTACGTTATGACAGAATGTTGAGTAGTCCTCTCTTGGTATTCTGTAGGTCTTTGGTGATTATATATGTCACCTGTGTTTGTATATGTCTGTTAACCCCGATATCGTAATGAAACCAATCCTCACACCTTTCCATTGGTGAACCATAAGTTTGTTTAATGAATCTGTGATTGCCCTTCTCCGTGGAAATATCTGCCCTGGTATCCATTTTTAGGTAACACCTAAAAGTGATATGATACGATATGTCTTTTTCACTTTCTCACTTACTACAAGTCACGTGATTACTTCTAGACTCATCTACGGTGCTGCAAATGGCATTGTGTCCTTTTTTCCCTTGGCTTCTCTTCTGCCTTAGCGGGGTCCATTTTCAACAATGTGATTCCCTGAGGGTTGTGGATTAGCTGACCTGGGCAGCCTTACCCTGCCGGCCCGCCCTCCCCAGGTGTGCCTCGTTGAGGTCAATATAAACAGAGCTCCAGGCAGCAATAGCCCCTGAAGCTGTGCCTGACTCCATATTCTCTGCCCCGTCAGCAGTCTCGGGGCTGTGCTGGTGGGAGGGAGTGAGGGGCCACAGCTTTGTGGGTGGCCCGGTGTGAGTGGGGTTCTGCTGGCCTTTCTGCAGGAGTTGCCAGGCTGCCGCCTGTAAAGAAGAGGATGTGTCACCCATACCTTCCGCTGGAATTTCTCTCCGGACAGAGGTGAGGAAGGAAAAAAGCAGTGGGGGCCGGGACAGGAGGGGTATCTCAGGCAGGGCAATGGAAAGCTTCTGGAAGAGCGCCAGGGTCCAGGACCACGCTGGCTGGCCTGCAGGCACCAAGTTGGCCTGCGTGCTGTCGCTGGTGTGGCTCCACGGTCCTTCCTCTAGGCTTTCAAGCCCTTGTACATATTCAGGTGTTTTACCTGGAAAGGGTGGGAACAGTTCAGCAGCAGCTGGCCTGGGGCTCAGCTCACGTTTACTCACAGATGCCTCGGCACGGTCCCCCAGCTTTGCAATGAGGACGCTCCTTGCGTGGGGGTTGGGTTGCTGGCTGTATGGGAGATGGTTCCCCACCTCTGACCAATTTCAGAATTGTTTACCACTGGAGCAAGTGCCGTGATAGGGTTTTCCTCTGTATAACTCGTGGGTTCACATTTTTTTTTCTTTTATGTTTCAAGTTAGATGTTATTCCTCTTTTATGTATTTATAGATATAAGCATGGAAATAATTCATTCCTATAAATACATCTGTGTGACGGGAAGAACTTTTTTCTGTTTTATTTTTAAATTTTATTTTTTAAAATTTTGAAATTTTATTTATTTTTTTATACAGCACGTTATTATTAGTTATGTATTTTATGCATATACATGTATACAGGTCAATCCCAAACTCCCAACTCATCCCACCACCACCACCCCATGGCTTCCCACACTTGGTGTCCATACGTTTGTTCTCTACCTCTGTGTCTCTATTTCTTCCCTGCAAACCAGTTCATCTGTACCATTTTTAGGCTCCACATATATGCATTAATAGACAATATTTGTTTTCCTCTTTCTGACTTACTTCATTCTGTATGACAGTCTCTCGATCCATCGATGTCTCTACAAATGACCCAGTTTCATTCCTTTTTATGGCCGAGTCATATTCCATTTTATATATGTACCACATCTTTATCCATTCATCTGTCTGTGGGCATTTGGTTGCTTCCATTACCTGGCTATTGTAAATAGTGCTGCAACGAACATTGTGGTGAATGTGCCTTTTTGAAATACGGTTTTCTCTGGGTATATGCCCAGAAGTGGGATTGCTGGATCAGATGGTAATTCTATTTCTAGTTTTTTTAAGGAAACTCCATACTGTTCTCCATAGGGACTGTATCAATTTACATTCCCACCAATAGTGGAAGAGGGCTCCTTTTGTCCACACCCTCCCCAGAATTGGTTGTTTGTAGATTTTCTGATGATGCCGATTCTAACAGGTGTGAGGTGATACCTCATTGTAGTTTTGATTTGCATTTCTCTAATAATTAGTGCTGTTGAGCAGCTTTTCATGTGCGTCTTGGCCATCTCTGTGTCTCCTTTGAAGAAACGTCTCTTTAGATCTTCTGCCCATTTTTTTTGGGTTGTTTGTTTTTTTAATATTAAGCTGCATGAGCTGTTTATATATATTGGAGATTACACCTCTGTCCATTGATTCGTCTGCAACCATTTTCGCCCATTCTGAGGGATGCCTTTTTCCATTCCCGTGTTTTTTAACAAAAAAGGAAAGAAAGGAAAAGAAGCAGAACACTAATGTGCGTAAAATATGCCTTTTGAAACGGTCGTTTTGAAATATGGACGTCCTTTGAAATTTTTGGTCGATATGTGACCCCAGGATTTGTTTTCAGGGCAGGTGTCATTTACAGGCCTGCAATGATTTTGAATATCAACTGACCATTAG
Source organism: Mesoplodon mirus (assembly GCF_964341445.2). Taxonomy (NCBI): domain Eukaryota; kingdom Metazoa; phylum Chordata; class Mammalia; order Artiodactyla; family Ziphiidae; genus Mesoplodon; species Mesoplodon mirus. Next base: position 146,236 of record NW_028295556.1, read on the forward strand.
CGTTGGGATTAAAGCTGCTGTTGTGTGAAACGGCCACAAGGTGGCAGCAGTTCACCCTTACCAAATCTGGTTACTAGGGCAAGAGAGCCTCAGTGGAAGTGGTGTTCTAGATTGGAGTTTAGAATGGAATGTGCCAGGAGAAAGCCCCTCACGTTTGTCTCACTACTTCTTGTTCGTGTTTTTAATTTAATTTTTTTTTTATTTTTTATTACAGCAAGTTTGATTACAATGTTTGGCTTGTTGTAGGTGTGGAAGATGTGGTTCTTTTACACATATACAGATGACTGTTCTTCTTGGGATCCTTTTCCCATGTACGTTATGACAGAATGTTGAGTAGTCCTCTCTTGGTATTCTGTAGGTCTTTGGTGATTATATATGTCACCTGTGTTTGTATATGTCTGTTAACCCCGATATCGTAATGAAACCAATCCTCACACCTTTCCATTGGTGAACCATAAGTTTGTTTAATGAATCTGTGATTGCCCTTCTCCGTGGAAATATCTGCCCTGGTATCCATTTTTAGGTAACACCTAAAAGTGATATGATACGATATGTCTTTTTCACTTTCTCACTTACTACAAGTCACGTGATTACTTCTAGACTCATCTACGGTGCTGCAAATGGCATTGTGTCCTTTTTTCCCTTGGCTTCTCTTCTGCCTTAGCGGGGTCCATTTTCAACAATGTGATTCCCTGAGGGTTGTGGATTAGCTGACCTGGGCAGCCTTACCCTGCCGGCCCGCCCTCCCCAGGTGTGCCTCGTTGAGGTCAATATAAACAGAGCTCCAGGCAGCAATAGCCCCTGAAGCTGTGCCTGACTCCATATTCTCTGCCCCGTCAGCAGTCTCGGGGCTGTGCTGGTGGGAGGGAGTGAGGGGCCACAGCTTTGTGGGTGGCCCGGTGTGAGTGGGGTTCTGCTGGCCTTTCTGCAGGAGTTGCCAGGCTGCCGCCTGTAAAGAAGAGGATGTGTCACCCATACCTTCCGCTGGAATTTCTCTCCGGACAGAGGTGAGGAAGGAAAAAAGCAGTGGGGGCCGGGACAGGAGGGGTATCTCAGGCAGGGCAATGGAAAGCTTCTGGAAGAGCGCCAGGGTCCAGGACCACGCTGGCTGGCCTGCAGGCACCAAGTTGGCCTGCGTGCTGTCGCTGGTGTGGCTCCACGGTCCTTCCTCTAGGCTTTCAAGCCCTTGTACATATTCAGGTGTTTTACCTGGAAAGGGTGGGAACAGTTCAGCAGCAGCTGGCCTGGGGCTCAGCTCACGTTTACTCACAGATGCCTCGGCACGGTCCCCCAGCTTTGCAATGAGGACGCTCCTTGCGTGGGGGTTGGGTTGCTGGCTGTATGGGAGTTGGTTCCCCACCTCTGACCAATTTCAGAATTGTTTACCACTGGAGCAAGTGCCGTGATAGGGTTTTCCTCTATATAACTCGTGGGTTCACTTTTTTTTCTTTTATGTTTCAAGTTAGATGTTATTCCTCTTTTATGTATTTATAGATATAAGCATGGAAATAATTCATTCCTATAAATACATCTGTGTGACGGGAAGAACTTTTTTCTGTTTTATTTTTAAATTTTATTTTTTAAAATTTTGAAATTTTATTTATTTTTTTATACAGCACGTTATTATTAGTTATGTATTTTATGCATATACATGTATACAGGTCAATCCCAAACTCCCAACTCATCCCACCACCACCACCCCATGGCTTCCCACACTTGGTGTCCATACGTTTGTTCTCTACCTCTGTGTCTCTATTTCTTCCCTGCAAACCAGTTCATCTGTACCATTTTTAGGCTCCACATATATGCATTAATATACAATATTTGTTTTCCTCTTTCTGACTTACTTCATTCTGTATGACAGTCTCTCGATCCATCGATGTCTCTACAAATGACCCAGTTTCATTCCTTTTTATGGCCGAGTCATATTCCATTTTATATATGTACCACATCTTTATCCATTCATCTGTCTGTGGGCATTTAGGTTGCTTCCATTACCTGGCTATTGTAAATAGTGCTGCAACGAACATTGTGGTGAATGTGCCTTTTTGAAATACGGTTTTCTCTGGGTATATGCCCAGAAGTGGGATTGCTCGATCAGATGGTAATTCTATTTCTAGTTTTTTTAAGGAAACTCCATACTGTTCTCCATAGGGACTGTATCAATTTACATTCCCACCAATAGTGGAAGAGGGCTCCTTTTGTCCACCCCCTCCCCAGAATTGGTTGTTTGTAGATTTTCTGATGATGCCGATTCTAACAGGTGTGAGGTGATACCTCATTGTAGTTTTGATTTGCATTTCTATAATAATTTGTGCTGTTGAGCAGCTTTTCATGTGCGTCTTGGCCATCTCTGTGTCTCCTTTGAAGAAACGTCTCTTTAGATCCTCTGCCCATTTTTTTTGGGTTGTTTGTTTTATTAATATTAAGCTGCATGAGCTGTTTATATATATTGGAGATTAAACCTCTGTCCATTGATTCGTCTGCAACGATTTTCGCCCATTCTGAGGGATGCCTTTTTCCATTCCCGTGTTTTTTAACAAAAAAGGAAAGAAAGGAAAAGAAGCAGAACACTAATGTGCGTAAAATATGCCTTTTGAAACGGTCGTTTTGAAATATGGACGTCCTTTGAAATTTTTGGTCGATATGTGACCCCAGGATTTGTTTTCAGGGCAGGTGTCATTTACAGGCCTGCAATGATTTTGAATATCAACTGACCATTAGCGTTGGGATTAAAGCTGCTGTTGTGTGAAACGGCCACAAGGTGGCAGCAGTTCACCCTTACCAAATCTGGTTACTAGGGCAAGAGAGCCTCAGTGGAAGTGGTGTTCTAGATTGGAGTTTAGAATGGAATGTGCCAGGAGAAAGCCCCTCACGTTTGTCTCACTACTTCTTGTTCGTGTTTTTAATTTAATTTTTTTTTTTATTTTTTATTACAGCAAGTTTGATTACAATGTTTGGCTTGTTGTAGGTGTGGAAGATGTGGTTCTTTTACACATATACAGATGACTGTTCTTCTTGGGATCCTTTTCCCATGTACGTTATGACAGAATGTTGAGTAGTCCTCTCTTGGTATTCTGTAGGTCTTTGGTGATTATATATGTCACCTGTGTTTGTATATGTCTGTTAACCCCGATATCGTAATGAAACCAATCCTCACACCTTTCCATTGGTGAACCATAAGTTTGTTTAATGAATCTGTGATTGCCCTTCTCCGTGGAAATATCTGCCCTGGTATCCATTTTTAGGTAACACCTATAAGTGATATGATATGATATGTGTCTTTCACTTTCTGACTTACTACAAGTCACGTGATTACTTCTAGACTCATCTACGGTGCTGCAAATGGCATTGTGTCCTTTTTTCCCTTGGCTTCTCTTCTGCCTTAGCGGGGTCCATTTTCAACAATGTGATTCCCTGAGGGTTGTGGATTAGCTGACCTGGGCAGCCTTACCCTGCCGGCCCGCCCTCCCCAGGTGTGCCTCGTTGAGGTCAATATAAACAGAGCTCCAGGCAGCAATAGCCCCTGAAGCTGTGCCTGACTCCATATTCTCTGCCCCGTCAGCAGTCTCGGGGCTGTGCTGGTGGGAGGGAGTGAGGGGCCACAGCTTTGTGGGTGGCCCGGTGTGAGTGGGGTTCTGCTGGCCTTTCTGCAGGAGTTGCCAGGCTGCCGCCTGTAAAGAAGAGGATGTGTCACCCATACCTTCCGCTGGAATTTCTCTCCGGACAGAGGTGAGGAAGGAAAAAAGCAGTGGGGGCCGGGACAGGAGGGGTATCTCAGGCAGGGCAATGGAAAGCTTCTGGAAGAGCGCCAGGGTCCAGGACCACGCTGGCTGGCCTGCAGGCACCAAGTTGGCCTGCGTGCTGTCGCTGGTGTGGCTCCACGGTCCTTCCTCTAGGCTTTCAAGCCCTTGTACATATTCAGGTGTTTTACCTGGAAAGGGTGGGAACAGTTCAGCAGCAGCTGGCCTGGGGCTCAGCTCACGTTTACTCACAGATGCCTCGGCACGGTCCCCCAGCTTTGCAAGGAGGACGCTCCTTGCGTGGGGGTTGGGTTGCTGGCTGTATGGGAGATGGTTCCCCACCTCTGACCAATTTCAGAATTGTTTACCACTGGAGCAAGTGCCGTGATAGGGTTTTCCTCTGTATAACTCGTGGGTTCACTTTTTTTTTCTTTTATGTTTCAAGTTAGATGTTATTCCTCTTTTATGTATTTATAGATATAAGCATGGAAATAATTCATTCCTATAAATACATCTGTGTGACGGGAAGAACTTTTTTCTGTTTTATTTTTAAATTTTATTTTTTAAAATTTTGAAATTTTATTTATTTTTTTATACAGCACGTTATTATTAGTTATGTATTTTATGCATATACATGTATACAGGTCAATCCCAAACTCCCAACTCATCCCACCACCACCACCCCATGGCTTCCCACACTTGGTGTCCATACGTTTGTTCTCTACCTCTGTGTCTCTATTTCTTCCCTGCAAACCAGTTCATCTGTACCATTTTTAGGCTCCACATATATGCATTAATATACAATATTTGTTTTCCTCTTTCTGACTTACTTCATTCTGTATGACAGTCTCTCGATCCATCGATGTCTCTACAAATGACCCAGTTTCATTCCTTTTTATGGCCGAGTCATATTCCATTTTATATATGTACCACATCTTTATCCATTCATCTGTCTGTGGGCATTTAGGTTGCTTCCATTACCTGGCTATTGTAAATAGTGCTGCAACGAACATTGTGGTGAATGTGCCTTTTTGAAATACGGTTTTCTCTGGGTATATGCCCAGAAGTGGGATTGCTGGATCAGATGGTAATTCTATTTCTAGTTTTTTTAAGGAAACTCCATACTGTTCTCCATAGGGACTGTATCAATTTACATTCCCACCAATAGTGGAAGAGGGCTCCTTTTGTCCACACCCTCCCCAGAATTGGTTGTTTGTAGATTTTCTGATGATGCCGATTCTAACAGGTGTGAGGTGATACCTCATTGTAGTTTTGATTTGCATTTCTCTAATAATTTGTGCTGTTGAGCAGCTTTTCATGTGCGTCTTGGCCATCTCTGTGTCTCCTTTGAAGAAACGTCTCTTTAGATCTTCTGCCCATTTTTTTTGGGTTGTTTGTTTTATTAATATTAAGCTGCATGAGCTGTTTATATATATTGGAGATTACACCTCTGTCCATTGATTCGTCTGCAACGATTTTCGCCCATTCTGAGGGATGCCTTTTTCCATTCCCGTGTTTTTTAACAAAAAAGGAAAGAAAGGAAAAGAAGCAGAACACTAATGTGCGTAAAATATGCCTTTTGAAACGGTCGTTTTGAAATATGGACGTCCTTTGAATTTTTTGGTCGATATGTGACCCCAGGATTTGTTTTCAGGGCAGGTGTCATTTACAGGCCTGCAATGATTTTGAATATCAACTGACCATTAGCGTTGGGATTAAAGCTGCTGTTGTGTGAAACGGCCACAAGGTGGCAGCAGTTCACCCTTACCAAATCTGGTTACTAGGGCAAGAGAGCCTCAGTGGAAGTGGTGTTCTAGATTGGAGTTTAGAATGGAATGTGCCAGGAGAAAGCCCCTCACGTTTGTCTCACTACTTCTTGTTCGTGTTTTTAATTTAATTTTTTTTTTTATTTTTTATTACAGCAAGTTTGATTACAATGTTTGGCTTGTTGTAGGTGTGGAAGATGTGGTTCTTTTACACATATACAGATGACTGTTCTTCTTGGGATCCTTTTCCCATGTACGTTATGACAGAATGTTGAGTAGTCCTCTCTTGGTATTCTGTAGGTCTTTGGTGATTATATATGTCACCTGTGTTTGTATATGTCTGTTAACCCCGATATCGTAATGAAACCAATCCTCACACCTTTCCATTGGTGAACCATAAGTTTGTTTAATGAATCTGTGATTGCCCTTCTCCGTGGAAATATCTGCCCTGGTATCCATTTTTAGGTAACACCTATAAGTGATATGATACGATATGTGTCTTTCACTTTCTGACTTACTACAAGTCACGTGATTACTTCTAGACTCATCTACGGTGCTGCAAATGGCATTGTGTCCTTTTTTCCCTTGGCTTCTCTTCTGCCTTAGCGGGGTCCATTTTCAACAATGTGATTCCCTGAGGGTTGTGGATTAGCTGACCTGGGCAGCCTTACCCTGCCGGCCCGCCCTCCCCAGGTGTGCCTCGTTGAGGTCAATATAAACAGAGCTCCAGGCAGCAATAGCCCCTGAAGCTGTGCCTGACTCCATATTCTCTGCCCCGTCAGCAGTCTCGGGGCTGTGCTGGTGGGAGGGAGTGAGGGGCCACAGCTTTGTGGGTGGCCCGGTGTGAGTGGGGTTCTGCTGGCCTTTCTGCAGGAGTTGCCAGGCTGCCGCCTGTAAAGAAGAGGATGTGTCACCCATACCTTCCGCTGGAATTTCTCTCCGGACAGAGGTGAGGAAGGAAAAAAGCAGTGGGGGCCGGGACAGGAGGGGTATCTCAGGCAGGGCAATGGAAAGCTTCTGGAAGAGCGCCAGGGTCCAGGACCACGCTGGCTGGCCTGCAGGCACCAAGTTGGCCTGCGTGCTGTCGCTGGTGTGGCTCCACGGTCCTTCCTCTAGGCTTTCAAGCCCTTGTACATATTCAGGTGTTTTACCTGGAAAGGGTGGGAACAGTTCAGCAGCAGCTGGCCTGGGGCTCAGCTCACGTTTACTCACAGATGCCTCGGCACGGTCCCCCAGCTTTGCAATGAGGACGCTCCTTGCGTGGGGGTTGGGTTGCTGGCTGTATGGGAGATGGTTCCCCACCTCTGACCAATTTCAGAATTGTTTACCACTGGAGCAAGTGCCGTGATAGGGTTTTCCTCTGTATAACTCGTGGGTTCACTTTTTTTTTCTTTTATGTTTCAAGTTAGATGTTATTCCTCTTTTATGTATTTATAGATATAAGCATGGAAATAATTCATTCCTATAAATACATCTGTGTGACGGGAAGAACTTTTTTCTGTTTTATTTTTAAATTTTATTTTTTAAAATTTTGAAATTTTATTTATTTTTTTATACAGCACGTTATTATTAGTTATGTATTTTATGCATATACATGTATACAGGTCAATCCCAAACTCCCAACTCATCCCACCACCACCACCCCATGGCTTCCCACACTTGGTGTCCATACGTTTGTTCTCTACCTCTGTGTCTCTATTTCTTCCCTGCAAACCAGTTCATCTGTACCATTTTTAGGCTCCACATATATGCATTAATATACAATATTTGTTTTCCTCTTTCTGACTTACTTCATTCTGTATGACAGTCTCTCGATCCATCGATGTCTCTACAAATGACCCAGTTTCATTCCTTTTTATGGCCGAGTCATATTCCATTTTATATATGTACCACATCTTTATCCATTCATCTGTCTGTGGGCATTTAGGTTGCTTCCATTACCTGGCTATTGTAAATAGTGCTGCAACGAACATTGTGGTGAATGTGCCTTTTTGAAATACGGTTTTCTCTGGGTATATGCCCAGAAGTGGGATTGCTGGATCAGATGGTAATTCTATTTCTAGTTTTTTTAAGGAAACTCCATACTGTTCTCCATAGGGACTGTATCAATTTACATTCCCACCAATAGTGGAAGAGGGCTCCTTTTGTCCACACCCTCCCCAGAATTGGTTGTTTGTAGATTTTCTGATGATGCCGATTCTAACAGGTGTGAGGTGATACCTCATTGTAGTTTTGATTTGCATTTCTCTAATAATTTGTGCTGTTGAGCAGCTTTTCATGTGCGTCTTGGCCATCTCTGTGTCTCCTTTGAAGAAACGTCTCTTTAGATCTTCTGCCCATTTTTTTTGGGTTGTTTGTTTTATTAATATTAAGCTGCATGAGCTGTTTATATATATTGGAGATTACACCTCTGTCCATTGATTCGTCTGCAACGATTTTCGCCCATTCTGAGGGATGCCTTTTTCCATTCCCGTGTTTTTTAACAAAAAAGGAAAGAAAGGAAAAGAAGCAGAACACTAATGTGCGTAAAATATGCCTTTTGAAACGGTCGTTTTGAAATATGGACGTCCTTTGAATTTTTTGGTCGATATGTGACCCCAGGATTTGTTTTCAGGGCAGGTGTCATTTACAGGCCTGCAATGATTTTGAATATCAACTGACCATTAGCGTTGGGATTAAAGCTGCTGTTGTGTGAAACGGCCACAAGTTGGCAGCAGTTCACCCTTACCAAATCTGGTTACTAGGGCAAGAGAGCCTCAGTGGAAGTGGTGTTCTAGATTGGAGTTTAGAATGGAATGTGCCAGGAGAAAGCCCCTCACGTTTGTCTCACTACTTCTTGTTCGTGTTTTTAATTTAATTTTTTTTTTATTTTTTATTACAGCAAGTTTGATTACAATGTTTGGCTTGTTGTAGGTGTGGAAGATGTGGTTCTTTTACACATATACAGATGACTGTTCTTCTTGGGATCCTTTTCCCATGTACGTTATGACAGAATGTTGAGTAGTCCTCTCTTGGTATTCTGTAGGTCTTTGGTGATTATATATGTCACCTGTGTTTGTATATGTCTGTTAACCCCGATATCGTAATGAAACCAATCCTCACACCTTTCCATTGGTGAACCATAAGTTTGTTTAATGAATCTGTGATTGCCCTTCTCCGTGGAAATATCTGCCCTGGTATCCATTTTTAGGTAACACCTATAAGTGATATGATACGATATGTGTCTTTCACTTTCTGACTTACTACAAGTCACGTGATTACTTCTAGACTCATCTACGGTGCTGCAAATGGCATTGTGTCCTTTTTTCCCTTGGCTTCTCTTCTGCCTTAGCGGGGTCCATTTTCAACAATGTGATTCCCTGAGGGTTGTGGATTAGCTGACCTGGGCAGCCTTACCCTGCCGGCCCGCCCTCCCCAGGTGTGCCTCGTTGAGGTCAATATAAACAGAGCTCCAGGCAGCAATAGCCCCTGAAGCTGTGCCTGACTCCATATTCTCTGCCCCGTCAGCAGTCTCGGGGCTGTGCTGGTGGGAGGGAGTGAGGGGCCACAGCTTTGTGGGTGGCCCGGTGTGAGTGGGGTTCTGCTGGCCTTTCTGCAGGAGTTGCCAGGCTGCCGCCTGTAAAGAAGAGGATGTGTCACCCATACCTTCCGCTGGAATTTCTCTCCGGACAGAGGTGAGGAAGGAAAAAAGCAGTGGGGGCCGGGACAGGAGGGGTATCTCAGGCAGGGCAATGGAAAGCTTCTGGAAGAGCGCCAGGGTCCAGGACCACGCTGGCTGGCCTGCAGGCACCAAGTTGGCCTGCGTGCTGTCGCTGGTGTGGCTCCACGGTCCTTCCTCTAGGCTTTCAAGCCCTTGTACATATTCAGGTGTTTTACCTGGAAAGGGTGGGAACAGTTCAGCAGCAGCTGGCCTGGGGCTCAGCTCACGTTTACTCACAGATGCCTCGGCACGGTCCCCCAGCTTTGCAATGAGGACGCTCCTTGCGTGGGGGTTGGGTTGCTGGCTGTATGGGAGATGGTTCCCCACCTCTGACCAATTTCAGAATTGTTTACCAGTGGAGCAAGTGCCGTGATAGGGTTTTCCTCTGTATAACTCGTGGGTTCACTTTTTTTTTCTTTTATGTTTCAAGTTAGATGTTATTCCTCTTTTATGTATTTATAGATATAAGCATGGAAATAATTCATTCCTATAAATACATCTGTGTGACGGGAAGAACTTTTTTCTGTTTTATTTTTAAATTTTATTTTTTAAAATTTTGAAATTTTATTTATTTTTTTATACAGCACGTTATTATTAGTTATGTATTTTATGCATATACATGTATACAGGTCAATCCCAAACTCCCAACTCATCCCACCACCACCACCCCATGGCTTCCCACACTTGGTGTCCATACGTTTGTTCTCTACCTCTGTGTCTCTATTTCTTCCCTGCAAACCAGTTCATCTGTACCATTTTTAGGCTCCACATATATGCATTAATAGACAATATTTGTTTTCCTCTTTCTGACTTACTTCATTCTGTATGACAGTCTCTCGATCCATCGATGTCTCTACAAATGACCCAGTTTCATTCCTTTTTATGGCCGAGTCATATTCCATTTTATATATGTACCACATCTTTATCCATTCATCTGTCTGTGGGCATTTAGGTTGCTTCCATTACCTGGCTATTGTAAATAGTGCTGCAACGAACATTGTGGTGAATGTGCCTTTTTGAAATACGGTTTTCTCTGGGTATATGCCCAGAAGTGGGATTGCTGGATCAGATGGTAATTCTATTTCTAGTTTTTTTAAGGAAACTCCATACTGTTCTCCATAGGGACTGTATCAATTTACATTCCCACCAATAGTGGAAGAGGGCTCCTTTTGTCCACACCCTCCCCAGAATTGGTTGTTTGTAGATTTTCTGATGATGCCGATTCTAACAGGTGTGAGGTGATACCTCATTGTAGTTTTGATTTGCATTTCTCTAATAATTTGTGCTGTTGAGCAGCTTTTCATGTGCGTCTTGGCCATCTCTGTGTCTCCTTTGAAGAAACGTCTCTTTAGATCTTCTGCCCATTTTTTTGGGTTGTTTGTTTTATTAATATTAAGCTGCATGAGCTGTTTATATATATTGGAGATTACACCTCTGTCCATTGATTCGTCTGCAACGATTTTCGCCCATTCTGAGGGATGCCTTTTTCCATTCCCGTGTTTTTTAACAAAAAAGGAAAGAAAGGAAAAGAAGCAGAACACTAATGTGCGTAAAATATGCCTTTTGAAACGGTCGTTTTGAAATATGGACGTCCTTTGAATTTTTTGGTCGATATGTGACCCCAGGATTTGTTTTCAGGGCAGGTGTCATTTACAGGCCTGCAATGATTTTGAATATCAACTGACCATTAGCGTTGGGATTAAAGCTGCTGTTGTGTGAAACGGCCACAAGGTGGCAGCAGTTCACCCTTACCAAATCTGGTTACTAGGGCAAGAGAGCCTCAGTGGAAGTGGTGTTCTAGATTGGAGTTTAGAATGGAATGTGCCAGGAGAAAGCCCCTCACGTTTGTCTCACTACTTCTTGTTCGTGTTTTTAATTTAATTTTTTTTTTATTTTTTATTACAGCAAGTTTGATTACAATGTTTGGCTTGTTGTAGGTGTGGAAGATGTGGTTCTTTTACACATATACAGATGACTGTTCTTCTTGGGATCCTTTTCCCATGTACGTTATGACAGAATGTTGAGTAGTCCTCTCTTGGTATTCTGTAGGTCTTTGGTGATTATATATGTCACCTGTGTTTGTATATGTCTGTTAACCCCGATATCGTAATGAAACCAATCCTCACACCTTTCCATTGGTGAACCATAAGTTTGTTTAATGAATCTGTGATTGCCCTTCTCCGTGGAAATATCTGCCCTGGTATCCATTTTTAGGTAACACCTATAAGTGATATGATACGATATGTCTTTTTCACTTTCTGACTTACTACAAGTCACGTGATTACTTCTAGACTCATCTACGGTGCTGCAAATGGCATTGTGTCCTTTTTTCCCTTGGCTTCTCTTCTGCCTTAGCGGGGTCCATTTTCAACAATGTGATTCCCTGAGGGTTGTGGATTAGCTGACCTGGGCAGCCTTACCCTGCCGGCCCGCCCTCCCCAGGTGTGCCTCGTTGAGGTCAATATAAACAGAGCTCCAGGCAGCAATAGCCCCTGAAGCTGTGCCTGACTCCATATTCTCTGCCCCGTCAGCAGTCTCGGGGCTGTGCTGGTGGGAGGGAGTGAGGGGCCACAGCTTTGTGGGTGGCCCGGTGTGAGTGGGGTTCTGCTGGCCTTTCTGCAGGAGTTGCCAGGCTGCCGCCTGTAAAGAAGAGGATGTGTCACCCATACCTTCCGCTGGAATTTCTCTCCGGACAGAGGTGAGGAAGGAAAAAAGCAGTGGGGGCCGGGACAGGAGGGGTATCTCAGGCAGGGCAATGGAAAGCTTCTGGAAGAGCGCCAGGGTCCAGGACCACGCTGGCTGGCCTGCAGGCACCAAGTTGGCCTGCGTGCTGTCGCTGGTGTGGCTCCACGGTCCTTCCTCTAGGCTTTCAAGCCCTTGTACATATTCAGGTGTTTTACCTGGAAAGGGTGGGAACAGTTCAGCAGCAGCTGGCCTGGGGCTCAGCTCACGTTTACTCACAGATGCCTCGGCACGGTCCCCCAGCTTTGCAATGAGGACGCTCCTTGCGTGGGGGTTGGGTTGCTGGCTGTATGGGAGATGGTTCCCCACCTCTGACCAATTTCAGAATTGTTTACCACTGGAGCAAGTGCCGTGATAGGGTTTTCCTCTGTATAACTCGTGGGTTCACTTTTTTTTTCTTTTATGTTTCAAGTTAGATGTTATTCCTCTTTTATGTATTTATAGATATAAGCATGGAAATAATTCATTCCTATAAATACATCTGTGTGACGGGAAGAACTTTTTTCTGTTTTATTTTTAAATTTTATTTTTTAAAATTTTGAAATTTTATTTATTTTTTTATACAGCACGTTATTATTAGTTATGTATTTTATGCATATACATGTATACAGGTCAATCCCAAACTCCCAACTCATCCCACCACCACCACCCCATGGCTTCCCACACTTGGTGTCCATACGTTTGTTCTCTACCTCTGTGTCTCTATTTCTTCCCTGCAAACCAGTTCATCTGTACCATTTTTAGGCTCCACATATATGCATTAATATACAATATTTGTTTTCCTCTTTCTGACTTACTTCATTCTGTATGACAGTCTCTCGATCCATCGATGTCTCTACAAATGACCCAGTTTCATTCCTTTTTATGGCCGAGTCATATTCCATTTTATATATGTACCACATCTTTATCCATTCATCTGTCTGTGGGCATTTAGGTTGCTTCCATTACCTGGCTATTGTAAATAGTGCTGCAACGAACATTGTGGTGAATGTGCCTTTTTGAAATACGGTTTTCTCTGGGTATATGCCCAGAAGTGGGATTGCTGGATCAGATGGTAATTCTATTTCTAGTTTTTTTAAGGAAACTCCATACTGTTCTCCATAGGGACTGTATCAATTTACATTCCCACCAATAGTGGAAGAGGGCTCCTTTTGTCCACACCCTCCCCAGAATTGGTTGTTTGTAGATTTTCTGATGATGCCGATTCTAACAGGTGTGAGGTGATACCTCATTGTAGTTTTGATTTGCATTTCTCTAATAATTTGTGCTGTTGAGCAGCTTTTCATGTGCGTCTTGGCCATCTCTGTGTCTCCTTTGAAGAAACGTCTCTTTAGATCTTCTGCCCATTTTTTTTGGGTTGTTTGTTTTATTAATATTAAGCTGCATGAGCTGTTTATATATATTGGAGATTACACCTCTGTCCATTGATTCGTCTGCAACGATTTTCGCCCATTCTGAGGGATGCCTTTTTCCATTCCCGTGTTTTTTAACAAAAAAGGAAAGAAAGGAAAAGAAGCAGAACACTAATGTGCGTAAAATATGCCTTTTGAAACGGTCGTTTTGAAATATGGACGTCCTTTGAATTTTTTGGTCGATATGTGACCCCAGGATTTGTTTTCAGGGCAGGTGTCATTTACAGGCCTGCAATGATTTTGAATATCAACTGACCATTAGCGTTGGGATTAAAGCTGCTGTTGTGTGAAACGGCCACAAGGTGGCAGCAGTTCACCCTTACCAAATCTGGTTACTAGGGCAAGAGAGCCTCAGTGGAAGTGGTGTTCTAGATTGGAGTTTAGAATGGAATGTGCCAGGAGAAAGCCCCTCACGTTTGTCTCACTACTTCTTGTTCGTGTTTTTAATTTAATTTTTTTTTATTTTTTATTACAGCAAGTTTGATTACAATGTTTGGCTTGTTGTAGGTGTGGAAGATGTGGTTCTTTTACACATATACAGATGACTGTTCTTCTTGGGATCCTTTTCCCATGTACGTTATGACAGAATGTTGAGTAGTCCTCTCTTGGTATTCTGTAGGTCTTTGGTGATTATATATGTCACCTGTGTTTGTATATGTCTGTTAACCCCGATATCGTAATGAAACCAATCCTCACACCTTTCCATTGGTGAACCATAAGTTTGTTTAATGAATCTGTGATTGCCCTTCTCCGTGGAAATATCTGCCCTGGTATCCATTTTTAGGTAACACCTATAAGTGATATGATACGATATGTCTTTTTCACTTTCTGACTTACTACAAGTCACGTGATTACTTCTAGACTCATCTACGGTGCTGCAAATGGCATTGTGTCCTTTTTTCCCTTGGCTTCTCTTCTGCCTTAGCGGGGTCCATTTTCAACAATGTGATTCCCTGAGGGTTGTGGATTAGCTGACCTGGGCAGCCTTACCCTGCCGGCCCGCCCTCCCCAGGTGTGCCTCGTTGAGGTCAATATAAACAGAGCTCCAGGCAGCAATAGCCCCTGAAGCTGTGCCTGACTCCATATTCTCTGCCCCGTCAGCAGTCTCGGGGCTGTGCTGGTGGGAGGGAGTGAGGGGCCACAGCTTTGTGGGTGGCCCGGTGTGAGTGGGGTTCTGCTGGCCTTTCTGCAGGAGTTGCCAGGCTGCCGCCTGTAAAGAAGAGGATGTGTCACCCATACCTTCCGCTGGAATTTCTCTCCGGACAGAGGTGAGGAAGGAAAAAAGCAGTGGGGGCCGGGACAGGAGGGGTATCTCAGGCAGGGCAATGGAAAGCTTCTGGAAGAGCGCCAGGGTCCAGGACCACGCTGGCTGGCCTGCAGGCACCAAGTTGGCCTGCGTGCTGTCGCTGGTGTGGCTCCACGGTCCTTCCTCTAGGCTTTCAAGCCCTTGTACATATTCAGGTGTTTTACCTGGAAAGGGTGGGAACAGTTCAGCAGCAGCTGGCCTGGGGCTCAGCTCACGTTTACTCACAGATGCCTCGGCACGGTCCCCCAGCTTTGCAAGGAGGACGCTCCTTGCGTGGGGGTTGGGTTGCTGGCTGTATGGGAGATGGTTCCCCACCTCTGACCAATTTCAGAATTGTTTACCACTGGAGCAAGTGCCGTGATAGGGTTTTCCTCTGTATAACTCGTGGGTTCACTTTTTTTTCTTTTATGTTTCAAGTTAGATGTTATTCCTCTTTTATGTATTTATAGATATAAGCATGGAAATAATTCATTCCTATAAATACATCTGTGTGACGGGAAGAACTTTTTTCTGTTTTATTTTTAAATTTTATTTTTTAAAATTTTGAAATTTTATTTATTTTTTTTATACAGCACGTTATTATTAGTTATGTATTTTATGCATATACATGTATACAGGTCAATCCCAAACTCCCAACTCATCCCACCACCACCACCCCATGGCTTCCCACACTTGGTGTCCATACGTTTGTTCTCTACCTCTGTGTCTCTATTTCTTCCCTGCAAACCAGTTCATCTGTACCATTTTTAGGCTCCACATATATGCATTAATATACAATATTTGTTTTCCTCTTTCTGACTTACTTCATTCTGTATGACAGTCTCTCGATCCATCGATGTCTCTACAAATGACCCAGTTTCATTCCTTTTTATGGCCGAGTCATATTCCATTTTATATATGTACCACATCTTTATCCATTCATCTGTCTGTGGGCATTTAGGTTGCTTCCATTACCTGGCTATTGTAAATAGTGCTGCAACGAACATTGTGGTGAATGTGCCTTTTTGAAATACGGTTTTCTCTGGGTATATGCCCAGAAGTGGGATTGCTCGATCAGATGGTAATTCTATTTCTAGTTTTTTTAAGGAAACTCCATACTGTTCTCCATAGGGACTGTATCAATTTACATTCCCACCAATAGTGGAAGAGGGCTCCTTTTGTCCACACCCTCCCCAGAATTGGTTGTTTGTAGATTTTCTGATGATGCCGATTCTAACAGGTGTGAGGTGATACCTCATTGTAGTTTTGATTTGCATTTCTCTAATAATTTGTGCTGTTGAGCAGCTTTTCATGTGCGTCTTGGCCATCTCTGTGTCTCCTTTGAAGAAACGTCTCTTTAGATCTTCTGCCCATTTTTTTTGGGTTGTTTGTTTTATTAATATTAAGCTGCATGAGCTGTTTATATATATTGGAGATTACACCTCTGTCCATTGATTCGTCTGCAACGATTTTCGCCCATTCTGAGGGATGCCTTTTTCCATTCCCGTGTTTTTTAACAAAAAAGGAAAGAAAGGAAAAGAAGCAGAACACTAATGTGCGTAAAATATGCCTTTTGAAACGGTCGTTTTGAAATATGGACGTCCTTTGAATTTTTTGGTCGATATGTGACCCCAGGATTTGTTTTCAGGGCAGGTGTCATTTACAGGCCTGCAATGATTTTGAATATCAACTGACCATTAGCGTTGGGATTAAAGCTGCTGTTGTGTGAAACGGCCACAAGGTGGCAGCAGTTCACCCTTACCAAATCTGGTTACTAGGGCAAGAGAGCCTCAGTGGAAGTGGTGTTCTAGATTGGAGTTTAGAATGGAATGTGCCAGGAGAAAGCCCCTCACGTTTGTCTCACTACTTCTTGTTCGTGTTTTTAATTTAATTTTTTTTTTATTTTTTATTACAGCAAGTTTGATTACAATGTTTGGCTTGTTGTAGGTGTGGAAGATGTGGTTCTTTTACACATATACAGATGACTGTTCTTCTTGGGATCCTTTTCCCATGTACGTTATGACAGAATGTTGAGTAGTCCTCTCTTGGTATTCTGTAGGTCTTTGGTGATTATATATGTCACCTGTGTTTGTATATGTCTGTTAACCCCGATATCGTAATGAAACCAATCCTCACACCTTTCCATTGGTGAACCATAAGTTTGTTTAATGAATCTGTGATTGCCCTTCTCCGTGGAAATATCTGCCCTGGTATCCATTTTTAGGTAACACCTATAAGTGATATGATACGATATGTCTTTTTCACTTTCTGACTTACTACAAGTCACGTGATTACTTCTAGACTCATCTACGGTGCTGCAAATGGCATTGTGTCCTTTTTTCCCTTGGCTTCTCTTCTGCCTTAGCGGGGTCCATTTTCAACAATGTGATTCCCTGAGGGTTGTGGATTAGCTGACCTGGGCAGCCTTACCCTGCCGGCCCGCCCTCCCCAGGTGTGCCTCGTTGAGGTCAATATAAACAGAGCTCCAGGCAGCAATAGCCCCTGAAGCTGTGCCTGACTCCATATTCTCTGCCCCGTCAGCAGTCTCGGGGCTGTGCTGGTGGGAGGGAGTGAGGGGCCACAGCTTTGTGGGTGGCCCGGTGTGAGTGGGGTTCTGCTGGCCTTTCTGCAGGAGTTGCCAGGCTGCCGCCTGTAAAGAAGAGGATGTGTCACCCATACCTTCCGCTGGAATTTCTCTCCGGACAGAGGTGAGGAAGGAAAAAAGCAGTGGGGGCCGGGACAGGAGGGGTATCTCAGGCAGGGCAATGGAAAGCTTCTGGAAGAGCGCCAGGGTCCAGGACCACGCTGGCTGGCCTGCAGGCACCAAGTTGGCCTGCGTGCTGTCGCTGGTGTGGCTCCACGGTCCTTCCTCTAGGCTTTCAAGCCCTTGTACATATTCAGGTGTTTTACCTGGAAAGGGTGGGAACAGTTCAGCAGCAGCTGGCCTGGGGCTCAGCTCACGTTTACTCACAGATGCCTCGGCACGGTCCCCCAGCTTTGCAAGGAGGACGCTCCTTGCGTGGGGGTTGGGTTGCTGGCTGTATGGGAGATGGTTCCCCACCTCTGACCAATTTCAGAATTGTTTACCACTGGAGCAAGTGCCGTGATAGGGTTTTCCTCTGTATAACTCGTGGGTTCACTTTTTTTTCTTTTATGTTTCAAGTTAGATGTTATTCCTCTTTTATGTATTTATAGATATAAGCATGGAAATAATTCATTCCTATAAATACATCTGTGTGACGGGAAGAACTTTTTTCTGTTTTATTTTTAAATTTTATTTTTTAAAATTTTGAAATTTTATTTATTTTTTTTATACAGCACGTTATTATTAGTTATGTATTTTATGCATATACATGTATACAGGTCAATCCCAAACTCCCAACTCATCCCACCACCACCACCCCATGGCTTCCCACACTTGGTGTCCATACGTTTGTTCTCTACCTCTGTGTCTCTATTTCTTCCCTGCAAACCAGTTCATCTGTACCATTTTTAGGCTCCACATATATGCATTAATATACAATATTTGTTTTCCTCTTTCTGACTTACTTCATTCTGTATGACAGTCTCTCGATCCATCGATGTCTCTACAAATGACCCAGTTTCATTCCTTTTTATGGCCGAGTCATATTCCATTTTATATATGTACCACATCTTTATCCATTCATCTGTCTGTGGGCATTTAGGTTGCTTCCATTACCTGGCTATTGTAAATAGTGCTGCAACGAACATTGTGGTGAATGTGCCTTTTTGAAATACGGTTTTCTCTGGGTATATGCCCAGAAGTGGGATTGCTCGATCAGATGGTAATTCTATTTCTAGTTTTTTTAAGGAAACTCCATACTGTTCTCCATAGGGACTGTATCAATTTACATTCCCACCAATAGTGGAAGAGGGCTCCTTTTGTCCACACCCTCCCCAGAATTGGTTGTTTGTAGATTTTCTGATGATGCCGATTCTAACAGGTGTGAGGTGATACCTCATTGTAGTTTTGATTTGCATTTCTCTAATAATTAGTGCTGTTGAGCAGCTTTTCATGTGTGTCTTGGCCATCTCTCTGTCTCCTTTGAAAAAACGTCTCTTTAGATCTTCTGCCCATTTTTTGGGGGTCTGTTTGTTTTTTAATATTAAGCTGCATGAGCTGTTTATATATATTGGAGATTACACCTCTGTCCATTGATTCGTCTGCAACGATTTTCGCCCATTCTGAGGGATGCCTTTTTCCATTCCCGTGTTTTTTAACAAAAAAGGAAAGAAAGGAAAAGAAGCAGAACACGAATGTGCGTAAAATATGCCTTTTGAAACGGTCGTTTTGAAATATGGACGTCCTTTGAATTTTTTGGTCGATATGTGACCCCAGGATTTGTTTTCAGGGCAGGTGTCATTTACAGGCCTGCAATGATTTTGAATATCAACTGACCATTAGCGTTGGGATTAAAGCTGCTGTTGTGTGAAACGGCCACAAGGTGGCAGCAGTTCACCCTTACCAAATCTGGTTACTAGGGCAAGAGAGCCTCAGTGGAAGTGGTGTTCTAGATTGGAGTTTAGAATGGAATGTGCCAGGAGAAAGCCCCTCACGTTTGTCTCACTACTTCTTGTTCGTGTTTTTAATTTAATTTTTTTTTTTATTTTTTATTACAGCAAGTTTGATTACAATGTTTGGCTTGTTGTAGGTGTGGAAGATGTGGTTCTTTTACACATATACAGATGACTGTTCTTCTTGGGATCCTTTTCCCATGTACGTTATGACAGAATGTTGAGTAGTCCTCTCTTGGTATTCTGTAGGTCTTTGGTGATTATATATGTCACCTGTGTTTGTATATGTCTGTTAACCCCGATATCGTAATGAAACCAATCCTCACACCTTTCCATTGGTGAACCATAAGTTTGTTTAATGAATCTGTGATTGCCCTTCTCCGTGGAAATATCTGCCCTGGTATCCATTTTTAGGTAACACCTAAAAGTGATATGATACGATATGTCTTTTTCACTTTCTCACTTACTACAAGTCACGTGATTACTTCTAGACTCATCTACGGTGCTGCAAATGGCATTGTGTCCTTTTTTCCCTTGGCTTCTCTTCTGCCTTAGCGGGGTCCATTTTCAACAATGTGATTCCCTGAGGGTTGTGGATTAGCTGACCTGGGCAGCCTTACCCTGCCGGCCCACCCTCCCCAGGTGTGCCTCGTTGAGGTCAATATAAACAGAGCTCCAGGCAGCAATAGCCCCTGAAGCTGTGCCTGACTCCATATTCTCTGCCCCGTCAGCAGTCTCGGGGCTGTGCTGGTGGGAGGGAGTGAGGGGCCACAGCTTTGTGGGTGGCCCGGTGTGAGTGGGGTTCTGCTGGCCTTTCTGCAGGAGTTGCCAGGCTGCCGCCTGTAAAGAAGAGGATGTGTCACCCATACCTTCCGCTGGAATTTCTCTCCGGACAGAGGTGAGGAAGGAAAAAAGCAGTGGGGGCCGGGACAGGAGGGGTATCTCAGGCAGGGCAATGGAAAGCTTCTGGAAGAGCGCCAGGGTCCAGGACCACGCTGGCTGGCCTGCAGGCACCAAGTTGGCCTGCGTGCTGTCGCTGGTGTGGCTCCACGGTCCTTCCTCTAGGCTTTCAAGCCCTTGTACATATTCAGGTGTTTTACCTGGAAAGGGTGGGAACAGTTCAGCAGCAGCTGGCCTGGGGCTCAGCTCACGTTTACTCACAGATGCCTCGGCATGGTCCCCCAGCTTTGCAATGAGGACGCTCCTTGCGTGGGGGTTGGGTTGCTGGCTGTATGGGAGTTGGTTCCCCACCTCTGACCAATTTCAGAATTGTTTACCACTGGAGCAAGTGCCGTGATAGGGTTTTCCTCTATATAACTCGTGGGTTCACTTTTTTTTCTTTTATGTTTCAAGTTAGATGTTATTCCTCTTTTATGTATTTATAGATATAAGCATGGAAATAATTCATTCCTATAAATACATCTGTGCGACGGGAAGAACTTTTTTCTGTTTTATTTTTAAATTTTATTTTTTAAAATTTTGAAATTTTATTTATTTTTTTATACAGCACGTTATTATTAGTTATGTATTTTATGCATATACATGTATACAGGTCAATCCCAAACTCCCAACTCATCCCACCACCACCACCCCATGGCTTCCCACACTTGGTGTCCATACGTTTGTTCTCTACCTCTGTGTCTCTATTTCTTCCCTGCAAACCAGTTCATCTGTACCATTTTTAGGCTCCACATATATGCATTAATAGACAATATTTGTTTTCCTCTTTCTGACTTACGTCATTCTGTATGACAGTCTCTCGATCCATCGATGTCTCTACAAATGACCCAGTTTCATTCCTTTTTATGGCCGAGTCATATTCCATTTTATATATGTACCACATCTTTATCCATTCATCTGTCTGTGGGCATTTAGGTTGCTTCCATTACCTGGCTATTGTAAATAGTGCTGCAACGAACATTGTGGTGAATGTGCCTTTTTGAAATACGGTTTTCTCTGGGTATATGCCCAGAAGTGGGATTGCTGGATCAGATGGTAATTCTATTTCTAGTTTTTTTAAGGAAACTCCATACTGTTCTCCATAGGGACTGTATCAATTTACATTCCCACCAATAGTGGAAGAGGGCTCCTTTTGTCCACACCCTCCCCAGAATTGGTTGTTTGTAGATTTTCTGATGATGCCGATTCTAACAGGTGTGAGGTGATACCTCATTGTAGTTTTGATTTGCATTTCTCTAATAATTAGTGCTGTTGAGCAGCTTTTCATGTGCGTCTTGGCCATCTCTGTGTCTCCTTTGAAGAAACGTCTCTTTAGATCTTCTGCCCATTTTTTTTGGGTTGTTTCTTTTATTAATATTAAGCTGCATGAGCTGTTTATATATATTGGAGATTAAACCTCTGTCCATTGATTCGTCTGCAACGATTTTCGCCCATTCTGAGGGATGCCTTTTTCCATTCCCGTGTTTTTTAACAAAAAAGGAAAGAAAGGAAAAGAAGCAGAACACTAATGTGCGTAAAATATGCCTTTTGAAACGGTCGTTTTGAAATATGGATGTCCTTTGAATTTTTTGGTCGATATGTGACCCCAGGATTTGTTTTCAGGGCAGGTGTCATTTACAGGCCTGCAATGATTTTGAATATCAACTGACCATTAGCGTTGGGATTAAAGCTGCTGTTGTGTGAAACGGCCACAAGGTGGCAGCAGTTCACCCTTACCAAATCTGGTTACTAGGGCAAGAGAGCCTCAGTGGAAGTGGTGTTCTTGATTGGAGTTTAGAATGGAATGTACCAGGAGAAAGCCCCTCACGTTTGTCTCACTACTTCTTGTTCGTGTTTTTAATTTAATTTTTTATTTTTTATTACAGCAAGTTTGATTACAATGTTTGGCTTGTTGTAGGTGTGGAAGATGTGGTTCTTTTACACATATACAGATGACTGTTCTTCTTGGGATCCTTTTCCCATGTACGTTATGACAGAATGTTGAGTAGTCCTCTCTTGGTATTCTGTAGGTCTTTGGTGATTATATATGTCACCTGTGTTTGTATATGTCTGTTAACCCCGATATCGTAATGAAACCAATCCTCACACCTTTCCATTGGTGAACCATAAGTTTGTTTAATGAATCTGTGATTGCCCTTCTCCGTGGAAATATCTGCCCTGGTATCCATTTTTAGGTAACACCTAAAAGTGATATGATACGATATGTCTTTTTCACTTTCTCACTTACTACAAGTCACGTGATTACTTCTAGACTCATCTACGGTGCTGCAAATGGCATTGTGTCCTTTTTTCCCTTGGCTTCTCTTCTGCCTTAGCGGGGTCCATTTTCAACAATGTGATTCCCTGAGGGTTGTGGATTAGCTGACCTGGGCAGCCTTACCCTGCCGGCCCGCCCTCCCCAGGTGTGCCTCGTTGAGGTCAATATAAACAGAGCTCCTGGCAGCAATAGCCCCTGAAGCTGTGCCTGACTCCATATTCTCTGCCCCGTCAGCAGTCTCGGGGCTGTGCTGGTGGGAGGGAGTGAGGGGCCACAGCTTTGTGGGTGGCCCGGTGTGAGTGGGGTTCTGCTGGCCTTTCTGCAGGAGTTGCCAGGCTGCCGCCTGTAAAGAAGAGGATGTGTCACCCATACCTTCCGCTGGAATTTCTCTCTGGACAGAGGTGAGGAAGGAAAAAAGCAGTGGGGGCCGGGACAGGAGGGGTATCTCAGGCAGGGCAATGGAAAGCTTCTGGAAGAGCGCCAGGGTCCAGGACCACGCTGGCTGGCCTGCAGGCACCAAGTTGGCCTGCGTGCTGTCGCTGGTGTGGCTCCACGGTCCTTCCTCTAGGCTTTCAAGCCCTTGTACATATTCAGGTGTTTTACCTGGAAAGGGTGGGAACAGTTCAGCAGCAGCTGGCCTGGGGCTCAGCTCACGTTTACTCACAGATGCCTCGGCACGGTCCCCCAGCTTTGCAATGAGGACGCTCCTTGCGTGGGGGTTGGGTTGCTGGCTGTATGGGAGATGGTTCCCCACCTCTGACCAATTTCAGAATTGTTTACCACTGGAGCAAGTGCCGTGATAGGGTTTTCCTCTGTATAACTCGTGGGTTCACTTTTTTTTTCTTTTATGTTTCAAGTTAGATGTTATTCCTCTTTTATGTATTTATAGATATAAGCATGGAAATAATTCATTCCTATAAATACATCTGTGTGACGGGAAGAACTTTTTTCTGTTTTATTTTTAAATTTTATTTTTTAAAATTTTGAAATTTTATTTATTTTTTTATACAGCACGTTATTATTAGTTATGTATTTTATGCATATACATGTATACAGGTCAATCCCAAACTCCCAACTCATCCCACCACCACCACCCCATGGCTTCCCACACTTGGTGTCCATACGTTTGTTCTCTACCTCTGTGTCTCTATTTCTTCCCTGCAAACCAGTTCATCTGTACCATTTTTAGGCTCCACATATATGCATTAATATACAATATTTGTTTTCCTCTTTCTGACTTACTTCATTCTGTATGACAGTCTCTCGATCCATCGATGTCTCTACAAATGACCCAGTTTCATTCCTTTTTATGGCCGAGTCATATTCCATTTTATATATGTACCACATCTTTATCCATTCATCTGTCTGTGGGCATTTAGGTTGCTTCCATTACCTGGCTATTGTAAATAGTGCTGCAACGAACATTGTGGTGAATGTGCCTTTTTGAAATACGGTTTTCTCTGGGTATATGCCCAGAAGTGGGATTGCTGGATCAGATGGTAATTCTATTTCTAGTTTTTTTAAGGAAACTCCATACTGTTCTCCATAGGGACTGTATCAATTTACATTCCCACCAATAGTGGAAGAGGGCTCCTTTTGTCCACACCCTCCCCAGAATTGGTTGTTTGTAGATTTTCTGATGATGCCGATTCTAACAGGTGTGAGGTGATACCTCATTGTAGTTTTGATTTGCATTTCTCTTATAATTAGTGCTGTTGAGCAGCTTTTCATGTGTGTCTTGGCCATCTCTGTGTCTCCTTTGAAAAAACGTCTCTTTAGATCTTCTGCCCATTTTTTGGGGGTCTGTTTGTTTTTTAATATTAAGCTGCATGAGCTGTTTATATATATTGGAGATTACACCTCTGTCCATTGATTCGTCTGCAACGATTTTCGCCCATTCTGAGGGATGCCTTTTTCCATTCCCGTGTTTTTTAACAAAAAAGGAAAGAAAGGAAAAGAAGCAGAACACGAATGTGCGTAAAATATGCCTTTTGAAACGGTCGTTTTGAAATATGGACGTCCTTTGAATTTTTTGGTCGATATGTGACCCCAGGATTTGTTTTCAGGGCAGGTGTCATTTACAGGCCTGCAATGATTTTGAATATCAACTGACCATTAGCGTTGGGATTAAAGCTGCTGTTGTGTGAAACGGCCACAAGGTGGCAGCAGTTCACCCTTACCAAATCTGGTTACTAGGGCAAGAGAGCCTCAGTGGAAGTGGTGTTCTAGATTGGAGTTTAGAATGGAATGTGCCAGGAGAAAGCCCCTCACGTTTGTCTCACTACTTCTTGTTCGTGTTTTTAATTTAATTTTTTTTTTTTATTTTTTATTACAGCAAGTTTGATTACAATGTTTGGCTTGTTGTAGGTGTGGAAGATGTGGTTCTTTTACACATATACAGATGACTGTTCTTCTTGGGATCCTTTTCCCATGTACGTTATGACAGAATGTTGAGTAGTCCTCTCTTGGTATTCTGTAGGTCTTTGGTGATTATATATGTCACCTGTGTTTGTATATGTCTGTTAACCCCGATATCGTAATGAAACCAATCCTCACACCTTTCCATTGGTGAACCATAAGTTTGTTTAATGAATCTGTGATTGCCCTTCTCCGTGGAAATATCTGCCCTGGTATCCATTTTTAGGTAACACCTATAAGTGATATGATACGATATGTGTCTTTCACTTTCTGACTTACTACAAGTCACGTGATTACTTCTAGACTCATCTACGGTGCTGCAAATGGCATTGTGTCCTTTTTTCCCTTGGCTTCTCTTCTGCCTTAGCGGGGTCCATTTTCAACAATGTGATTCCCTGAGGGTTGTGGATTAGCTGACCTGGGCAGCCTTACCCTGCCGGCCCGCCCTCCCCAGGTGTGCCTCGTTGAGGTCAATATAAACAGAGCTCCAGGCAGCAATAGCCCCTGAAGCTGTGCCTGACTCCATATTCTCTGCCCCGTCAGCAGTCTCGGGGCTGTGCTGGTGGGAGGGAGTGAGGGGCCACAGCTTTGTGGGTGGCCCGGTGTGAGTGGGGTTCTGCTGGCCTTTCTGCAGGAGTTGCCAGGCTGCCGCCTGTAAAGAAGAGGATGTGTCACCCATACCTTCCGCTGGAATTTCTCTCCGGACAGAGGTGAGGAAGGAAAAAAGCAGTGGGGGCCGGGACAGGAGGGGTATCTCAGGCAGGGCAATGGAAAGCTTCTGGAAGAGCGCCAGGGTCCAGGACCACGCTGGCTGGCCTGCAGGCACCAAGTTGGCCTGCGTGCTGTCGCTGGTGTGGCTCCACGGTCCTTCCTCTAGGCTTTCAAGCCCTTGTACATATTCAGGTGTTTTACCTGGAAAGGGTGGGAACAGTTCAGCAGCAGCTGGCCTGGGGCTCAGCTCACGTTTACTCACAGATGCCTCGGCACGGTCCCCCAGCTTTGCAATGAGGACGCTCCTTGCGTGGGGGTTGGGTTGCTGGCTGTATGGGAGATGGTTCCCCACCTCTG
Source organism: Mesoplodon mirus (assembly GCF_964341445.2). Taxonomy (NCBI): domain Eukaryota; kingdom Metazoa; phylum Chordata; class Mammalia; order Artiodactyla; family Ziphiidae; genus Mesoplodon; species Mesoplodon mirus. Next base: position 172,123 of record NW_028295556.1, read on the forward strand.
ACCAATTTCAGAATTGTTTACCACTGGAGCAAGTGCCGTGATAGGGTTTTCCTCTGTATAACTCGTGGGTTCACTTTTTTTTTCTTTTATGTTTCAAGTTAGATGTTATTCCTCTTTTATGTATTTATAGATATAAGCATGGAAATAATTCATTCCTATAAATACATCTGTGTGACGGGAAGAACTTTTTTCTGTTTTATTTTTAAATTTTATTTTTTAAAATTTTGAAATTTTATTTATTTTTTTATACAGCACGTTATTATTAGTTATGTATTTTATGCATATACATGTATACAGGTCAATCCCAAACTCCCAACTCATCCCACCACCACCACCCCATGGCTTCCCACACTTGGTGTCCATACGTTTGTTCTCTACCTCTGTGTCTCTATTTCTTCCCTGCAAACCAGTTCATCTGTACCATTTTTAGGCTCCACATATATGCATTAATAGACAATATTTGTTTTCCTCTTTCTGACTTACTTCATTCTGTATGACAGTCTCTCGATCCATCGATGTCTCTACAAATGACCCAGTTTCATTCCTTTTTATGGCCGAGTCATATTCCATTTTATATATGTACCACATCTTTATCCATTCATCTGTCTGTGGGCATTTAGGTTGCTTCCATTACCTGGCTATTGTAAATAGTGCTGCAACGAACATTGTGGTGAATGTGCCTTTTTGAAATACGGTTTTCTCTGGGTATATGCCCAGAAGTGGGATTGCTGGATCAGATGGTAATTCTATTTCTAGTTTTTTTAAGGAAACTCCATACTGTTCTCCATAGGGACTGTATCAATTTACATTCCCACCAATAGTGGAAGAGGGCTCCTTTTGTCCACACCCTCCCCAGAATTGGTTGTTTGTAGATTTTCTGATGATGCCGATTCTAACAGGTGTGAGGTGATACCTCATTGTAGTTTTGATTTGCATTTCTCTAATAATTTGTGCTGTTGAGCAGCTTTTCATGTGCGTCTTGGCCATCTCTGTGTCTCCTTTGAAGAAACGTCTCTTTAGATCTTCTGCCCATTTTTTGGGGGTCTGTTTGTTTTTTAATATTAAGCTGCATGAGCTGTTTATATATATTGGAGATTACACCTCTGTCCATTGATTCGTCTGCAACGATTTTCGCCCATTCTGAGGGATGCCTTTTTCCATTCCCGTGTTTTTTAACAAAAAAGGAAAGAAAGGAAAAGAAGCAGAACACGAATGTGCGTAAAATATGCCTTTTGAAACGGTCGTTTTGAAATATGGACGTCCTTTGAATTTTTTGGTCGATATGTGACCCCAGGATTTGTTTTCAGGGCAGGTGTCATTTACAGGCCTGCAATGATTTTGAATATCAACTGACCATTAGCGTTGGGATTAAAGCTGCTGTTGTGTGAAACGGCCACAAGGTGGCAGCAGTTCACCCTTACCAAATCTGGTTACTAGGGCAAGAGAGCCTCAGTGGAAGTGGTGTTCTAGATTGGAGTTTAGAATGGAATGTGCCAGGAGAAAGCCCCTCACGTTTGTCTCACTACTTCTTGTTCGTGTTTTTAATTTAATTTTTTTTTTTTATTTTTTATTACAGCAAGTTTGATTACAATGTTTGGCTTGTTGTAGGTGTGGAAGATGTGGTTCTTTTACACATATACAGATGACTGTTCTTCTTGGGATCCTTTTCCCATGTACGTTATGACAGAATGTTGAGTAGTCCTCTCTTGGTATTCTGTAGGTCTTTGGTGATTATATATGTCACCTGTGTTTGTATATGTCTGTTAACCCCGATATCGTAATGAAACCAATCCTCACACCTTTCCATTGGTGAACCATAAGTTTGTTTAATGAATCTGTGATTGCCCTTCTCCGTGGAAATATCTGCCCTGGTATCCATTTTTAGGTAACACCTATAAGTGATATGATACGATATGTGTCTTTCACTTTCTGACTTACTACAAGTCACGTGATTACTTCTAGACTCATCTACGGTGCTGCAAATGGCATTGTGTCCTTTTTTCCCTTGGCTTCTCTTCTGCCTTAGCGGGGTCCATTTTCAACAATGTGATTCCCTGAGGGTTGTGGATTAGCTGACCTGGGCAGCCTTACCCTGCCGGCCCGCCCTCCCCAGGTGTGCCTCGTTGAGGTCAATATAAACAGAGCTCCAGGCAGCAATAGCCCCTGAAGCTGTGCCTGACTCCATATTCTCTGCCCCGTCAGCAGTCTCGGGGCTGTGCTGGTGGGAGGGAGTGAGGGGCCACAGCTTTGTGGGTGGCCCGGTGTGAGTGGGGTTCTGCTGGCCTTTCTGCAGGAGTTGCCAGGCTGCCGCCTGTAAAGAAGAGGATGTGTCACCCATACCTTCCGCTGGAATTTCTCTCCGGACAGAGGTGAGGAAGGAAAAAAGCAGTGGGGGCCGGGACAGGAGGGGTATCTCAGGCAGGGCAATGGAAAGCTTCTGGAAGAGTGCCAGGGTCCAGGACCACGCTGGCTGGCCTGCAGGCACCAAGTTGGCCTGCGTGCTGTCGCTGGTGTGGCTCCACGGTCCTTCCTCTAGGCTTTCAAGCCCTTGTACATATTCAGGTGTTTTACCTGGAAAGGGTGGGAACAGTTCAGCAGCAGCTGGCCTGGGGCTCAGCTCACGTTTACTCACAGATGCCTCGGCACGGTCCCCCAGCTTTGCAATGAGGACGCTCCTTGCGTGGGGGTTGGGTTGCTGGCTGTATGGGAGATGGTTCCCCACCTCTGACCAATTTCAGAATTGTTTACCACTGGAGCAAGTGCCGTGATAGGGTTTTCCTCTGTATAACTCGTGGGTTCACTTTTTTTTTCTTTTATGTTTCAAGTTAGATGTTATTCCTCTTTTATGTATTTATAGATATAAGCATGGAAATAATTCATTCCTATAAATACATCTGTGTGACGGGAAGAACTTTTTTCTGTTTTATTTTTAAATTTTATTTTTTAAAATTTTGAAATTTTATTTATTTTTTTATACAGCACGTTATTATTAGTTATGTATTTTATGCATATACATGTATACAGGTCAATCCCAAACTCCCAACTCATCCCACCACCACCACCCCATGGCTTCCCACACTTGGTGTCCATACGTTTGTTCTCTACCTCTGTGTCTCTATTTCTTCCCTGCAAACCAGTTCATCTGTACCATTTTTAGGCTCCACATATATGCATTAATAGACAATATTTGTTTTCCTCTTTCTGACTTACTTCATTCTGTATGACAGTCTCTCGATCCATCGATGTCTCTACAAATGACCCAGTTTCATTCCTTTTTATGGCCGAGTCATATTCCATTTTATATATGTACCACATCTTTATCCATTCATCTGTCTGTGGGCATTTAGGTTGCTTCCATTACCTGGCTATTGTAAATAGTGCTGCAACGAACATTGTGGTGAATGTGCCTTTTTGAAATACGGTTTTCTCTGGGTATATGCCCAGAAGTGGGATTGCTGGATCAGATGGTAATTCTATTTCTAGTTTTTTTAAGGAAACTCCATACTGTTCTCCATAGGGACTGTATCAATTTACATTCCCACCAATAGTGGAAGAGGGCTCCTTTTGTCCACACCCTCCCCAGAATTGGTTGTTTGTAGATTTTCTGATGATGCCGATTCTAACAGGTGTGAGGTGATACCTCATTGTAGTTTTGATTTGCATTTCTCTAATAATTTGTGCTGTTGAGCAGCTTTTCATGTGCGTCTTGGCCATCTCTGTGTCTCCTTTGAAGAAACGTCTCTTTAGATCTTCTGCCCATTTTTTGGGGGTCTGTTTGTTTTTTAATATTAAGCTGCATGAGCTGTTTATATATATTGGAGATTACACCTCTGTCCATTGATTCGTCTGCAACGATTTTCGCCCATTCTGAGGGATGCCTTTTTCCATTCCCGTGTTTTTTAACAAAAAAGGAAAGAAAGGAAAAGAAGCAGAACACGAATGTGCGTAAAATATGCCTTTTGAAACGGTCGTTTTGAAATATGGACGTCCTTTGAATTTTTTGGTCGATATGTGACCCCAGGATTTGTTTTCAGGGCAGGTGTCATTTACAGGCCTGCAATGATTTTGAATATCAACTGACCATTAGCGTTGGGATTAAAGCTGCTGTTGTGTGAAACGGCCACAAGGTGGCAGCAGTTCACCCTTACCAAATCTGGTTACTAGGGCAAGAGAGCCTCAGTGGAAGTGGTGTTCTAGATTGGAGTTTAGAATGGAATGTGCCAGGAGAAAGCCCCTCACGTTTGTCTCACTACTTCTTGTTCGTGTTTTTAATTTAATTTTTTTTTTTTATTTTTTATTACAGCAAGTTTGATTACAATGTTTGGCTTGTTGTAGGTGTGGAAGATGTGGTTCTTTTACACATATACAGATGACTGTTCTTCTTGGGATCCTTTTCCCATGTACGTTATGACAGAATGTTGAGTAGTCCTCTCTTGGTATTCTGTAGGTCTTTGGTGATTATATATGTCACCTGTGTTTGTATATGTCTGTTAACCCCGATATCGTAATGAAACCAATCCTCACACCTTTCCATTGGTGAACCATAAGTTTGTTTAATGAATCTGTGATTGCCCTTCTCCGTGGAAATATCTGCCCTGGTATCCATTTTTAGGTAACACCTATAAGTGATATGATACGATATGTGTCTTTCACTTTCTGACTTACTACAAGTCACGTGATTACTTCTAGACTCATCTACGGTGCTGCAAATGGCATTGTGTCCTTTTTTCCCTTGGCTTCTCTTCTGCCTTAGCGGGGTCCATTTTCAACAATGTGATTCCCTGAGGGTTGTGGATTAGCTGACCTGGGCAGCCTTACCCTGCCGGCCCGCCCTCCCCAGGTGTGCCTCGTTGAGGTCAATATAAACAGAACTCCAGGCAGCAATAGCCCCTGAAGCTGTGCCTGACTCCATATTCTCTGCCCCGTCAGCAGTCTCGGGGCTGTGCTGGTGGGAGGGAGTGAGGGGCCACAGCTTTGTGGGTGGCCCGGTGTGAGTGGGGTTCTGCTGGCCTTTCTGCAGGAGTTGCCAGGCTGCCGCCTGTAAAGAAGAGGATGTGTCACCCATACCTTCCGCTGGAATTTCTCTCCGGACAGAGGTGAGGAAGGAAAAAAGCAGTGGGGGCCGGGACAGGAGGGGTATCTCAGGCAGGGCAATGGAAAGCTTCTGGAAGAGCGCCAGGGTCCAGGACCACGCTGGCTGGCCTGCAGGCACCAAGTTGGCCTGCGTGCTGTCGCTGGTGTGGCTCCACGGTCCTTCCTCTAGGCTTTCAAGCCCTTGTACATATTCAGGTGTTTTACCTGGAAAGGGTGGGAACAGTTCAGCAGCAGCTGGCCTGGGGCTCAGCTCACGTTTACTCACAGATGCCTCGGCACGGTCCCCCAGCTTTGCAATGAGGACGCTCCTTGCGTGGGGGTTGGGTTGCTGGCTGTATGGGAGATGGTTCCCCACCTCTGACCAATTTCAGAATTGTTTACCACTGGAGCAAGTGCCGTGATAGGGTTTTCCTCTGTATAACTCGTGGGTTCACTTTTTTTTTCTTTTATGTTTCAAGTTAGATGTTATTCCTCTTTTATGTATTTATAGATATAAGCATGGAAATAATTCATTCCTATAAATACATCTGTGTGACGGGAAGAACTTTTTTCTGTTTTATTTTTAAATTTTATTTTTTAAAATTTTGAAATTTTATTTATTTTTTTATACAGCACGTTATTATTAGTTATGTATTTTATGCATATACATGTATACAGGTCAATCCCAAACTCCCAACTCATCCCACCACCACCACCCCATGGCTTCCCACACTTGGTGTCCATACGTTTGTTCTCTACCTCTGTGTCTCTATTTCTTCCCTGCAAACCAGTTCATCTGTACCATTTTTAGGCTCCACATATATGCATTAATAGACAATATTTGTTTTCCTCTTTCTGACTTACTTCATTCTGTATGACAGTCTCTCGATCCATCGATGTCTCTACAAATGAACCAGTTTCATTCCTTTTTATGGCCGAGTCATATTCCATTTTATATATGTACCACATCTTTATCCATTCATCTGTCTGTGGGCATTTAGGTTGCTTCCATTACCTGGCTATTGTAAATAGTGCTGCAACGAACATTGTGGTGAATGTGCCTTTTTGAAATACGGTTTTCTCTGGGTATATGCCCAGAAGTGGGATTGCTGGATCAGATGGTAATTCTATTTCTAGTTTTTTTAAGGAAACTCCATACTGTTCTCCATAGGGACTGTATCAATTTACATTCCCACCAATAGTGGAAGAGGGCTCCTTTTGTCCACACCCTCCCCAGAATTGGTTGTTTGTAGATTTTCTGATGATGCCGATTCTAACAGGTGTGAGGTGATACCTCATTGTAGTTTTGATTTGCATTTCTCTAATAATTAGTGCTGTTGAGCAGCTTTTCATGTGCGTCTTGGCCATCTCTCTGTCTCCTTTGAAAAAACGTCTCTTTAGATCTTCTGCCCATTTTTTGGGGGTCTGTTTGTTTTTTAATATTAAGCTGCATGAGCTGTTTATATATATTGGAGATTACACCTCTGTCCATTGATTCGTCTGCAACGATTTTCGCCCATTCTGAGGGATGCCTTTTTCCATTCCCGTGTTTTTTAACAAAAAAGGAAAGAAAGGAAAAGAAGCAGAACACGAATGTGCGTAAAATATGCCTTTTGAAACGGTCGTTTTGAAATATGGACGTCCTTTGAATTTTTTGGTCGATATGTGACCCCAGGATTTGTTTTCAGGGCAGGTGTCATTTACAGGCCTGCAATGATTTTGAATATCAACTGACCATTAGCGTTGGGATTAAAGCTGCTGTTGTGTGAAACGGCCACAAGGTGGCAGCAGTTCACCCTTACCAAATCTGGTTACTAGGGCAAGAGAGCCTCAGTGGAAGTGGTGTTCTAGATTGGAGTTTAGAATGGAATGTGCCAGGAGAAAGCCCCTCACGTTTGTCTCACTACTTCTTGTTCGTGTTTTTAATTTAATTTTTTTTTTTATTTTTTATTACAGCAAGTTTGATTACAATGTTTGGCTTGTTGTAGGTGTGGAAGATGTGGTTCTTTTACACATATACAGATGACTGTTCTTCTTGGGATCCTTTTCCCATGTACGTTATGACAGAATGTTGAGTAGTCCTCTCTTGGTATTCTGTAGGTCTTTGGTGATTATATATGTCACCTGTGTTTGTATATGTCTGTTAACCCCGATATCGTAATGAAACCAATCCTCACACCTTTCCATTGGTGAACCATAAGTTTGTTTAATGAATCTGTGATTGCCCTTCTCCGTGGAAATATCTGCCCTGGTATCCATTTTTAGGTAACACCTATAAGTGATATGATACGATATGTGTCTTTCACTTTCTGACTTACTACAAGTCACGTGATTACTTCTAGACTCATCTACGGTGCTGCAAATGGCATTGTGTCCTTTTTTCCCTTGGCTTCTCTTCTGCCTTAGCGGGGTCCATTTTCAACAATGTGATTCCCTGAGGGTTGTGGATTAGCTGACCTGGGCAGCCTTACCCTGCCGGCCCGCCCTCCCCAGGTGTGCCTCGTTGAGGTCAATATAAACAGAACTCCAGGCAGCAATAGCCCCTGAAGCTGTGCCTGACTCCATATTCTCTGCCCCGTCAGCAGTCTCGGGGCTGTGCTGGTGGGAGGGAGTGAGGGGCCACAGCTTTGTGGGTGGCCCGGTGTGAGTGGGGTTCTGCTGGCCTTTCTGCAGGAGTTGCCAGGCTGCCGCCTGTAAAGAAGAGGATGTGTCACCCATACCTTCCGCTGGAATTTCTCTCCGGACAGAGGTGAGGAAGGAAAAAAGCAGTGGGGGCCGGGACAGGAGGGGTATCTCAGGCAGGGCAATGGAAAGCTTCTGGAAGAGCGCCAGGGTCCAGGACCACGCTGGCTGGCCTGCAGGCACCAAGTTGGCCTGCGTGCTGTCGCTGGTGTGGCTCCACGGTCCTTCCTCTAGGCTTTCAAGCCCTTGTACATATTCAGGTGTTTTACCTGGAAAGGGTGGGAACAGTTCAGCAGCAGCTGGCCTGGGGCTCAGCTCACGTTTACTCACAGATGCCTCGGCACGGTCCCCCAGCTTTGCAATGAGGACGCTCCTTGCGTGGGGGTTGGGTTGCTGGCTGTATGGGAGATGGTTCCCCACCTCTGACCAATTTCAGAATTGTTTACCACTGGAGCAAGTGCCGTGATAGGGTTTTCCTCTGTATAACTCGTGGGTTCACTTTTTTTTTCTTTTATGTTTCAAGTTAGATGTTATTCCTCTTTTATGTATTTATAGATATAAGCATGGAAATAATTCATTCCTATAAATACATCTGTGTGACGGGAAGAACTTTTTTCTGTTTTATTTTTAAATTTTATTTTTTAAAATTTTGAAATTTTATTTATTTTTTTATACAGCACGTTATTATTAGTTATGTATTTTATGCATATACATGTATACAGGTCAATCCCAAACTCCCAACTCATCCCACCACCACCACCCCATGGCTTCCCACACTTGGTGTCCATACGTTTGTTCTCTACCTCTGTGTCTCTATTTCTTCCCTGCAAACCAGTTCATCTGTACCATTTTTAGGCTCCACATATATGCATTAATAGACAATATTTGTTTTCCTCTTTCTGACTTACTTCATTCTGTATGACAGTCTCTCGATCCATCGATGTCTCTACAAATGACCCAGTTTCATTCCTTTTTATGGCCGAGTCATATTCCATTTTATATATGTACCACATCTTTATCCATTCATCTGTCTGTGGGCATTTAGGTTGCTTCCATTACCTGGCTATTGTAAATAGTGCTGCAACGAACATTGTGGTGAATGTGCCTTTTTGAAATACGGTTTTCTCTGGGTATATGCCCAGAAGTGGGATTGCTGGATCAGATGGTAATTCTATTTCTAGTTTTTTTAAGGAAACTCCATACTGTTCTCCATAGGGACTGTATCAATTTACATTCCCACCAATAGTGGAAGAGGGCTCCTTTTGTCCACACCCTCCCCAGAATTGGTTGTTTGTAGATTTTCTGATGATGCCGATTCTAACAGGTGTGAGGTGATACCTCATTGTAGTTTTGATTTGCATTTCTCTAATAATTAGTGCTGTTGAGCAGCTTTTCATGTGTGTCTTGGCCATCTCTCTGTCTCCTTTGAAAAAACGTCTCTTTAGATCTTCTGCCCATTTTTTGGGGGTCTGTTTGTTTTTTAATATTAAGCTGCATGAGCTGTTTATATATATTGGAGATTACACCTCTGTCCATTGATTCGTCTGCAACGATTTTCGCCCATTCTGAGGGATGCCTTTTTCCATTCCCGTGTTTTTTAACAAAAAAGGAAAGAAAGGAAAAGAAGCAGAACACGAATGTGCGTAAAATATGCCTTTTGAAACGGTCGTTTTGAAATATGGACGTCCTTTGAATTTTTTGGTCGATATGTGACCCCAGGATTTGTTTTCAGGGCAGGTGTCATTTACAGGCCTGCAATGATTTTGAATATCAACTGACCATTAGCGTTGGGATTAAAGCTGCTGTTGTGTGAAACGGCCACAAGGTGGCAGCAGTTCACCCTTACCAAATCTGGTTACTAGGGCAAGAGAGCCTCAGTGGAAGTGGTGTTCTAGATTGGAGTTTAGAATGGAATGTGCCAGGAGAAAGCCCCTCACGTTTGTCTCACTACTTCTTGTTCGTGTTTTTAATTTAATTTTTTTTTTTATTTTTTATTACAGCAAGTTTGATTACAATGTTTGGCTTGTTGTAGGTGTGGAAGATGTGGTTCTTTTACACATATACAGATGACTGTTCTTCTTGGGATCCTTTTCCCATGTACGTTATGACAGAATGTTGAGTAGTCCTCTCTTGGTATTCTGTAGGTCTTTGGTGATTATATATGTCACCTGTGTTTGTATATGTCTGTTAACCCCGATATCGTAATGAAACCAATCCTCACACCTTTCCATTGGTGAACCATAAGTTTGTTTAATGAATCTGTGATTGCCCTTCTCCGTGGAAATATCTGTCCTGGTATCCATTTTTAGGTAACACCTATAAGTGATATGATACGATATGTGTCTTTCACTTTCTGACTTACTACAAGTCACGTGATTACTTCTAGACTCATCTACGGTGCTGCAAATGGCATTGTGTCCTTTTTTCCCTTGGCTTCTCTTCTGCCTTAGCGGGGTCCATTTTCAACAATGTGATTCCCTGAGGGTTGTGGATTAGCTGACCTGGGCAGCCTTACCCTGCCGGCCCGCCCTCCCCAGGTGTGCCTCGTTGAGGTCAATATAAACAGAGCTCCAGGCAGCAATAGCCCCTGAAGCTGTGCCTGACTCCATATTCTCTGCCCCGTCAGCAGTCTCGGGGCTGTGCTGGTGGGAGGGAGTGAGGGGCCACAGCTTTGTGGGTGGCCCGGTGTGAGTGGGGTTCTGCTGGCCTTTCTGCAGGAGTTGCCAGGCTGCCGCCTGTAAAGAAGAGGATGTGTCACCCATACCTTCCGCTGGAATTTCTCTCCGGACAGAGGTGAGGAAGGAAAAAAGCAGTGGGGGCCGGGACAGGAGGGGTATCTCAGGCAGGGCAATGGAAAGCTTCTGGAAGAGCGCCAGGGTCCAGGACCACGCTGGCTGGCCTGCAGGCACCAAGTTGGCCTGCGTGCTGTCGCTGGTGTGGCTCCACGGTCCTTCCTCTAGGCTTTCAAGCCCTTGTACATATTCAGGTGTTTTACCTGGAAAGGGTGGGAACAGTTCAGCAGCAGCTGGCCTGGGGCTCAGCTCACGTTTACTCACAGATGCCTCGGCACGGTCCCCCAGCTTTGCAATGAGGACGCTCCTTGCGTGGGGGTTGGGTTGCTGGCTGTATGGGAGATGGTTCCCCACCTCTGACCAATTTCAGAATTGTTTACCACTGGAGCAAGTGCCGTGATAGGGTTTTCCTCTGTATAACTCGTGGGTTCACTTTTTTTTTCTTTTATGTTTCAAGTTAGATGTTATTCCTCTTTTATGTATTTATAGATATAAGCATGGAAATAATTCATTCCTATAAATACATCTGTGTGACGGGAAGAACTTTTTTCTGTTTTATTTTTAAATTTTATTTTTTAAAATTTTGAAATTTTATTTATTTTTTTATACAGCACGTTATTATTAGTTATGTATTTTATGCATATACATGTATACAGGTCAATCCCAAACTCCCAACTCATCCCACCACCACCACCCCATGGCTTCCCACACTTGGTGTCCATACGTTTGTTCTCTACCTCTGTGTCTCTATTTCTTCCCTGCAAACCAGTTCATCTGTACCATTTTTAGGCTCCACATATATGCATTAATAGACAATATTTGTTTTCCTCTTTCTGACTTACTTCATTCTGTATGACAGTCTCTCGATCCATCGATGTCTCTACAAATGACCCAGTTTCATTCCTTTTTATGGCCGAGTCATATTCCATTTTATATATGTACCACATCTTTATCCATTCATCTGTCTGTGGGCATTTAGGTTGCTTCCATTACCTGGCTATTGTAAATAGTGCTGCAACGAACATTGTGGTGAATGTGCCTTTTTGAAATACGGTTTTCTCTGGGTATATGCCCAGAAGTGGGATTGCTGGATCAGATGGTAATTCTATTTCTAGTTTTTTTAAGGAAACTCCATACTGTTCTCCATAGGGACTGTATCAATTTACATTCCCACCAATAGTGGAAGAGGGCTCCTTTTGTCCACACCCTCCCCAGAATTGGTTGTTTGTAGATTTTCTGATGATGCCGATTCTAACAGGTGTGAGGTGATACCTCATTGTAGTTTTGATTTGCATTTCTCTAATAATTAGTGCTGTTGAGCAGCTTTTCATGTGTGTCTTGGCCATCTCTCTGTCTCCTTTGAAAAAACGTCTCTTTAGATCTTCTGCCCATTTTTTGGGGGTCTGTTTGTTTTTTAATATTAAGCTGCATGAGCTGTTTATATATATTGGAGATTACACCTCTGTCCATTGATTCGTCTGCAACGATTTTCGCCCATTCTGAGGGATGCCTTTTTCCATTCCCGTGTTTTTTAACAAAAAAGGAAAGAAAGGAAAAGAAGCAGAACACGAATGTGCGTAAAATATGCCTTTTGAAACGGTCGTTTTGAAATATGGACGTCCTTTGAATTTTTTGGTCGATATGTGACCCCAGGATTTGTTTTCAGGGCAGGTGTCATTTACAGGCCTGCAATGATTTTGAATATCAACTGACCATTAGCGTTGGGATTAAAGCTGCTGTTGTGTGAAACGGCCACAAGGTGGCAGCAGTTCACCCTTACCAAATCTGGTTACTAGGGCAAGAGAGCCTCAGTGGAAGTGGTGTTCTAGATTGGAGTTTAGAATGGAATGTGCCAGGAGAAAGCCCCTCACGTTTGTCTCACTACTTCTTGTTCGTGTTTTTAATTTATTTTTTTTTTTATTTTTTATTACAGCAAGTTTGATTACAATGTTTGGCTTGTTGTAGGTGTGGAAGATGTGGTTCTTTTACACATATACAGATGACTGTTCTTCTTGGGATCCTTTTCCCATGTACGTTATGACAGAATGTTGAGTAGTCCTCTCTTGGTATTCTGTAGGTCTTTGGTGATTATATATGTCACCTGTGTTTGTATATGTCTGTTAACCCCGATATCGTAATGAAACCAATCCTCACACCTTTCCATTGGTGAACCATAAGTTTGTTTAATGAATCTGTGATTGCCCTTCTCCGTGGAAATATCTGTCCTGGTATCCATTTTTAGGTAACACCTATAAGTGATATGATACGATATGTGTCTTTCACTTTCTGACTTACTACAAGTCACGTGATTACTTCTAGACTCATCTACGGTGCTGCAAATGGCATTGTGTCCTTTTTTCCCTTGGCTTCTCTTCTGCCTTAGCGGGGTCCATTTTCAACAATGTGATTCCCTGAGGGTTGTGGATTAGCTGACCTGGGCAGCCTTACCCTGCCGGCCCGCCCTCCCCAGGTGTGCCTCGTTGAGGTCAATATAAACAGAGCTCCAGGCAGCAATAGCCCCTGAAGCTGTGCCTGACTCCATATTCTCTGCCCCGTCAGCAGTCTCGGGGCTGTGCTGGTGGGAGGGAGTGAGGGGCCACAGCTTTGTGGGTGGCCCGGTGTGAGTGGGGTTCTGCTGGCCTTTCTGCAGGAGTTGCCAGGCTGCCGCCTGTAAAGAAGAGGATGTGTCACCCATACCTTCCGCTGGAATTTCTCTCCGGACAGAGGTGAGGAAGGAAAAAAGCAGTGGGGGCCGGGACAGGAGGGGTATCTCAGGCAGGGCAATGGAAAGCTTCTGGAAGAGCGCCAGGGTCCAGGACCACGCTGGCTGGCCTGCAGGCACCAAGTTGGCCTGCGTGCTGTCGCTGGTGTGGCTCCACGGTCCTTCCTCTAGGCTTTCAAGCCCTTGTACATATTCAGGTGTTTTACCTGGAAAGGGTGGGAACAGTTCAGCAGCAGCTGGCCTGGGGCTCAGCTCACGTTTACTCACAGATGCCTCGGCACGGTCCCCCAGCTTTGCAATGAGGACGCTCCTTGCGTGGGGGTTGGGTTGCTGGCTGTATGGGAGATGGTTCCCCACCTCTGACCAATTTCAGAATTGTTTACCACTGGAGCAAGTGCCGTGATAGGGTTTTCCTCTGTATAACTCGTGGGTTCACTTTTTTTTTCTTTTATGTTTCAAGTTAGATGTTATTCCTCTTTTATGTATTTATAGATATAAGCATGGAAATAATTCATTCCTATAAATACATCTGTGTGACGGGAAGAACTTTTTTCTGTTTTATTTTTAAATTTTATTTTTTAAAATTTTGAAATTTTATTTATTTTTTTTATACAGCACGTTATTATTAGTTATGTATTTTATGCATATACATGTATACAGGTCAATCCCAAACTCCCAACTCATCCCACCACCACCACCCCATGGCTTCCCACACTTGGTGTCCATACGTTTGTTCTCTACCTCTGTGTCTCTATTTCTTCCCTGCAAACCAGTTCATCTGTACCATTTTTAGGCTCCACATATATGCATTAATAGACAATATTTGTTTTCCTCTTTCTGACTTACTTCATTCTGTATGACAGTCTCTCGATCCATCGATGTCTCTACAAATGACCCAGTTTCATTCCTTTTTATGGCCGAGTCATATTCCATTTTATATATGTACAACATCTTTATCCATTCATCTGTCTGTGGGCATTTAGGTTGCTTCCATTACCTGGCTATTGTAAATAGTGCTGCAACGAACATTGTGGTGAATGTGCCTTTTTGAAATACGGTTTTCTCTGGGTATATGCCCAGAAGTGGGATTGCTCGATCAGATGGTAATTCTATTTCTAGTTTTTTTAAGGAAACTCCATACTGTTCTCCATAGGGACTGTATCAATTTACATTCCCACCAATAGTGGAAGAGGGCTCCTTTTGTCCACACCCTCCCCAGAATTGGTTGTTTGTAGATTTTCTGATGATGCCGATTCTAACAGGTGTGAGGTGATACCTCATTGTAGTTTTGATTTGCATTTCTCTAATAATTAGTGCTGTTGAGCAGCTTTTCATGTGTGTCTTGGCCATCTCTCTGTCTCCTTTGAAAAAACGTCTCTTTAGATCTTCTGCCCATTTTTTGGGGGTCTGTTTGTTTTTTAATATTAAGCTGCATGAGCTGTTTATATATATTGGAGATTACACCTCTGTCCATTGATTCGTCTGCAACGATTTTCGCCCATTCTGAGGGATGCCTTTTTCCATTCCCGTGTTTTTTAACAAAAAAGGAAAGAAAGGAAAAGAAGCAGAACACGAATGTGCGTAAAATATGCCTTTTGAAACGGTCGTTTTGAAATATGGACGTCCTTTGAATTTTTTGGTCGATATGTGACCCCAGGATTTGTTTTCAGGGCAGGTGTCATTTACAGGCCTGCAATGATTTTGAATATCAACTGACCATTAGCGTTGGGATTAAAGCTGCTGTTGTGTGAAACGGCCACAAGGTGGCAGCAGTTCACCCTTACCAAATCTGGTTACTAGGGCAAGAGAGCCTCAGTGGAAGTGGTGTTCTAGATTGGAGTTTAGAATGGAATGTGCCAGGAGAAAGCCCCTCACGTTTGTCTCACTACTTCTTGTTCGTGTTTTTAATTTATTTTTTTTTTTATTTTTTATTACAGCAAGTTTGATTACAATGTTTGGCTTGTTGTAGGTGTGGAAGATGTGGTTCTTTTACACATATACAGATGACTGTTCTTCTTGGGATCCTTTTCCCATGTACGTTATGACAGAATGTTGAGTAGTCCTCTCTTGGTATTCTGTAGGTCTTTGGTGATTATATATGTCACCTGTGTTTGTATATGTCTGTTAACCCCGATATCGTAATGAAACCAATCCTCACACCTTTCCATTGGTGAACCATAAGTTTGTTTAATGAATCTGTGATTGCCCTTCTCCGTGGAAATATCTGCCCTGGTATCCATTTTTAGGTAACACCTATAAGTGATATGATACGATATGTGTCTTTCACTTTCTGACTTACTACAAGTCACGTGATTACTTCTAGACTCATCTACGGTGCTGCAAATGGCATTGTGTCCTTTTTTCCCTTGGCTTCTCTTCTGCCTTAGCGGGGTCCATTTTCAACAATGTGATTCCCTGAGGGTTGTGGATTAGCTGACCTGGGCAGCCTTACCCTGCCGGCCCGCCCTCCCCAGGTGTGCCTCGTTGAGGTCAATATAAACAGAGCTCCAGGCAGCAATAGCCCCTGAAGCTGTGCCTGACTCCATATTCTCTGCCCCGTCAGCAGTCTCGGGGCTGTGCTGGTGGGAGGGAGTGAGGGGCCACAGCTTTGTGGGTGGCCCGGTGTGAGTGGGGTTCTGCTGGCCTTTCTGCAGGAGTTGCCAGGCTGCCGCCTGTAAAGAAGAGGATGTGTCACCCATACCTTCCGCTGGAATTTCTCTCCGGACAGAGGTGAGGAAGGAAAAAAGCAGTGGGGGCCGGGACAGGAGGGGTATCTCAGGCAGGGCAATGGAAAGCTTCTGGAAGAGCGCCAGGGTCCAGGACCACGCTGGCAGGCCTGCAGGCACCAAGTTGGCCTGCGTGCTGTCGCTGGTGTGGCTCCACGGTCCTTCCTCTAGGCTTTCAAGCCCTTGTACATATTCAGGTGTTTTACCTGGAAAGGGTGGGAACAGTTCAGCAGCAGCTGGCCTGGGGCTCAGCTCACGTTTACTCACAGATGCCTCGGCACGGTCCCCCAGCTTTGCAATGAGGACGCTCCTTGCGTGGGGGTTGGGTTGCTGGCTGTATGGGAGATGGTTCCCCACCTCTGACCAATTTCAGAATTGTTTACCACTGGAGCAAGTGCCGTGATAGGGTTTTCCTCTGTATAACTCGTGGGTTCACTTTTTTTTTCTTTTATGTTTCAAGTTAGATGTTATTCCTCTTTTATGTATTTATAGATATAAGCATGGAAATAATTCATTCCTATAAATACATCTGTGTGACGGGAAGAACTTTTTTCTGTTTTATTTTTAAATTTTATTTTTTAAAATTTTGAAATTTTATTTATTTTTTTTATACAGCACGTTATTATTAGTTATGTATTTTATGCATATACATGTATACAGGTCAATCCCAAACTCCCAACTCATCCCACCACCACCACCCCATGGCTTCCCACACTTGGTGTCCATACGTTTGTTCTCTACCTCTGTGTCTCTATTTCTTCCCTGCAAACCAGTTCATCTGTACCATTTTTAGGCTCCACATATATGCATTAATAGACAATATTTGTTTTCCTCTTTCTGACTTACTTCATTCTGTATGACAGTCTCTCGATCCATCGATGTCTCTACAAATGACCCAGTTTCATTCCTTTTTATGGCCGAGTCATATTCCATTTTATATATGTACCACATCTTTATCCATTCATCTGTCTGTGGGCATTTAGGTTGCTTCCATTACCTGGCTATTGTAAATAGTGCTGCAACGAACATTGTGGTGAATGTGCCTTTTTGAAATACGGTTTTCTCTGGGTATATGCCCAGAAGTGGGATTGCTCGATCAGATGGTAATTCTATTTCTAGTTTTTTTAAGGAAACTCCATACTGTTCTCCATAGGGACTGTATCAATTTACATTCCCACCAATAGTGGAAGAGGGCTCCTTTTGTCCACACCCTCCCCAGAATTGGTTGTTTGTAGATTTTCTGATGATGCCGATTCTAACAGGTGTGAGGTGATACCTCATTGTAGTTTTGATTTGCATTTCTCTAATAATTTGTGCTGTTGAGCAGCTTTTCATGTGCGTCTTGGCCATCTCTGTGTCTCCTTTGAAGAAACGTCTCTTTAGATCTTCTGCCCATTTTTTTTGGGTTGTTTGTTTTATTAATATTAAGCTGCATGAGCTGTTTATATATATTGGAGATTACACCTCTGTCCATTGATTCGTCTGCAACGATTTTCGCCCATTCTGAGGGATGCCTTTTTCCATTCCCGTGTTTTTTAACAAAAAAGGAAAGAAAGGAAAAGAAGCAGAACACTAATGTGTGTAAAATATGCCTTTTGAAACGGTCGTTTTGAAATATGGACGTCCTTTGAATTTTTTGGTCGATATGTGACCCCAGGATTTGTTTTCAGGGCAGGTGTCATTTACAGGCCTGCAATGATTTTGAATATCAACTGACCATTAGCGTTGGGATTAAAGCTGCTGTTGTGTGAAACGGCCACAAGGTGGCAGCAGTTCACCCTTACCAAATCTGGTTACTAGGGCAAGAGAGCCTCAGTGGAAGTGGTGTTCTAGATTGGAGTTTAGAATGGAATGTGCCAGGAGAAAGCCCCTCACGTTTGTCTCACTACTTCTTGTTCGTGTTTTTAATTTAATTTTTTTTTATTTTTTATTACAGCAAGTTTGATTACAATGTTTGGCTTGTTGTAGGTGTGGAAGATGTGGTTCTTTTACACATATACAGATGACTGTTCTTCTTGGGATCCTTTTCCCATGTACGTTATGACAGAATGTTGAGTAGTCCTCTCTTGGTATTCTGTAGGTCTTTGGTGATTATATATGTCACCTGTGTTTGTATATGTCTGTTAACCCCGATATCGTAATGAAACCAATCCTCACACCTTTCCATTGGTGAACCATAAGTTTGTTTAATGAATCTGTGATTGCCCTTCTCCGTGGAAATATCTGCCCTGGTATCCATTTTTAGGTAACACCTAAAAGTGATATGATACGATATGTCTTTTTCACTTTCTGACTTACTACAAGTCACGTGATTACTTCTAGACTCATCTACGGTGCTGCAAATGGCATTGTGTCCTTTTTTCCCTTGGCTTCTCTTCTGCCTTAGCGGGGTCCATTTTCAACAATGTGATTCCCTGAGGGTTGTGGATTAGCTGACCTGGGCAGCCTTACCCTGCCGGCCCGCCCTCCCCAGGTGTGCCTCGTTGAGGTCAATATAAACAGAGCTCCAGGCAGCAATAGCCCCTGAAGCTGTGCCTGACTCCATATTCTCTGCCCCGTCAGCAGTCTCGGGGCTGTGCTGGTGGGAGGGAGTGAGGGGCCACAGCTTTGTGGGTGGCCCGGTGTGAGTGGGGTTCTGCTGGCCTTTCTGCAGGAGTTGCCAGGCTGCCGCCTGTAAAGAAGAGGATGTGTCACCCATACCTTCCGCTGGAATTTCTCTCCGGACAGAGGTGAGGAAGGAAAAAAGCAGTGGGGGCCGGGACAGGAGGGGTATCTCAGGCAGGGCAATGGAAAGCTTCTGGAAGAGCGCCAGGGTCCAGGACCACGCTGGCTGGCCTGCAGGCACCAAGTTGGCCTGCGTGCTGTCGCTGGTGTGGCTCCACGGTCCTTCCTCTAGGCTTTCAAGCCCTTGTACATATTCAGGTGTTTTACCTGGAAAGGGTGGGAACAGTTCAGCAGCAGCTGGCCTGGGGCTCAGCTCACGTTTACTCACAGATGCCTCGGCACGGTCCCCCAGCTTTGCAATGAGGACGCTCCTTGCGTGGGGGTTGGGTTGCTGGCTGTATGGGAGATGGTTCCCCACCTCTGACCAATTTCAGAATTGTTTACCACTGGAGCAAGTGCCGTGATAGGGTTTTCCTCTGTATAACTCGTGGGTTCACTTTTTTTTTCTTTTATGTTTCAAGTTAGATGTTATTCCTCTTTTATGTATTTATAGATATAAGCATGGAAATAATTCATTCCTATAAATACATCTGTGTGACGGGAAGAACTTTTTTCTGTTTTATTTTTAAATTTTATTTTTTAAAATTTTGAAATTTTATTTATTTTTTTATACAGCACGTTATTATTAGTTATGTATTTTATGCATATACATGTATACAGGTCAATCCCAAACTCCCAACTCATCCCACCACCACCACCCCATGGCTTCCCACACTTGGTGTCCATACGTTTGTTCTCTACCTCTGTGTCTCTATTTCTTCCCTGCAAACCAGTTCATCTGTACCATTTTTAGGCTCCACATATATGCATTAATATACAATATTTGTTTTCCTCTTTCTGACTTACTTCATTCTGTATGACAGTCTCTCGATCCATCGATGTCTCTACAAATGACCCAGTTTCATTCCTTTTTATGGCCGAGTCATATTCCATTTTATATATGTACCACATCTTTATCCATTCATCTGTCTGTGGGCATTTAGGTTGCTTCCATTACCTGGCTATTGTAAATAGTGCTGCAACGAACATTGTGGTGAATGTGCCTTTTTGAAATACGGTTTTCTCTGGGTATATGCCCAGAAGTGGGATTGCTCGATCAGATGGTAATTCTATTTCTAGTTTTTTTAAGGAAACTCCATACTGTTCTCCATAGGGACTGTATCAATTTACATTCCCACCAATAGTGGAAGAGGGCTCCTTTTGTCCACACCCTCCCCAGAATTGGTTGTTTGTAGATTTTCTGATGATGCCGATTCTAACAGGTGTGAGGTGATACCTCATTGTAGTTTTGATTTGCATTTCTCTAATAATTAGTGCTGTTGAGCAGCTTTTCATGTGTGTCTTGGCCATCTCTCTGTCTCCTTTGAAAAAACGTCTCTTTAGATCTTCTGCCCATTTTTTGGGGGTCTGTTTGTTTTTTAATATTAAGCTGCATGAGCTGTTTATATATATTGGAGATTACACCTCTGTCCATTGATTCGTCTGCAACGATTTTCGCCCATTCTGAGGGATGCCTTTTTCCATTCCCGTGTTTTTTAACAAAAAAGGAAAGAAAGGAAAAGAAGCAGAACACGAATGTGCGTAAAATATGCCTTTTGAAACGGTCGTTTTGAAATATGGACGTCCTTTGAATTTTTTGGTCGATATGTGACCCCAGGATTTGTTTTCAGGGCAGGTGTCATTTACAGGCCTGCAATGATTTTGAATATCAACTGACCATTAGCGTTGGGATTAAAGCTGCTGTTGTGTGAAACGGCCACAAGGTGGCAGCAGTTCACCCTTACCAAATCTGGTTACTAGGGCAAGAGAGCCTCAGTGGAAGTGGTGTTCTAGATTGGAGTTTAGAATGGAATGTGCCAGGAGAAAGCCCCTCACGTTTGTCTCACTACTTCTTGTTCGTGTTTTTAATTTAATTTTTTTTTTTATTTTTTATTACAGCAAGTTTGATTACAATGTTTGGCTTGTTGTAGGTGTGGAAGATGTGGTTCTTTTACACATATACAGATGACTGTTCTTCTTGGGATCCTTTTCCCATGTACGTTATGACAGAATGTTGAGTAGTCCTCTCTTGGTATTCTGTAGGTCTTTGGTGATTATATATGTCACCTGTGTTTGTATATGTCTGTTAACCCCGATATCGTAATGAAACCAATCCTCACACCTTTCCATTGGTGAACCATAAGTTTGTTTAATGAATCTGTGATTGCCCTTCTCCGTGGAAATATCTGCCCTGGTATCCATTTTTAGGTAACACCTATAAGGGATATGATACGATATGTGTCTTTCACTTTCTGACTTACTACAAGTCACGTGATTACTTCTAGACTCATCTACGGTGCTGCAAATGGCATTGTGTCCTTTTTTCCCTTGGCTTCTCTTCTGCCTTAGCGGGGTCCATTTTCAACAATGTGATTCCCTGAGGGTTGTGGATTAGCTGACCTGGGCAGCCTTACCCTGCCGGCCCGCCCTCCCCAGGTGTGCCTCGTTGAGGTCAATATAAACAGAGCTCCAGGCAGCAATAGCCCCTGAAGCTGTGCCTGACTCCATATTCTCTGCCCCGTCAGCAGTCTCGGGGCTGTGCTGGTGGGAGGGAGTGAGGGGCCACAGCTTTGTGGGTGGCCCGGTGTGAGTGGGGTTCTGCTGGCCTTTCTGCAGGAGTTGCCAGGCTGCCACCTGTAAAGAAGAGGATGTGTCACCCATACCTTCCGCTGGAATTTCTCTCCGGACAGAGGTGAGGAAGGAAAAAAGCAGTGGGGGCCGGGACAGGAGGGGTATCTCAGGCAGGGCAATGGAAAGCTTCTGGAAGAGCGCCAGGGTCCAGGACCACGCTGGCTGGCCTGCAGGCACCAAGTTGGCCTGCGTGCTGTCGCTGGTGTGGCTCCACGGTCCTTCCTCTAGGCTTTCAAGCCCTTGTACATATTCAGGTGTTTTACCTGGAAAGGGTGGGAACAGTTCAGCAGCAGCTGGCCTGGGGCTCAGCTCACGTTTACTCACAGATGCCTCGGCACGGTCCCCCAGCTTTGCAATGAGGACGCTCCTTGCGTGGGGGTTGGGTTGCTGGCTGTATGGGAGATGGTTCCCCACCTCTGACCAATTTCAGAATTGTTTACCACTGGAGCAAGTGCCGTGATAGGGTTTTCCTCTGTATAACTCGTGGGTTCACTTTTTTTTTCTTTTATGTTTCAAGTTAGATGTTATTCCTCTTTTATGTATTTATAGATATAAGCATGGAAATAATTCATTCCTATAAATACATCTGTGTGACGGGAAGAACTTTTTTCTGTTTTATTTTTAAATTTTATTTTTTAAAATTTTGAAATTTTATTTATTTTTTTATACAGCACGTTATTATTAGTTATGTATTTTATGCATATACATGTATACAGGTCAATCCCAAACTCCCAACTCATCCCACCACCACCACCCCATGGCTTCCCACACTTGGTGTCCATACGTTTGTTCTCTACCTCTGTGTCTCTATTTCTTCCCTGCAAACCAGTTCATCTGTACCATTTTTAGGCTCCACATATATGCATTAATATACAATATTTGTTTTCCTCTTTCTGACTTACTTCATTCTGTATGACAGTCTCTCGATCCATCGATGTCTCTACAAATGACCCAGTTTCATTCCTTTTTATGGCCGAGTCATATTCCATTTTATATATGTACCACATCTTTATCCATTCATCTGTCTGTGGGCATTTAGGTTGCTTCCATTACCTGGCTATTGTAAATAGTGCTGCAACGAACATTGTGGTGAATGTGCCTTTTTGAAATACGGTTTTCTCTGGGTATATGCCCAGAAGTGGGATTGCTGGATCAGATGGTAATTCTATTTCTAGTTTTTTTAAGGAAACTCCATACTGTTCTCCATAGGGACTGTATCAATTTACATTCCCACCAATAGTGGAAGAGGGCTCCTTTTGTCCACACCCTCCCCAGAATTGGTTGTTTGTAGATTTTCTGATGATGCCGATTCTAACAGGTGTGAGGTGATACCTCATTGTAGTTTTGATTTGCATTTCTCTAATAATTTGTGCTGTTGAGCAGCTTTTCATGTGCGTCTTGGCCATCTCTGTGTCTCCTTTGAAGAAACGTCTCTTTAGATCTTCTGCCCATTTTTTTTGGGTTGTTTGTTTTATTAATATTAAGCTGCATGAGCTGTTTATATATATTGGAGATTACACCTCTGTCCATTGATTCGTCTGCAACGATTTTCGCCCATTCTGAGGGATGCCTTTTTCCATTCCCGTGTTTTTTAACAAAAAAGGAAAGAAAGGAAAAGAAGCAGAACACTAATGTGTGTAAAATATGCCTTTTGAAACGGTCGTTTTGAAATATGGACGTCCTTTGAATTTTTTGGTCGATATGTGACCCCAGGATTTGTTTTCAGGGCAGGTGTCATTTACAGGCCTGCAATGATTTTGAATATCAACTGACCATTAGCGTTGGGATTAAAGCTGCTGTTGTGTGAAACGGCCACAAGGTGGCAGCAGTTCACCCTTACCAAATCTGGTTACTAGGGCAAGAGAGCCTCAGTGGAAGTGGTGTTCTAGATTGGAGTTTAGAATGGAATGTGCCAGGAGAAAGCCCCTCACGTTTGTCTCACTACTTCTTGTTCGTGTTTTTAATTTAATTTTTTTTTTATTTTTTATTACAGCAAGTTTGATTACAATGTTTGGCTTGTTGTAGGTGTGGAAGATGTGGTTCTTTTACACATATACAGATGACTGTTCTTCTTGGGATCCTTTTCCCATGTACGTTATGACAGAATGTTGAGTAGTCCTCTCTTGGTATTCTGTAGGTCTTTGGTGATTATATATGTCACCTGTGTTTGTATATGTCTGTTAACCCCGATATCGTAATGAAACCAATCCTCACACCTTTCCATTGGTGAACCATAAGTTTGTTTAATGAATCTGTGATTGCCCTTCTCCGTGGAAATATCTGCCCTGGTATCCATTTTTAGGTAACACCTAAAAGTGATATGATACGATATGTCTTTTTCACTTTCTGACTTACTACAAGTCACGTGATTACTTCTAGACTCATCTACGGTGCTGCAAATGGCATTGTGTCCTTTTTTCCCTTGGCTTCTCTTCTGCCTTAGCGGGGTCCATTTTCAACAATGTGATTCCCTGAGGGTTGTGGATTAGCTGACCTGGGCAGCCTTACCCTGCCGGCCCGCCCTCCCCAGGTGTGCCTCGTTGAGGTCAATATAAACAGCGCTCCAGGCAGCAATAGCCCCTGAAGCTGTGCCTGACTCCATATTCTCTGCCCCGTCAGCAGTCTCGGGGCTGTTCTGGTGGGAGGGAGTGAGGGGCCACAGCTTTGTGGGTGGCCCGGTGTGAGTGGGGTTCTGCTGGCCTTTCTGCAGGAGTTGCCAGGCTGCCGCCTGTAAAGAAGAGGATGTGTCACCCATACCTTCCGCTGGAATTTCTCTCCGGACAGAGGTGAGGAAGGAAAAAAGCAGTGGGGGCCGGGACAGGAGGGGTATCTCAGGCAGGGCAATGGAAAGCTTCTGGAAGAGCGCCAGGGTCCAGGACCACGCTGGCTGGCCTGCAGGCACCAAGTTGGCCTGCGTGCTGTCGCTGGTGTGGCTCCACGGTCCTTCCTCTAGGCTTTCAAGCCCTTGTACATATTCAGGTGTTTTACCTGGAAAGGGTGGGAACAGTTCAGCAGCAGCTGGCCTGGGGCTCAGCTCACGTTTACTCACAGATGCCTCGGCACGGTCCCCCAGCTTTGCAATGAGGACGCTCCTTGCGTGGGGGTTGGGTTGCTGGCTGTATGGGAGATGGTTCCCCACCTCTGACCAATTTCAGAATTGTTTACCACTGGAGCAAGTGCCGTGATAGGGTTTTCCTCTGTATAACTCGTGGGTTCACTTTTTTTTTTCTTTTATGTTTCAAGTTAGATGTTATTCCTCTTTTATGTATTTATAGATATAAGCATGGAAATAATTCATTCCTATAAATACATCTGTGTGACGGGAAGAACTTTTTTCTGTTTTATTTTTAAATTTTATTTTTTAAAATTTTGAAATTTTATTTATTTTTTTATACAGCACGTTATTATTAGTTATGTATTTTATGCATATACATGTATACAGGTCAATCCCAAACTCCCAACTCATCCCACCACCACCACCCCATGGCTTCCCACACTTGGTGTCCATACGTTTGTTCTCTACCTCTGTGTCTCTATTTCTTCCCTGCAAACCAGTTCATCTGTACCATTTTTAGGCTCCACATATATGCATTAATAGACAATATTTGTTTTCCTCTTTCTGACTTACTTCATTCTGTATGACAGTCTCTCGATCCATCGATGTCTCTACAAATGACCCAGTTTCATTCCTTTTTATGGCCGAGTCATATTCCATTTTATATATGTACCACATCTTTATCCATTCATCTGTCTGTGGGCATTTAGGTTGCTTCCATTACCTGGCTATTGTAAATAGTGCTGCAACGAACATTGTGGTGAATGTGCCTTTTTGAAATACGGTTTTCTCTGGGTATATGCCCAGAAGTGGGATTGCTCGATCAGATGGTAATTCTATTTCTAGTTTTTTTAAGGAAACTCCATACTGTTCTCCATAGGGACTGTATCAATTTACATTCCCACCAATAGTGGAAGAGGGCTCCTTTTGTCCACACCCTCCCCAGAATTGGTTGTTTGTAGATTTTCTGATGATGCCGATTCTAACAGGTGTGAGGTGATACCTCATTGTAGTTTTGATTTGCATTTCTCTAATAATTAGTGCTGTTGAGCAGCTTTTCATGTGTGTCTTGGCCATCTCTCTGTCTCCTTTGAAAAAACGTCTCTTTAGATCTTCTGCCCATTTTTTGGGGGTCTGTTTGTTTTTTAATATTAAGCTGCATGAGCTGTTTATATATATTGGAGATTACACCTCTGTCCATTGATTCGTCTGCAACGATTTTCGCCCATTCTGAGGGATGCCTTTTTCCATTCCCGTGTTTTTTAACAAAAAAGGAAAGAAAGGAAAAGAAGCAGAACACGAATGTGCGTAAAATATGCCTTTTGAAACGGTCGTTTTGAAATATGGACGTCCTTTGAATTTTTTGGTCGATATGTGACCCCAGGATTTGTTTTCAGGGCAGGTGTCATTTACAGGCCTGCAATGATTTTGAATATCAACTGACCATTAGCGTTGGGATTAAAGCTGCTGTTGTGTGAAACGGCCACAAGGTGGCAGCAGTTCACCCTTACCAAATCTGGTTACTAGGGCAAGAGAGCCTCAGTGGAAGTGGTGTTCTAGATTGGAGTTTAGAATGGAATGTGCCAGGAGAAAGCCCCTCACGTTTGTCTCACTACTTCTTGTTCGTGTTTTTAATTTAATTTTTTTTTTTATTTTTTATTACAGCAAGTTTGATTACAATGTTTGGCTTGTTGTAGGTGTGGAAGATGTGGTTCTTTTACACATATACAGATGACTGTTCTTCTTGGGATCCTTTTCCCATGTACGTTATGACAGAATGTTGAGTAGTCCTCTCTTGGTATTCTGTAGGTCTTTGGTGATTATATATGTCACCTGTGTTTGTATATGTCTGTTAACCCCGATATCGTAATGAAACCAATCCTCACACCTTTCCATTGGTGAACCATAAGTTTGTTTAATGAATCTGTGATTGCCCTTCTCCGTGGAAATATCTGTCCTGGTATCCATTTTTAGGTAACACCTATAAGTGATATGATACGATATGTGTCTTTCACTTTCTGACTTACTACAAGTCACGTGATTACTTCTAGACTCATCTACGGTGCTGCAAATGGCATTGTGTCCTTTTTTCCCTTGGCTTCTCTTCTGCCTTAGCGGGGTCCATTTTCAACAATGTGATTCCCTGAGGGTTGTGGATTAGCTGACCTGGGCAGCCTTACCCTGCCGGCCCGCCCTCCCCAGGTGTGCCTCGTTGAGGTCAATATAAACAGAGCTCCAGGCAGCAATAGCCCCTGAAGCTGTGCCTGACTCCATATTCTCTGCCCCGTCAGCAGTCTCGGGGCTGTGCTGGTGGGAGGGAGTGAGGGGCCACAGCTTTGTGGGTGACCCGGTGTGAGTGGGGTTCTGCTGGCCTTTCTGCAGGAGTTGCCAGGCTGCCGCCTGTAAAGAAGAGGATGTGTCACCCATACCTTCCGCTGGAATTTCTCTCCGGACAGAGGTGAGGAAGGAAAAAAGCAGTGGGGGCCGGGACAGGAGGGGTATCTCAGGCAGGGCAATGGAAAGCTTCTGGAAGAGCGCCAGGGTCCAGGACCACGCTGGCTGGCCTGCAGGCACCAAGTTGGCCTGCGTGCTGTCGCTGGTGTGGCTCCACGGTCCTTCCTCTAGGCTTTCAAGCCCTTGTACATATTCAGGTGTTTTACCTGGAAAGGGTGGGAACAGTTCAGCAGCAGCTGGCCTGGGGCTCAGCTCACGTTTACTCACAGATGCCTCGGCACGGTCCCCCAGCTTTGCAATGAGGACGCTCCTTGCGTGGGGGTTGGGTTGCTGGCTGTATGGGAGATGGTTCCCCACCTCTGACCAATTTCAGAATTGTTTACCACTGGAGCAAGTGCCGTGATAGGGTTTTCCTCTGTATAACTCGTGGGTTCACTTTTTTTTTCTTTTATGTTTCAAGTTAGATGTTATTCCTCTTTTATGTATTTATAGATATAAGCATGGAAATAATTCATTCCTATAAATACATCTGTGTGACGGGAAGAACTTTTTTCTGTTTTATTTTTAAATTTTATTTTTTAAAATTTTGAAATTTTATTTATTTTTTTTATACAGCACGTTATTATTAGTTATGTATTTTATGCATATACATGTATACAGGTCAATCCCAAACTCCCAACTCATCCCACCACCACCACCCCATGGCTTCCCACACTTGGTGTCCATACGTTTGTTCTCTACCTCTGTGTCTCTATTTCTTCCCTGCAAACCAGTTCATCTGTACCATTTTTAGGCTCCACATATATGCATTAATAGACAATATTTGTTTTCCTCTTTCTGACTTACTTCATTCTGTATGACAGTCTCTCGATCCATCGATGTCTCTACAAATGACCCAGTTTCATTCCTTTTTATGGCCGAGTCATATTCCATTTTATATATGTACAACATCTTTATCCATTCATCTGTCTGTGGGCATTTAGGTTGCTTCCATTACCTGGCTATTGTAAATAGTGCTGCAACGAACATTGTGGTGAATGTGCCTTTTTGAAATACGGTTTTCTCTGGGTATATGCCCAGAAGTGGGATTGCTCGATCAGATGGTAATTCTATTTCTAGTTTTTTTAAGGAAACTCCATACTGTTCTCCATAGGGACTGTATCAATTTACATTCCCACCAATAGTGGAAGAGGGCTCCTTTTGTCCACACCCTCCCCAGAATTGGTTGTTTGTAGATTTTCTGATGATGCCGATTCTAACAGGTGTGAGGTGATACCTCATTGTAGTTTTGATTTGCATTTCTCTAATAATTAGTGCTGTTGAGCAGCTTTTCATGTGTGTCTTGGCCATCTCTCTGTCTCCTTTGAAAAAACGTCTCTTTAGATCTTCTGCCCATTTTTTGGGGGTCTGTTTGTTTTTTAATATTAAGCTGCATGAGCTGTTTATATATATTGGAGATTACACCTCTGTCCATTGATTCGTCTGCAACCATTTTCGCCCATTCTGAGGGATGCCTTTTTCCATTCCCGTGTTTTTTAACAAAAAAGGAAAGAAAGGAAAAGAAGCAGAACACGAATGTGCGTAAAATATGCCTTTTGAAACGGTCGTTTTGAAATATGGACGTCCTTTGAATTTTTTGGTCGATATGTGACCCCAGGATTTGTTTTCAGGGCAGGTGTCATTTACAGGCCTGCAATGATTTTGAATATCAACTGACCATTAGCGTTGGGATTAAAGCTGCTGTTGTGTGAAACGGCCACAAGGTGGCAGCAGTTCACCCTTACCAAATCTGGTTACTAGGGCAAGAGAGCCTCAGTGGAAGTGGTGTTCTAGATTGGAGTTTAGAATGGAATGTGCCAGGAGAAAGCCCCTCACGTTTGTCTCACTACTTCTTGTTCGTGTTTTTAATTTATTTTTTTTTTTATTTTTTATTACAGCAAGTTTGATTACAATGTTTGGCTTGTTGTAGGTGTGGAAGATGTGGTTCTTTTACACATATACAGATGACTGTTCTTCTTGGGATCCTTTTCCCATGTACGTTATGACAGAATGTTGAGTAGTCCTCTCTTGGTATTCTGTAGGTCTTTGGTGATTATATATGTCACCTGTGTTTGTATATGTCTGTTAACCCCGATATCGTAATGAAACCAATCCTCACACCTTTCCATTGGTGAACCATAAGTTTGTTTAATGAATCTGTGATTGCCCTTCTCCGTGGAAATATCTGTCCTGGTATCCATTTTTAGGTAACACCTATAAGTGATATGATACGATATGTGTCTTTCACTTTCTGACTTACTACAAGTCACGTGATTACTTCTAGACTCATCTACGGTGCTGCAAATGGCATTGTGTCCTTTTTTCCCTTGGCTTCTCTTCTGCCTTAGCGGGGTCCATTTTCAACAATGTGATTCCCTGAGGGTTGTGGATTAGCTGACCTGGGCAGCCTTACCCTGCCGGCCCGCCCTCCCCAGGTGTGCCTCGTTGAGGTCAATATAAACAGAGCTCCAGGCAGCAATAGCCCCTGAAGCTGTGCCTGACTCCATATTCTCTGCCCCGTCAGCAGTCTCGGGGCTGTGCTGGTGGGAGGGAGTGAGGGGCCACAGCTTTGTGGGTGGCCCGGTGTGAGTGGGGTTCTGCTGGCCTTTCTGCAGGAGTTGCCAGGCTGCCGCCTGTAAAGAAGAGGATGTGTCACCCATACCTTCCGCTGGAATTTCTCTCCGGACAGAGGTGAGGAAGGAAAAAAGCAGTGGGGGCCGGGACAGGAGGGGTATCTCAGGCAGGGCAATGGAAAGCTTCTGGAAGAGCGCCAGGGTCCAGGACCACGCTGGCAGGCCTGCAGGCACCAAGTTGGCCTGCGTGCTGTCGCTGGTGTGGCTCCACGGTCCTTCCTCTAGGCTTTCAAGCCCTTGTACATATTCAGGTGTTTTACCTGGAAAGGGTGGGAACAGTTCAGCAGCAGCTGGCCTGGGGCTCAGCTCACGTTTACTCACAGATGCCTCGGCACGGTCCCCCAGCTTTGCAATGAGGACGCTCCTTGCGTGGGGGTTGGGTTGCTGGCTGTATGGGAGATGGTTCCCCACCTCTGACCAATTTCAGAATTGTTTACCACTGGAGCAAGTGCCGTGATAGGGTTTTCCTCTGTATAACTCGTGGGTTCACTTTTTTTTTCTTTTATGTTTCAAGTTAGATGTTATTCCTCTTTTATGTATTTATAGATATAAGCATGGAAATAATTCATTCCTATAAATACATCTGTGTGACGGGAAGAACTTTTTTCTGTTTTATTTTTAAATTTTATTTTTTAAAATTTTGAAATTTTATTTATTTTTTTTATACAGCACGTTATTATTAGTTATGTATTTTATGCATATACATGTATACAGGTCAATCCCAAACTCCCAACTCATCCCACCACCACCACCCCATGGCTTCCCACACTTGGTGTCCATACGTTTGTTCTCTACCTCTGTGTCTCTATTTCTTCCCTGCAAACCAGTTCATCTGTACCATTTTTAGGCTCCACATATATGCATTAATAGACAATATTTGTTTTCCTCTTTCTGACTTACTTCATTCTGTATGACAGTCTCTCGATCCATCGATGTCTCTACAAATGACCCAGTTTCATTCCTTTTTATGGCCGAGTCATATTCCATTTTATATATGTACCACATCTTTATCCATTCATCTGTCTGTGGGCATTTAGGTTGCTTCCATTACCTGGCTATTGTAAATAGTGCTGCAACGAACATTGTGGTGAATGTGCCTTTTTGAAATACGGTTTTCTCTGGGTATATGCCCAGAAGTGGGATTGCTCGATCAGATGGTAATTCTATTTCTAGTTTTTTTAAGGAAACTCCATACTGTTCTCCATAGGGACTGTATCAATTTACATTCCCACCAATAGTGGAAGAGGGCTCCTTTTGTCCACACCCTCCCCAGAATTGGTTGTTTGTAGATTTTCTGATGATGCCGATTCTAACAGGTGTGAGGTGATACCTCATTGTAGTTTTGATTTGCATTTCTCTAATAATTTGTGCTGTTGAGCAGCTTTTCATGTGCGTCTTGGCCATCTCTGTGTCTCCTTTGAAGAAACGTCTCTTTAGATCTTCTGCCCATTTTTTTTGGGTTGTTTGTTTTATTAATATTAAGCTGCATGAGCTGTTTATATATATTGGAGATTACACCTCTGTCCATTGATTCGTCTGCAACGATTTTCGCCCATTCTGAGGGATGCCTTTTTCCATTCCCGTGTTTTTTAACAAAAAAGGAAAGAAAGGAAAAGAAGCAGAACACTAATGTGTGTAAAATATGCCTTTTGAAACGGTCGTTTTGAAATATGGACGTCCTTTGAATTTTTTGGTCGATATGTGACCCCAGGATTTGTTTTCAGGGCAGGTGTCATTTACAGGCCTGCAATGATTTTGAATATCAACTGACCATTAGCGTTGGGATTAAAGCTGCTGTTGTGTGAAACGGCCACAAGGTGGCAGCAGTTCACCCTTACCAAATCTGGTTACTAGGGCAAGAGAGCCTCAGTGGAAGTGGTGTTCTAGATTGGAGTTTAGAATGGAATGTGCCAGGAGAAAGCCCCTCACGTTTGTCTCACTACTTCTTGTTCGTGTTTTTAATTTAATTTTTTTTTATTTTTTATTACAGCAAGTTTGATTACAATGTTTGGCTTGTTGTAGGTGTGGAAGATGTGGTTCTTTTACACATATACAGATGACTGTTCTTCTTGGGATCCTTTTCCCATGTACGTTATGACAGAATGTTGAGTAGTCCTCTCTTGGTATTCTGTAGGTCTTTGGTGATTATATATGTCACCTGTGTTTGTATATGTCTGTTAACCCCGATATCGTAATGAAACCAATCCTCACACCTTTCCATTGGTGAACCATAAGTTTGTTTAATGAATCTGTGATTGCCCTTCTCCGTGGAAATATCTGCCCTGGTATCCATTTTTAGGTAACACCTAAAAGTGATATGATACGATATGTCTTTTTCACTTTCTGACTTACTACAAGTCACGTGATTACTTCTAGACTCATCTACGGTGCTGCAAATGGCATTGTGTCCTTTTTTCCCTTGGCTTCTCTTCTGCCTTAGCGGGGTCCATTTTCAACAATGTGATTCCCTGAGGGTTGTGGATTAGCTGACCTGGGCAGCCTTACCCTGCCGGCCCGCCCTCCCCAGGTGTGCCTCGTTGAGGTCAATATAAACAGAGCTCCAGGCAGCAATAGCCCCTGAAGCTGTGCCTGACTCCATATTCTCTGCCCCGTCAGCAGTCTCGGGGCTGTGCTGGTGGGAGGGAGTGAGGGGCCACAGCTTTGTGGGTGGCCCGGTGTGAGTGGGGTTCTGCTGGCCTTTCTGCAGGAGTTGCCAGGCTGCCGCCTGTAAAGAAGAGGATGTGTCACCCATACCTTCCGCTGGAATTTCTCTCCGGACAGAGGTGAGGAAGGAAAAAAGCAGTGGGGGCCGGGACAGGAGGGGTATCTCAGGCAGGGCAATGGAAAGCTTCTGGAAGAGCGCCAGGGTCCAGGACCACGCTGGCTGGCCTGCAGGCACCAAGTTGGCCTGCGTGCTGTCGCTGGTGTGGCTCCACGGTCCTTCCTCTAGGCTTTCAAGCCCTTGTACATATTCAGGTGTTTTACCTGGAAAGGGTGGGAACAGTTCAGCAGCAGCTGGCCTGGGGCTCAGCTCACGTTTACTCACAGATGCCTCGGCACGGTCCCCCAGCTTTGCAATGAGGACGCTCCTTGCGTGGGGGTTGGGTTGCTGGCTGTATGGGAGATGGTTCCCCACCTCTGACCAATTTCAGAATTGTTTACCACTGGAGCAAGTGCCGTGATAGGGTTTTCCTCTGTATAACTCGTGGGTTCACTTTTTTTTTCTTTTATGTTTCAAGTTAGATGTTATTCCTCTTTTATGTATTTATAGATATAAGCATGGAAATAATTCATTCCTATAAATACATCTGTGTGACGGGAAGAACTTTTTTCTGTTTTATTTTTAAATTTTATTTTTTAAAATTTTGAAATTTTATTTATTTTTTTATACAGCACGTTATTATTAGTTATGTATTTTATGCATATACATGTATACAGGTCAATCCCAAACTCCCAACTCATCCCACCACCACCACCCCATGGCTTCCCACACTTGGTGTCCATACGTTTGTTCTCTACCTCTGTGTCTCTATTTCTTCCCTGCAAACCAGTTCATCTGTACCATTTTTAGGCTCCACATATATGCATTAATATACAATATTTGTTTTCCTCTTTCTGACTTACTTCATTCTGTATGACAGTCTCTCGATCCATCGATGTCTCTACAAATGACCCAGTTTCATTCCTTTTTATGGCCGAGTCATATTCCATTTTATATATGTACCACATCTTTATCCATTCATCTGTCTGTGGGCATTTAGGTTGCTTCCATTACCTGGCTATTGTAAATAGTGCTGCAACGAACATTGTGGTGAATGTGCCTTTTTGAAATACGGTTTTCTCTGGGTATATGCCCAGAAGTGGGATTGCTCGATCAGATGGTAATTCTATTTCTAGTTTTTTTAAGGAAACTCCATACTGTTCTCCATAGGGACTGTATCAATTTACATTCCCACCAATAGTGGAAGAGGGCTCCTTTTGTCCACACCCTCCCCAGAATTGGTTGTTTGTAGATTTTCTGATGATGCCGATTCTAACAGGTGTGAGGTGATACCTCATTGTAGTTTTGATTTGCATTTCTCTAATAATTAGTGCTGTTGAGCAGCTTTTCATGTGTGTCTTGGCCATCTCTCTGTCTCCTTTGAAAAAACGTCTCTTTAGATCTTCTGCCCATTTTTTGGGGGTCTGTTTGTTTTTTAATATTAAGCTGCATGAGCTGTTTATATATATTGGAGATTACACCTCTGTCCATTGATTCGTCTGCAACGATTTTCGCCCATTCTGAGGGATGCCTTTTTCCATTCCCGTGTTTTTTAACAAAAAAGGAAAGAAAGGAAAAGAAGCAGAACACGAATGTGCGTAAAATATGCCTTTTGAAACGGTCGTTTTGAAATATGGACGTCCTTTGAATTTTTTGGTCGATATGTGACCCCAGGATTTGTTTTCAGGGCAGGTGTCATTTACAGGCCTGCAATGATTTTGAATATCAACTGACCATTAGCGTTGGGATTAAAGCTGCTGTTGTGTGAAACGGCCACAAGGTGGCAGCAGTTCACCCTTACCAAATCTGGTTACTAGGGCAAGAGAGCCTCAGTGGAAGTGGTGTTCTAGATTGGAGTTTAGAATGGAATGTGCCAGGAGAAAGCCCCTCACGTTTGTCTCACTACTTCTTGTTCGTGTTTTTAATTTAATTTTTTTTTTTATTTTTTATTACAGCAAGTTTGATTACAATGTTTGGCTTGTTGTAGGTGTGGAAGATGTGGTTCTTTTACACATATACAGATGACTGTTCTTCTTGGGATCCTTTTCCCATGTACGTTATGACAGAATGTTGAGTAGTCCTCTCTTGGTATTCTGTAGGTCTTTGGTGATTATATATGTCACCTGTGTTTGTATATGTCTGTTAACCCCGATATCGTAATGAAACCAATCCTCACACCTTTCCATTGGTGAACCATAAGTTTGTTTAATGAATCTGTGATTGCCCTTCTCCGTGGAAATATCTGCCCTGGTATCCATTTTTAGGTAACACCTATAAGGGATATGATACGATATGTGTCTTTCACTTTCTGACTTACTACAAGTCACGTGATTACTTCTAGACTCATCTACGGTGCTGCAAATGGCATTGTGTCCTTTTTTCCCTTGGCTTCTCTTCTGCCTTAGCGGGGTCCATTTTCAACAATGTGATTCCCTGAGGGTTGTGGATTAGCTGACCTGGGCAGCCTTACCCTGCCGGCCCGCCCTCCCCAGGTGTGCCTCGTTGAGGTCAATATAAACAGAGCTCCAGGCAGCAATAGCCCCTGAAGCTGTGCCTGACTCCATATTCTCTGCCCCGTCAGCAGTCTCGGGGCTGTGCTGGTGGGAGGGAGTGAGGGGCCACAGCTTTGTGGGTGGCCCGGTGTGAGTGGGGTTCTGCTGGCCTTTCTGCAGGAGTTGCCAGGCTGCCACCTGTAAAGAAGAGGATGTGTCACCCATACCTTCCGCTGGAATTTCTCTCCGGACAGAGGTGAGGAAGGAAAAAAGCAGTGGGGGCCGGGACAGGAGGGGTATCTCAGGCAGGGCAATGGAAAGCTTCTGGAAGAGCGCCAGGGTCCAGGACCACGCTGGCTGGCCTGCAGGCACCAAGTTGGCCTGCGTGCTGTCGCTGGTGTGGCTCCACGGTCCTTCCTCTAGGCTTTCAAGCCCTTGTACATATTCAGGTGTTTTACCTGGAAAGGGTGGGAACAGTTCAGCAGCAGCTGGCCTGGGGCTCAGCTCACGTTTACTCACAGATGCCTCGGCACGGTCCCCCAGCTTTGCAATGAGGACGCTCCTTGCGTGGGGGTTGGGTTGCTGGCTGTATGGGAGATGGTTCCCCACCTCTGACCAATTTCAGAATTGTTTACCACTGGAGCAAGTGCCGTGATAGGGTTTTCCTCTGTATAACTCGTGGGTTCACTTTTTTTTTCTTTTATGTTTCAAGTTAGATGTTATTCCTCTTTTATGTATTTATAGATATAAGCATGGAAATAATTCATTCCTATAAATACATCTGTGTGACGGGAAGAACTTTTTTCTGTTTTATTTTTAAATTTTATTTTTTAAAATTTTGAAATTTTATTTATTTTTTTATACAGCACGTTATTATTAGTTATGTATTTTATGCATATACATGTATACAGGTCAATCCCAAACTCCCAACTCATCCCACCACCACCACCCCATGGCTTCCCACACTTGGTGTCCATACGTTTGTTCTCTACCTCTGTGTCTCTATTTCTTCCCTGCAAACCAGTTCATCTGTACCATTTTTAGGCTCCACATATATGCATTAATATACAATATTTGTTTTCCTCTTTCTGACTTACTTCATTCTGTATGACAGTCTCTCGATCCATCGATGTCTCTACAAATGACCCAGTTTCATTCCTTTTTATGGCCGAGTCATATTCCATTTTATATATGTACCACATCTTTATCCATTCATCTGTCTGTGGGCATTTAGGTTGCTTCCATTACCTGGCTATTGTAAATAGTGCTGCAACGAACATTGTGGTGAATGTGCCTTTTTGAAATACGGTTTTCTCTGGGTATATGCCCAGAAGTGGGATTGCTGGATCAGATGGTAATTCTATTTCTAGTTTTTTTAAGGAAACTCCATACTGTTCTCCATAGGGACTGTATCAATTTACATTCCCACCAATAGTGGAAGAGGGCTCCTTTTGTCCACACCCTCCCCAGAATTGGTTGTTTGTAGATTTTCTGATGATGCCGATTCTAACAGGTGTGAGGTGATACCTCATTGTAGTTTTGATTTGCATTTCTCTAATAATTTGTGCTGTTGAGCAGCTTTTCATGTGCGTCTTGGCCATCTCTGTGTCTCCTTTGAAGAAACGTCTCTTTAGATCTTCTGCCCATTTTTTTTGGGTTGTTTGTTTTATTAATATTAAGCTGCATGAGCTGTTTATATATATTGGAGATTACACCTCTGTCCATTGATTCGTCTGCAACGATTTTCGCCCATTCTGAGGGATGCCTTTTTCCATTCCCGTGTTTTTTAACAAAAAAGGAAAGAAAGGAAAAGAAGCAGAACACTAATGTGTGTAAAATATGCCTTTTGAAACGGTCGTTTTGAAATATGGACGTCCTTTGAATTTTTTGGTCGATATGTGACCCCAGGATTTGTTTTCAGGGCAGGTGTCATTTACAGGCCTGCAATGATTTTGAATATCAACTGACCATTAGCGTTGGGATTAAAGCTGCTGTTGTGTGAAACGGCCACAAGGTGGCAGCAGTTCACCCTTACCAAATCTGGTTACTAGGGCAAGAGAGCCTCAGTGGAAGTGGTGTTCTAGATTGGAGTTTAGAATGGAATGTGCCAGGAGAAAGCCCCTCACGTTTGTCTCACTACTTCTTGTTCGTGTTTTTAATTTAATTTTTTTTTTATTTTTTATTACAGCAAGTTTGATTACAATGTTTGGCTTGTTGTAGGTGTGGAAGATGTGGTTCTTTTACACATATACAGATGACTGTTCTTCTTGGGATCCTTTTCCCATGTACGTTATGACAGAATGTTGAGTAGTCCTCTCTTGGTATTCTGTAGGTCTTTGGTGATTATATATGTCACCTGTGTTTGTATATGTCTGTTAACCCCGATATCGTAATGAAACCAATCCTCACACCTTTCCATTGGTGAACCATAAGTTTGTTTAATGAATCTGTGATTGCCCTTCTCCGTGGAAATATCTGCCCTGGTATCCATTTTTAGGTAACACCTAAAAGTGATATGATACGATATGTCTTTTTCACTTTCTGACTTACTACAAGTCACGTGATTACTTCTAGACTCATCTATGGTGCTGCAAATGGCATTGTGTCCTTTTTTCCCTTGGCTTCTCTTCTGCCTTAGCGGGGTCCATTTTCAACAATGTGATTCCCTGAGGGTTGTGGATTAGCTGACCTGGGCAGCCTTACCCTGCCGGCCCGCCCTCCCCAGGTGTGCCTCGTTGAGGTCAATATAAACAGCGCTCCAGGCAGCAATAGCCCCTGAAGCTGTGCCTGACTCCATATTCTCTGCCCCGTCAGCAGTCTCGGGGCTGTTCTGGTGGGAGGGAGTGAGGGGCCACAGCTTTGTGGGTGGCCCGGTGTGAGTGGGGTTCTGCTGGCCTTTCTGCAGGAGTTGCCAGGCTGCCGCCTGTAAAGAAGAGGATGTGTCACCCATACCTTCCGCTGGAATTTCTCTCCGGACAGAGGTGAGGAAGGAAAAAAGCAGTGGGGGCCGGGACAGGAGGGGTATCTCAGGCAGGGCAATGGAAAGCTTCTGGAAGAGCGCCAGGGTCCAGGACCACGCTGGCTGGCCTGCAGGCACCAAGTTGGCCTGCGTGCTGTCGCTGGTGTGGCTCCACGGTCCTTCCTCTAGGCTTTCAAGCCCTTGTACATATTCAGGTGTTTTACCTGGAAAGGGTGGGAACAGTTCAGCAGCAGCTGGCCTGGGGCTCAGCTCACGTTTACTCACAGATGCCTCGGCACGGTCCCCCAGCTTTGCAATGAGGACGCTCCTTGCGTGGGGGTTGGGTTGCTGGCTGTATGGGAGATGGTTCCCCACCTCTGACCAATTTCAGAATTGTTTACCACTGGAGCAAGTGCCGTGATAGGGTTTTCCTCTGTATAACTCGTGGGTTCACTTTTTTTTTCTTTTATGTTTCAAGTTAGATGTTATTCCTCTTTTATGTATTTATAGATATAAGCATGGAAATAATTCATTCCTATAAATACATCTGTGTGACGGGAAGAACTTTTTTCTGTTTTATTTTTAAATTTTATTTTTTAAAATTTTGAAATTTTATTTATTTTTTTATACAGCACGTTATTATTAGTTATGTATTTTATGCATATACATGTATACAGGTCAATCCCAAACTCCCAACTCATCCCACCACCACCACCCCATGGCTTCCCACACTTGGTGTCCATACGTTTGTTCTCTACCTCTGTGTCTCTATTTCTTCCCTGCAAACCAGTTCATCTGTACCATTTTTAGGCTCCACATATATGCATTAATAGACAATATTTGTTTTCCTCTTTCTGACTTACTTCATTCTGTATGACAGTCTCTCGA
This sequence comes from Mesoplodon mirus, assembly GCF_964341445.2. Classification (NCBI taxonomy): domain Eukaryota; kingdom Metazoa; phylum Chordata; class Mammalia; order Artiodactyla; family Ziphiidae; genus Mesoplodon; species Mesoplodon mirus. The sequence goes on from NW_028295556.1 coordinate 210,793, forward strand.
TCCATCGATGTCTCTACAAATGACCCAGTTTCATTCCTTTTTATGGCCGAGTCATATTCCATTTTATATATGTACCACATCTTTATCCATTCATCTGTCTGTGGGCATTTAGGTTGCTTCCATTACCTGGCTATTGTAAATAGTGCTGCAACGAACATTGTGGTGAATGTGCCTTTTTGAAATACGGTTTTCTCTGGGTATATGCCCAGAAGTGGGATTGCTCGATCAGATGGTAATTCTATTTCTAGTTTTTTTAAGGAAACTCCATACTGTTCTCCATAGGGACTGTATCAATTTACATTCCCACCAATAGTGGAAGAGGGCTCCTTTTGTCCACACCCTCCCCAGAATTGGTTGTTTGTAGATTTTCTGATGATGCCGATTCTAACAGGTGTGAGGTGATACCTCATTGTAGTTTTGATTTGCATTTCTCTAATAATTAGTGCTGTTGAGCAGCTTTTCATGTGTGTCTTGGCCATCTCTCTGTCTCCTTTGAAAAAACGTCTCTTTAGATCTTCTGCCCATTTTTTGGGGGTCTGTTTGTTTTTTAATATTAAGCTGCATGAGCTGTTTATATATATTGGAGATTACACCTCTGTCCATTGATTCGTCTGCAACGATTTTCGCCCATTCTGAGGGATGCCTTTTTCCATTCCCGTGTTTTTTAACAAAAAAGGAAAGAAAGGAAAAGAAGCAGAACACGAATGTGCGTAAAATATGCCTTTTGAAACGGTCGTTTTGAAATATGGACGTCCTTTGAATTTTTTGGTCGATATGTGACCCCAGGATTTGTTTTCAGGGCAGGTGTCATTTACAGGCCTGCAATGATTTTGAATATCAACTGACCATTAGCGTTGGGATTAAAGCTGCTGTTGTGTGAAACGGCCACAAGGTGGCAGCAGTTCACCCTTACCAAATCTGGTTACTAGGGCAAGAGAGCCTCAGTGGAAGTGGTGTTCTAGATTGGAGTTTAGAATGGAATGTGCCAGGAGAAAGCCCCTCACGTTTGTCTCACTACTTCTTGTTCGTGTTTTTAATTTAATTTTTTTTTTTATTTTTTATTACAGCAAGTTTGATTACAATGTTTGGCTTGTTGTAGGTGTGGAAGATGTGGTTCTTTTACACATATACAGATGACTGTTCTTCTTGGGATCCTTTTCCCATGTACGTTATGACAGAATGTTGAGTAGTCCTCTCTTGGTATTCTGTAGGTCTTTGGTGATTATATATGTCACCTGTGTTTGTATATGTCTGTTAACCCCGATATCGTAATGAAACCAATCCTCACACCTTTCCATTGGTGAACCATAAGTTTGTTTAATGAATCTGTGATTGCCCTTCTCCGTGGAAATATCTGCCCTGGTATCCATTTTTAGGTAACACCTATAAGGGATATGATACGATATGTGTCTTTCACTTTCTGACTTACTACAAGTCACGTGATTACTTCTAGACTCATCTACGGTGCTGCAAATGGCATTGTGTCCTTTTTTCCCTTGGCTTCTCTTCTGCCTTAGCGGGGTCCATTTTCAACAATGTGATTCCCTGAGGGTTGTGGATTAGCTGACCTGGGCAGCCTTACCCTGCCGGCCCGCCCTCCCCAGGTGTGCCTCGTTGAGGTCAATATAAACAGAGCTCCAGGCAGCAATAGCCCCTGAAGCTGTGCCTGACTCCATATTCTCTGCCCCGTCAGCAGTCTCGGGGCTGTGCTGGTGGGAGGGAGTGAGGGGCCACAGCTTTGTGGGTGGCCCGGTGTGAGTGGGGTTCTGCTGGCCTTTCTGCAGGAGTTGCCAGGCTGCCGCCTGTAAAGAAGAGGATGTGTCACCCATACCTTCCGCTGGAATTTCTCTCCGGACAGAGGTGAGGAAGGAAAAAAGCAGTGGGGGCCGGGACAGGAGGGGTATCTCAGGCAGGGCAATGGAAAGCTTCTGGAAGAGCGCCAGGGTCCAGGACCACGCTGGCTGGCCTGCAGGCACCAAGTTGGCCTGCGTGCTGTCGCTGGTGTGGCTCCACGGTCCTTCCTCTAGGCTTTCAAGCCCTTGTACATATTCAGGTGTTTTACCTGGAAAGGGTGGGAACAGTTCAGCAGCAGCTGGCCTGGGGCTCAGCTCACGTTTACTCACAGATGCCTCGGCACGGTCCCCCAGCTTTGCAATGAGGACGCTCCTTGCGTGGGGGTTGGGTTGCTGGCTGTATGGGAGATGGTTCCCCACCTCTGACCAATTTCAGAATTGTTTACCACTGGAGCAAGTGCCGTGATAGGGTTTTCCTCTGTATAACTCGTGGGTTCACTTTTTTTTTCTTTTATGTTTCAAGTTAGATGTTATTCCTCTTTTATGTATTTATAGATATAAGCATGGAAATAATTCATTCCTATAAATACATCTGTGTGACGGGAAGAACTTTTTTCTGTTTTATTTTTAAATTTTATTTTTTAAAATTTTGAAATTTTATTTATTTTTTTATACAGCACGTTATTATTAGTTATGTATTTTATGCATATACATGTATACAGGTCAATCCCAAACTCCCAACTCATCCCACCACCACCACCCCATGGCTTCCCACACTTGGTGTCCATACGTTTGTTCTCTACCTCTGTGTCTCTATTTCTTCCCTGCAAACCAGTTCATCTGTACCATTTTTAGGCTCCACATATATGCATTAATATACAATATTTGTTTTCCTCTTTCTGACTTACTTCATTCTGTATGACAGTCTCTCGATCCATCGATGTCTCTACAAATGACCCAGTTTCATTCCTTTTTATGGCCGAGTCATATTCCATTTTATATATGTACCACATCTTTATCCATTCATCTGTCTGTGGGCATTTAGGTTGCTTCCATTACCTGGCTATTGTAAATAGTGCTGCAACGAACATTGTGGTGAATGTGCCTTTTTGAAATACGGTTTTCTCTGGGTATATGCCCAGAAGTGGGATTGCTCGATCAGATGGTAATTCTATTTCTAGTTTTTTTAAGGAAACTCCATACTGTTCTCCATAGGGACTGTATCAATTTACATTCCCACCAATAGTGGAAGAGGGCTCCTTTTGTCCACACCCTCCCCAGAATTGGTTGTTTGTAGATTTTCTGATGATGCCGATTCTAACAGGTGTGAGGTGATACCTCATTGTAGTTTTGATTTGCATTTCTCTAATAATTTGTGCTGTTGAGCAGCTTTTCATGTGCGTCTTGGCCATCTCTGTGTCTCCTTTGAAGAAACGTCTCTTTAGATCTTCTGCCCATTTTTTTTGGGTTGTTTGTTTTATTAATATTAAGCTGCATGAGCTGTTTATATATATTGGAGATTAAACCTCTGTCCATTGATTCGTCTGCAACGATTTTCGCCCATTCTGAGGGATGCCTTTTTCCATTCCCGTGTTTTTTAACAAAAAAGGAAAGAAAGGAAAAGAAGCAGAACACTAATGTGCGTAAAATATGCCTTTTGAAACGGTCGTTTTGAAATATGGACGTCCTTTGAATTTTTTGGTCGATATGTGACCCCAGGATTTGTTTTCAGGGCAGGTGTCATTTACAGGCCTGCAATGATTTTGAATATCAACTGACCATTAGCGTTGGGATTAAAGCTGCTGTTGTGTGAAACGGCCACAAGGTGGCAGCAGTTCACCCTTACCAAATCTGGTTACTAGGGCAAGAGAGCCTCAGTGGAAGTGGTGTTCTAGATTGGAGTTTAGAATGGAATGTGCCAGGAGAAAGCCCCTCACGTTTGTCTCACTACTTCTTGTTCGTGTTTTTAATTTAATTTTTTTTTTATTTTTTATTACAGCAAGTTTGATTACAATGTTTGGCTTGTTGTAGGTGTGGAAGATGTGGTTCTTTTACACATATACAGATGACTGTTCTTCTTGGGATCCTTTTCCCATGTACGTTATGACAGAATGTTGAGTAGTCCTCTCTTGGTATTCTGTAGGTCTTTGGTGATTATATATGTCACCTGTGTTTGTATATGTCTGTTAACCCCGATATCGTAATGAAACCAATCCTCACACCTTTCCATTGGTGAACCATAAGTTTGTTTAATGAATCTGTGATTGCCCTTCTCCGTGGAAATATCTGCCCTGGTATCCATTTTTAGGTAACACCTAAAAGTGATATGATACGATATGTCTTTTTCACTTTCTCACTTACTACAAGTCACGTGATTACTTCTAGACTCATCTACGGTGCTGCAAATGGCATTGTGTCCTTTTTTCCCTTGGCTTCTCTTCTGCCTTAGCGGGGTCCATTTTCAACAATGTGATTCCCTGAGGGTTGTGGATTAGCTGACCTGGGCAGCCTTACCCTGCCGGCCCGCCCTCCCCAGGTGTGCCTCGTTGAGGTCAATATAAACAGAGCTCCAGGCAGCAATAGCCCCTGAAGCTGTGCCTGACTCCATATTCTCTGCCCCGTCAGCAGTCTCGGGGCTGTGCTGGTGGGAGGGAGTGAGGGGCCACAGCTTTGTGGGTGGCCCGGTGTGAGTGGGGTTCTGCTGGCCTTTCTGCAGGAGTTGCCAGGCTGCCGCCTGTAAAGAAGAGGATGTGTCACCCATACCTTCCGCTGGAATTTCTCTCCGGACAGAGGTGAGGAAGGAAAAAAGCAGTGGGGGCCGGGACAGGAGGGGTATCTCAGGCAGGGCAATGGAAAGCTTCTGGAAGAGCGCCAGGGTCCAGGACCACGCTGGCTGGCCTGCAGGCACCAAGTTGGCCTGCGTGCTGTCGCTGGTGTGGCTCCACGGTCCTTCCTCTAGGCTTTCAAGCCCTTGTACATATTCAGGTGTTTTACCTGGAAAGGGTGGGAACAGTTCAGCAGCAGCTGGCCTGGGGCTCAGCTCACGTTTACTCACAGATGCCTCGGCACGGTCCCCCAGCTTTGCAATGAGGACGCTCCTTGCGTGGGGGTTGGGTTGCTGGCTGTATGGGAGATGGTTCCCCACCTCTGACCAATTTCAGAATTGTTTACCACTGGAGCAAGTGCCGTGATAGGGTTTTCCTCTGTATAACTCGTGGGTTCACTTTTTTTTTCTTTTATGTTTCAAGTTAGATGTTATTCCTCTTTTATGTATTTATAGATATAAGCATGGAAATAATTCATTCCTATAAATACATCTGTGTGACGGGAAGAACTTTTTTCTGTTTTATTTTTAAATTTTATTTTTTAAAATTTTGAAATTTTATTTATTTTTTTATACAGCACGTTATTATTAGTTATGTATTTTATGCATATACATGTATACAGGTCAATCCCAAACTCCCAACTCATCCCACCACCACCACCCCATGGCTTCCCACACTTGGTGTCCATACGTTTGTTCTCTACCTCTGTGTCTCTATTTCTTCCCTGCAAACCAGTTCATCTGTACCATTTTTAGGCTCCACATATATGCATTAATAGACAATATTTGTTTTCCTCTTTCTGACTTACTTCATTCTGTATGACAGTCTCTCGATCCATCGATGTCTCTACAAATGACCCAGTTTCATTCCTTTTTATGGCCGAGTCATATTCCATTTTATATATGTACCACATCTTTATCCATTCATCTGTCTGTGGGCATTTAGGTTGCTTCCATTACCTGGCTATTGTAAATAGTGCTGCAACGAACATTGTGGTGAATGTGCCTTTTTGAAATACGGTTTTCTCTGGGTATATGCCCAGAAGTGGGATTGCTCGATCAGATGGTAATTCTATTTCTAGTTTTTTTAAGGAAACTCCATACTGTTCTCCATAGGGACTGTATCAATTTACATTCCCACCAATAGTGGAAGAGGGCTCCTTTTGTCCACACCCTCCCCAGAATTGGTTGTTTGTAGATTTTCTGATGATGCCGATTCTAACAGGTGTGAGGTGATACCTCATTGTAGTTTTGATTTGCATTTCTCTAATAATTAGTGCTGTTGAGCAGCTTTTCATGTGTGTCTTGGCCATCTCTCTGTCTCCTTTGAAAAAACGTCTCTTTAGATCTTCTGCCCATTTTTTGGGGGTCTGTTTGTTTTTTAATATTAAGCTGCATGAGCTGTTTATATATATTGGAGATTACACCTCTGTCCATTGATTCGTCTGCAACGATTTTCGCCCATTCTGAGGGATGCCTTTTTCCATTCCCGTGTTTTTTAACAAAAAAGGAAAGAAAGGAAAAGAAGCAGAACACTAATGTGCGTAAAATATGCCTTTTGAAACGGTCGTTTTGAAATATGGACGTCCTTTGAATTTTTTGGTCGATATGTGACCCCAGGATTTGTTTTCAGGGCAGGTGTCATTTACAGGCCTGCAATGATTTTGAATATCAACTGACCATTAGCGTTGGGATTAAAGCTGCTGTTGTGTGAAACGGCCACAAGGTGGCAGCAGTTCACCCTTACCAAATCTGGTTACTAGGGCAAGAGAGCCTCAGTGGAAGTGGTGTTCTAGATTGGAGTTTAGAATGGAATGTGCCAGGAGAAAGCCCCTCACGTTTGTCTCACTACTTCTTGTTCGTGTTTTTAATTTAATTTTTTTTATTTTTTATTACAGCAAGTTTGATTACAATGTTTGGCTTGTTGTAGGTGTGGAAGATGTGGTTCTTTTACACATACACAGATGACTGTTCTTCTTGGGATCCTTTTCCCATGTACGTTATGACAGAATGTTGAGTAGTCCTCTCTTGGTATTCTGTAGGTCTTTGGTGATTATATATGTCACCTGTGTTTGTATATGTGTGTTAACCCCGATATCGTAATGAAACCAATCCTCACACCTTTCCATTGGTGAACCATAAGTTTGTTTAATGAATCTGTGATTGCCCTTCTCCGTGGAAATATCTGCCCTGGTATCCATTTTTAGGTAACACCTAAAAGTGATATGATACGATATGTCTTTTTCACTTTCTCACTTACTACAAGTCACGTGATTACTTCTAGACTCATCTACGGTGCTGCAAATGGCATTGTGTCCTTTTTTCCCTTGGCTTCTCTTCTGCCTTAGCGGGGTCCATTTTCAACAATGTGATTCCCTGAGGGTTGTGGATTAGCTGACCTGGGCAGCCTTACCCTGCCGGCCCGCCCTCCCCAGGTGTGCCTCGTTGAGGTCAATATAAACAGAGCTCCTGGCAGCAATAGCCCCTGAAGCTGTGCCTGACTCCATATTCTCTGCCCCGTCAGCAGTCTCGGGGCTGTGCTGGTGGGAGGGAGTGAGGGGCCACAGCTTTGTGGGTGGCCCGGTGTGAGTGGGGTTCTGCTGGCCTTTCTGCAGGAGTTGCCAGGCTGCCGCCTGTAAAGAAGAGGATGTGTCACCCATACCTTCCGCTGGAATTTCTCTCCGGACAGAGGTGAGGAAGGAAAAAAGCAGTGGGGGCCGGGACAGGAGGGGTATCTCAGGCAGGGCAATGGAAAGCTTCTGGAAGAGCGCCAGGGTCCAGGACCACGCTGGCTGGCCTGCAGGCACCAAGTTGGCCTGCGTGCTGTCGCTGGTGTGGCTCCACGGTCCTTCCTCTAGGCTTTCAAGCCCTTGTACATATTCAGGTGTTTTACCTGGAAAGGGTGGGAACAGTTCAGCAGCAGCTGGCCTGGGGCTCAGCTCACGTTTACTCACAGATGCCTCGGCACGGTCCCCCAGCTTTGCAATGAGGACGCTCCTTGCGTGGGGGTTGGGTTGCTGGCTGTATGGGAGATGGTTCCCCACCTCTGACCAATTTCAGAATTGTTTACCACTGGAGCAAGTGCCGTGATAGGGTTTTCCTCTGTATAACTCGTGGGTTCACTTTTTTTTTTCTTTTATGTTTCAAGTTAGATGTTATTCCTCTTTTATGTATTTATAGATATAAGCATGGAAATAATTCATTCCTATAAATACATCTGTGTGACGGGAAGAACTTTTTTCTGTTTTATTTTTAAATTTTATTTTTTAAAATTTTGAAATTTTATTTATTTTTTTATACAGCACGTTATTATTAGTTATGTATTTTATGCATATACATGTATACAGGTCAATCCCAAACTCCCAACTCATCCCACCACCACCACCCCATGGCTTCCCACACTTGGTGTCCATACGTTTGTTCTCTACCTCTGTGTCTCTATTTCTTCCCTGCAAACCAGTTCATCTGTACCATTTTTAGGCTCCACATATATGCATTAATATACAATATTTGTTTTCCTCTTTCTGACTTACTTCATTCTGTATGACAGTCTCTCGATCCATCGATGTCTCTACAAATGACCCAGTTTCATTCCTTTTTATGGCCGAGTCATATTCCATTTTATATATGTACAACATCTTTATCCATTCATCTGTCTGTGGGCATTTAGGTTGCTTCCATTACCTGGCTATTGTAAATAGTGCTGCAACGAACATTGTGGTGAATGTGCCTTTTTGAAATACGGTTTTCTCTGGGTATATGCCCAGAAGTGGGATTGCTCGATCAGATGGTAATTCTATTTCTAGTTTTTTTAAGGAAACTCCATACTGTTCTCCATAGGGACTGTATCAATTTACATTCCCACCAATAGTGGAAGAGGGCTCCTTTTGTCCACACCCTCCCCAGAATTGGTTGTTTGTAGATTTTCTGATGATGCCGATTCTAACAGGTGTGAGGTGATACCTCATTGTAGTTTTGATTTGCATTTCTCTAATAATTTGTGCTGTTGAGCAGCTTTTCATGTGCGTCTTGGCCATCTCTGTGTCTCCTTTGAAGAAACGTCTCTTTAGATCTTCTGCCCATTTTTTTTGGGTTGTTTGTTTTATTAATATTAAGCTGCATGAGCTGTTTATATATATTGGAGATTAAACCTCTGTCCATTGATTCGTCTGCAACGATTTTCGCCCATTCTGAGGGATGCCTTTTTCCATTCCCGTGTTTTTTAACAAAAAAGGAAAGAAAGGAAAAGAAGCAGAACACTAATGTGCGTAAAATATGCCTTTTGAAACGGTCGTTTTGAAATATGGACGTCCTTTGAATTTTTTGGTCGATATGTGACCCCAGGATTTGTTTTCAGGGCAGGTGTCATTTACAGGCCTGCAATGATTTTGAATATCAACTGACCATTAGCGTTGGGATTAAAGCTGCTGTTGTGTGAAACGGCCACAAGGTGGCAGCAGTTCACCCTTACCAAATCTGGTTACTAGGGCAAGAGAGCCTCAGTGGAAGTGGTGTTCTAGATTGGAGTTTAGAATGGAATGTGCCAGGAGAAAGCCCCTCACGTTTGTCTCACTACTTCTTGTTCGTGTTTTTAATTTAATTTTTTTTTTATTTTTTATTACAGCAAGTTTGATTACAATGTTTGGCTTGTTGTAGGTGTGGAAGATGTGGTTCTTTTACACATATACAGATGACTGTTCTTCTTGGGATCCTTTTCCCATGTACGTTATGACAGAATGTTGAGTAGTCCTCTCTTGGTATTCTGTAGGTCTTTGGTGATTATATATGTCACCTGTGTTTGTATATGTCTGTTAACCCCGATATCGTAATGAAACCAATCCTCACACCTTTCCATTGGTGAACCATAAGTTTGTTTAATGAATCTGTGATTGCCCTTCTCCGTGGAAATATCTGCCCTGGTATCCATTTTTAGGTAACACCTAAAAGTGATATGATACGATATGTCTTTTTCACTTTCTCACTTACTACAAGTCACGTGATTACTTCTAGACTCATCTACGGTGCTGCAAATGGCATTGTGTCCTTTTTTCCCTTGGCTTCTCTTCTGCCTTAGCGGGGTCCATTTTCAACAATGTGATTCCCTGAGGGTTGTGGATTAGCTGACCTGGGCAGCCTTACCCTGCCGGCCCGCCCTCCCCAGGTGTGCCTCGTTGAGGTCAATATAAACAGAGCTCCAGGCAGCAATAGCCCCTGAAGCTGTGCCTGACTCCATATTCTCTGCCCCGTCAGCAGTCTCGGGGCTGTGCTGGTGGGAGGGAGTGAGGGGCCACAGCTTTGTGGGTGGCCCGGTGTGAGTGGGGTTCTGCTGGCCTTTCTGCAGGAGTTGCCAGGCTGCCGCCTGTAAAGAAGAGGATGTGTCACCCATACCTTCCGCTGGAATTTCTCTCCGGACAGAGGTGAGGAAGGAAAAAAGCAGTGGGGGCCGGGACAGGAGGGGTATCTCAGGCAGGGCAATGGAAAGCTTCTGGAAGAGCGCCAGGGTCCAGGACCACGCTGGCTGGCCTGCAGGCACCAAGTTGGCCTGCGTGCTGTCGCTGGTGTGGCTCCACGGTCCTTCCTCTAGGCTTTCAAGCCCTTGTACATATTCAGGTGTTTTACCTGGAAAGGGTGGGAACAGTTCAGCAGCAGCTGGCCTGGGGCTCAGCTCACGTTTACTCACAGATGCCTCGGCACGGTCCCCCAGCTTTGCAATGAGGACGCTCCTTGCGTGGGGGTTGGGTTGCTGGCTGTATGGGAGATGGTTCCCCACCTCTGACCAATTTCAGAATTGTTTACCACTGGAGCAAGTGCCGTGATAGGGTTTTCCTCTGTATAACTCGTGGGTTCACTTTTTTTTTCTTTTATGTTTCAAGTTAGATGTTATTCCTCTTTTATGTATTTATAGATATAAGCATGGAAATAATTCATTCCTATAAATACATCTGTGTGACGGGAAGAACTTTTTTCTGTTTTATTTTTAAATTTTATTTTTTAAAATTTTGAAATTTTATTTATTTTTTTATACAGCACGTTATTATTAGTTATGTATTTTATGCATATACATGTATACAGGTCAATCCCAAACTCCCAACTCATCCCACCACCACCACCCCATGGCTTCCCACACTTGGTGTCCATACGTTTGTTCTCTACCTCTGTGTCTCTATTTCTTCCCTGCAAACCAGTTCATCTGTACCATTTTTAGGCTCCACATATATGCATTAATAGACAATATTTGTTTTCCTCTTTCTGACTTACTTCATTCTGTATGACAGTCTCTCGATCCATCGATGTCTCTACAAATGACCCAGTTTCATTCCTTTTTATGGCCGAGTCATATTCCATTTTATATATGTACCACATCTTTATCCATTCATCTGTCTGTGGGCATTTAGGTTGCTTCCATTACCTGGCTATTGTAAATAGTGCTGCAACGAACATTGTGGTGAATGTGCCTTTTTGAAATACGGTTTTCTCTGGGTATATGCCCAGAAGTGGGATTGCTCGATCAGATGGTAATTCTATTTCTAGTTTTTTTAAGGAAACTCCATACTGTTCTCCATAGGGACTGTATCAATTTACATTCCCACCAATAGTGGAAGAGGGCTCCTTTTGTCCACACCCTCCCCAGAATTGGTTGTTTGTAGATTTTCTGATGATGCCGATTCTAACAGGTGTGAGGTGATACCTCATTGTAGTTTTGATTTGCATTTCTCTAATAATTAGTGCTGTTGAGCAGCTTTTCATGTGTGTCTTGGCCATCTCTCTGTCTCCTTTGAAAAAACGTCTCTTTAGATCTTCTGCCCATTTTTTGGGGGTCTGTTTGTTTTTTAATATTAAGCTGCATGAGCTGTTTATATATATTGGAGATTACACCTCTGTCCATTGATTCGTCTGCAACGATTTTCGCCCATTCTGAGGGATGCCTTTTTCCATTCCCGTGTTTTTTAACAAAAAAGGAAAGAAAGGAAAAGAAGCAGAACACGAATGTGCGTAAAATATGCCTTTTGAAACGGTCGTTTTGAAATATGGACGTCCTTTGAATTTTTTGGTCGATATGTGACCCCAGGATTTGTTTTCAGGGCAGGTGTCATTTACAGGCCTGCAATGATTTTGAATATCAACTGACCATTAGCGTTGGGATTAAAGCTGCTGTTGTGTGAAACGGCCACAAGGTGGCAGCAGTTCACCCTTACCAAATCTGGTTACTAGGGCAAGAGAGCCTCAGTGGAAGTGGTGTTCTAGATTGGAGTTTAGAATGGAATGTGCCAGGAGAAAGCCCCTCACGTTTGTCTCACTACTTCTTGTTCGTGTTTTTAATTTAATTTTTTTTATTTTTTATTACAGCAAGTTTGATTACAATGTTTGGCTTGTTGTAGGTGTGGAAGATGTGGTTCTTTTACACATACACAGATGACTGTTCTTCTTGGGATCCTTTTCCCATGTACGTTATGACAGAATGTTGAGTAGTCCTCTCTTGGTATTCTGTAGGTCTTTGGTGATTATATATGTCACCTGTGTTTGTATATGTGTGTTAACCCCGATATCGTAATGAAACCAATCCTCACACCTTTCCATTGGTGAACCATAAGTTTGTTTAATGAATCTGTGATTGCCCTTCTCCGTGGAAATATCTGCCCTGGTATCCATTTTTAGGTAACACCTAAAAGTGATATGATACGATATGTCTTTTTCACTTTCTCACTTACTACAAGTCACGTGATTACTTCTAGACTCATCTACGGTGCTGCAAATGGCATTGTGTCCTTTTTTCCCTTGGCTTCTCTTCTGCCTTAGCGGGGTCCATTTTCAACAATGTGATTCCCTGAGGGTTGTGGATTAGCTGACCTGGGCAGCCTTACCCTGCCGGCCCGCCCTCCCCAGGTGTGCCTCGTTGAGGTCAATATAAACAGAGCTCCAGGCAGCAATAGCCCCTGAAGCTGTGCCTGACTCCATATTCTCTGCCCCGTCAGCAGTCTCGGGGCTGTTCTGGTGGGAGGGAGTGAGGGGCCACAGCTTTGTGGGTGGCCCGGTGTGAGTGGGGTTCTGCTGGCCTTTCTGCAGGAGTTGCCAGGCTGCCGCCTGTAAAGAAGAGGATGTGTCACCCATACCTTCCGCTGGAATTTCTCTCCGGACAGAGGTGAGGAAGGAAAAAAGCAGTGGGGGCCGGGACAGGAGGGGTATCTCAGGCAGGGCAATGGAAAGCTTCTGGAAGAGCGCCAGGGTCCAGGACCACGCTGGCTGGCCTGCAGGCACCAAGTTGGCCTGCGTGCTGTCGCTGGTGTGGCTCCACGGTCCTTCCTCTAGGCTTTCAAGCCCTTGTACATATTCAGGTGTTTTACCTGGAAAGGGTGGGAACAGTTCAGCAGCAGCTGGCCTGGGGCTCAGCTCACGTTTACTCACAGATGCCTCGGCACGGTCCCCCAGCTTTGCAATGAGGACGCTCCTTGCGTGGGGGTGGGTTGCTGGCTGTATGGGAGATGGTTCCCCACCTCTGACCAATTTCAGAATTGTTTACCACTGGAGCAAGTGCCGTGATAGGGTTTTCCTCTGTATAACTCGTGGGTTCACTTTTTTTTTCTTTTATGTTTCAAGTTAGATGTTATTCCTCTTTTATGTATTTATAGATATAAGCATGGAAATAATTCATTCCTATAAATACATCTGTGTGACGGGAAGAACTTTTTTCTGTTTTATTTTTAAATTTTATTTTTTAAAATTTTGAAATTTTATTTATTTTTTTATACAGCACGTTATTATTAGTTATGTATTTTATGCATATACATGTATACAGGTCAATCCCAAACTCCCAACTCATCCCACCACCACCACCCCATGGCTTCCCACACTTGGTGTCCATACGTTTGTTCTCTACCTCTGTGTCTCTATTTCTTCCCTGCAAACCAGTTCATCTGTACCATTTTTAGGCTCCACATATATGCATTAATATACAATATTTGTTTTCCTCTTTCTGACTTACTTCATTCTGTATGACAGTCTCTCGATCCATCGATGTCTCTACAAATGACCCAGTTTCATTCCTTTTTATGGCCGAGTCATATTCCATTTTATATATGTACCACATCTTTATCCATTCATCTGTCTGTGGGCATTTAGGTTGCTTCCATTACCTGGCTATTGTAAATAGTGCTGCAACGAACATTGTGGTGAATGTGCCTTTTTGAAATACGGTTTTCTCTGGGTATATGCCCAGAAGTGGGATTGCTGGATCAGATGGTAATTCTATTTCTAGTTTTTTTAAGGAAACTCCATACTGTTCTCCATAGGGACTGTATCAATTTACATTCCCACCAATAGTGGAAGAGGGCTCCTTTTGTCCACACCCTCCCCAGAATTGGTTGTTTGTAGACTTTCTGATGATGCCGATTCTAACAGGTGTGAGGTGATACCTCATTGTAGTTTTGATTTGCATTTCTCTAATAATTAGTGCTGTTGAGCAGCTTTTCATGTGCGTCTTGGCCATCTCTGTGTCTCCTTTGAAGAAACGTCTCTTTAGATCTTCTGCCCATTTTTTTTGGGTTGTTTGTTTTATTAATATTAAGCTGCATGAGCTGTTTATATATATTGGAGATTACACCTCTGTCCATTGATTCGTCTGCAACCATTTTCGCCCATTCTGAGGGATGCCTTTTTCCATTCCCGTGTTTTTTAACAAAAAAGGAAAGAAAGGAAAAGAAGCAGAACACTAATGTGCGTAAAATATGCCTTTTGAAACGGTCGTTTTGAAATATGGACGTCCTTTGAAATTTTTGGTCGATATGTGACCCCAGGATTTGTTTTCAGGGCAGGTGTCATTTACAGGCCTGCAATGATTTTGAATATCAACTGACCATTAGCGTTGGGATTAAAGCTGCTGTTGTGTGAAACGGCCACAAGGTGGCAGCAGTTCACACTTACCAAATCTGGTTACTAGGGCAAGAGAGCCTCAGTGGAAGTGGTGTTCTAGATTGGAGTTTAGAATGGAATGTACCAGGAGAAAGCCCCTCACGTTTGTCTCACTACTTCTTGTTCGTGTTTTTAATTTAAGTTTTTATTTTTTATTACAGCAAGTTTGATTACAATGTTTGGCTTGTTGTAGGTGTGGAAGATGTGGTTCTTTTACACATATACAGATGACTGTTCTTCTTGGGATCCTTTTCCCATGTACGTTATGACAGAATGTTGAGTAGTCCTCCCTTGGTATTCTGTAGGTCTTTGGTGATTATATATGTCACCTGTGTTTGTATATGTCTGTTAACCCCGATATCGTAATGAAACCAATCCTCACACCTTTCCATTGGTGAACCATAAGTTTGTTTAATGAATCTGTGATTGCCCTTCTCCGTGGAAATATCTGCCCTGGTATCCATTTTTAGGTAACACCTATAAGTGATATGATATGATATGTGTCTTTCACTTTCTGACTTACTACAAGTCACGTGATTACTTCTAGACTCATCTACGGTGCTGCCAATGGCATTGTGTCCTTTTTTCCCTTGGCTTCTCTTCTGCCTTAGCGGGGTCCATTTTCAACAATGTGATTCCCTGAGGGTTGTGGATTAGCTGACCTGGGCAGCCTTACCCTGCCGGCCCGCCCTCCCCAGGTGTGCCTCGTTGAGGTCAATATAAACAGAGCTCCAGGCAGCAATAGCCCCTGAAGCTGTGCCTGACTCCATATTCTCTGCCCCGTCAGCAGTCTCGGGGCTGTGCTGGTGGGAGGGAGTGAGGGGCCACAGCTTTGTGGGTGGCCCGGTGTGAGTGGGGTTCTGCTGGCCTTTCTGCAGGAGTTGCCAGGCTGCCGCCTGTAAAGAAGAGGATGTGTCACCCATACCTTCCGCTGGAATTTCTCTCCGGACAGAGGTGAGGAAGGAAAAAAGCAGTGGGGGCCGGGACAGGAGGGGTATCTCAGGCAGGGCAATGGAAAGCTTCTGGAAGAGCGCCAGGGTCCAGGACCACGCTGGCTGGCCTGCAGGCACCAAGTTGGCCTGCGTGCTGTCGCTGGTGTGGCTCCACGGTCCTTCCTCTAGGCTTTCAAGCCCTTGTACATATTCAGGTGTTTTACCTGGAAAGGGTGGGAACAGTTCAGCAGCAGCTGGCCTGGGGCTCAGCTCACGTTTACTCACAGATGCCTCGGCACGGTCCCCCAGCTTTGCAATGAGGACGCTCCTTGCGTGGGGGTTGGGTTGCTGGCTGTATGGGAGATGGTTCCCCACCTCTGACCAATTTCAGAATTGTTTACCACTGGAGCAAGTGCCGTGATAGTGTTTTCCTCTGTATAACTCGTGGGTTCACTTTTTTTTTTCTTTTATGTTTCAAGTTAGATGTTATTCCTCTTTTATGTATTTATAGATATAAGCATGGAAATAATTCATTCCTATAAATACATCTGTGTGACGGGAAGAACTTTTTTCTGTTTTATTTTTAAATTTTATTTTTTAAAATTTTGAAATTTTATTTATTTTTTTATACAGCACGTTATTATTAGTTATGTATTTTATGCATATACATGTATACAGGTCAATCCCAAACTCCCAACTCATCCCACCACCACCACCCCATGGCTTCCCACACTTGGTGTCCATACGTTTGTTCTCTACCTCTGTGTCTCTATTTCTTCCCTGCAAACCAGTTCATCTGTACCATTTTTAGGCTCCACATATATGCATTAATAGACAATATTTGTTTTCCTCTTTCTGACTTACTTCATTCTGTATGACAGTCTCTCGATCCATCGATGTCTCTACAAATGACCCAGTTTCATTCCTTTTTATGGCCGAGTCATATTCCATTTTATATATGTACCACATCTTTATCCATTCATCTGTCTGTGGGCATTTAGGTTGCTTCCATTACCTGGCTATTGTAAATAGTGCTGCAACGAACATTGTGGTGAATGTGCCTTTTTGAAATACGGTTTTCTCTGGGTATATGCCCAGAAGTGGGATTGCTCGATCAGATGGTAATTCTATTTCTAGTTTTTTTAAGGAAACTCCATACTGTTCTCCATAGGGACTGTATCAATTTACATTCCCACCAATAGTGGAAGAGGGCTCCTTTTGTCCACACCCTCCCCAGAATTGGTTGTTTGTAGATTTTCTGATGATGCCGATTCTAACAGGTGTGAGGTGATACCTCATTGTAGTTTTGATTTGCATTTCTCTAATAATTTGTGCTGTTGAGCAGCTTTTCATGTGCGTCTTGGCCATCTCTGTGTCTCCTTTGAAGAAACGTCTCTTTAGATCTTCTGCCCATTTTTTTTTGGTTGTTTGTTTTTTTAATATTAAGCTGCATGAGCTGTTTATATATATTGGAGATTACACCTCTGTCCATTGATTCGTCTGCAACGATTTTCGCCCATTCTGAGGGATGCCTTTTTACATTCCCGTGTTTTTTAACAAAAAAGGAAAGAAAGGAAAAGAAGCTGAACACTAATGTGCGTAAAATATGCCTTTTGAAACGGTCGTTTTGAAATATGGACGTCCTTTGAATTTTTTGGTCGATATGTGACCCCAGGATTTGTTTTCAGGGCAGGTGTCATTTACAGGCCTGCAATGATTTTGAATATCAACTGACCATTAGCGTTGGGATTAAAGCTGCTGTTGTGTGAAACGGCCACAAGGTGGCAGCAGTTCACCCTTACCAAATCTGGTTACTAGGGCAAGAGAGCCTCAGTGGAAGTGGTGTTCTAGATTGGAGTTTAGAATGGAATGTGCCAGGAGAAAGCCCCTCACGTTTGTCTCACTACTTCTTGTTCGTGTTTTTAATTTAATTTTTTTATTTTTTATTACAGCAAGTTTGATTACAATGTTTGGCTTGTTGTAGGTGTGGAAGATGTGGTTCTTTTACACATATACAGATGACTGTTCTTCTTGGGATCCTTTTCCCATGTACGTTATGACAGAATGTTGAGTAGTCCTCCCTTGGTATTCTGTAGGTCTTTGGTGATTATATATGTCACCTGTGTTTGTATATGTCTGTTAACCCCGATATCGTAATGAAACCAATCCTCACACCTTTCCATTGGTGAACCATAAGTTTGTTTAATGAATCTGTGATTGCCCTTCTCCGTGGAAATATCTGCCCTGGTATCCATTTTTAGGTAACACCTATAAGTGATATGATATGATATGTGTCTTTCACTTTCTGACTTACTACAAGTCACGTGATTACTTCTAGACTCATCTACGGTGCTGCAAATGGCATTGTGTCCTTTTTTCCCTTGGCTTCTCTTCTGCCTTAGCGGGGTCCATTTTCAACAATGTGATTCCCTGAGGGTTGTGGATTAGCTGACCTGGGCAGCCTTACCCTGCCGGCCCGCCCTCCCCAGGTGTGCCTCGTTGAGGTCAATATAAACAGAGCTCCAGGCAGCAATAGCCCCTGAAGCTGTGCCTGACTCCATATTCTCTGCCCCGTCAGCAGTCTCGGGGCTGTGCTGGTGGGAGGGAGTGAGGGGCCACAGCTTTGTGGGTGGCCCGGTGTGAGTGGGGTTCTGCTGGCCTTTCTGCAGGAGTAGCCAGGCTGCCGCCTGTAAAGAAGAGGATGTGTCACCCATACCTTCCGCTGGAATTTCTCTCCGGACAGAGGTGAGGAAGGAAAAAAGCAGTGGGGGCCGGGACAGGAGGGGTATCTCAGGCAGGGCAATGGAAAGCTTCTGGAAGAGCGCCAGGGTCCAGGACCACGCTGGCTGGCCTGCAGGCACCAAGTTGGCCTGCGTGCTGTCGCTGGTGTGGCTCCACGGTCCTTCCTCTAGGCTTTCAAGCCCTTGTACATATTCAGGTGTTTTACCTGTAAAGGGTGGGAACAGTTCAGCAGCAGCTGGCCTGAGGCTCAGCTCACGTTTACTCACAGATGCCTCGGCACGGTCCCCCAGCTTTGCAATGAGGACGCTCCTTGCGTGGGGGTTGGGTTGCTGGCTGTATGGGAGATGGTTCCCCACCTCTGACCAATTTCAGAATTGTTTACCACTGGAGCAAGTGCCGTGATAGGGTTTTCCTCTGTATAACTCGTGGGTTCACTTTTTTTTTCTTTTATGTTTCAAGTTAGATGTTTTTCCTCTTTTATGTATTTATAGATATAAGCATGGAAATAATTCATTCCTATAAATACATCTGTGTGACGGGAAGAACTTTTTTCTGTTTTATTTTTAAATTTTATTTTTTAAAATTTTGAAATTTTATTTATTTTTTTATACAGCACGTTATTATTAGTTATGTATTTTATGCATATACATGTATACAGGTCAATCCCAAACTCCCAACTCATCCCACCACCACCACCCCATGGCTTCCCACACTTGGTGTCCATACGTTTGTTCTCTACCTCTGTGTCTCTATTTCTTCCCTGCAAACCAGTTCATCTGTACCATTTTTAGGCTCCACATATATGCATTAATATACAATATTTGTTTTCCTCTTTCTGACTTACTTCATTCTGTATGACAGTCTCTCGATCCATCGATGTCTCTACAAATGACCCAGTTTCATTCCTTTTTATGGCCGAGTCATATTCCATTTTATATATGTACCACATCTTTATCCATTCATCTGTCTGTGGGCATTTAGGTTGCTTCCATTACCTGGCTATTGTAAATAGTGCTGCAACGAACATTGTGGTGAATGTGCCTTTTTGAAATACGGTTTTCTCTGGGTATATGCCCAGAAGTGGGATTGCTGGATCAGATGGTAATTCTATTTCTAGTTTTTTTAAGGAAACTCCATACTGTTCTCCATAGGGACTGTATCAATTTACATTCCCACCAATAGTGGAAGAGGGCTCCTTTTGTCCACACCCTCCCCAGAATTGGTTGTTTGTAGATTTTCTGATGATGCCGATTCTAACAGGTGTGAGGTGATACCTCATTGTAGTTTTGATTTGCATTTCTCTAATAATTTGTGCTGTTGAGCAGCTTTTCATGTGCGTCTTGGCCATCTCTGTGTCTCCTTTGAAGAAACGTCTCTTTAGATCTTCTGCCCATTTTTTTTTGGTTGTTTGTTTTTTTAATATTAAGCTGCATGAGCTGTTTATATATATTGGAGATTACACCTCTGTCCATTGATTCGTCTGCAACGATTTTCGCCCATTCTGAGGGATGCCTTTTTACATTCCCGTGTTTTTTAACAAAAAAGGAAAGAAAGGAAAAGAAGCAGAACACTAATGTGCGTAAAATATGCCTTTTGAAACGGTCGTTTTGAAATATGGACGTCCTTTGAATTTTTTGGTCGATATGTGACCCCAGGATTTGTTTTCAGGGCAGGTGTCATTTACAGGCCTGCAATGATTTTGAATATCAACTGACCATTAGCGTTGGGATTAAAGCTGCTGTTGTGTGAAACGGCCACAAGGTGGCAGCAGTTCACCCTTACCAAATCTGGTTACTAGGGCAAGAGAGCCTCAGTGGAAGTGGTGTTCTAGATTGGAGTTTAGAATGGAATGTGCCAGGAGAAAGCCCCTCACGTTTGTCTCACTACTTCTTGTTCGTGTTTTTAATTTAATTTTTTTATTTTTTATTACAGCAAGTTTGATTACAATGTTTGGCTTGTTGTAGGTGTGGAAGATGTGGTTCTTTTACACATATACAGATGACTGTTCTTCTTGGGATCCTTTTCCCATGTACGTTATGACAGAATGTTGAGTAGTCCTCCCTTGGTATTCTGTAGGTCTTTGGTGATTATATATGTCACCTGTGTTTGTATATGTCTGTTAACCCCGATATCGTAATGAAACCAATCCTCACACCTTTCCATTGGTGAACCATAAGTTTGTTTAATGAATCTGTGATTGCCCTTCTCCGTGGAAATATCTGCCCTGGTATCCATTTTTAGGTAACACCTATAAGTGATATGATATGATATGTGTCTTTCACTTTCTGACTTACTACAAGTCACGTGATTACTTCTAGACTCATCTACGGTGCTGCAAATGGCATTGTGTCCTTTTTTCCCTTGGCTTCTCTTCTGCCTTAGCGGGGTCCATTTTCAACAATGTGATTCCCTGAGGGTTGTGGATTAGCTGACCTGGGCAGCCTTACCCTGCCGGCCCGCCCTCCCCAGGTGTGCCTCGTTGAGGTCAATATAAACAGAGCTCCAGGCAGCAATAGCCCCTGAAGCTGTGCCTGACTCCATATTCTCTGCCCCGTCAGCAGTCTCGGGGCTGTGCTGGTGGGAGGGAGTGAGGGGCCACAGCTTTGTGGGTGGCCCGGTGTGAGTGGGGTTCTGCTGGCCTTTCTGCAGGAGTTGCCAGGCTGCCGCCTGTAAAGAAGAGGATGTGTCACCCATACCTTCCGCTGGAATTTCTCTCCGGACAGAGGTGAGGAAGGAAAAAAGCAGTGGGGGCCGGGACAGGAGGGGTATCTCAGGCAGGGCAATGGAAAGCTTCTATAAGAGCGCCAGGGTCCAGGACCACGCTGGCTGGCCTGCAGGCACCAAGTTGGCCTGCGTGCTGTCGCTGGTGTGGCTCCACGGTCCTTCCTCTAGGCTTTCAAGCCCTTGTACATATTCAGGTGTTTTACCTGTAAAGGGTGGGAACAGTTCAGCAGCAGCTGGCCTGAGGCTCAGCTCACGTTTACTCACAGATGCCTCGGCACGGTCCCCCAGCTTTGCAATGAGGACGCTCCTTGCGTGGGGGTTGGGTTGCTGGCTGTATGGGAGATGGTTCCCCACCTCTGACCAATTTCAGAATTGTTTACCACTGGAGCAAGTGCCGTGATAGGGTTTTCCTCTGTATAACTCGTGGGTTCACTTTTTTTTTCTTTTATGTTTCAAGTTAGATGTTTTTCCTCTTTTATGTATTTATAGATATAAGCATGGAAATAATTCATTCCTATAAATACATCTGTGTGACGGGAAGAACTTTTTTCTGTTTTATTTTTAAATTTTATTTTTTAAAATTTTGAAATTTTATTTATTTTTTTATACAGCACGTTATTATTAGTTATGTATTTTATGCATATACATGTATACAGGTCAATCCCAAACTCCCAACTCATCCCACCACCACCACCCCATGGCTTCCCACACTTGGTGTCCATACGTTTGTTCTCTACCTCTGTGTCTCTATTTCTTCCCTGCAAACCAGTTCATCTGTACCATTTTTAGGCTCCACATATATGCATTAATAGACAATATTTGTTTTCCTCTTTCTGACTTACTTCATTCTGTATGACAGTCTCTCGATCCATCGATGTCTCTACAAATGACCCAGTTTCATTCCTTTTTATGGCCGAGTCATATTCCATTTTATATACGTACCACATCTTTATCCATTCATCTGTCTGTGGGCATTTAGGTTGCTTCCATTACCTGGCTATTGTAAATAGTGCTGCAACGAACATTGTGGTGAATGTGCCTTTTTGAAATACGGTTTTCTCTGGGTATATGCCCAGAAGTGGGATTGCTGGATCAGATGGTAATTCTATTTCTAGTTTTTTTAAGGAAACTCCATACTGTTCTCCATAGTGACTGTATCAATTTACATTCCCACCAATAGTGGAAGAGGGCTCCTTTTGTCCACACCCTCCCCAGAATTGGTTGTTTGTAGATTTTCTGATGATGCCGATTCTAACAGGTGTGAGGTGATACCTCATTGTAGTTTTGATTTGCATTTCTCTAATAATTAGTGCTGTTGAGCAGCTTTTCATGTGCGTCTTGGCCATCTCTGTGTCTCCTTTGAAGAAACGTCTCTTTAGATCTTCTGCCCATTTTTTTTGGGTTGTTTGTTTTATTAATATTAAGCTGCATGAGCTGTTTATATATATTGGAGATTAAACCTCTGTCCATTGATTCGTCTGCAACGATTTTCGCCCATTCTGAGGGATGCCTTTTTCCATTCCCGTGTTTTTTAACAAAAAAGGAAAGAAAGGAAAAGAAGCAGAACACTAATGTGCGTAAAATATGCCTTTTGAAACGGTCGTTTTGAAATATGGACGTCCTTTGAATTTTTTGGTCGATATGTGACCCCAGGATTTGTTTTCAGGGCAGGTGTCATTTACAGGCCTGCAATGATTTTGAATATCAACTGACCATTAGCGTTGGGATTAAAGCTGCTGTTGTGTGAAACGGCCACAAGGTGGCAGCAGTTCACACTTACCAAATCTGGTTACTAGGGCAAGAGAGCCTCAGTGGAAGTGGTGTTCTAGATTGGAGTTTAGAATGGAATGTGCCAGGAGAAAGCCCCTCACGTTTGTCTCACTACTTCTTGTTCGTGTTTTTAATTTAATTTTTTTATTTTTTATTACAGCAAGTTTGATTACAATGTTTGGCTTGTTGTAGGTGTGGAAGATGTGGTTCTTTTACACATATACAGATGACTGTTCTTCCTGGGATCCTTTTCCCATGTACGTTATGACAGAATGTTGAGTAGTCCTCTCTTGGTATTCTGTAGGTCTTTGGTGATTATATATGTCACCTGTGTTTGTATAAGTCTGTTAACCCCGATATCGTAATGAAACCAATCCTCACACCTTTCCATTGGTGAACCATAAGTTTGTTTAATGAATCTGTGATTGCCCTTCTCCGTGGAAATATCTGCCTTGGTATCCATTTTTAGGTAACACCTATAAGTGATATGATATGATATGTGTCTTTCACTTTCTGACTTACTACAAGTCACGTGATTACTTCTAGACTCATCTACGGTGCTGCAAATGGCATTGTGTCCTTTTTTCCCTTGGCTTCTCTTCTGCCTTAGCGGGGTCCATTTTCAACAATGTGATTCCCTGAGGGTTGTGGATTAGCTGACCTGGGCAGCCTTACCCTGCCGGCCCGCCCTCCCCAGGTGTGCCTCGTTGAGGTCAATATAAACAGAGCTCCAGGCAGCAATAGCCCCTGAAGCTGTGCCTGACTCCATATTCTCTGCCCCGTCAGCAGTCTCGGGGCTGTGCTGGTGGGAGGGAGTGAGGGGCCACAGCTTTGTGGGTGGCCCGGTGTGAGTGGGGTTCTGCTGGCCTTTCTGCAGGAGTTGCCAGGCTGCCGCCTGTAAAGAAGAGGATGTGTCACCCATACCTTCCGCTGGAATTTCTCTCCGGACAGAGGTGAGGAAGGAAAAAAGCAGTGGGGGCCGGGACAGGAGGGGTATCTCAGGCAGGGCAATGGAAAGCTTCTGGAAGAGCGCCAGGGTCCAGGACCACGCTGGCTGGCCTGCAGGCACCAAGTTGGCCTGCGTGCTGTCGCTGGTGTGGCTCCACGGTCCTTCCTCTAGGCTTTCAAGCCCTTGTACATATTCAGGTGTTTTACCTGGAAAGGGTGGGAACAGTTCAGCAGCAGCTGGCCTGGGGCTCAGCTCACGTTTACTCACAGATGCCTCGGCACGGTCCCCCAGCTTTGCAATGAGGACACTCCTTTCGTGGGGGTTGGGTTGCTGGCTGTATGGGAGATGGTTCCCCACCTCTGACCAATTTCAGAATTGTTTACCACTGGAGCAAGTGCCGTGATAGGGTTTTCCTCTGTATAACTCGTGGGTTCACTTTTTTTTTCTTTTATGTTTCAAGTTAGATGTTATTCCTCTTTTATGTATTTATAGATATAAGCATGGAAATAATTCATTCCTATAAATACATCTGTGTGACGGGAAGAACTTTTTTCTGTTTTATTTTTAAATTTTATTTTTTAAAATTTTGAAATTTTATTTATTTTTTTATACAGCACGTTATTATTAGTTATGTATTTTATGCATATACATGTATACAGGTCAATCCCAAACTCCCAACTCATCCCACCACCACCACCCCATGGCTTCCCACACTTGGTGTCCATACGTTTGTTCTCTACCTCTGTGTCTCTATTTCTTCCCTGCAAACCAGTTCATCTGTCCCATTTTTAGGCTCCACATATATGCATTAATATACAATATTTGTTTTCCTCTTTCTGACTTACTTCATTCTGTGTGACAGTCTCTCGATCCATCGATGTCTCTACAAATGACCCAGTTTCATTCCTTTTTATGGCCGAGTCATATTCCATTTTATATATGTACCACATCTTTATCCATTCATCTGTCTGTGGGCATTTAGGTTGCTTCCATTACCTGGCTATTGTAAATAGTGCTGCAACGAACATTGTGGTGAATGTGCCTTTTTGAAATACGGTTTTCTCTGGGTATATGCCCAGAAGTGGGATTGCTGGATGAGATGGTAATTCTATTTCTAGTTTTTTTAAGGAAACTCCATACTGTTCTCCATAGGGACTGTATCAATTTACATTCCCACCAATAGTGGAAGAGGGCTCCTTTTGTCCACACCCTCCCCAGAATTGGTTGTTTGTAGATTTTCTGATGATGCCGATTCTAACAGGTGTGAGGTGATACCTCATTGTAGTTTTGATTTGCATTTCTCTAATAATTAGTGCTGTTGAGCAGCTTTTCATGTGTGTCTTGGCCATCTCTCTGTCTCCTTTGAAAAAACGTCTCTTTAGATCTTCTGCCCATTTTTTGGGGGTCTGTTTGTTTTTTAATATTAAGCTGCATGAGCTGTTTATATATATTGGAGATTACACCTCTGTCCATTGATTCGTCTGCAACGATTTTCGCCCATTCTGAGGGATGCCTTTTTCCATTCCCGTGTTTTTTAACAAAAAAGGAAAGAAAGGAAAAGAAGCAGAACACGAATGTGCGTAAAATATGCCTTTTGAAACGGTCGTTTTGAAATATGGACGTCCTTTGAATTTTTTGGTCGATATGTGACCCCAGGATTTGTTTTCAGGGCAGGTGTCATTTACAGGCCTGCAATGATTTTGAATATCAACTGACCATTAGCGTTGGGATTAAAGCTGCTGTTGTGTGAAACGGCCACAAGGTGGCAGCAGTTCACCCTTACCAAATCTGGTTACTAGGGCAAGAGAGCCTCAGTGGAAGTGGTGTTCTAGATTGGAGTTTAGAATGGAATGTGCCAGGAGAAAGCCCCTCACGTTTGTCTCACTACTTCTTGTTCGTGTTTTTAATTTATTTATTTTTTTATTTTTTATTACAGCAAGTTTGATTACAATGTTTGGCTTGTTGTAGGTGTGGAAGATGTGGTTCTTTTACACATATACAGATGACTGTTCTTCTTGGGATCCTTTTCCCATGTACGTTATGACAGAATGTTGAGTAGTCCTCTCTTGGTATTCTGTAGGTCTTTGGTGATTATATATGTCACCTGTGTTTGTATATGTCTGTTAACCCCGATATCGTAATGAAACCAATCCTCACACCTTTCCATTGGTGAACCATAAGTTTGTTTAATGAATCTGTGATTGCCCTTCTCCGTGGAAATATCTGCCCTGGTATCCATTTTTAGGTAACACCTAAAAGTGATATGATACGATATGTCTTTTTCACTTTCTCACTTACTACAAGTCACGTGATTACTTCTAGACTCATCTACGGTGCTGCAAATGGCATTGTGTCCTTTTTTCCCTTGGCTTCTCTTCTGCCTTAGCGGGGTCCATTTTCAACAATGTGATTCCCTGAGGGTTGTGGATTAGCTGACCTGGGCAGCCTTACCCTGCCGGCCCGCCCTCCCCAGGTGTGCCTCGTTGAGGTCAATATAAACAGAGCTCCAGGCAGCAATAGCCCCTGAAGCTGTGCCTGACTCCATATTCTCTGCCCCGTCAGCAGTCTCGGGGCTGTGCTGGTGGGAGGGAGTGAGGGGCCACAGCTTTGTGGGTGGCCCGGTGTGAGTGGGGTTCTGCTGGCCTTTCTGCAGGAGTTTCCAGGCTGCCGCCTGTAAAGAAGAGGATGTGTCACCCATACCTTCCGCTGGAATTTCTCTCCGGACAGAGGTGAGGAAGGAAAAAAGCAGTGGGGGCCGGGACAGGAGGGGTATCTCAGGCAGGGCAATGGAAAGCTTCTGGAAGAGCGCCAGCGTCCAGGACCACGCTGGCTGGCCTGCAGGCACCAAGTTGGCCTGCGTGCTGTCGCTGGTGTGGCTCCACGGTCCTTCCTCTAGGCTTTCAAGCCCTTGTACATATTCAGGTGTTTTACCTGGAAAGGGTGGGAACAGTTCAGCAGCAGCTGGCCTGGGGCTCAGCTCACGTTTACTCACAGATGCCTCGGCACGGTCCCCCAGCTTTGCAATGAGGACACTCCTTTCGTGGGGGTTGGGTTGCTGGATGTATGGGAGATGGTTCCCCACCTCTGACCAATTTCAGAATTGTTTACCACTGGAGCAAGTGCCGTGATAGGGTTTTCCTCTGTATAACTCGTGGGTTCACTTTTTTTTTCTTTTATGTTTCAAGTTAGATGTTATTCCTCTTTTATGTATTTATAGATATAAGCATGGAAATAATTCATTCCTATAAATACATCTGTGTGACGGGAAGAACTTTTTTCTGTTTTATTTTTAAATTTTATTTTTTAAAATTTTGAAATTTTGTTTATGTTTTTATACAGCAGGTTTTTATTAGTTATGTATTTTATGCATATACATGTATAGAGGTCAATCCCAATCTCCCAACTCATCCCACCACCACCACCCCATGGCTTCCCACACTTGGTGTCCATACGTTTGTTCTCTACCTCTGTGTCTCTATTTCTTCCCTGCAAACCAGTTCATCTGTACCATTTTTTTAGGTTCCACATATATGCATTAATATACAATATTTGTTTTCCGATTTCTGACTTACTTCATTCTGTATGAGAGTCTCTCGATCCATCGATGTCTCTACAAATGACCCAGTTTCATTCCTTTTTATGGCCGAGTCATATTCCATTTTATATATGTACCACATCTTTATCCATTCATCTGTCTGTGGGCATTTAGGTTGCTTCCATTACCTGGCTATTGTAAATAGTGCTGCAACGAACATTGTGGTGAATGTGCCTTTTTGAAATACGGTTTTCTCTGGGTATATGCCCAGAAGTGGGATTGCTCGATCAGATGGTAATTCTATTTCTAGTTTTTTTAAGGAAACTCCATACTGTTCTCCATAGGGACTGTATCAATTTACATTCCCACCAATAGTGGAAGAGGGCTCCTTTTGTCCACACCCTCCCCAGAATTGGTTGTTTGTAGATTTCCTGATGATGCTGATTCTAACAGGTGTGAGGTGATACCTCATTGTAGTTTTGATTTGCATTTCTCTAATAATTAGTGCTGTTGAGCAGCTTTTCACGTGCGTCTTGGCCATCTCTGTGTCTCCTTTGAAGAAACGTCTCTTTAGATCTTCTGCACATTTTTTTGGGTTGTTTGTTTTTTTTTAATATTAAGCTGCATGAGCTGTTTATATATATTGGAGATTAAACCTCTGTCCATTGATTCGTCTGCAACGATTTTCGCCCATTCTGAGGGATGCCTTTTTCCATTCCCGTGTTTTTTAACAAAAAAGGAAAGAAAGGAAAAGAAGCAGAACACTAATGTGCGTAAAATATGCCTTTTGAAACGGTCGTTTTGAAATATGGACGTCCTTTGAATTTTTTGGTCGATATGTGACCCCAGGATTTGTTTTCAGGGCAGGTGTCATTTACAGGCCTGCAATGATTTTGAATATCAACTGACCATTAGCGCTGGGATTAAAGCTGCTGTTGTGTGAAACGGCCACAAGGTGGCAGCAGTTCACGCTTACCAAATCTGTTTACTAGGGCAAGAAAGCCTCAGTGGAAGTGGTGTTCTAGATTGGAGTTTAGAATGGAATGTACCAGGAGAAAGCCCCTCACGTTTGTCTCACTACATCTTGTTCGTGTTTTTAATTTAATTTTTTATTTTTTATTACAGCAAGTTTGATTACAATGTTTGGCTTGTTGTAGGTGTGGAAGATGTGGTTCTTTTACACATATACAGATGACTGTTCTTCTTGGGATCCTTTTCCCATGTACGTTATGACAGAATGTTGAGTAGTCCTCTCTTGGTATTCTGTAGGTCTTTGGTGATTATATATGTCACCTGTGTTTGTATATGTGTGTTAACCCCGATATCGTAATGAAACCAATCCTCACACCTTTCCATTGGTGAACCATAAGTTTGTTTAATGAATCTGTGATTGCCCTTCTCCGTGGAAATATCTGCCCTGGTATCCATTTTTAGGTAACACCTATAAGTGATATGATATGATATGTGTCTTTCACTTTCTGACTTACTACAAGTCACGTGAATACTTCTAGACTCATCTACGGTGCTGCAAATGGCATTGTGTCCTTTTTTTCCTTGGCTTCTCTTCTGCCTTAGTGGGGTCCATTTTCAACAATGTGATTCCCTGAGGGTTGTGGATTAGCTGACCTGGGCAGCCTTACCGTGCCGGCCCGCCCTCCCCAGGTGTGCCTCGTTGAGGTCAATATAAACAGAGCTCCAGGCAGCAATAGCCCCTGAAGCTGTGCCTGACTCCATATTCTCTGCCCCGTCCGCAGTCTAGGGGCTGTGCTGGTGGGAGGGAGTGAGGGGCCACAGCTTTGTGGGTGGCCCGGTGTGAGTGGGGTTCTGCTGGCCTTTGTGCAGGAGTTGCCAGGCTGCCGCCTGTAAAGAAGAGGATGTGTCACCCATACCTTCCGCTGGAATTTCTCTCCGGACAGAGGTGAGGAAGGAAAAAAGCAGTGGGGGCCGGGACAGGAGGGGTATCTCAGGCAGGGCAATGGAAAGCTTCTGGAAGAGCGCCAGGATCCAGGACCACCCTGGCTGGCCTGCAGGCACCAAGTTGGCCTGCGTGCTGTCGCTGGTGTGGCTCCACGGTCCTTCCTCTAGGCTTTCAAGCCCTTGTACATATTCAGGTGTTTTACCTGGGAAGGGTGGGGACAGTTCAGCAGCAGCTGGCCAGGGGCTCAGCTCACGTTTACACACAGATGCCTCGGCACGGTCCCCCAGCTTTGCAATGAGGACGCTCCTTGCGTGGGGTGTGGGTTGCTGGCTGTATGGGAGATGGTTCCCCACCTCTGACCAATTTCAGAATTTTTTACCGCTGGAGCAACTGCCGTGATAGTGTTTTCCTCTGTATAACTCGTGGGTTCACTTTTTTTTTCTTTTATCGTTCAAGGTAGATTTTATTCCTCTTTTATGTATTTATAGATATAAGCATGGAAATAATTCATTCCTATAAATACATCTGTGTCACGCGAAGAAATTTTTTCTGTTTTATTTTTAAATTTTATTTTTTAAAATTTTGAAATTTAATTTTATTTATTTTTTTTATACAGCACGTTATTATTAGTTATGTATTTTATGCATATACATGTATACAGGTCAATCCCAAACTCCCAACTCATCCCACCACCACCACCCCATGGCTTCCCACACTTGGTGTCCATACGTTTGTTCTCTACCTCTGTGTCTCTATTTCTTCCCTGCAAACGATTTCATCTGTACCATTTTTAGGCTCCACATATATGCATTAATATACAATATTTGTTTTCCTCTTTCTGACTTACTTCATTCTGTATGACAGTCTCTCGATCTATCGATGTCTCTACAAATGACCCAGTTTCATTCCTTTTTATGGCCGAGTAATATTCCATTTTATATATGTACCACATCTTTATCCATTCATCTGTCTGTGGGCATTTAGGTTGCTTCCATTACCTGGGTATTGTAAATAGTGCTGCAACGAACATTGTGGTGAATGTGCCTTTTTGAAATACGGTTTTCTCTGGGTATATGCCCAGAAGTGGGATTGCTGGATCAGATGGTAATTCTATTTCTAATTTTTTTAAGGAAACTCCATACTGTTCTCCATAGTGACTGTATCAATTTACATTCCCACCAATAGTGGAAGAGGGCTCCTTTTGTCCACACCCTCCCCAGAATTGGTTGTTTGTAGATTTCCTGATGATGCCGATTCTAACAGGTGTGAGGTGATACCTCATTGTAGTTTTGATTTGCATTTATCTAATAATTAGTGCTGTTGAGCAGCTTTTCACGTGCGTCTTGGCCATCTCTGTGTCTCCTTTGAAGAAACGTCTCTTTAGATCTTCTGCCCATTTTTTTGGGTTGTTTGTTTTTTTAATATTAAGCTGCATGAGCTGTTTATATATATTGGAGATTAAACCTCTGTCCATTGATTCGTCTGCAACGATTTTCGCCCATTCTGAGGGATGCCTTTTTCCATTCCCGTGTTTTTTATCAAAAAAGGAAAGAAAGGAAAAGAAGCAGAACACTAATGTGCGTAAAATATGCCTTTTGAAACGGTCGTTTTGAAATATGGACATCCTTTGAATTTTTTGGTCGATATGTGACCCCAGGATTTGTTTTCAGGGCAGGTGTCATTTACAGGCCTGCAATGATTTTGAATATCAACTGACCATTAGCGCTGGGATTAAAGCTGCTGTTGTGTGAAACGGCCACAAGGTGGCAGCAGTTCACCCTTACCAAATCTGGTTACTAGGGCAAGAGAGCCTCAGTGGAAGTGGTGTTCTAGATTGGAGTTTAGAATGGAATGTGCCAGGAGAAAGCCCCTCACGATTGTCTCACTACTTCTTGTTCGTGTTTTTAATTTAATTTTTTATTTTTTATTACAGCAATTTCGATTACAATGTTTGGCTTCTTGTAGGTGTGGAAGATGTGGTTCTTTTACACATATACAGATGTCTGCTCTTCCTGGGATCCTTTTCCCATGTACGTTATGACAGAATGTTGAGTAGTCCTCTCTTGGTATTCTGTAGGTCTTTGGTGATTATATATGTCACCTGTGTTTGTATATGTGTGTTAACCCCGATATCGTAATGAAACCAATCCTCACGCCTTTCCATTGGTGAACCATAAGTTTGTTTAATGAATCTGTGATTGCCCTTCTCCGTGGAAATATCTGCCCTGGTATCCATTTTTAGGTAACACCTATAAGTGATATGATATGATATGTGTCTTTCACTTTCTGACTTACTACAAGTCACGTGATTATTTCTAGACTCATCTACGGTGCTGCAAATGGCACCGTGTCCTTTTTTCCCTTGGCTTCTCTTCTGCCTTAGCGAGGTCCATTTTCACCAATGTGATTCCCTGAGGGTTGTGGATTAGCTGACCTGGGTAGCCTTACCCTGCCGGCCCGCCCTCACCTGGTGTGCCTCGTGAGGCTATATGCTGACACACTGGTCAGTGCCAGCATATGGGCCACGAGTAGGCTATGGCTTGGGGGTAAGCTGTAGGGCTGGAGGTGGGTTTCCGTTCCGGACTAGGGTTAGGGTTAGGGAACGGCAAGGCTTAGGGCACACGTGAGGGTACGGAAACGTGTGAGGGTTCGGCTACATGCTGACGTACGGGTCAGTGCCAGCGTACGGGCCAGGATTAGGCTACGGCGTAGGGTAAGGTGTAGGGCTGGTGGTGGTTTTCCGTGATGGGCTAGGGTTAGTGTTTAGGAACGGCAAGGCTTAGGGCACAGGTGGTGGTACGGAAACGTGGGAGGGTCAGGCTAAGTGCTGACGCACGGCTCAGTGCCAGCGTACGGGCCAGGAATAGGCTACAGCGTAGGGTAGAGTGTAGGGCTGGTGGTGGGTTTCCGTTCGGGGCTAGGGTTAGGATAAGGGAACGGCAAGGGTTAGGGCACAAGTGAGGGTAGAGTAACATGGGACGGTCAGGCTATGTGCTGAAGCACAGGTCAGTGCCCGCGTACGGGCCAGGAGTAGGCTACCGCTTGGGGGTTAGGTATAGGGCTGGTGGTGTGTTTCCATTCCGGGCTAGGGTTAGGGTTAGGGAACGGCAAGGCTTAGGGCACATGTGATGGTATGGAAACGTGGGACGGTCAGGCTACGTGCTGACGCATGGGTCAGTGCCAGCGTACGGGCCAGGAGTAGGCTACGGCTTGGGGGTAAGTTGTTGGGCTGGTGGTTGGTTTCCGTTCCGGGCTACGGTTAGGGTTAGGGAATGGCAAGGCTTAGGGCCCACGTGAGGATATGGAAACGTGGGAAGGTCAGGCTCCGTGCTGACGCACGGGTCAGTGCCAGCGTACGGGCAAGGAGTAGGCTATAGTTTGTGGGTAAGTTTTAGGCTGGTGATGGTTTTCTGTTTTGGGCTAGGGTTAGGGTTAGGGAACGGCAAGGCTTAGGGCACAGGTGAGGGTACGGAAACGTGGGAGGGTCAGGCTACCTGCTGAATGCACGGGTCAGTGCCCACGTAAGGGCCAGGAGTAGGCTACGGCGTAGGGTAAGGTGTAGGGTTGGTGGTGGGTTTCCCTTCTGGGCTAGGGTTAGGGTTAGGGAACCGCAAGGCTTAGGGCACACTTGAGGGTACGGAAACGTGGGAGTTTCATTGCTACGTGCTGACGCACTCATCAGTGCCAGGGTACGGGCCAGGAGTAGGCTATGGCTTGGGGGTAAGGTGTAGGGCTGGTGGTGTGTTTCCATTCCGGGCAATGGTTAGAGTTAGGGAACGTCAAGTCTTAGGGCACAGGTGAGGCTCCGGAAACGTGGGAGGGTCAGGCTACGTGCCAACGCACGGGTCAGTGCCAGCGTACGGGCCCGGAGTAGGCTACGGTGTAGGGTAAGGTGTAGGGCTGGTGGTGGGTTTCCGTTAAGGTCTAGGGTTAGAGTTAGGGAACCGCAAGGCTTAGGGCACAGGTGAGGGTACGGAAACGTGGGAGGGTCAGGCTACGTGCTGACGCACGGGTCAGTGCCAGCGTACGGGACAGGAATAGGCTACGGCTTGGGGGTAAGTTGTAGGGCTGGTGGTGGGTTTCCGTTCCGGGTTAGGGTTAGTGTTAGGGAACGTCAAGGCTTAGGGCACAGATGAGGGTGCGGAAATGTGGGAAGGTCAGGCTTCGTGCTGACACACAGGTCAGTGCCAGCGTACGGGACAGGATTAGGCTACGGCATAGGGTTAGATATAGGGCTGGTGGTGGGTTTCTGTTCAGGGCTAGGGTTAGGGTTAGGGAACGGCAAGGCTTACGGCACAGGTGAGGGTACGGAAACGTGGGAGGGTCAGGCTACGTGCTGACGCACGGGTCAGTGCCCGCGTACGGGCCAGGTGTAGGCTACGACATATGGTGAGGTGTAGGGCTGGTGGTGGTTTTCCGTTCCGGCTAGGTTTAGGGTTAGGGAACGGCAAGGCTTACGGCACAGGTGAGGGAACGGAAACGTGGAGGGTCAGGCTACGTGCTGACGCATGAGTCAGTGTCAGCATACGGGCCAGGAGTAGGCTACGGCTTGGGGTTAAGTTGTAGGGCTGGTGGTGGGTTTCCGTTCCGGGCTAGGGTTAGGGTTAGGAACGGCCTGGCTTAGGGCACAGTTGAGGGTCCTGAAACATGGGAGGGTCAGGCTACATGCTGACGCACGTGTCAGTGCTAGAGTACGGGCCAGGAGTAGGCTACGGTTTGGGGTTAAGTTGTAGGGCTGGTGGTGGGTTTCCGTTCCGGGCTAGGGTTAGGGTTATGGAACGGCAAGGCTTAGGGCACGGGTGAGGGTATGGAAACGTGGGAGGGTCAGGCTACTTGCTGATGCTCGGGTTAGTGCCACCGAACGGGCCAGGAGTAGGCTACGGCTTGGGGGTAAGTTGCAGGGCTGGTGGTGGGTTTCCATTCCGGGCTAGGGTTAGGGTTATGGAACGGCAAGGCTTAGGGCACAGGTGAGGGTACGGAAACATGGGAGGGTCAGGCTACATGCTGACGCAAGGGTCAGTGCCACCGTACAGGCCAAGGGTAGGCTACGGCGTAGGGTAACGTGTAGGGTTGGTGGTGGGTTTCCGTTCCGGGCTAGGGTTAGGGATAGGGAACGGCAAGGCTTAGGGCACAGGTTAGGGTACAGAAACGTGGGAGAGCCAGGCTACGTGCTGACGCATGAGTCAGTGCCAGTGTACCGGCCAGGAGTAGGCTACGGCTTCGGGGTTAGGTGTAGGGCTGGTGGTGGGTTTCCGTTCCGGGCTAGGGTTATGGTTAGGGAACGGCAAGGCTTAGTGCACATGTGAGGGTACGGAAACGTGGGAGGGTCAGGATACGTGCTGACGCACGGGTCAGTGCCAGCGTACGGGCCATGAGTAGGCTATGGCATGGAGGTTAGGTGTAGGGCTGGTGGTGGGTTTCCGTTCGGTACTAGGGTTAGGGTTAGGGAACGGCAAGGATTAGGGCACAGGTGAGTGTACGGAAATGTGTGAAGGTCAGGCTACGTGCTGACGCATGGGTCAGTGCCAGCGTCCGGCCAGGAGTAGGCTACGGCGTAGGGTAAGGTGTAGGGCTGGTGCAGGGTTTCCGTTCAGGGCTAGGGTTAGGTTTAGGGAACGGCAAGTCTTAGGGCACAGGTGAGGGTACGGAAACGTGGTAGGGTCAGGCTACGTGATGACGCAAGTTTCAGTGCCAACGTTCGGGCCAGGAGTACGCTACGGCATAGGGTAATGTGTAGGGCCGGTAGTGGGTTTCCGTTCCGGGCTAGGGTTAGGGTTAGGGAATGGCAAGGCTTAGGGCACAGGTGAGGGTACGGAAACGTGGGAGGGTCAGGCTACATGCTGACGCACGGGTCAGTGCCAGCGTACGGGCCAGGAGTAGGCTATGGCTTGGGGGTAAGCTGTAGGGCTGGTGGTGTGTTTCCTTTTAGGAATAGGGTTAGGGTTAGGGAACGGCAAGGCATAAGGCACAGGTGAGGGTATGGAAACGTGTGAGGGTCAGGCTACGTGCTGACGCGCGGGTTAGTGCCAGCGTACGGGCCAGGAGTAGGCTACGGTTTAGGGTAATGTGTAGGGCTGGTGGTGGGTTTCCGTTCCTCGCTAGGGTTAGGGTGAGGGAACGGCAAGGCTTAGGACACAGGTGAGGGTACGGAAACGTGGGAGTGTCAGGCTACGTGATGACGCACGTGTCAGTGCCAGCGTACAGGCCAGGAGTAGGCTACGGCGTAGGGTAATGTCTAGGGATGGTGGTGGGTTTCCGTTCCTGGCTAGGGTTAGGGTTAGGGAACGTCAAGGCTTAGGGCACAGGTGAGGGTACAGAAACGTGGGAGGGTCAGGCTACGTACTGATGCATGGGTCAGTGCCAGCGTACGGGCCAGGAGTAGGCTACGGTGTAGGGTAACGTGTAGGGCTGTTGGTGGGTTTTCATTGCAGGGTACGGTTAGGGTTAGGGAACGGCAATTCTTAGGGCACAGGTGAGGGAACGGAAACGTGGGAGGGTCAGGCTACGTGCTGACGCATGGGTCAGTGCCAGGGTACAGGCCAGGAGTAGGCTATGGTGTAACGTATGGTGTAGGGCTGGTGGTGGGTTTCCATTCCAGGCTAGGGTTAGGGTTAGGGAACGGCAAGGCTTAGGGCACAGGTGAGGGTACGGAAAAGTGGGAGGGTCAGGCTACGTGCTGACGCACGGGTCAGTGCCAGCGTACGGGCCAGGAGTATGCTACGGCTTGTGGCTAAGTTTTAGGGCTGGTGGTGGCTTTCCGTTCCGGGCTAGGGTTAGGGTTAGGGAACGGCAAGGCTTAGGGCACAGGTGAGGGTACGGAAACGTGGGAGGGTCAGGCTACGTGCTGACGCACGTGTCAGTGCCCGCGTACGGGCCATGTGTAGGCTACAGCATAGGGTAAGGTGTAGGGCTAGTGGTGGGTTTCCGTTCCGGGCTAGGGTTAGGGTTAGTGAACGGCAAGGCTTAGGGCACAGGTGAGGGTACGGAAACGTGGGAGGGTCACGCTACGTGCTGACGCACGGTTCAGTGCCAGCATATGGGCCAGGAGTACGCTACGGCTTGGGGGTAAGGTGTAGGGCTGGTGGTGGGTTTCCGTTCCAGGCTAGGGTTAGGGTTACGGAACGGCAAGGCTTAGGGCACGGGTGAGTGTACAGAAACGTGGGAGGGTCAGGCTACTTGCTAATGCTAGGGT
The DNA here is from genome assembly GCF_964341445.2 of Mesoplodon mirus. NCBI lineage: Eukaryota > Metazoa > Chordata > Mammalia > Artiodactyla > Ziphiidae > Mesoplodon > Mesoplodon mirus. Next base: position 247,078 of record NW_028295556.1, read on the forward strand.
TAATGCCACCGAACGTGCCAGGAGTAGGCTACGGCTTGGGGGTAAGGTGTAGGGCTGGTGGTGGGTTTCCGTTCCGGGCTAGGGTTAGGGTTACAGAACGGGAAGGCTTAGGGCAGAGGTGAGGGTACGGAAACGTGGGAGGGTCAGGCTACATGCTGACGCAAGGGTCAGTGCCACCGTACAGGCCAGGAGTAGGCTACGGCGTAGGTTAAGGTGTAGGGCTGGTGGTGGGTTTCCGTTCCGGGCTAGGGTTAGTGTTAGGGAACGGCAAGGCTTAGGGCACTGATGAGGGAATGGAAACGTGGGAGGGTCAGGATACGTGCTGATGAAAGTGTCAGTGCCTGCGTACGGGCCAGGAATAGGCTACGGCTTGGGGTAAGGTGTAGTCTGGAGGTGGGTTTCTCTTCTGGGCTAGTGTTAGGGTTAGGGAAACTCAAGGCTTAGTGCTAAGGAGAGGGTACGGAAACGTGGGAGGGTCAGGCTACATGCTGACACACGGTTCAGTGCCAGCGTACGGGCCAGGACTAGGCTACGGCATACGATAAGGTGTAGAGCTGGTGGTAAGATTCCGTGCTGGGCTAGGGTTAGGGTTAGGGAACGACAAGGCTTAGGGCACAGGTGAGCGTACGGTAACATGGGAGGGTCAGGCCTCGTGCTGGAGCACATGTCAGTGCCCGCGTATGGGCCAGGTGTAGGCTACGGCATAGAGTAAGGTGTAGGGCTGGTGGTGGGTTTCCGTTCCGGGCTAGGGTTAGGGTTAGTGAACCTCAAGGCTTAGGGCACAGGTGAGGGTACGGAAACGTGGGAGGGTCAGTCTACTTGCTGATGAAAGGGTCAGTGCCTGCGTATGAGCCAGGAATAGGCTACGGCGTAGGGAAAGGTGTAGGGCTGGTGGTGGGTTTCGGTTCCGGGCTAGGGTTAGGGTTAGGGAACGGCAAGGCTTCGGGCACAGGTGAGGGTCCGCAAACGTGGGAGGGTCAGGCTTCGTGCTGACGCACGGGTTTGTGCCAGCGTACGGGCCAGGAGTAGGCTACGGCTTGGGGGTAAGGTGTAGGGCTGGTGGTGGCTTTCCGTTCCGGCCTACGGTTAGGGTTAGGGAACGGCAAGGCTTAGGGCACAGGTGAGGGTACGGAAACGTGGGAGGGGTTCAGGCTACGTGATGATGCACGGGTCAGTGCCAGCGTACTGGCCAGGAGTAAGCAACGGCTTGGGGTTTTGTTGTAGGGCTGGTGGTGGGTTTCCGTTCCGGGCTTGGGTTAGGGTTAGGGAACGGCAAGGCTTAGGGCACAGGTGAGGGTACGGAAACGTGGGAGGTTCAGGCCACATGCTGACGCACGGGTGAGTGCCAGCGTACGGGCCAGGAATAGGCCATGGCTTGTGGGTAAGCTGTAGGGCTGGTGGTGGGTTTCTGCTCCGGGCTTGGGTTAGGGTTAGGGAACGGCAAGGCTTAGGGCACAGGTGAGGGTACGGAAACGTGGGAGGTTCAGGCTACATGCTGACGCACGGGTCAGTGCCAGCGTACGGGCCAGGAATTGGCTATGGCTTGTGGATAAGCTGTAGGGCTAGTGGTGGGTTTCCGTTCCGGGCTAGGGTTAGGGTTAGGTAACGGCAAGGCTTAGGGCACAGGTGAGGGTACGGAAACGCGTGAGGGTCAGGCTACGTGCTGACGCACGTGTCAGTTCCAGCGTACGTGCCAGGAGTAGGCTACGGCGTAGGGTAAGGTGTAGGGCTGCTGATGGGTTTCTGTTCCTGGCTAGGGTGAGGGTGAGGGAACGGCAAGGCTTAGGGCACAGGTGATGGTACGGAAACGTGGGAGAGTCAGGCTACGTGCTGACGCACGGGTCAGTGCCAGCGTACGGGCCAGGTGTAGGCTACGGCTTGTGGGTAAGGTTTAGGGCTGGTGGTGGGTTTCCGTTCCGGGCTAGGGTTAGGGTTACGGACCGGCAAGGCTTAGGGCACAGATGAGGGTACGGAAACGTGGGAGGGTCTGGCTACGTGCTGATGAAAGGGTCAGTGCCTGCGTAAGGGCCAGGAATAAGTTACGGCGTAGGGAAAGGTGTAGGGCTGGTGGTGGGTTTCCGTTCCGGGCTAGGGTTAGGGTTAGGGAACGGCAAGGCTTACGGCACAGGTGAGGGTACGGAAACGTGAGAGGGTAAGGCTACGTGCTGACACACGGGTCAGTGCCAGCGTACGGGCCAGGAGTAGGCTACGGCGTAGGGTAAAGTGTAGGGCTGGTGGTGGGTTTCCGTTCATGGGCTAGGGTTAGGGTTAGGAAAGGGCAAGGCTTAGGGCCCAGGTGAGGGTACGGAAATGTGGGAGGGTCAGACTACGTGCTGACGCATGGGTCAGTGCCAGCGTACAGGCCAGGTGTAGGCTACGGCGTAGGGAAAGGTTTAGGGCTAGTGGTGGGTTTCCGTTCCGGGCTAGGGTTAGGGCTAGGGAACGGCAAGGCTTAGGGCACAGGTGAGGGTATGGAAACGTGGGAGTGTCAGGCTACGTGCTGACGCACGGGTCCGTGCCATCATAACGGCCAGGAGTAGGCTACGTCTTGGTGGTTAGGTGTAGGGCTGATGGTGTGTTTCCGTTCCAGGTTAGGGTTTGTGTTAGGGAACAGCAAGTCTTAGGGCACAGGTGAGGGTACGGAAACGTGGGAGGGACAGGCTACGTGCTGACGCTTGGGTCAGTGCCAGCGTACGGGCCAGGAGTAGGCTATGGCTTGGGGGTTAGGTGTAGGGCTTGTGGTGTGTTTCCATTCCGTACTAGGGTTAGGGTTAGGGAACGGCAAGGCTTATGGCATAGGTGAGGTTACGGTAATGTGGAAGTTCAGGCTACGTGCTGACGCACAGGTCATTGCCAGCGTATGGACCAGGAGTAGGCTACGGCTTGGGGGTATGGTTTAGGGCTGGTGGTGGGTTTCCGTTCTGGACTAGAGTTAGGGTTAGGGAACGGCACGGCTTAGGGCACAGGTGAGGGTACGGAAACGTGGGAGGGTCAGGCTACGTGCTGATGAAAGGGTCAGTGCCTGCGTACGGGCCAGGTATAGGCTACGGCGTAGGGAAAGGTGTAGGGCTGGTGGTGGGTTTCCGTTCCGGGCTAGGGTTAGGGTTAGGGAATGGCAAGGCTTAAAGGCACAGGTGATGGTCCTCAAACGTGGGAGGGTCACGCTACGTGCTGATGCACGGGTCAGTGCCAGCATAAGGTCCAGGAATACGCTACGGCTTTGGGGTAAGTTGTAGGGCTGGTGGTGGGTTTCCGTTCCGGGCTAGGGTTAGGGTTATGGAACGGCAAGGCTTAGGGCACAGGTGAGCGTCCACAAACGTGGGAGGGTCAGGCTTCGTGCTGACGCACGGGTCTGTGCCAGTGTAAGGGCCAGGAGTAGGCTACGGCTTGGGGGTAAGGTGTAGGGCTGGTGGTGGCTTTCCGTTCCGGGCTACGGTTAGGGTTAGGGAACGGCAACGCTTAGGGCACAGGTGAGGGTACGGAAACGTGGGAGGGGTTCAGGCTACGTGATGATGCACGGGTCAGTGCCAGCGTACTGGCCAGGAGTAAGCAACGGCTTGGGGTTTTGTTGTAGGGCTGGTGGTGGGTTTCCGTTCCGGGCTTGGGTTAGGGTTAGGGAACGGCAAGGCTTAGGGCACAGGTGAGGGTACGGAAACGTGGGAGGTTCAGGCTACATGCTGACGCACGGGTCAGTGCCAGCGTACGGGCCAGGAATAGGCTATGGCTTGTGGGTAAGCTGTAGGGCTGGTGGTGGGTTTCCGCTCCGGACTCGGGTTAGGGTTAGGGAACGGCAAGGCTTAGGGCACAGGTGAGGGTACGGAAACGTGGGAGGGTCAGGCTACGTGCTGACGCACGTGTCAGTTCCAGCGTACGTGCCAGGAGTAGGCTACGGCGTAGGGTAAGGTGTAGGGCTGCTGATGGGTTTCTGTTCCTGGCTAGGGTGAGGGTGAGGGAACGGCAAGGCTTAGGGCACAGGTGATGGTACGGAAACGTGGGAGAGTCAGGCTACGTGCTGACGCATGGGTCAGTGCCAGCGTACTGGCCAGGTGTAGGCTACGGCTTGTGGGTAAGTTTTAGGGCTGGTGGTGGGTTTCCGTTCCGGGCTAGGGTTAGGGTTACGGACCGGCAAGGCTTAGGGCACAGATGAGGGTACGGAAACGTGGGAGGGTCTGGCTACGTGCTGATGAAAGGGTCAGTGCCTGCGTAAGGGCCAGGAATAAGTTACGGCGTAGGGAAAGGTGTAGGGCTGGTGGTGGGTTTCCGTTCCGGGCTAGGGTTAGGGTTAGGGAACGGCAAGGCTTACAGCACAGGTGAGGGTACGGAAACGTGAGAGGGTAAGGCTACGTGCTGACGCACGGGTCAGTGCCAGCGTACGGGCCAGGTGTAGGCTACGGCGTAGGGTAAAGTGTAGGGCTGGTGGTGGGATTCCGTTCATGGGCTAGGGTTAGGGTTAGGAAACGGCAAGGCTTAGGGCCCAGGTGAGGGTACGGAAATGTGGGAGGGTCAGACTACGTGCTGACGCATGGGTCAGTGCCAGCGTACAGGCCAGGTGTAGGCTACGGCGTAGGGAAAGGTTTAGGGCTAGTGGTGGGTTTCCGTTCCGGGCTAGGGTTAGGGTTAGGGAACGGCAAGGCTTAGGGCACAGGTGAGGGTACGGAAACGTGGGAGTGTCAGGCTACGTGCTGACGCACGGGTCCGTGGCAGCGTACCGGCCAGGAGTAGGCTACGGCTTGGTGGTTAGGTGTAGGGCTGATGGTGTGTTTCCGTTCCAGGCTGGGGTTAGTGATAGGGAACAGCAAGTCTTAGGGCACAGGTGAGAGTACGGAAACGTGGGAGGGTCAGGCTACGTGCTGACGCACGGGTCAGTGCCAGCGTACGGGCCAGGAGTAGGCTATGGCTTGGGGGTTAGGTGTAGGGCTTGTGGTGTGTTTCCGTTCCGTACTAGGGTTAGGGTTAGGGAACGGCAAGGCTTAGGGCACAGGTGAGGTTACGGTAATGTGGAAGTTCAGGCTACGTGCTGACGCACAGGTCATTGCCAGCGTATGGACCAGGAGTAGGCTACGGCTTGGGGGTAAGGTTTAGGGCTGGTGGTGGGTTTCCGTTCCGGGCTAGAGTTAGGGTTAGGGAACGGCAAGGCTTAGGGCACAGGTGAGGGTACGGAAACGTGGGAGGGTCAGGCTACGTGCTGATGAAAGGGTCAGTGCCTGCGTACGGGCCAGGAATAGGCTACGGCGTAGGGAAAGGTGTAGGGCTGGTGGTGGGTTTCCGTTCCGGGGTAGGGTTAGGTTTAGGGAATGGCAAGGCTTAGGGCACAGGTGATGGTCCTCAAACGTGGGAGGGTCAGGCTACTTGCTGACGCACGGGTCAGTGCCAGCATAAGATCCAGGAATAGGCTACGGCTTTGGGGTAAGTTGTAGGGCTGGTGGTGGGTTTCCGTTCCGGGCTAGGGTTAGGGTTATGGAACGGCAAGGCTTAGGGCACAGGTGAGCGTCCACAAACGTGGGAGGGTCAGGCTTCGTGCTGACGCACGGGTCTGTGCCAGCGTACGGGCCAGGAGGAGGCTATGGCTTGGGGGTAAGTTGTAGGGCTGGTGGTGGGTTTCCGTTCCGGTCTACGGTTAGGGTTAGGGAACGGAAAGGCTTAGCGCACAGGTGAGGGTATGGAAACGTGTGAGGGTCAGGCTACGTGCTGAGGCAAGTGTCAGTGCCAGCGTACGTGCCAGGAGTAGGCTACGGCGTAGGGTAAGGTGTACGGCTGCTGATGGGTTTCTGTTCCTGGCTAGGGTGAGGGTGAGGGAACGGAAAGGCTTAGGGCACAGGTGATGGTACGGAAACGTGTGAAGGCCAGGCTACGTGCTGACGCACGTGTCAGTGCTGGCGTACGGGCCAGGAGGAGGCTACGGCTTGTGGGTAAGGTTTAGGGCTGGTGGTGTGTTTCCGTTCCGGCTAGGGTTAGGGTTAGGGAACGGCAAGGCTTAGGGCACAGGTGAGGGTACGGTAACATGGGAGGTTCAGGCTACGTGCTGAAGCGCAGGTCAGTGCCCGCGAACGGGCCAGGTGTAGGCTACGGCATAGGGTAAGGTGTAGGGCTGGTGGTGGGTTTCCGTTCCGGGCTAGGCTTAGGGTTAGGGAACGGCAAGGCTTAGGGCACAGGTGAGGTTACGGAAACGTGGGAGGGTCAGGCTACATGGTGACGCACGGGTCAGTGCCAGCATATGGGCCAAGAGCAGGCTACGGCGTGGCGGTAAGGTGGAGGGCTGGTGGTGGGTTTCTGTTCCGGGCTAGGGTTAGGGTTAGGGAACGTCAAGGCTTAGGGCACAGGTGATGGTACGGAAACGTGGGAAAGTCAGGCTACGTGCTGACGCACGGCTCAGTGCCAGCTTACGGGCCAGGAATAGGCTATGGCATAGGGTAGAGTGTAGGGCTGGTGGTGGGTTTCTGTTCCGGGCTAGGGTTAGGGTTAGGAAACGGCAAGGCTTATGGCACAGGTGAGGGTACGGAAACGTGTGAGGGTCAGGCTACGTGCTGACGCACGTGTCAGTGCCAGCGTACTGGCCAGGTGTAGGCTACGGCTTGGGGGTAAGTTGTAGGGCTGGTGGTGGTTTTCCGCTCCGGGCTAGGATTAGGGTTAGTGAACGGCAAAGCTTAGGGCACAGGTGAGGGTACGGAAACATGGGAGGGTCAGGCTACGTGCTGATGAAACGGTGAGTGCCGGCGTACGAGCCAGGAATAGGCTACGGCGTTGGGAATGGTGTAGGGCTGGTGGTGGGTTTCCATTCCATGCTAGGGTTAGGGTTAGTGAACAGCAAGGCTTAGGGCACAGGTGAGGGTCCGCAAACGTGGGAGGGTTAGGCTACGTGCTGAAGCACAGGTCAGTGCCCGCGTATGGGCCAGGTGTAGGCTACGGCATAGGGTAAGGTGTAGGGCTGGTGGTGGGTTTCCGTTCCGGGCTAGGGTAAGTGTTAGGGAATGGCATGTCTTAGGGCCCAGGTGAGGGTACGGAAACGTGGGAGGGTCAAACTCCATGCTGACGCACGGGTCAGTTCAAGCGTACGGGCGAGGAGTAGGCTACCCAGTAGGGAAAGGTTTAGGGATGGTGGTGGTTTTCTGTTCCGGGTTAGGGTTAGGGAACGGCAAGGCTTAGGGCACAGGTGAGGGTACGGAAACGTGGGAGGGTCAGGCTACGTGCTGACGCACGGGTCAGTGCCAGCGTACGTGCCAGGAGTAGGCTACGGCGTAGGGAAAGGTGTAGGCCTGGTTGTGGGTTTTCGTTCCGGGCTATGGTTAGGGATAGGGAACAGCAAGGCTTAGGGCACATGTGAGGGTACGGAAACGTGGGAGGTTCTGGCTACGTGCTGATGCACGGGTCAGTGCCAGGGTACAGGCAAAGAGTAGGCTACGGCATAGGCTATGGAGTAGGGCTGGTGGTGGGTTTCCGTTCCGGGCTAGGGCTAGGGTAAGGGAACGGCAAGGCTTAGGGCACAGGTGAGGGTACGGAAAAGCGGGAGGGTCAGGCTACGTGATGACGCACGGTTCAGTGCCAGCGTACGGGCCAGGAGTAGGCTACGGCATAGGGAAAGGTGTAGGGCTGGTGGTGGGTTTGCGTTCCGGGCTACGGTTAGGGTTTGGGAACTTCAAGGCTTAGGGCACAGGTGAGGGTAAGGAAACGTGAGAGGGTCAGGCTACATGCTGACGCACGGGTCAGTGCCAGCGTACGGGCCAGGAGTAGGCTACGGTGTAGGGTATGGTGTAGGGCTGGTGGTGGTTTTCCGTTCCGGGCTAGGGTTAGTGTTAGGGAACGGCAAGGCTTAGGGCACAGGTGAGGGTACGGAAACGTGGGAGGGTCCAGCTACGTGCTGACGCACGGGTCAGTGCCAGCGTACAGGCCAGGAGTAGGCTAAGGTTGTGGCTAAGTTTTAGGGCTGGTGGTGGCTTTCTGTTTCGGGCTAGGGTTAGGGTTAGAGAACGGCAAGGGTTAGGGTTAGGGTTAGGGTTAGGGTTAGGGTTAGGGTTAGGGAACTTCAAGGCTTAGGGCACAGGTGATGGTCCGCAAACGTGGGAGGGTCAGGATATGTGCTGACGCACGGGTAAGTGCCAGCATAAGGTCCAGGAATAGGCTACGGCTTTGGGTTAAGTTGTAGGGCTGGTGGTGGGTTTCCGTTTCGGGCTAGGGTTAGGGTTAGGGAACGGCAAGACTTAGGGCACATTTGAGGGTCCACAAACGTGGGAGGGTCAGGCTTCGTGCTGACGCATGGGTCTGTGCCAGCGTACGGGCCAGGAGTAGGCTACGGCTTGGGAGTAAGGTCTAGGGCTGGTGCTGGTTTTCTGTTCCGGGCGACGGTTAGGGTAAGGGAACGGCAAGGCTTAGGGCACAGGCGAGGGTACGTAAACGTGGGAGGGTCAGGCTACGTGCTGATGCACGTCTCACTGGCAGCGTACCGGGCAGGAGTAGGGTACAGCATATGGTAAAGTGTAGGGCTGGTGGTGGGATTCCGTTCCGGGCTAGGGTTAGGGTTAGGGAAAGGCAAGGCTTAGGGCTCAGGTAAGGGTACAGAAAAGTGGGAGCGTCAGGCTACGTGCTGACGCACGGGTCAGTGCCAGTGTACGGGCCAGGAGTAGGCTACGGCTTGTGGGTAAGGTATAGGGCTGGTGGTGGGTTTCCGTTCCGGGCTAGGGTAAGGGTTAGGGAACGGCAAGTCTTAGGGCACAGGTGAGGGTATGGAAACGTGGGAGGGTCAGGCTACGTGCTGACGCACGTGTCAGTGACAGCGTTCGGGCCAGGAGTAGGCTACGGCGTAGGGTAAAGTGTAGGGCTGGTGGTGGGTTTCCGTGCCGGGCTAGGGTTAGGGTTAGGGCATGGCAAGGCTTAGGGCACAGGTGAGGGTACGGAAACGTGGGAGGGTCAGGCTACGTGCTGATGAAACGGTCAGTGCCTTTGTACGGGCCAGGAATAAGCTACGGCATAGGGAAAGGTATAGGGCTTGTGGTCGGTTTCTGTTCCAAGCTAGGGTTAGGGTTAGGGAACGGCAAGGCTTAGGGCACAGGTGAGGTTACGGAAACTTGGGAGGGTCAGGCTACATGCTGACGCACGGGTCAATGCCAGCGTATGGGCCAGGACTAGGCTACGGCATACGATAAGGTGTAGGGCTGGTGGTGGGATTCCGTGCCGGGCTAGGGTAAGTGTTAGGGAACGGCAAGGCTTAGGGCACAGGTGAGCGTACGGTAACATGGGAGGGTCAGGCTACGTGCTGAAGCACAGGTCAGTGCCTGCGTACGGGCCAGGTGTAGGCTACGGCATAGAGTAAGGTGTAGGTCTGGTGGTGGGTTTCCGTTCCGGTCGAGGGTTAGGGTTAGGGAAAGGCAAGGCTTAGGGCACAGGTGACATTAAGGTAACGTGGGAAGGTCAGGCTACGTGCTGACGCACAGGTCAGTGCTAGCGTATGGACCACGTGTAGGCTACGGCTTGGGGGTAAGGTGTAGGGCTTGTGGTGGGTTTCCTTTCCGCGCTAGGGTTAGGGTTAGGGAACGGCAAGGTTTAGGGCACATCTGAGGGTACGGCAACGTGTCAGGGTCAGGATACGTTCTGACACACGGGTCAGTGCCAGCGTATGGACCAGGAGTAGGCTACGGCTTGGGGGTAAGTTGTAGGGCTGGTGGTGGGTTTCCGTTCCAGGCTACAATTAGGGTTAGGGAACGGCAAAGCTTAGGGCACAGGTGAGGGTACGGAAACGTGGGAGGGTCAGGCTACGTGATGACGCACGGGTCAGTGCCAGCGTACCGCCCAGGAGTAGGCTACGGCTTGGGGGTAAGGTGTAAGGCTGGTGGTGGGTTTCCGTTCCGGGCTAGGGTCAGGGATAGGGAACGTCAAGGCTTAGGGCACAGGTGAGGGTACGGAAACGTGGGAGGGTCTGGCTACGTGCTGACGCACGGGTCAGTGCCAGCATTCGGGCCAGGAGTAGGCTACGGCGTAGGGTAAGGTGTAGGGCTGGTTGTGGGGTTCTGTTCCGGGCTAGGGTAAGGGTTAGGGAACGGCAAGGCTTACAGCACAGGTGAGGGTACGGAAACGTGAGAGGGTTAGGCTACGTGCTGACGCACAGGTCAGTGCCAGCGTACGGGCCAGGAGTATGCTACGGCGTAGGGTAAGGTGTACGGCTGGTGGTGTGTTGCCGTTCATGCCTAGGGTTAAGGTTAGGAAACGGCAAGGCTTAGGGCCCAGGTGAGGGTACGGAAACGTGGGAGGGTCACACTTCGTGCTGACGCATGGTTCAGTGCCAGCGTACGGGCCAGGTGTAGGCTACGGCGTAGGGAAAGGTTTAGGGCTAGTGGTGGGTTTCCGTTCCGGGCTAGTGTTAGGGTTAGGAAACGGCAAGGCTTAGGGTACAGGTGAGGGTACGAACACGTGGGAGGGTCAGGCTACGTGCTGACACACGGGTCAGTGCCAGCGTACCAGCCAGGAGTAGGCTAAGGCTTGGTGGTTAGGTGTAGGTCTGATGGTGTGTTTCCATTCCAGGCTAGGGTTAGTGTTAGGGAACAGCAAGTCTTAGGGCACATGTGAGGGTACGGAAACGTGGGAGTGTCAGGCTACGTGCTGACGCACGGGTCAGTGCCAGCGTATGGACCACGAGTAGGCTACGGCTTGGGGGTAAGGTGTAGGGCTTGTGGTGGGTTTCCGTTCCGGGCTAGGGTTAGGGTTAGGGAACGGCAAGCTTTAGGGCACATGTGAGGGTACGGCAACGTGGCAGTGTCAGGATACGTTCTGACGCACGGGTCAGTGCCAGCGTATGGACCAGGAGTAGGCTACGGCATGGGGGTAAGTTGTAGGGCTGGTGGTGGGTTTCCGTTACGGGCTACAGTTAAGGTTAGGGAACGGCAAAGCTTAGGGCACAAGTGAGGATACGGAAACGTGGGAGGGTCAGGCTACGTGATGACGCACGTGTCAGTGCCAGCGTACCGGCCAGGAATAGGCTACGGCTTGGGGGTAAGGTGTAGGGCTTGTGGTGGGTTTCCGTTCAGGGCTAGGGTTAGGTTTAGGGAACGGCAAGGCTTAGGGCACAGGTGAGGGTACGGAAACGTGGGAGTGTCTGGCTACATGCTGACGCACGGGTCAGTGCCAGCATTCGGGCCAGGAGTAGGCTACGGCATAGGGTAATGTGTAGGGCTGGTGGTGGGTTTCCGTTTTGGGCTAGGGTAAGGGTTAGGGAACGGCAAGGCTTACAGCACAGGTGAGGGTTCGGAAACGTGAGAGGGTTAGGGTACGTGCTGACGCACGGGTCTGTGCCAGCGTACGGGCCAGGAGTATGCTACGGCGTAGGGTAAGGTGTAGGGCTGGTGGTGGGTTTCCGTTCATGGTCTAGGGTTAGGGTTAGGAAACGGCAAGGCTTAGGGCCCAGGTGAGGGTACGGAAACGTGGGAGGGTCAGGCTACGTGATGACGCACGTGTCAGTGGCAGCGTACCGGCCAGGAGTAGGCTACGGCTTGGGGGTAAGTTGTAGGGCGGGTTGTGGTTTTCCGTTAAGGGCTAGGGTTAGGGTTAGGGAACGGCAAGGCTTAGGGCACTGGTGAGGGTACGGAAACGTGGGAGGGTCTGGATACATGCTGACGCACGGGTCAGTGCCAGCATTCGGGGCAGGAGTAGGCTACGGCATAGGGTAAGGTGTAGGGCTGGTGGTGGGTTTCCGTTCCGGGCTAGGGTAAGGGTTAGGGAACGGGAAGGCTTACAGCACAGGTGAGGGTTCGGAAACGTGAGAGGGTTAGGCTACGTGCTGACGCACGGATCAGTGCCAGCGTACGGGCCAGGAGTATGCTACGGCGTAGGGTAAGGTGTAGGACTAGTGGTGGGTTTCCGTTCATAGGCTAGGGTTAGGGTTAGGAAACGGCAAGGCTTAGGGCCCAGGTGAGGGTACGGAAACGTGGGAGGGTCAGACTACGTGCTGACGCATGGGTCAGTGCCAGCGTACGGGCCAGGTGTAGGCTACGGCGTAGGGAAAGGTTTAGGGCTAGTGGTGGGTTTCCGTTCCGGGCTAGGGTTAGTGTTAGGGAACGGCAAGGCTTAGGGCACAGGTGAGGGTACGGTAATGTGTGAAGTTCAGGCTACGTGCTGACGTACAGGTCAGTGCCAGCGTATGGACCAGGAGTAGGCTACGGCTTGGGGGTAAGATTTAGGGCTGGTGGTGGGTTTCCGTTCCAGGCTAGGGTTACGGTTAGGGAACGGCAAGGCTTAGGGCACAGGTGCGGGTACGAAAACGTGGGAGGGTCAGGCTACGTGCTGATGAAAGGGTCAGTGCCTGCGTACGGGCCAGGAATAGGCTACGGCATAGGGAAAGGTGTAGGGCTGGTGATGGGTTTCCTTTCCGGTCTAGGTTTAGGGTTAGGGAATGGCAAGGCTTAGGGCACAGGTGAGGGTCCGCAAACGTGGGAAGGTCAGGCTACGTGCTGACGCATGGGTCAGTGCCAGCATAAGGTCCAGGAATAGGCTACGGCTTTGGGGTAAGTTTTAGGGCTGGTGGTGGGTTTCCGTTCCGGGCTAGGGTTAGGGATAGGGAACGGCAAGGCTTAAGGCACAGGTGAGGGTACGGAAACGTGGGAGGGTCAGGCTACGTGCTGATGCACGGGTCAGTGCCAGCGTACCAGCCAGGAGTAGGCTACGGCTTGGGGGATAGGTGTAGGGCTGGTGGTGGGTTTCCGTTCTGGGCTAGGGTTAGGTTTAGGGAACGGCAAGGCTTAGGGCACAGGTGAGGGTACGGAAACGTGGGAGGCTCAGGCTACATGCTGAAGCACGGGTCAGTGCCAGCGTACGGGCCAGGAATAGGCTATGGACCGGGGGTAAGCTGTAGGGCTGGTGGTGGGTTTCCGTTCCGGACTAGGGTTAGGGTTAGGGAACGACAAGGCTTAGGGCACAGGTGAGGGTACGGAAACGTGTGAGGTACAGGCTACGTGCTGAAGCACGGGTCAGTGCCAGCGTACGGGCCAGGAGTAGGCTACGGCGTATGGTAAGGTGTAGGGATTGTGGTGGGTTTCCGTTCCGGGCTAGGGTTAGTGTTAGAGAACGGCAAGGCTTAGGGCACAGGTGAGGGTACGGAAACGTGGGAGGGTCAGGCTATATGTTAACACACGGGTCAGTGCCAGCGTACGGGCCAGGACTAGGCTACGGCATACGATAAGGTGTAGGGCTGGTGGTGGGATTCCGTGAGGGGCTAGTGTTAGGGTTAGGGAAAGGCAAGGCTTAGGGAACAGGTGAGGGGACAGTAACATGGGAGGGTCAGGCTACGTGCTGAAGCAGAGGTCAGTGCCCGCGTACGGGCCAGGTGTAGTCTACGGCCTAGAGTAAGGTGTAGGGCTGGTGGTGGGTTTCCGTTCCGGGCTAGGGTTAGGGTTAGGGAATGGCAAGGCTTAGGGTACATGTGTGGTTACGGAAACGTGGGAGGGTCAAGGTACGTGGTGACACACGGGTCAGTGCCAGCATATGGGCGAGGAGTAGGCTACGGCGTGGTGGTAAGTTGTAGGGCTGTTGGTGGGTTTCTGTTTCGGGCTAGGTTTAGGGTTAGGGAACGTCAAGGCTTAGGTCACAGGTGAGGGTACGGAAACGTGGGAGGGTCAGGCTACGTGCTGACGCAGGGGTCAGTGCCAGCGTACGGGCCAGGAATAAGCTATGGCGTAGGGTAGAGTGTAGGGCTGGTGGTGGGTTTCTGTTCCGGGCTAAGGTTAGGGTTATGGAACGGCAAGGCTTAGGGCACAGGTGAGGGTACGGAAACGTGTGAGTGTCAGGCTACGTGCTGACGCACGTGTCAGAGCCAGCGTACCGGCCAGGAGTAGGCTACGGCTTTGGTGTAAGGTGTAGGGCTGGTGGTGGGTTTCCGTTCCGGGCTAGGGTTAGGGTTAGTGAACGGCAAGGCTTAGGGCACAGGTGAGGGTACGGAAACGTGGGAGGGTCATGCTACGTGCTGATGAAATGGTGAGTGCCGTCGTACGAGCCAGGAATAGGCTACGGCGTTGGGTAAGGTGTAGGGCTGCTGGTGGGTTTCCGTTCCGGGCTAGGGTTAGGGTTAGGGAATGGCAAGGCTTAGGGCACAGGTGAGGGTCCGCAAACGTGGGAGGGTCAGGCTACGTGCTGAAGCATAGGTCAGTGCCCGCGTATGGGCCAGGTGTAGGCTACGGCATAGCGTAAGGTGTAGGGCTGGTGGTGGGTTTCCGTTCAGGGCTAGGGTTAGTGTTAGGGAATGGCAAGGCTTAGGGCCCAGGTGAGGGTACTGAAACGTGGGATGGTCAAACTCCATGCTGACGCACGGTTCAGTGCGAGCGTATGGGCGAGGAGTAGGCTACCCAGTATGGAAAGGTTTAGGGATGGTGGTGGGTTTCCATTCCGGGTTAAGTTTAGGGTTAGGGAACGGCAAGCCTTAGGGCACAGGTGAGGGTACGGAAACGTGGGAGGGTCAGGCTACGTGCTGACGCACGGGTCAGTGCCAGCGTACGGGCCAGGAGTAGGCTACGGCGTAGGGAAAGGTGTAGGGCTGGTGGTGGGTTTTCGTTTGGGGCTATGGTTAGGGTTAGGGAACGGCAAGGCTTAGGGCACAGGTGAGGGTAGGGAAACGTGGGAGTGTCTGGCTACGTGCTGACGCACGCGTCAGTGCCAGGGTACAGGCAAGGAGTAGGCTACGGCATAGGCTAATGTGTAGGGCTGGTGGTGGGTTTCCGTTCCGGGCTAGGGCTAGGGTAAGGGAATGGCAAGGCTTAGGGCACAGCTGAGGGTACAGAAAAGTGGGAGGGTCAGGCTACGTGATGACTCACGGTTCAGTGCCAGCGTACGGGCCAGGAGTAGGCTACGGCATAGGGAAAGGTGTAGGGCTGGTGGTGGGTTTGCGTTCCGTGCTAGGGTTAGGGTTAGGGAACGTCAAGGCTTAGGGCACAGGTGAGGGTACGGAAACGTGAGAGGGTCAGGCTACATGCTGACGCCCGGTTCTGTGCCAGCATACGGGCCAGGAGTAGGCTACGGTGTAGGGTATGGTGTAGGGCTGGTGGTAGGTTTCCGTTCCGGGCTAGGGTTAGTGTTAGGGAACGGCAAGGCTTAGGGCACATGTGAGGGTACGGAAACGTGGGAGGGCCAGGCTACGTGCTGACGCACGGGTCAGTTCCAGCGTACAGGCCAGGAGTAGGCTAAGGCTTGTGGCTAAGTTTTAGGGCTGGTGGTGGCTTTCCGTATCGGGCTAGGGATAGGGTTAGAGAACGGCAAGGCTTAGGGCACAGGTGAGGGTACGGAAACGTGGGAGGGTCAGGCTACGTGCTGACGCATGCGTCAGTTCCCGCTTACGGGCCAGGTGTAGGCTACAGCATAGGGTAAGGTGTAGGGCTGGTGGTGGGTTTACGTTCCGGGCTAGGGTTAGGGTTAGGGAACGGCAAGGCTTAGGGCACAGGTGAGGGTACGGAAACGTGGGAGGGTCACGCTACGTGCTGACGCATGGGTCAGTGCCAGCATATGGGCCAGGAGTAGGCTATGGCTTGGGGGTAAGTTGTAGGGCTGGTGATGGGTATCCATTCCGGGCTAGGGTTAGGGTTTTGGAATGGCAAGGCTTAGGGCACGGGTGAGGGTACAGAAACGTGGGAGGTTCATGCTACTTGCTGATGCTCGGGTTAGTGCCACCGAACGGGCCAAGTGTAGGCTACGGCTTGGGGGTAAGATGTAGGGCTGGTGGAGGGTTTCCGTTCCGGGCTCGGGTTAGGGTTACGGAACGGCAAGGCTTAGGGCACAGGTGAGGGTACGGAAACGTGGGAGGGTCAGGCTACATGCTGACGCAAGGGTCAGTGCCACCGTACAGGCCAGGAGTAGGCTACGGCTTAGGGGTAAGTTGTAGGGCTGGTGGTGGGTTTCCGTTCCGGGCTAGGGTATGGGTTTTGGAACGGCAAGGCTTAGGGCACAGGTGATGGTACAGATATGTGGGAAGGTCAGGCTACGTGCTGACGCATGTGTCAGTGCCAGCGTACGGGCCAGGAGTAGGCTACAGCGTAGGGTAAGGTTTAGGGCTGGTGGTGGGTTTCCGTTCAGGGCTACGGTTAGTGTTAGGGAATGGCAAGGCTTAGGGCACAGGTGAGGGTACTGAAACGTGGGAGAGTCAGGCTACATGCTGACGCACGGGTCAGTGCCAGCGTACGGGCCAGGAGTAGGCTACGGCTTGTGGGTAAGTTTTAGGGCTGGTGGTGGTTTTCCGTTACGGGCTTGGGTTAGGGTTAGGGAACGGCAAGGCTTAGGGCACAGGTGAGGATATGGTAACATGGGAGGGTCAGGCTACGTGCTAAAACACAGGTCATTACCCGCGTACGGGCCAGGTGTAGGCTACAGCATAGGGTAAGGTGTAGGGCTGGTGGTGGGTTTCCGTTACGGGCTAGGGTTAGGGATAGGGAACGGCAAGGCTTAGGGCTCAGGTGACGTTACGGAAACGTGGGAGGGTTAGGCTACATGCTGACGCACGTGTCAGTGTCAGCATATGGGCCAGGAGTAGGCTACGGATTGGTGGTAAGGTGTAGGGCTGGTGGTGGGTTTCTGTTCAGGGCTAGGGTTAGGTTTAGCGAACGTCAAGACTTAGGGCACAGGTGAGGGTACGGAAACGTGGGAGGGTCAGGTTACGTGCTGACACACTGGTCAGTGCCAGCGTACGTGCCAGGAATAGGCTACGGCGTAGGGTAGAGTGTAGGGCTGGTGGTGTGATTCTGATCCGGGCTCGGGTTAGGGTTAGGGAACGGCAAGGCTTAGGGCACAGGTGAGGGTACGGAAACGTGGGAGGGTCAGGCTACGTGCTGACGCACATGTCAGTGCCAGCGTACCGGCCAGGAGTAGGCTACGTCTTGGGGGTTAGATGTAGGGCTGGTGGTGGGTTTCCATTCCAGGCTAGGGTTAGGGTTAGGGAACGGCAAGGCTTAGGTCACAGGTGAGGGTACGGAAACTTGGGAAGGTCAGGCTACGTGCTGACGCACAGGTCAGTGCCAGTGTACGGGCAAGGAGTAGGCTACGGGGTAGGGTAAGGTGTAGGGCTGGTGGTGGGTTTCCGTTCCGGGCTAGGGTTAGTGTTAGGGAACGGCAAGGCTTAGGGCACAGTTGAGGTTACGGAAACGTGAGAGGGTCAGGCTACGTGCTGACGCATGGGTCAGTGCCAGCGTACGGGCCAGGAGTAGGCTATGGTTTGGGCGTTAGGTGTAGGGTTGTTGGTGGGTTTCCTTTCCGTAGTGGGGTTAGGGTTAGGGAACGGCAAGCCTTAGGGCACAGGTGAGGGTACGGAAATGTGGGAAGGTCAGGCTATGTGCTGACGCACGTGTCAGTGCCAGCGTACCGGCCAGGAGTAGGCTACGGCTTGGGGGTAAGTTGTAGGGCTGGTTGTGGTTTTCCGTTAAGGGCTAGGGTTAGGGTTAGGGAACGGCAAGGCTTAGGGCACAGGTGAGGGTACGGAAACGTGGGAGGGTCTGGATACATGCTGACGCACGGGTCAGTGCCAGCATTCGGGGCAGGAGTAGGCTACGGCATAGGGTAAGGTGTAGGGCTGGTGGTGGGTTTCCGTTCCGGGCTAGGGTAAGGGTTAGGGAACGGGAAGGCTTACAGCACAGGTGAGGGTTCGGAAACGTGAGAGGGTTAGGCTACGTGCTGACGCACGGATCAGTGCCAGCGTACGGGCCAGGAGTATGCTACGGCGTAGGGTAAGGTGTAGGACTAGTGGTGGGTTTCCGTTCATAGGCTAGGGTTAGGGTTAGGAAACGGCAAGGCTTAGGGCCCAGGTGAGGGTACGGAAACGTGGGAGGGTCAGACTACGTGCTGACGCATGGGTCAGTGCCAGCGTACGGGCCAGGTGTAGGCTACGGCGTAGGGAAAGGTTTAGGGCTAGTGGTGGGTTTCCGTTCCGGGCTAGGGTTAGTGTTAGGGAACGGCAAGGCTTAGGGCACAGGTGAGGGTACGGTAATGTGTGAAGTTCAGGCTACGTGCTGACGTACAGGTCAGTGCCAGCGTATGGACCAGGAGTAGGCTACGGCTTGGGGGTAAGATTTAGGGCTGGTGGTGGGTTTCCGTTCCAGGCTAGGGTTACGGTTAGGGAACGGCAAGGCTTAGGGCACAGGTGCGGGTACGAAAACGTGGGAGGGTCAGGCTACGTGCTGATGAAAGGGTCAGTGCCTGCGTACGGGCCAGGAATAGGCTACGGCATAGGGAAAGGTGTAGGGCTGGTGATGGGTTTCCTTTCCGGTCTAGGTTTAGGGTTAGGGAATGGCAAGGCTTAGGGCACAGGTGAGGGTCCGCAAACGTGGGAAGGTCAGGCTACGTGCTGACGCATGGGTCAGTGCCAGCATAAGGTCCAGGAATAGGCTACGGCTTTGGGGTAAGTTTTAGGGCTGGTGGTGGGTTTCCGTTCCGGGCTAGGGTTAGGGATAGGGAACGGCAAGGCTTAAGGCACAGGTGAGGGTACGGAAACGTGGGAGGGTCAGGCTACGTGCTGATGCACGGGTCAGTGCCAGCGTACCAGCCAGGAGTAGGCTACGGCTTGGGGGATAGGTGTAGGGCTGGTGGTGGGTTTCCGTTCTGGGCTAGGGTTAGGTTTAGGGAACGGCAAGGCTTAGGGCACAGGTGAGGGTACGGAAACGTGGGAGGCTCAGGCTACATGCTGAAGCACGGGTCAGTGCCAGCGTACGGGCCAGGAATAGGCTATGGACCGGGGGTAAGCTGTAGGGCTGGTGGTGGGTTTCCGTTCCGGACTAGGGTTAGGGTTAGGGAACGACAAGGCTTAGGGCACAGGTGAGGGTACGGAAACGTGTGAGGTACAGGCTACGTGCTGAAGCACAGGTCAGTGCCAGCGTACGGGCCAGGAGTAGGCTACGGCGTATGGTAAGGTGTAGGGATTGTGGTGGGTTTCCGTTCCGGGCTAGGGTTAGTGTTAGAGAACGGCAAGGCTTAGGGCACAGGTGAGGGTACGGAAACGTGGGAGGGTCAGGCTATATGTTAACACACGGGTCAGTGCCAGCGTACGGGCCAGGACTAGGCTACGGCATACGATAAGGTGTAGGGCTGGTGGTGGGATTCCGTGAGGGGCTAGGGTTAGGGTTAGGGAAAGGAAAGGCTTAGGGAACAGGTGAGGGGACAGTAACATGGGAGGGTCAGGCTACGTGCTGAAGCAGAGGTCAGTGCCCGCGTACGGGCCAGGTGTAGTCTACGGCCTAGAGTAAGGTGTAGGGCTGGTGGTGGGTTTCCGTTCCGGGCTAGGGTTAGGGTTAGGGAATGGCAAGGCTTAGGGTACATGTGTGGTTACGGAAACGTGGGAGGGTCAAGGTACGTGGTGACACACGGGTCAGTGCCAGCATATGGGCGAGGAGTAGGCTACGGCGTGGTGGTAAGTTGTAGGGCTGTTGGTGGGTTTCTGTTTCGGGCTAGGTTTAGCGTTAGGGAACGTCAAGGCTTAGGTCACAGGTGAGGGTACGGAAACGTGGGAGGGTCAGGCTACGTGCTGACGCAGGGGTCAGTGCCAGCGTACGGGCCAGGAATAAGCTATGGCGTAGGGTAGAGTGTAGGGCTGGTGGTGGGTTTCTGTTCCGGGCTAAGGTTAGGGTTATGGAACGGCAAGGCTTAGGGCACAGGTGAGGGTACGGAAACGTGTGAGTGTCAGGCTACGTGCTGACGCACGTGTCAGAGCCAGCGTACCGGCCAGGAGTAGGCTATGGCTTTGGTGTAAGGTGTAGGGCTGGTGGTGGGTTTCCGTTCCGGGCTAGGGTTAGGGTTAGTGAACGGCAAGGCTTAGGGCACAGGTGAGGGTACGGAAACGTGGGAGGGTCATGCTACGTGCTGATGAAACGGTGAGTGCCGTCGTACGAGCCAGGAATAGGCTACGGCGTTGGGTAAGGTGTAGGGCTGCTGGTGGGTTTCCGTTCCGGGCTAGGGTTAGGGTTAGGGAATGGCAAGGCTTAGGGCACAGGTGAGGGTCCGCAAACGTGGGAGGGTCAGGCTACGTGCTGAAGCATAGGTCAGTGCCCGCGTATGGGCCAGGTGTAGGCTACGGCATAGCGTAAGGTGTAGGGCTGGTGGTGGGTTTCCGTTCAGGGCTAGGGTTAGTGTTAGGGAATGGCAAGGCTTAGGGCCCAGGTGAGGGTACTGAAACGTGGGATGGTCAAACTCCATGCTGACGCACGGTTCAGTGCGAGCGTATGGGCGAGGAGTAGGCTACCCAGTATGGAAAGGTTTAGGGATGGTGGTGGGTTTCCATTCCGGGTTAAGTTTAGGGTTAGGGAACGGCAAGCCTTAGGGCACAGGTGAGGGTACGGAAACGTGGGATGGTCAGGCTACGTGCTGACGCAAGGGTCAGTGCCAGCGTACGGGCCAGGAGTAGGCTACGGCGTAGGGAAAGGTGTAGGGCTGGTGGTGGGTTTTCGTTTGGGGCTATGGTTAGGGTTAGGGAACGGCAAGGCTTAGGGCACAGGTGAGGGTAGGGAAACGTGGGAGTGTCTGGCTACGTGCTGACGCACGCGTCAGTGCCAGGGTACAGGCAAGGAGTAGGCTACGGCATAGGCTAATGTGTAGGGCTGGTGGTGGGTTTCCGTTCCGGGCTAGGGCTAGGGTAAGGGAACGGCAAGGCTTAGGGCACAGCTGAGGGTACAGAAAAGTGGGAGGGTCAGGCTACGTGATGACTCACGGTTCAGTGCCAGCGTACGGGCCAGGAGTAGGCTACGGCATAGGGAAAGGTGTAGGGCTGGTGGTGGGTTTGCGTTCCGTGCTAGGGTTAGGGTTAGGGAACGTCAAGGCTTAGGGCACAGGTGAGGGTACGGAAACGTGAGAGGGTCAGGCTACATGCTGACGCCCGGTTCTGTGCCAGCATACGGGCCAGGAGTAGGCTACGGTGTAGGGTATGGTGTAGGGCTGGTGGTAGGTTTCCGTTCCGGGCTAGGGTTAGTGTTAGGGAACGGCAAGGCTTAGGGCACATGTGAGGGTACGGAAACGTGGGAGGGCCAGGCTACGTGCTGACGCACGGGTCAGTTCCAGCGTACAGGCCAGGAGTAGGCTAAGGCTTGTGGCTAAGTTTTAGGGCTGGTGGTGGCTTTCCGTATCGGGCTAGGGATAGGGTTAGAGAACGGCAAGGCTTAGGGCACAGGTGAGGGTACGGAAACGTGGGAGGGTCAGGCTACGTGCTGACGCATGCGTCAGTTCCCGCTTACGGGCCAGGTGTAGGCTACAGCATAGGGTAAGGTGTAGGGCTGGTGGTGGGTTTACGTTCCGGGCTAGGGTTAGGGTTAGGGAACGGCAAGGCTTAGGGCACAGGTGAGGGTACGGAAACGTGGGAGGGTCACGCTACGTGCTGACGCATGGGTCAGTGCCAGCATATGGGCCAGGAGTAGGCTATGGCTTGGGGGTAAGTTGTAGGGCTGGTGATGGGTATCCATTCCGGGCTAGGGTTAGGGTTTTGGAATGGCAAGGCTTAGGGCACGGGTGAGGGTACAGAAACGTGGGAGGTTCATGCTACTTGCTGATGCTCGGGTTAGTGCCACCGAACGGGCCAAGTGTAGGCTACGGCTTGGGGGTAAGATGTAGGGTTGGTGGAGGGTTTCCGTTCCGGGCTCGGGTTAGGGTTACGGAACGGCAAGGCTTAGGGCACAGGTGAGGGTACGGAAACGTGGGAGGGTCAGGTTACATGCTGACGCAAGGGTCAGTGCCACCGTACAGGCCAGGAGTAGGCTACGGCTTAGGGGTAAGTTGTAGGGCTGGTGGTGGGTTTCCGTTCCGGGCTAGGGATAGGGTTAGGGAACGGCAAGGCGTAGGGCACAGCTGAGGGTACGGAAACGTGGGAGGGTCAGGCTACGTGCTGATGCACGGCTCAGTGGCACCGTACCGGGCAGGAATAGGCTACGGCATATGGTAAGGTGTAGGGCTGGTGGTGGGATTCCATTCCGGGCTAGGTTTAGGGTTAGGGAACGGCAAGGCTTAGGGCTCAGGTAAGGGTACAGAAAAGTGGGAGGGTCAGGCTACGTGCTGACGCACGTGTCAGTGCCAGTGTACGGGCCAGGAGTAGGCTACGGCATAGAGTAAGGTTTAGGGCTGGTGGTGGGTATCCGTTCCGGTCTAGGGTTAGGGTTAGTGAACGGCAAGGCTTAGGGCACAGGTGAGGGTAAGGAAACGTGGGAGGGTCAGGCTACTTGCTGATGAAAGTGTCAGTGCCTGCGTATGAGCCAGGAATAGGCTATGGCATAGGGAAAGGTGTAGGGCTGGTGGTGGGTTTCCGTTCCGGGCTAGGGTTAGGGTTAGGGAACGGCAAGGCTTAGAGCACAGGTTAGGGTACGAAACGTGTGAGGGTCAGGCTACATGCTGACGCACGTGTCACTGCCAGCGTACCGGCCAGGAGTAGGCTACGGCTTGGGGGTAAGGTGTAGGGCTGGTGGTGTGTTTCCATTCCAGGCTAGGGTTAGGGTTAGAGAACGGCAAGGCTTAGGGCACAGGTGAGGGTACGGAAACGTGGGAGGGTCAGGCTACATGCTGACGCACGGGTCAGTGCCAGCGTACGGGCCAGGAGTAGGCTAAGGCTTGGGCGTTAGGTGTAGGGCTGGTGGTGGGTTTCCGTTCCGTACTAGGGTATGGGTTTTGGAACGGCAAGGCTTAGGGCACAGGTGATGGTACAGATATGTGGGAAGGTCAGGCTACGTGCTGACGCATGTGTCAGTGCCAGCGTACGGGCCAGGAGTAGGCTACAGCGTAGGGTAAGGTTTAGGGCTGGTGGTGGGTTTCCGTTCAGGGCTACGGTTAGTGTTAGGGAATGGCAAGGCTTAGGGCACAGGTGAGGGTACTGAAACGTGGGAGAGTCAGGCTACATGCTGACGCACGGGTCAGTGCCAGCGTACGGGCCAGGAGTAGGCTACGGCTTGTGGGTAAGTTTTAGGGCTGGTGGTGGTTTTCCGTTACGGGCTTGGGTTAGGGTTAGGGAACGGCAAGGCTTAGGGCACAGGTGAGGATACGGTAACATGGGAGGGTCAGGCTACGTGCTAAAACACAGGTCATTACCCGCGTACGGGCCAGGTGTAGGCTACAGCATAGGGTAAGGTGTAGGGCTGGTGGTGGGTTTCCGTTACGGGCTAGGGTTAGGGAT
Organism: Mesoplodon mirus; assembly: GCF_964341445.2. NCBI lineage: Eukaryota > Metazoa > Chordata > Mammalia > Artiodactyla > Ziphiidae > Mesoplodon > Mesoplodon mirus. Next base: position 270,161 of record NW_028295556.1, read on the forward strand.
AGGGAACGGCAAGGCTTAGGGCTCAGGTGACGTTACGGAAACGTGGGAGGGTTAGGCTACATGCTGACGCACGTGTCAGTGTCAGCATATGGGCCAGGAGTAGGCTACGGAGTGGTGGTAAGTTGTAGGGCTGGTGGTGGGTTTCTGTTCAGGGCTAGGGTTAGGTTTAGCGAACGTCAAGACTTAGGGCACAGGTGAGGGTACGGAAACGTGGGAGGGTCAGGTTACGTGCTGACACACTGGTCAGTGCCAGCGTACGTGCCAGGAATAGGCTACGGCGTAGGGTAGAGTGTAGGGCTGGTGGTGTGATTCTGATCCGGGCTCGGGTTAGGTTTAGGGAACGGCAAGGCTTAGGGCACAGGTGAGGGTACGGAAACGTGGGAGGGTCAGGCTACGTGCTGACGCACATGTCAGTGCCAGCGTACCGGCCAGGAGTAGGCTACGTCTTGGGGGTTAGATGTAGGGCTGGTGGTGGGTTTCCATTCCAGGCTAGGGTTAGGGTTAGGGAACGGCAAGGCTTAGGTCACAGGTGAGGGTACGGAAACTTGGGAAGGTCAGGCTACGTGCTGACGCACAGGTCAGTGCCAGTGTACGGGCAAGGAGTAGGCTACGGGGTAGGGTAAGGTGTAGGGCTGGTGGTGGGTTTCCGTTCCGGGCTAGGGTTAGTGTTAGGGAACGGCAAGGCTTAGGGCACAGTTGAGGTTACGGAAACGTGAGAGGGTCAGGCTACGTGCTGACGCATGGGTCAGTGCCAGCGTACGGGCCAGGAGTAGGCTATGGTTTGGGCGTTAGGTGTAGGGTTGTTGGTGGGTTTCCTTTCCGTAGTGGGGTTAGGGTTAGGGAACGGCAAGCCTTAGGGCACAGGTGAGGGTACGGAAATGTGGGAAGGTCAGGCTATGTGCTGACGCACGTGTCAGTGCCACTGTACGGGCCAGGAGTAGGTGACGGCGTAAGGTAAGGTGTAGGGCTGGTGGTGGGTTTCCGTTCCGGGCTAGGGTTAGTGTTAGGGAACTGCAAGGCTTAGGGCATAGGTGAGGGTACGGAAACGTGGGAGGGTCAGGCTACATGCTGACGCACGGGTCAATGCCAGCGTTCGGGCAAGGATTAGGCTACGGCGTACGGTAAGGTGTAGGGCTGGTGGTGGGTTTCCGTTCCGGGCTAGGGTTAGTGTTAGGGAATGGCAAGGCTTAGGTCCCAGGTGAGGGTACGGAAACGTGAGAGGGTCAAGCTACATACTGACGCACGGGCCAGTGCGAGCGTACGGGCGAGGAGTAGGCTACCCAGTAGGGAAAGGTTTAGGGCTGGTGGTGGGTTTCTGTTCCGGGCTAGGTTTAGGGTGAGGGAACGGCAAGGCTTAGGGCCCAGGTGAGGGTACGGAAACGTGGGAGGGTCAAGCTACGTGCTAACGCACGGGTCAGTGCCAGTGTACTGGCCAGGAGTAGGCTAAGGCGTAGGGTTAGGTGTAGGGCTGCTGGTGGGTTTCCATTCAAGGCTAGGGTTAGGGTTAGGGAACGGCAAGGCTTAGGGCACAGGTGAGGGTACGGAAACGTGGGAGGGTCAGGCTACGTGCTGACGCACGGGTCAGTGCCAGCGTACGGGCCAGGACTAGGCTACGGCATACAATAAGGTGTAGGGCTGGTGGTGAGTTTCCATTCAAGGCTAGGGTTAGGGTTAGGGAACGGCAAGGCTTAGGGCACAGGTGAGGGTACGGAAACTTGTGAGGGTCTTGCTACGTGATGACGCACGGGTCAGTGCCAGCGTACGGGCCAGGAGTAGGCTATGGTTTGGGCGTTAGTTGTAGGGCTGGTGGTGGGTTTCCGTTCCGTACTAGGTTTAGGGTTAGGGAACGGCAAGACTTAGGGCGCAGGTGAGGGTACGGAAATGTGGGAAGATCAGGCTATGTGCTGACGCACGGGTCAGTGCCAGAGTACGGGCCAGGAGTAGGCTACGGCGTAGGGTATGGTGTAGGGCTGGTGGTGGGTTTCCGTTCCGGGCTAGGGTTAGGGTTAGGGAACGGCAAGGCTTAGGGCACAGTTGAGGGTACGGAAACGTGGGAGGGTCAGGCTACGTGCTGACGCCCGTGTCAGTGCCAGCGTTCGGGCCAGGAGTAGGCTACGGCATAGGGTAAGGTGTAGGGTTGGTGGTGGGTTTCCGTTCCGGGCTACGGTTAGTGTTAGGGAACGGCAAGGCTTAGGGCCCAGGTGAGGGTACGGAAACGTGGGAGTGTCAAACTAAATGCTGACGCACGGGTTAGTGCGAGCGTACAGGCGAGGAGTAGGCTACGGAGTAGGGAAAGGTTTAGGGCTGGTGGTGGTTTTCCGTTCCGGGCTAGGGTTAGGGTTAGGGAACGGCAAGGCTTAGGGCACAGGTGAGGGTACGGAAACGTGGGCGGGTCAGGCTACGTGCTGACGTATGGGTCACTGCCAGCGTATGGACCAGGAGTAGGCTATGGCGTAGGGTAAAGTGTAAGGCTGGTGGTGGGATTTCGTTCCGGGCTATGGTTAGGGTTAGGGAACGTCAAGGCTTAGGGCACAGGTGAGGGTACAGAAAAGTGGGAGGATCAGGCTACGTGCTGACGCACAGGTCAGTGCAAGCGTACGGGCCAGGAGTAGGCTACGGCTTGTGGGTAAGGTTTAGGGCTGGTGGTGTGTTTCCGTTCCGGGCTAGGGTTAGGGTAAGGGAACGGCAAGGCTTAGAGCAAAGGTGAGGGTACGGTAACATGGTAGTGTCAGGCTACGTGCTGAAGCACAGGCTATTACCCGCGTACGGGCCAGGTATAGGCTACATCATAGTGTAAGGTGTAGGGCTGGTGGTGGGTTTCCGTGCCGGGCTAGGGTTAGGGATAGGGAACGGCAAGGCTTAGGGCACAGGTGAGGTTATGGAAACGTGGGAGGGTCAGGCTATGTGCTGACGCACGGGTCAGTGCCAGCATATGGGCCAGGAGTAGGCTACGGCGTGGTGGTAAGGTGTAGGGCTGGTGGTGGGTTTCTGTTCCAGGCTAGGGTTAGGGTTACCGAACGTCAAGGCTTAGGGCACAGGTGAGGGTTCGGAAACTTGGGAGGGTCAGGCTACGTGCTGACGCAAGTATCAGTGCCAGCGTATGGGCCAGGAATATGCTACGGCGTAGGGTAGAGTGTAGTGCTGGTTGTTGGATTCTGTTCCAGGCTAGGGTTAGGGTTAGGGAACGGCAAAGCTTAGGGCACAGGTGAGTGTACGGAAACGTGGGAGGGTCAGGGTACGTGCTCACGCACGTTTCAGTGCCAGCGTACCGGCCAGGAGTAGGCTACGGCTTGGGGTTTAGATGTAGGGCTGGTGGTGGGTTTCCGTTGCGGTCTAGGGTTAGGGTTAGGGAACGGCAAGGCTTAGGGCACAGGTGAGGGTACGGAAACGTGAGAGGGTCAGGCTACATGCTGACGCCCGGTTCTGTGCCAGCATACGGGCCAGGAGTAGGCTACGGTGTAGGGTATGGTGTAGGGCTGGTGGTAGGTTTCCGTTCCGGGCTAGGGTTAGTGTTAGGGAACGGCAAGGCTTAGGGCACATGTGAGGGTACGGAAACGTGGGAGGGCCAGGCTACGTGCTGACGCACGGGTCAGTTCCAGCGTACAGGCCAGGAGTAGGCTAAGGCTTGTGGCTAAGTTTTAGGGCTGGTGGTGGCTTTCCGTATCGGGCTAGGGATAGGGTTAGAGAACGGCAAGGCTTAGGGCACAGGTGAGGGTACGGAAACGTGGGAGGGTCAGGCTACGTGCTGACGCATGCGTCAGTTCCCGCTTACGGGCCAGGTGTAGGCTACAGCATAGGGTAAGGTGTAGGGCTGGTGGTGGGTTTACGTTCCGGGCTAGGGTTAGGGTTAGGGAACGGCAAGGCTTAGGGCACAGGTGAGGGTACGGAAACGTGGGAGGGTCACGCTACGTGCTGACGCATGGGTCAGTGCCAGCATATGGGCCAGGAGTAGGCTATGGCTTGGGGGTAAGTTGTAGGGCTGGTGATGGGTATCCATTCCGGGCTAGGGTTAGGGTTTTGGAATGGCAAGGCTTAGGGCACGGGTGAGGGTACAGAAACGTGGGAGGTTCATGCTACTTGCTGATGCTCGGGTTAGTGCCACCGAACGGGCCAAGTGTAGGCTACGGCTTGGGGGTAAGATGTAGGGCTGGTGGAGGGTTTCCGTTCCGGGCTCGGGTTAGGGTTACGGAACGGCAAGGCTTAGGGCACAGGTGAGGGTACGGAAACGTGGGAGGGTCAGGCTACATGCTGACGCAAGGGTCAGTGCCACCGTACAGGCCAGGAGTAGGCTACGGCTTAGGGGTAAGTTGTAGGGCTGGTGGTGGGTTTCCGTTCCGGGCTAGGGATAGGGTTAGGGAACGGCAAGGCGTAGGGCACAGCTGAGGGTACGGAAACGTGGGAGGGTCAGGCTACGTGCTGATGCACGGCTCAGTGGCACCGTACCGGGCAGGAATAGGCTACGGCATATGGTAAGGTGTAGGGCTGGTGGTGGGATTCCATTCCGGGCTAGGTTTCGGGTTAGGGAACGGCAAGGCTTAGGGCTCAGGTAAGGGTACAGAAAAGTGGGAGGGTCAGGCTACGTGCTGACGCACGTGTCAGTGCCAGTGTACGGGCCAGGAGTAGGCTACGGCATAGAGTAAGGTTTAGGGCTGGTGGTGGGTATCCGTTCCGGTCTAGGGTTAGGGTTAGTGAACGGCAAGGCTTAGGGCACAGGTGAGGGTACGGAAACGTGGGAGGGTCAGGCTACATGCTGACGCACGGGTCAGTGCCAGCGTACGGGCCAGGAGTAGGCTAAGGCTTGGGCGTTAGGTGTAGGGCTGGTGGTGGGTTTCCGTTCCGTACTAGGGTATGGGTTTTGGAACGGCAAGGCTTAGGGCACAGGTGATGGTACAGATATGTGGGAAGGTCAGGCTACATGCTGACGCATGTGTCAGTGCCAGCGTACGGGCCAGGAGTAGGCTACAGCGTAGGGTAAGGTTTAGGGCTGGTGGTGGGTTTCCGTTCAGGGCTACGGTTAGTGTTAGGGAATGGCAAGGCTTAGGGCACAGGTGAGGGTACTGAAACGTGGGAGAGTCAGGCTACATGCTGACGCACGGGTCAGTGCCAGCGTACGGGCCAGGAGTAGGCTACGGCTTGTGGGTAAGTTTTAGGGCTGGTGGTGGTTTTCCGTTACGGGCTTGGGTTAGGGTTAGGGAACGGCAAGGCTTAGGGCACAGGTGAGGATACGGTAACATGGGAGGGTCAGGCTACGTGCTAAAACACAGGTCATTACCCGCGTACGGGCCAGGTGTAGGCTACAGCATAGGGTAAGGTGTAGGGCTGGTGGTGGGTTTCCGTTACGGGCTAGGGTTAGGGATAGGGAACGGCAAGGCTTAGGGCTCAGGTGACGTTACGGAAACGTGGGAGGGTTAGGCTACATGCTGACGCACGTGTCAGTGTCAGCATATGGGCCAGGAGTAGGCTACGGAGTGGTGGTAAGTTGTAGGGCTGGTGGTGGGTTTCTGTTCAGGGCTAGGGTTAGGTTTAGCGAACGTCAAGACTTAGGGCACAGGTGAGGGTACGGAAACGTGGGAGGGTCAGGTTACGTGCTGACACACTGGTCAGTGCCAGCGTACGTGCCAGGAATAGGCTACGGCGTAGGGTAGAGTGTAGGGCTGGTGGTGTGATTCTGATCCGGGCTCGGGTTAGGTTTAGGGAACGGCAAGGCTTAGGGCACAGGTGAGGGTACGGAAACGTGGGAGGGTCAGGCTACGTGCTGACGCACATGTCAGTGCCAGCGTACCGGCCAGGAGTAGGCTACGTCTTGGGGGTTAGATGTAGGGCTGGTGGTGGGTTTCCATTCCAGGCTAGGGTTAGGGTTAGGGAACGGCAAGGCTTAGGTCACAGGTGAGGGTACGGAAACTTGGGAAGGTCAGGCTACGTGCTGACGCACAGGTCAGTGCCAGTGTACGGGCAAGGAGTAGGCTACGGGGTAGGGTAAGGTGTAGGGCTGGTGGTGGGTTTCCGTTCCGGGCTAGGGTTAGTGTTAGGGAACGGCAAGGCTTAGGGCACAGTTGAGGTTACGGAAACGTGAGAGGGTCAGGCTACGTGCTGACGCATGGGTCAGTGCCAGCGTACGGGCCAGGAGTAGGCTATGGTTTGGGCGTTAGGTGTAGGGTTGTTGGTGGGTTTCCTTTCCGTAGTGGGGTTAGGGTTAGGGAACGGCAAGCCTTAGGGCACAGGTGAGGGTACGGAAATGTGGGAAGGTCAGGCTATGTGCTGACGCACGTGTCAGTGCCACTGTACGGGCCAGGAGTAGGTGACGGCGTAAGGTAAGGTGTAGGGCTGGTGGTGGGTTTCCGTTCCGGGCTAGGGTTAGTGTTAGGGAACTGCAAGGCTTAGGGCATAGGTGAGGGTACGGAAACGTGGGAGGGTCAGGCTACATGCTGACGCACGGGTCAATGCCAGCGTTCGGGCAAGGATTAGGCTACGGCGTACGGTAAGGTGTAGGGCTGGTGGTGGGTTTCCGTTCCGGGCTAGGGTTAGTGTTAGGGAATGGCAAGGCTTAGGTCCCAGGTGAGGGTACGGAAACGTGAGAGGGTCAAGCTACATACTGACGCACGGGCCAGTGCGAGCGTACGGGCGAGGAGTAGGCTACCCAGTAGGGAAAGGTTTAGGGCTGGTGGTGGGTTTCTGTTCCGGGCTAGGGTTAGGGTGAGGGAACGGCAAGGCTTAGGGCCCAGGTGAGGGTACGGAAACGTGGGAGGGTCAAGCTACGTGCTAACGCACGGGTCAGTGCCAGTGTACTGGCCAGGAGTAGGCTAAGGCGTAGGGTTAGGTGTAGGGCTGCTGGTGGTTTTCCATTCAAGGCTAGGGTTAGGGTTAGGGAACGGCAAGGCTTAGGGCACAGGTGAGGGTACGGAAACGTGGGAGGGTCAGGCTACGTGCTGACGCACGGGTCAGTGCCAGCGTACGGGCCAGGACTAGGCTACGGCATACAATAAGGTGTAGGGCTGGTGGTGAGTTTCCATTCAAGGCTAGGGTTAGGGTTAGGGAACGGCAAGGCTTAGGGCACAGGTGAGGGTACGGAAACTTGGGAGGGTCTTGCTACGTGATGACACACGGGTCAGTGCCAGCGTACGGGCCAGGAGTAGGCTATGGTTTGGGCGTTAGTTGTAGGGCTGGTGGTGGGTTTCCGTTCCGTACTAGGTTTAGGGTTAGGGAACGGCAAGACTTAGGGCGCAGGTGAGGGTACGGAAATGTGGGAAGATCAGGCTATGTGCTGACGCACGGGTCAGTGCCAGAGTACGGGCCAGGAGTAGGCTACGGCGTAGGGTATGGTGTAGGGCTGGTGGTGGGTTTCCGTTCCGGGCTAGGGTTAGGGTTAGGGAACGGCAAGGCTTAGGGCACAGTTGAGGTTACGGAAACGTGGGAGGGTCAGGCTACGTGCTGACGCCCGTGTCAGTGCCAGCGTTCGGGCCAGGAGTAGGCTACGGCATAGGGTAAGGTGTAGGGTTGGTGGTGGGTTTCCGTTCCGGGCTACGGTTAGTGTTAGGGAACGGCAAGGCTTAGGGCCCAGGTGAGGGTACGGAAACGTGGGAGTGTCAAACTAAATGCTGACGCACGGGTTAGTGCGAGCGTACAGGCGAGGAGTAGGCTACGGAGTAGGGAAAGGTTTAGGGCTGGTGGTGGTTTTCCGTTCCGGGCTAGGGTTAGGGTTAGGGAACGGCAAGGCTTAGGGCACAGGTGAGGGTACGGAAACGTGGGCGGGTCAGGCTACGTGCTGACGTATGGGTCACTGCCAGCGTATGGACCAGGAGTAGGCTATGGCGTAGGGTAAAGTGTAAGGCTGGTGGTGGGATTTCGTTCCGGGCTATGGTTAGGGTTAGGGAACGTCAAGGCTTAGGGCACAGGTGAGGGTACAGAAAAGTGGGAGGATCAGGCTACGTGCTGACGCACAGGTCAGTGCAAGCGTACGGGCCAGGAGTAGGCTACGGCTTGTGGGTAAGGTTTAGGGCTGGTGGTGTGTTTCAGTTCCGGGCTAGGGTTAGGGGTAGGGAACGGCAAGGCTTAGGGTACAGGTGAGTGTACGGTAACATGGGAGGGTTAGGCTACGTGCTGAAACACGGGTCATTACCCGCGTACGGGCCAGGTGTAGGCTACGGCATAGGGTAAGGTGTAGGGCTGGTGGTGGGTTTTTGTTCCGGGCTAGGGTTAGGGTTAGCGAACGTCAATGCTTAGGGCACAGGTGAGGGTACGGAAACGTGGGAGGGTCAGGCTACGTGCTGACGCACGGGTCAGTGCCAGCCTACGGGCCAGGAGTAGGCTACGGCTTGTGGGTAAGTTTTAGGGCTGGTGGTGTGTTTCCGTTCCGGGCTAGGGTTAGGGTAAGGGAACGGCAAGGCTTAGAGCAAAGGTGAGGGTACGGTAACATGGTAGTGTCAGGCTACGTGCTGAAGCACAGGCTATTACCCGCGTACGGGCCAGGTATAGGCTACATCATAGTGTAAGGTGTAGGGCTGGTGGTGGGTTTCCGTGCCGGGCTAGGGTTAGGGATAGGGAACGGCAAGGCTTAGGGCACAGGTGAGGTTATGGAAACGTGGGAGGGTCAGGCTATGTGCTGACGCACGGGTCAGTGCCAGCATATGGGCCAGGAGTAGGCTACGGCGTGGTGGTAAGGTGTAGGGCTGGTGGTGGGTTTCTGTTCCAGGCTAGGGTTAGGGTTACCGAACGTCAAGGCTTAGGGCACAGGTGAGGGTTCGGAAACTTGGGAGGGTCAGGCTACGTGCTGACGCAAGTATCAGTGCCAGCGTATGGGCCAGGAATATGCTACGGCGTAGGGTAGAGTGTAGTGCTGGTTGTTGGATTCTGTTCCAGGCTAGGGTTAGGGTTAGGGAACGGCAAAGCTTAGGGCACAGGTGAGTGTACGGAAACGTGGGAGGGTCAGGGTACGTGCTCACGCACGTTTCAGTGCCAGCGTACCGGCCAGGAGTAGGCTACGGCTTGGGGTTTAGATGTAGGGCTGGTGGTGGGTTTCCGTTGCGGTCTAGGGTTAGGGTTAGGGAACGGCAAGGCTTAGGGCACAGGTGAGGGTACGGAAACGTGGGAGGGTCAGGCTACCTGCTGACGCACGGGTCAGTGCCAGAGTTCGGTCCAGGAGTAGGCTACGGCGTAGGGTAAGTTGTAGGGCTGGTGGTGGGTTTCCTTTCCGGGCTAGGGTTAGTGTTAGGGAACGGCAATGCTTAGGGCCCAGGTGAGGGTACGGAAACGTGGGAGGTTCAGGCTACGTGCTGACGCACGAGTCATTGCCAGCGTACGGGCCAGGAGTAGGCTACAGCGTAGGGTATGGTTTAGGCCTGGTGGTGGGTTTCCGTTTCGGGCTAGGGATAGGGTTAGGGAATGGCAAGGTTTAGGGCACAGGTGAGGGTACAGCAACGTGGCAGGTTCAGGATACGTTCTGACGCACGGGTCAGTGCCAGCGTATGGACCAGGAGTAGGCTACTGCTTGGGGGTAAGGTGTAGGGCTGTTGGTGGTTTTCCGTTCCGGGCTACAGTTAGGGTTAGGGAACGGAAAAGCTTAGGGCACATGTGAGGGTACGGAAACGTGGTAGGTTCAGGCTACGTGATGACGCAGGTGTCAGTGCCAGCGTACGGGCCAGGAGTAGGCGACGGCGTAGGGTAAGGTTTAGTGCTGGTGGTGGGTTTCCGTTGCGGGCTAGGGTTAGGGTTAGGGAACGGCAAGGCTTAGGGCACAGGTGATGGTACGGAAATGTGGGAGGGTCAGGCTACGTGCTGACGCACGGGTCAGTGCCAGCCTACGGGCCAGTAGTAGGCTACGTCTTGTGGGTAAGTTTTAGGGCTGGTGGTGGGTTTCCGTTCAGGGGTAGGGTTAGGGTAAGGGAACGGCAAGGCTTAGAGCAAAGGTGAGGGTACGGTAACATGGTAGTGTCAGGCTACGTGCTGAAGCACAGGCTATTACCCTCGTACGGGCCAGGTATAGGCTACGTCATAGTGTAAGGAGTAGGGCTGGTGGTGGGTTTCCGTTCCGGGCTAGGGTTAGGGTTAGGGAACGGCAAGTCTTAGGGGACAGGTGAGGGTACGGTAACATGGGAGGGTCAGGCTACATGCTGAAGCACAGGTCAGTGCCCGTGTACGGGCCAGGTGTAGGCTACGGCATAGGGTAAGGTGTAGGGCTGATGGTGGTTTTCCGTTCCGGGCTAGGGTTAAGGTTAGGGTACGGCAAGGCTTAGGGCACAGCTGAGGTTCCGGAAACGTGGGAGGGTCAGGTTACGTGCTGACGCACGGGTCAGTGCCAGCATATGGGCCAGGAGTAGGCTACGGAGTGGTGGTAAGTTGTAGGGCTGGTGGTGGGTTTCTGTTCGGGGCTAGGGTTAGGGTTAGGGAACGTCAAGGCTTAGGGCACAGGTGAGGGTACGGAAACGTGGGAGGGTCAGGCTACGTGATGACGCACGGCTCAGAGCCAGCGTACGGGCCAGGAATAGGCTATGGCATAGGGTAGAGTGTAGGGCTGGTGGTGGGTTTCTGTTCCGGGCTAGGGTTAGGGTTAGGAAACGGCAAGGCTTAGGGCACAGGTGAGGGTACGGAAACGTGTGAGGGTCAGGCTACGTGCTGACGCACGTGTCAGTGCCAGCGTACCGGCCAGGAGTAGGCTACGGCTTGGGGGTAAGTTGTAGGGCTGGTGGTGGGTTTCCGTTCCGGGCTAGGGTTAGGGTTAGTGAACGGCAAGGCTTAGGGCACAGGTGAGGGTACAGAAACGTGGGAGGGTCAGGCTACGTGCTGATGAAAGTGTCAGTGCCTGTGTACGAGCTAGGAATAGGCTACGGCGTAGGGAAAGGTGTAGGGCTGGTGGTGGGTTTCCGTTCCGGGCTAGGGTTAGGGTTAGGGAACGGCAAGTCTTAGGGCACAGGTGAGGGTCCGCAAACGTGGGAGGGTCAGGCTACGTACTGAAGCACAGGTCAGTGCCTGCGTATGGGCCAGGTGTAGGCTACGGCATAGGTTAAGGTGTAGGGCTGGTGGTGGGTTTCCTTTCCGGACTAAGGTTAGTGTTAGGGAATGGCAAGGCTTAGGGCGCAGGTGAGGGTACGGAAACGTGGGAGGGTCAAACTACATGGTGACGCACGGGTCAGTGCGAGCGTACGGGCGAGGAGTAGGCTACCCAGTAGGGAAAGGTTTAGGGATGGTGGTGGGTTTCCGTTCCGGGTTAGGGTTTTGGTTAGGGAACGGCAAGGCTTAGGGCACAGGTGAGGGTACGGAAACGTGGGAGGGTCAGGCTACATGCTGACGCACGGGTCAGTGCCAGCATACGGGCCAGGAGTAGGCTACGGCGTAGGGAAAGGTTTAGGGCTGGTGGTGGGTTTCCGTTCCGGGCTAGGGTTAGGGTTAGGGAACGGCAAAGCTTAGGGCACAGGTGAGGGTACGGAAACGTGGGAGGGTCAGGCTACGTGCTGACGCACGTGTCAGTGTCAGCGTACGGGCCAGGAGTAGGCTACGGCGTAGGGTAAGGTGTAGGGCTGGTGGTGGGTTTCCTTTCAGGGCTAGGATTAGGGTTATGGAACGGCAAGGTTTAGGGCCCAGGTGAGGGTACGGAAACGTGGGAGGGTCAGGCTACGTGCTGACGCACGGGTCAGTGCCAGCGTACGGGCCAGGAATAGGCTACGGCATACATTAAGGTGTAGGGCTGGTGGTGGGATTCCGTTCCGGGCTTGGGTTAGAGTTAGGGAAGGCCAAGGCTTAGGGCTTAGCAGAGGGTACGGAAAAGTGGGAGGGTCAGGCTACGTGCTGACGCACGGGTCAGTGTCTGTGTATGGGCCAGGAGTAGGCTATGGCATGGGGGTAAGTTTTAGGGCTGGTGGTGGTTTTCCTTTCTGGGCTAGGGTTATGGATAGGGAATGTCAAGGCTTAGGGCCCAGGTGAGGTTATGGAAACTTGGGAGGGTCAGGCTACGTGCTGACGCACGGGTCATTTCCAGTGTACGGACCAGGAGTAGGCTACGGCTTGTGGGTAAGTTGTAGGGCTGGTGGTGTGTTTCCGTTTAGGGCTAGGGTTAGGGTTAGGCAACGGCAAGGCTGAGGGCACAGGTGAGGGTACGGAAACGTGGGAGGGTCAGGCTACTTGCTGACCCACGGGTCAATGCCAGCGTATGGGCCAGGAGTAGTCTACGGCTTGGGTGTAAGATGTAGGGCTGTTGGTCCGTTTCCGTGCCGGGCTAGGGTTAGGGTTACGGAACGGCAAGGGTTAGGGCATTGGTGAGGGTTACGGAAACGTGGGAGGGTCAGGCTACGTGCTGACGCAAGGGTCAGTGGCCGCGTATGGTCCAGGAGTAGGCTACGGCGTACGGTAAAGTGTAGGGCTGGTGGTGGGTTTAGGTTCCGGGCTAGGGTTAGGGTTACGGAACGGCAAGGCTTAGGGCACAGGTGAGGGTACGGAAACGTGGGAGGGTCAGGCTACGTGCTTACACACGTGTCAATGCCAGCGTTCGGGCCAGGAGTAGGCTACGGCGTAGGGTAATGTGTAGGGCTGGTGGTGGGTTTACGTTCAGGGCTAGGGTTAGGGTTAGGGAACGGCAAGTTCTAGGGCCCAGGTGAGGGTATGGAAACGTGGGGGGGTCAGTGTACATGCTGACGCACGGGTCAGTGCCAGCGTACGGGCCAGGAGTAGGCTACGGCGTAGGGAAAGGTATAGGGCTGGTGGTGGGTTTCCATTCCGGGCTAGGGTTATTGTTAGGGAACGGCAAAGCTTTGGGCACAGGTGAGGGTACGGAAACGTGGGAGTGTCAGGCTACGTGCTGACGCATGTGTCAGTGTCAGCGTACGGGCCAGGAGTAAGCTAAGGCGTAGGCTAAGGTGTAGGCCTGGTGGTGGATTTCCGTTCCTGGCTAGGGTTAGGGTTACGGAACGGCAAGGCTTAGGGCACAGGTGAGGGTACGAAAACGTGTGAGTATCAGGCTACGTGCTGACGCCTGGGTCAGTGCCAGCGTACGGGCCAGGAATAGGCCACGGCGTAAGGTAAGGTGTAGGGCAGGTGGTGGGTTTCCGTTCTGGGCTAGGGTTACGGTTAGGGAACGGCAAAGCTAAGGGCACAGGTGAGGGTACGGAAACGTGGGAGGGTCAGGCTACTTGCTGACCCACGGGTCAGTGCCAGCGTATGGGCCAGGAGTAGTCTATGGCTTGGGGGTAAGATGTAGGGCTGGTGGTCCTTTTCCGTTCCGGGCTAGGGTTAGGGTTACGGAACGGCAAGGCTTAGGGCACTGGTGAGGGTACGGATACGTGGGAGGGTCAGGCTACATGCTGACGCACGGTTCAGTGCCAGCATACAGGCCAGGAGTAGGCTATGGCTTTTGGGTTAGGTGTAGGGTTTGTGGTGTGTTTCTGTCCCGTACTAGGGTTAGGGTTAGGGAACGGCAAGGCTTAGGGCACAGGTGACGTTACGGTAACGTGGGAAGGTCAGGCTACATGCTCACGCACAGGTCAGTGCCAGCGTATGGACCACGAGTAGGCTATGGCTTTGGGGTAAGGTGTAGGGCCTGTGGTGGGTTTCCATTCCAGGCTAGGGTTAGGGTTAGGGAATGGCAAGGTTTAGGGCACAGGTGAGGGTACAGCAACGTGGCAGGTTCAGGATACGTTCTGGCGCACGGGTCAGTGCCAGCGTATGGACCAGGAGTAGGCTAGAGTTGGGGGTAAGGTGTAGGGCTGTTGGTGGGTTTCCGTTCCGGGCTACAGTTAGGGTTAGGGAATGGCAAAGCTTAGGGCACACGTGAGGGTACGGAAACGAGGGAGGTTCAGGCTACGTGATGACGCACGTGTCAGTGCCAGCATACCGGCCAGGAGTAGGCTACGGTTTGGTGGTTAGGTGTAGGGCTGGTGGTGGGTTTCCATTCCAGGCTAGGGTTAGTGTTAGGGAACAGCAAGGCTTAGGGCACAGGTGAGGGTACGGAAACGTGGGAGGGTCAGGCTACGTGCTGACGCATGGGTCAGTGCCAGCGTACGGGCCAGGAGTAGGCTACGGCTTGGGGGTAAGGTGTAGGGCTGGTGGTGGGTTTCCGTTCCGGGCAAGGGTTAGGGTTAGGGAACGGCAAGGCTTAGGGCACAGCTGAGGGTACAGAAACGTGGGAGGGTCAGGCTACGTGCTGATGCACAGCTCAGTGGCAGCGTACCGGCCAGGAGTAGGCTACGGCATATGGTAAGGTGTAGGGCTGGTGGTGGGATTCCATTCCGGTCTAGGTTTAGGTTTAGGGAACGGCAAGTCTTAGGGCTCAGGTAAGGGTACAGGAAAGTGGGAGGGTCAGGCTACGTGCTGACGCACGTGTCAGTGCCAGTGTACGGTCCAGGTGTAGGCTACGGCATAGGGTAAGGTGTAGGGCTGGGGGTGGGTTTCCGTTCCGGGCTATGATTAGGATTAGGGAATGGCAAGGCTTAGGGCACAGGTAAGGTTATGGAATCGTGGGAGGGTCAGGCTACGTGCAGACACACAGCTCAGTGCCAGCATATGGGCCAGGAGCAGGCTACGGCGTGGTGGTAAGGTGCAGGGCTGGTGGTGGGTCTCTGTTCCGGGCTAGGGTTAGGGTTAGGGAACGTCAAGGCTTAGGGCACAGGTGAGGGTACGGAAACGTGGGAGGGTCGGGCTACGTGCTGACGCATGGGTCAGTGCCAGCGTACGGGCCAGGAATAGTCTACGGCGTAGGGTAGAGTTTAGGGCTGGTGGTGGGTTTCTGTTCTGGGCTAGGGTTAGTGTTAGGGAACGGCAAGGCTTAGGGCACAGGTGAGGGTAAGGAAAAGTGTGAGGGTCAGGCTACGTGCTGACGCACGTGTCAGTGCCAGCATACAAGCCAGGAGTAGGCTAAGGCTTCGGGGTTAAGTGTAGGGCTGATGGTGGGTTTCCATTCCGGGCTAGGGTTAGGGTTAGGGAACGGTAAGGCTTAGGGCACAGGTGAGGGTACGGAAACGTGGGAGGGTCAGGATACGTGCTGCCGCACGGGTCAGTGCCAGCGTAGGGGCCAGGAGTAGGCTATGGCTTGGGCGTTAGGTGTAGGGCTGGTGGAGGGTTTCCGTTCCGTACTAGGGATAGGGTTAGGGAACAGCAAGGCTCAGGGAACAGGTGAGGGTACGGAAATGTGGGAAGGTCAGGCTACGTGCTGACGCACGGGTCAGCGCCAGCGTACGGGACAGGAGTAGGCTACGGCGTAGGGTAATGTATAGGGCTGGTGGTGGGTTTCCGTTTCGGGCTAGGGTTAGGGTTAGGGAACGGCAAGGCTTAGGGTACAGGTGAGGGTACGGAAACGTGGGAGGGTCAGGCTACGTGCTGACGCATGGGTCAGTGCCAGCGTTCGGGCCAGGAGTAGGCTACGGCGTAGGGTAAGGTGTAGGGCTTTTGGTGGGTTTCCGTTCCGGGCTAGGGTTAGGGTTACGGAACGGCAAGGCTTAGGGCACAGGTGAGGTTACGGTAATGTGGGAGTTCAGGCTACGTGCTGACGCACAGGTCAGTGCCAGCGTATGGACCAGGAGTAGGCTACGGCTTGGGGGTAAGGTGTAGGGCTGGTGGTGGGTTTCCGTTCCGGGCTAGGGTTAGGGTTAGGGAACGGCAAGGCTTAGGGCACAGGTGAGGGTACGGAAACGTGGGAGGGTCAGGCTACGTGCTGATGAAAGGGTCAGTGCCTGTGTACGGGCCAGGAATAGGCTACGGCGTAGGGAAAGGTGTAGGGCTGGTGGTGGGTTTCCGTTCCGGGCTAGGGTTAGGGTTAGGGAATGGCAAGGCTTAGGGCACATGTGAGTGTCCACAAACGTGGGAGGGTCAGGCTACGTGCTGACGCACAGGTCAGTGCCAGCGTAAGGTCCAGGAGTAGCCTATGGCTTGGGGGTAAGTTGTAGGGCTGGTGGTGGGTTTCCGTTCCTGGCTAGCATTAGGGTAAGGGAACGGCAAGGCTTAGGGCACAGGTGAGGGTACAGAAACGTGGGAGGGTAAGGCTGTGTGCTGATGCATGGGTCAGTGCCAGCGTACCGGCTAGGCGTAGGCTACGGCTTGGGGGTTAGCTGTAGGGCTGGTGGTGGGTTTCCGTTCAGCGCTAGGGTTAGGGTTAGGGAACTGCAAGGCTTATGGCACAGGTGAGGGTACGGAAAAGTGGGAGGGTCAGGCTACATGCTTACGCACGGGTCAGTGCCAGCGTACGGGCCAGGAATAGTCTATGGCTTCGGGGTAAGCTGTAGGGCTGGTGGTGGGTTTCTGTTCCGGACTAGGGTTAGGGTTAGGGAACGGCAAGGCTTAGGGCACAGGTGAGGGTACGGAAATGTGTGAGGGTCAGGCTACGTGCTGACGCACGTGTCAGTGCCAGCCTACGGGCCAGGAGTAGGCTACGGCGTAGGGTAACGTGTAGGGCTGCTGGTGGATTTCCGTTCCTGGCTAGGGTTAGGGTTAGGGAACGTCAAGGCTTAGGGCACAGGTGAGGGTACGGAAACGGGGGAGGGTCAGGCTACGTGCTTACGCATGGGTCAGTGCCAGCATACGGGCCAGGAGTAGGCTACAGCTTGGGGGTAAGGTGTAGGGCTGGTGGTGGGTTTCCGTTCCGGGCTAGGGTTAGGGTTAGGGAACGGCAAGGCATAGGTCACAGGTGAGGGTACGGAAAAGTGGGAGGGTCAGGCTACGTGCTGACGCATGGGTCAGTGCCAGCATACGGGCCAGGAGTAGGCTACAGCTTGGGGGTAAGTTGTAGGGCTGGTGGTGGGTTTCCGTTCCGGGCTAGGGTTAGGGTAAGGGAACGTCAAGGCTTAGGGCACAGGTGAGGGTACGGAAACGTGGGAGGGTCAGGCTACATGGTGACGCACGGGTCAGTGCGAGCGTACGGGCGAGGAGTAGGCTACCCAGTAGGGAAAGGTTTAGGGATGGTGGTGGGTTTCCGTTCCGGGTTAGGGTTTTGGTTAGGGAACGGCAAGGCTTAGGGCACAGGTGAGGGTACGGAAACGTGGGAGGGTCAGGCTACATGCTGACGCACAGGTCAGTGCGAGCGTACGGGCGAGGAGTAGGCTACCCAGTAGGGAAAGGTTTAGGGATGGTGGTGGGTTTCCGTTCCGGGTTAGGGTTTTGGTTAGGGAACGGCAAGGCTTAGGGCACAGGTGAGGGTACGGAAACGTGGGAGGGTCAGGCTACATGCTGACGCACGGGTCAGTGCCAGCGTACGGGCCAGGAGTAGGCTACGGTGTAGGGTATGGTGTAGGGCTGGTGGTGGGTTTCCGTTCCGGGCTAGGGTTAGGGTTAGGGAACGGCAAGGCTTAGGGCACAGGTGAGGGTACGGAAATGTGGGAAGGTGAGGCTAGGTGCTGACGCACGGGTCTGCGCCAGCGTACGGGCCAGGAGTAGGCTACGGCGTAGGGTAAGGTGTAGGGCTGGTGGTGGGTTTCCTTTCCGGGCTAGGATTAGGGTTATGGAACGGCAAGGCTTAGGGCACGGGTGAGGGTACGGAAACGTGGGAGGGTCAGGCTACGTGCTGACGCATGTGTCAGAGCCAGCATACGGGCCAGGAGTAGGCTAATGCTTGGGGGTAAGTTGTAGGGCTGGTGGTGGGTTTCCGTTCTGGGCTAGGGTTAGGGTTAGGGAACGGCAAGGCTTAGGGCACAGGTGAGGGTACGGAAAAGTGGGAGGGTCAGGCTACTTGCTGACGCACGGGTCAGTGCCAGCGTACGGGCCAGGATTAGGCTACGGCGTAGGGTAAAGTGTACGGCTGGGGGTGGTTTTCCGTTCAGGGCTAGGGTTAGGGTTAGGGAACGGCAAGTCTTAGGGCACAAGTGAGGATACAGAAACGTGGGAGGGTCAGGCTACGTGCTGACGCATGGGTCAGTGCAAGCGTACCGGCCAGGAGTAGGCTACGGCTTGGGGTTTAGGTGTAGGGCTGGTTGTGGGTTTCTGTACCGGGCTAGGGTTAGGGTTAGGGAACGGCAAGGCTTAGGGCAAAGGTGATGGTACGGAAACTTGGGAGGGTCAGGCTACGTGCTGACACATGGGTCAGTGCCAGCGTACGGGCCATAAGTAGGCTATGGCTTGGAGGTTAGGTGTACGGCTGGTGGTGGTTTTCCGTTCCGTACAAGGGTTAGGGTTAGGGAACAGCAAGGCTTACGGCACAGGTGAAGGTACGGAAATGTGGGAAGGTCAGGCTACGTGCTGACACACGGGTCAGTGCCAGCGTTCGGGCCAGGAGTAGGCTACGGCATAGGGTAAGGGGTAGGGCTTGTGGTGGGTTTCCGTTCCGGGGTAGGTTTAGGGTTAGGGAACGGCAAGGCTTAGGGCCTAGGTGAGGGTACGGAAACGTGTGGGGGTCAGACTACATGCTGACGCACGTGTCAGTGCCAGCGTACGGGCCAGGAGTAGGCTACGGCGTAGGGAAACGTTTAGGGCTGGTGGTGGGTTTCCGTTCCGGGCTAGGGTTAGGGTTAGGGAACGGCAAGGCTTAGGGCACAGGTGAGGGTACGGAAGCGTGGGAGGGTCAGGCTACGTTCTGACGCACGGGTCAGTGCCAGCGTACGGGCCAGGAATAGGCTACGGCATACATTAAGGTGTAGGGCTGGTGGTGGGATTCCGTTCCGGGCTTGGGTTAGAGTTAGGGAAGGCCAAGGCTTAGGGCTTAGCAGAGGGTACGGAAAAGTGGGAGGGTCAGGCTACGTGCTGACGCACGGGTCAGTGTCTGTGTATGGGCCAGGAGTAGGCTATGGCATGGGGGTATGTTTTAGGGCTGGTGGTGGGTTTTCGTTCCGGGCTAGGGTTAGGGTTAGGGAACGGCAAGGCTTAGGGCACAGGTGAGGTTACGGAAACGGGGGAGGGTCAGGCTACGTGCTGACGTATGGGTCAGTGCCAGCATATGGGCCAGGAGTAGGCTACGGTGTGGTGGTAAGGTGTAGGGCTGGTGGTGTGTTTCTGTTCCGGGCTAGGGTTAGGGTTAGCAAACGTCAATGCTTACGGCACAAGTGAGGGTACGGAAACGTGGGAGGTTCAGGCTACGTGCTGACACACGGGTCAGTGCCAGCGTACGGGCCAGGAATAGGCTACGGCGTAGGATAGAGTGTAGGGCTGTTGGTGGTTTTCCGTTCCGGGCTAGTGTTAGGGTTAGGGAACGGCAAGGCTTAGGGCACAGGTGAGGGTACGGAAACGTGGGAGGGTCAGGCTACGTGCTGACGCACGAGTCACTGCCAGCGTACGGGCCAGGAGTAGGCTACGTCTTGGGGGTAAGGTGTAGGGCTGGTGGTGGGTTTCCGTTCCGGGCTAGGGTTAGGGTAAGGGAACGGCAAGGCTTAGGACACAGGTGAGGGTATGGTAACATGGGAGGGTCAGGCTACGTGCTGAAGCACAGATCATTAACCACGAACGGGCCAGGTGTAGGCTACGGCATAGTGTAAGGTATAGGGATGGTGGTGGGTTTCCGTTCCGGGATAGGGTTAGTGTTAGGGAACGGCAATGCTTAGGGCCCAGGTGAGGGTACGGAAACGTAGGAGTGTTAAACTACATGCTGACGCACGGGTCAGTGCGAGCGTACGGGCGAGGCATAGGCTACCCCGTAGGGAAAGGTTTAGAGCTGGTGGTGGGTTTCCGTTCCGGGCTAGGGTTAAGGTTAGGGAACGGCAAGGCTTAGGGCACAGGTGAGGGTACGGAAACGTGGGAGGGTCAGGCTACGTGCTGATGCACGGGTCAGTGCCAGCGTACCGGCCAGGAGTAGGCTATGGCTTGGGGGTAAGCTGTAGGGCTGGTGGTGTGTTTCCGTTCCGGGCTACGGTTAGCGTTAGGGTACGGCAAGGCTTAGGGCACAGGTGAGGTTACGGAAACGTGGGAGGGTCAGGCTATGTGCTGACGCACGGGTCAGTGCCAGCGTACCGGCCAGGAGTAGGCTACGGCTTGGGGGTTAGTCGTAGGGTTTGTGGTGGGTTTCCGTTCCGGGCTAGGGTTAGGGTTATGGAATAGCAATGCTTAGGGCACAGGTGAGGGTACGGGAACGTGGGAGGGTCAGGCTACGTGCTGACGCATGTGTCAGAGCCAGCATACAGGCCAGGAGTAGGCTACTGCTTGGGGGTAAGTTGTAGGGCTGGTGGTGGGTTTCCGTTCTGGGCTAGGGTTAGGCTTAGGGAACGGCAAAGCTTAGGGCACAGGTGAGGGTACGGAAAAGTGGGAGGGTCAGGCTACTTGCTGACGCACGTTTCAGTGCCAGCGTACGGGCCAGGAGTAGGCTACGGCGTAGGGTAAAGTGTCGGGCTGGTGGTGGTTTTCCATTCAGGGCTAGGGTTAGGGTTAGGGAACGGCAAGGCTTAGGGCACAGGTGAGGATACAGAAACGTGGGAGAGTCAGGCTACGTGCTGACGCACGGGTCAGTGCAAGCGTACCGGACAGGAGTAGGCTACGGCTTGGGGTTTAGGTGTAGGGCTGGTGGTGGTTTTGTGTACCGGGCTAGGGTTAGGGTTAGGGAACGGCAAGGCTTAGGGCAAAGGTGATGGTACGGAAACGTGGGAGGGTCAGGCTACGTGCTGATGCACGGGTCAGTGCCAGCGTACGGGCCATAAGTAGGCTATGTCTTGGAGGTTAGTTGTAGGGCTGGTGGTGGTTTTCCGTTCCGTACTAGGGTTAGGGTTACGGAACAGCAAGGCTTACGGCACAGGTGAAGGTACGGAAATGTGGGAAGGTCAGGCTACGTGCTGACGCACGGGTCAGTGCCAGCGTTCGGGCCAGGAGTAGGCTACGGCATAGGGTAAGATGTAGGGCTTGTGGTGGGTTTCCGTTCCGGGCTAGGGTTAGGGTTAGGGAACGGCAAGGCTTAGGGCCCAGGTGAGGGTACGGAAACGTGTGCGGGTCAGATTACATGCTGACGCACGTGTCAGTGCCAGCGTACGGGCCAGGAGTAGGCTATGGCTTGTGGGTTAGGTGTAGGGCTTGTGGTGAGTTTCTGTCCCATACTAGGGTTAGGGTTAGGGAACGGCAAGGCTTAGGGCACAGGTGACGTTACGGTAACGTGGGAAGTTCAGGCTACATGCTGACGCAGAGGTCAGTGCCAGCGTATGGACCACGAGTAGGCTATGGCTTGGGGGTAAGGTGTAGGGCTTGTGGTGGGTTTCCGTTCCGAACTAGGGTTAGGGTTAGGGAATGGCAAGGTTTAGGGCACAGGTGAGCGTACAGCAACGTGGCAGGTTCAGGATACGTTCTGACGCACGGGTCAGTGCCAGCGTATGGACCAGGTGTAGGCTAGAGTTGGGGGTAAGGTGTAGGGCTGTTGGTGGGTTTCCGTTCCGGGCTACAGTTAGGGTTAGGGAACGGCAAAGCTTAGGGCACACGTGAGGGTACGGAAACGAGAGAGGTTCAGGCTACGTGATGACGCACGTGTCTGTGCCAGCGTACCGGCCAGGAGTAGGCTACGGTTTGGTGGTTAGGTGTAGGGATGGTGGTGGGTTTCCATTCCAGGCTAGGGTTTGTGTTAGGGAACAGCAAGGCTTAGGGCACAGGTGAGGGTACGGAAACGTGGGAGGGTCAGGCTACGTGCTGACGCACGGGTCAGTGCCAGCGTACGGGCCAGGAGTAGGCTACGGCTTGGGGGTAAGGTGTAGGGCTGGTGGTGGGTTTCCGTTCCGGGCTAGGGTTAGGGTTAGGGAACGGCAAGGCTTAGGGCACACCTGAGGGTACGGAAACTTGGGAGGTTCAGGCTACGTGCTGATGCACAGCTCAGTGGCAGCGTACCGGCCAGGAGTAGGCTACGGCATATGATAAGGTGTAGGGCTGGTGGTGGGATTCCGTTCCGGTCTAGGGCTAGGGTTAGGGAACGTCAAGTCTTAGGGCTCAGGTAAGGGTACAGGAAAGTGGGAGGGTCAGGCTACGTGCTGACGCACGGGTCAGTGCCAGTGTACGGGCCAGGTGTAGGCTACGGCTTGTGGGTAAGGTTTAGGGCAGGTGGTGGGTTTCCGTTCCGGGCTAGGGTTATGGTTAGGGAACAGCAAGGATTAGGGCACAGGTGAGGGTACGGAAACGTGGGAGGGTCAGGCTACGTGTTGACGCACATGTCAGTGCCAGCGTACCGGCATGGATTAGGCTACAGCTTGGGGGTTAGATGTAGGGCTGCTGGTGGGTTTCCATTCCAAGCTAGGGTTAGGATTAGGGAACGGCAAGGCTTAGGGCACAGGTGAGGGTACGGAAACTTGGGAGGGTCAGGCTACATGCTGACGCACGGGTCAGTGCCAGTGTACGGACCAGGAGTAGGCTACGGTTTGGGCGTTAGGTTTAGGGCTGGTGGTGGGTTTCCGTTCCGTACTAGGTTTAGGGTTAGTGAACGGCAAGCCTTAGGGCACAGGTGAGGGTACGGAAATATGGGAAGGTCAGGCTACGTGCTGACGCACGGGTCAGTGCCAGAGATCGGGCCATGAGTAGGCTAAGGCGTAGGGTAAGGTGTAGGGCTGGTGGTGGGTTTCCGTTCCGGGCTAGGGTTAGTGTTAGGGAACGGCAATGCTTAGGGCCCAGTTGAGGGTATGGAAACGTGAGAGTGTTAAACTACATGCTGACGCACGGGTCAGTGCGAGCGTACGGGCGAGGAGTAGGCTACCCAGTAGGGAAAGGTTTAGAGCTGGTGGTGGGTTTCCGTTCCGGGCTAGGGTTAGGGTTAGGGAACGGCAAGGCTTAGGGCACAGGTGAGGGTACGGAAACGTGGGAGGGTCAGGCTACGTGCTGACGCACGGGTCAGTGCTAGCGTATGGGCCAGGAGTAGGCTACGGCGTAGGTTAAGGTGTAGGGCTGGTGGTGGGTTTCTGTTCCAGGCTACGGTTAGGGTTAGGGAAAGGCAAAGCTTAGGGCACAGGTGAGGTTACAGAAACGTGGGAGGGTCAGGCTACGTGCTGATGCACGGGTCAGTGCCAGCGTACCGGCCAGGAGTAGGCTATGGCTTGGGGGTAAGCTGTAGGGCTGGTGGTGTGTTTCCGTTCCGGGCTAGGGTTAGCGTTACGGTACGGCAAGGCTTAGGGCACAGGTGAGGTTACGGAAACGTGGGAGGGTCAGGCTATGTGCTGACGCACGGGTCAGTGCCAGCGTACCGGCCAGGATTAGGCTACGGCTTCGGGGTTAGTTGTAGGGTTTGTGGTGGGTTTCCGTTCCGGGCTACGGTTAGGGTTATGGAACGGCAAGGCTTAGGGCACAGGTGAGGGTACGGAAACGTGGGAGGGTCAGGCTACGTGCTGACGCATGTGTCAGAGCCAGCATACGGGCCAGGAGTAGGCTACTGCTTGGGGGTAAGTTGTAGGGCTGGTGGTGGGTTTCCGTTCCGGGCAAGGGTTAGGGTTAGGGAACGGCAAGGCTTAGGGCACAGGTGAGGGTACGGAAACGTGGGAGGGTCAGGCTACGTGCTGATGAAAGGGTCAGTGCCTGCGTACGGGCCAGGAATAGGCTACGGCGTAGGGAAAGGTGTAGGGCTGGTGGTGGGTTTCCGTTCTGGGCTAGGGTTCGGGTTAGGGAATGGCAAGGCTTAGGGCACATGTGAGGGTCCACAAACGTGGGAGGTTCAGGCTACGTGCTGACACACAGGTCAGTGCCAGCGTAAGGTCCAAGAGTAGCCTACGGCTTGGGGGTAAGTTGTAGGGCTGGTGGTGGGTTTCCGTTCATGGCTAGGATTAGGGTAAGGGAACGGCAAGGCTTAGGGCACAGGTGAGGGTACAGAAACGTGGGAGGGTCAGGCTATGTGCTGATGCATGTGTCAGTGCCAGCGTACCGGCTAGGAGTAGGCTACGGCTTGGGGGAGAGGTGTAGGGCTGGTGGTGGATTTCCGTTCCGGGCTAGGGTTACGTTTAGGGAACTGCAAGGCTTAGGGCACAGGTGACGGTACGGAAACGTGGGACGGTCAGGCTACATGCTTAAGCACGGGTCAGTGCCAGCGTACGGGCCAGGAATTGTCTATGGCTTGGGGGTAAGCTATAGGGCTGGTGGTGGGTTTCTGTTCCGGACTAGGGTTAGGGTTAGGGAACGGCAAGGCTTAGGGCACAGGTGAGGGTACGGAAATGTGTGAGGGTCAGGCTACGTGCTGACGCACGGGTCAGTGCCAGCGTACGGTCCAGGAGTAGGCTACGGCGTAGGGTAAGGTGTAGGGCTGCTGGTGGATTTCCGTTCCTGGCTAGGGTTATGGTGAGGGAACGGCAAGGCTTAGGGCACAGGTGAGGGTACGGAAACGTGGGAGGGTCAGGCTACGTGCTGACTCACGGGTCAGTGCCAGCGTACGGGCCAGGATTGGGCTACGGCATATGATAAGGTTTAGGGCTTCTGGTGGGTTTCCGTTCCTGGCTAGGGTTAGGGTTAGGGAACAGCAAGGCTTAGGGCACAGGTGAGGGTTCGGAAACGTGGGAGGGTCAGGCTACGTGCTGACGCACGAGTCAGTGCCAGCGTACGGGCCAGGAATAGGCTACGGCATACGTTAAGGTGTAGGGCTGGTGGTGGCTTTCCGTTCCGGGCTTGGGTTAGAGTTAGGGAAGACCAAGGCTTAGGGCTTAGCTGAGGGTACGGAAAAGTGGAAGGGTCAGGCTACGTGCTGACGCACGGGTCAGTGCCTGTGTACGGGCCAGGAGTAGGCTATGGCATGGGGGTAAGTTTTAGGGCTGGTGGTGGGTTTCCATTCCGGGCTAGGGTTAGTGTTAGGGAACGGCAATGTTTAGGGACCTGGTGAGGGTATGGAAACGTGGGGTGTCAGTCTACATGCTGACGCACGTGTCAGTGTCAGCGTACAGGCCAGGAGTAGGCTACGCCGTAGGATAAGGTATAGAGCTTGTGGTGGTTTTCCGTTCTGGGCTAGGGTTATGGTTAGGGAACGTCAAGGCTTAGGGCACAGGTGAGGGTACGGAAACGTGGGAGGTTCAGGCTACGTGCTTACGCATGGGTCAGTGCCAGCATACGGGCCAGCAGTAGGCTACAGCGTAGGGTAAGGTATAGGGCTGGAGGTGGGTTTCCGTTCTGTGCTAGGGTTAGGGTTAGGGAACGGCAAGGCATAGGGCACAGGTGAGGGTACGGAAACGTGGGAGGGTCAGGCTACGTGCTGACGCACGGGTCATTGCCAGCATACGGGCCAGGAGTAGGCTACAGCTTGGGGGTAAGGTGTAGGGCAGGTGTTGGGTTTCCGTTCCGGGCTAGGGTTAGGGTAAGGGAACGTCAAGGCTTAGGGCACAGGTGAGGGTACGGAAACGTGGGCGGGTCAGGCTACGTCCTGACGGACGGGTCAGTGCCATCGTACGCGCCAGGTGTAGGCTACGGCATAGGGTAAGGTGTAGGGCTTTAGGTGGGTTTCCGTTCTGTGCTAGGGTTAGGGTTAGGGATCGGCAAGGCATAGGGCACAGGTGAGGGTACGGAAATGTGGGAGGGTCAGGCTACGTACTGATGCATGGGTCAGTGCCAGCGTACAGGCCAGGAGTAGGCTACGGTGTAGGGTAACGTGTAGGGCTGTTGGTGGGTTTTCATTGCGGGATACGGTTAGGGTTAGGGAACGGCAAGGCTTAGGGCATAGGTGAGGGAACGGAAACGTGGGAGGGTCAGGCTACGTGCTGACGCACGGGTCAGTGTCAGCGCACGGGCAAGGATTAGGCTACGGGATAGGGTAAGGTCTAGGGCTTGTGGTGGGTTTCCGTTCCGGGCTAGGGTTAGTGTTAGGGAACGGCAAGGCTTAGGGCTCAGGTGAGGGTACAGAAAAGTTGGAGGTTCAGGCTACGTGCTAATGCACGTGTCAATGCTAGCGTACGGGCCAGGAGTAGGCTATGTCGTAGAGAAAGGTGTATGGCTGGTGGTGGGTTTCCTTTCTGGTCTAGGGTTAGGGACAGGGAACGGAAAGGCTTAGGGCACAGGTGAGGTTACGGAAACGTGGGAGGGTCAGGCTACGTGCTGACACATGTGTCAGTGCCAGCGTACAGGCCAGGATTATGCTATGGCTTGGGTGTTAGGTGTAGGGCTGGTGGTGTGTTTCCGTTCCGTACTATGGTTAGGGTTAGGGAGCGGCAAGGCTTAGGGCACAGGTGAGGGTACGGAAATGTGGGAAGGTCAGGCTACGTGCTGACACATGGGTCAGTGCCAGCGTACGAGCATGGAGTAGGCTACGGCGTAGGGTAAGGTGTAGGGTTGGTGGTGGGTTTCCATTCCGGGCTATGTTTAGGGTTAGTGAAAGGCAAGGCTTAGGGCACAGGTGAGGATACGGAAACGTGGGAGGGTCAGGCTACGTGCTGACGCACGTGTTAGTGCCAGAATACGGGCCAGGAGTAGGCTACGGCTTGGTGGTAAGTTGTAGGGCTGGTGGGGCGTTTCCGTTGGGGGCTAGGGTTAGGGTTAGGGAACGGCAAGGCTTAGGGCACAGGTGAGGGTACAGAAACGTGCGAGGGTCACGTTACATGCTGACGCACGTGTCAGTGCCAGCATACCGGCCAGGAGTAGGCTACGGCTTCGGGGTTAGGTGTAGGGCTGGTGGTGGGTTTCCGTTCCGGGCTAGGGTTTGGGTTAGGGAACGGCAAGTCTTAGGGCACAGGTGAGGGTACGGAAACGTGGGAGCGTCAGGCTACGTGCTGACGGATGGGCCAGTGCCAGCGTACAGGCCAGGAGTAGGCTATGTCGTAGGGTAAGGTCTAGGGCTGGTGGTGGGTTTCCATTCCGGGCTAGGGTTAGGGTTAGGGAACGACAAGGCTTTGGGAACAGGTGAGGGTATGGAAACGTGGGAGGGTCAGGCTACGTGCTGACGCACGGGTCCGTGCCAGCGTACGGGCCAGGAGTAGGCTATGGCTTGGGGGTTAGGTGTAGGGCTTGTTGTGTGTTTCCATTCCGTACTAGGGTTAGGGTTAGGGAACGGCAAGGCTTAGGGCACAGGAGACGTTACGGTAATGTGGGAAGGTCACGCTACGTGCTGACGCACAAATCAGTGCCCGCATATGGACCAGGAATAGGCTACGGCTTGGGGGTAAGGTGTAGTGCTTGTGGTGGGTTTCCATTCCGGGCTAGGGTTAGGGTTAGGGAACGGCAAGGCTTAGGAGTTGCCAGGCTGCCAACTGTAAAGAAGAGGATGCGTCACCCATAACGTCTGCTGAAATTTCTCTCCGGGCTGAGGTGAGGAAGGAAAAAAAGGAGTGGGGGCCGGGATAGGAGGGGTATCTCAGGCAGGAAAATGGAAAGCTTCCAGAAGAGCGCCTGTGGCCAGGACCATCCTGGCTGGCCTGCAGGCACCAAGTGGGCCTGTGTGCTGTCGCTGGTGTGACTCCACAGCCCTTCTTCTAGGCTTTCAAGCCCTTATACATATTCAGGTGTTTTACCTGGGAAGGGTGGAAACAGTTCAGCAGCAGCTGGCCTGGGGCTCAGCTCACGTTTACTCACAGACGCCTCGGCACGGTCCCACAGCTTTGCAATGAGGACCCTCCTTGCGTGGGGTGGGGCTGCTGGCTGTATGGGAGATGATTCTCCACATCTGACCAATTTCAGAATTGTTTACCGCTGGAGTAAGTGCCTTGATAGGGTTTTCCTCTGTATAACTGTTGGGTTCAGGTTTTTATTTTTTCTCCATCGTTTCAAGTTAAATTTTATTCCTCTTTTATGTATTTATAGATATAAGCGTGGAAATAAGTCATTCATATAAATACATCTGTGTGAATGGAAGAACATTTTTCTGTTTTATTTTTAAAAATTTTGAAATTTAAATTTATTTTCTTATACAGCACGTTATTATTAGTTATGTATTTTATGCATTTACATGTATACAGGTCAATCCCAATCTCCCAACTCATCCCACCACCACCACCACCCCATGGCTTCCCCCTATTTGTGTCCATACGTTTGTTCTCTACCTGTGTGTCTCTATTTCTGCCCTGCAAACAAGTTCATCTGTACCACTTTTCTAGGTACCAAATATAGGCATTAATATACAATATTTGTTTTTCTGTTTCTGACTTACTCCACTCTGTATGACAGTCTCTAGATACATCGAGTTCTCTACAAATGACCCAGTTTCATTCCTTTATATGGTTGAGTAATACTCCATTTTATATATGTACCACATCTTTATCCGTTCTTCTGTCTGTGGGCATTTAGGTTGCTTCCATTACCTGGCTATTGTAAATAGTGCTGCAATGAACATTGTGGTGAATGTGTCTCTTTGATTTTTGTTTTTCTATGGGTATATACTCAGAAGTGGGATTGCTGGATCAGATGGTTCTCCTCTTTTTAGTTTTTTAAAGGAACCTACATACTGTTCTCCATAGTGACTGTATCAATTTACATTCCCACCAATAGTGGAAGAGGGTTCCTTTTGTCCACACCCTCCCCAGAATTTTTGTTTGTAGATTTTCTGATGATGCCGACTCTAATGGGTGTGACGTCATACCTTATTGTAGTTTTGATTTCCATTTCTCTAACAATTAGTGATGTTGAGCAGCTTTTCATGTGCGTCTTGGCCATCTCTGTGTCTTCTTTGAAGAAACGTCTATTTAGATCTTCTGGCCATTTTTGTATTGGGTTGTTTGTTTTAGTAATATTAAGCTGCATGTGCTGTTTATATATATTGGAGATTAAACATTTGTCCATTGATTCGTTTGCAACGATTTTCGCCCATTCTGAGGGATGCCTTTTTCCATTCCCGTTTTTTTTAACAAAAAAGGAAAGAAAGGAAAAGAAGCAGAACACTAATGTGCGTAAAATATGCCTTTTGAAATGATCGTTTTGAAATATGGACGTCCTTTGAATTTTTTGGTCGATATGTGACCCCAGGATTTGTTTTCAGGGCAGGTGTCATTTACAGGCCTGCAATGATTTTGAATATCAACTGACCATTAGCGTTGGGATTAAAGCTGCTGTTGTGTGAAACGGCCACAAGGTGGCAGCAGTTCACCCTTACCAAATCTGGTTACTAGGGCAAGAGAGCCTCAGTGGAAGTGGTGTTCTAGATTGGAGTTTAGAATGGAATGTGCCAGGAGAAAGCCCCTCACGTTTGTCTCACTACTTCTTGTTCGTGTTTTTAATTTAATTTTTTTATTTTTTATTACAGCAAGTTTGATTACAATGTTTGGCTTGTTGTAGGTGTGGAAGATGTGCTTCTTTTACACATATACAGATGTCTGTTCTTCCTGGGATCCTTTTCCCATGTACGTTATGACAGAATGTTGAGTAGTCCTCTCTTGGTATTCCGTAGGTCTTTGGTGATTATATATGTCACCTGTGTTTGTATATGTCTCTTAACCCCGATATCGTAATGAAACCAATCCTCACACCTTTCCATTGGTGAACCATAAGTTTGTTTAATGAATCTGTTATTGCCCTTCTCCGTGGAAATATCTGCCCTGGTATCCATTTCTAGGTAACACCTATAAGTGATATGATATGATATGTGTCTTTCACTTTCTGACTTACTACAAGTCACGTGATTACTTCTAGACTCATCTACGGTGCTGCAAATGGCATTGTGTCCTTTTTTCCCTTGGCTTCTCTTCTGCCTTAGTGGGGTCCATTTTCAACAATGTGATTCCCTGAGGGTTGTGGATTAGCTGACCTGGGCAGCCTTACCCTGCCGGCCCGCCCTCCCCAGGTGTGCCTCGTTGAGGTCAATATAAACAGAGCTCCAGGCAGCAATAGCCCCTGAAGCTGTGCCTGACTCCATATTCTCTGCCCCATCAGCAGTCTCGGGGCTGTGCTGGTGGGAGGGTGTGAGGGGCCACAGCTTTGTGGGTGTCCCGGTGTGAGTGGGGCTCTGCTGGCCTTTCTGCAGGTGTTGCCATGCTGCCACCTGTAAAGAAGAGGATGTGTCACCCATACCTTCCAATGGAAATTCTCTCCGGACAGAGGTGAGGAACGAAAAAAGCATTGGGTGCCAGGACAGGAGGGGTATATCAGGTAGGGCAATGGAAAGCTTCTGGAAGAGGGCCCAAGGCCAGGAGCACCATGGCTGGCCTGCAGGCACCAAGTTGCCCTGCGTGCTGTCGCTGGTGTGTCTCCAAGGCCCTTCCTCTAGGCTTTCAAGCCCTTGTACATATTCAGGTGTTTTACCTGGGAAAGGTGGGAACAGTTCAGCAGCAGCTGTACTGGGGCTCAACTCATGTTTACTCACAGATGCCTCGGCACGTTCCCCCAGCTTTGCAATGAGGACACTCCTTGCGTGGGGGTTTGCTTGCTGGCTTTATGGGAGATGGTTCTCCACCTCTGACCAATTTCAGAATTCTTTACCACTTGAGCAATTGCCTGATAGGGTTTTCCCCTGTATAACTGGTGGGTTCAGGTTTTTTTTTCTTTTATGGTTCAAGTTAGATTTTTTTCCTCTTTTATGTATTTATAGATATAAGCATGGAAATAATTCATTCCTATAAATACATCTGTGTGACGGGAAGAACTTTTTTCTGTTTTATTTTTAAATTTTATTTTTTAAAATTTTGAAATTTAATTTTATTTATGTTTTTATACAGCAGGTTATTATTAGTTATGTATTTTATGCATTTACATGTATACAGGTCAATCCCAAACTCCCAACTCATCCCACCACCACCACCCCATGGCTTCCCACACTTGGTGTCCATACGTTTGTTCTCTACCTCTGTGTCTCTATTTCTTCCCTGCAAACCAGTTCATCTGTACCATTTTTAGGCTCCACATATATGCATTAATATACAATATTTGTTTTCCTCTTTCTGACTTACTTCATTCTGTATGACAGTCTCTCGATCCATCGATGTCTCTACAAATGACCCAGTTTCATTCCTTTTTATGGCCGAGTAATATTCCATTTTATATATGTACCACATCTTTATCCATTCATCTGTCTGTGGGCATTTAGGTTGCTTCCATTACCTGGCTATTGTAAATAGAGCTGCAACGAACATTGTGGTGAATGTGCCTTTTTGAAATACGGTATTCTCTGGGTATATGCCCAGAAGTGGGATTCCTGGGTCAGATGGTAATTCTATTTCTAGTTATTTTAAGGAAACTCCATACTGTTCTCCATAGTGACTGTATCAATTTACATTCCCACCAATAGTGGAAGAGGGCTCCTTTTGTCCACACCCTCCCCAGAAATTGTTGTTTGTAGATTTTCTGATGATGCCGATCCTAACAGCTATGAGGTGATACCTCATTGTAGTTTTGATTTGCATTTCTCTAATAATTAGTGCTGTTGAGTAGCTTTTCATGTGCGTCTTGGCCATCTCTGTGTCTCCTTTGAAGCAACGTCTCTTTAGATCTTCTGCCCATTTTTTTTGGGTTGTTTGTTTTTTTAATATTAAGCTGCATGAGCTGTTTATATATATTGGAGATTAAACCTCTGTCCATTGATTCGTTTGCAATGATTTTTGCCCATTCTGAGGGATGCCTTTTTCCATTCCCTTGTTTTTTAACAAAAAAGGAAAGAAAGGAAAAGAAGCAGAACACTAATGTGCGTAAAATATGCCTTTTGAAACGGTCGTTTTGAAATATGGACGTCCTTTAATTTTTTGGTCGATATGTGACCCCAGGATTTGTTTTCAGGTCAGGTGTCATTTACAGGCCTGCAATGATTTTGAATATCAACTGACCATTAGCGTTGGGATTAAAGCTGCTGTTGTGTGAAACGGCCACAAGGTGGCAGGAGTTCACCCTTACCAAATCTTGTTACTAGGGCAAAAGAGCCTCAGTGGAAGTGGTGTTCTAGATTGGAGTTTAGAATGGAATGTGCCAGGAGAAAGCCCCTCTCGTTTGTCTCACTAATTCTTGTTCGTGTTTTTAATTTAATTTTTTATTTTTTATTACAGCAAGTTTGATTACAATGTTTGGCTTGTTGTAGGTGTGGAAGTTGTGGTTCTTTTTCACATATACAGATGACTCTTCTTCCTGGGATCCTTTTCCCATGTACGTTATGACAGAATGTTGAGTAGTCCTCTCTTGGTATTCTGTAGGTCTTTGTTGATTATATATGTCACCTGTGTTGGTATATGTCTGTTAACCCCGATATCGTAATGAAACCAATCCTCACACATTTCCATTGGTGAACCATAAGTTTGTTTAATGAATCTGTGATTGCCCTTCTCCGTGGAAATATCTGCCCTGGTATCCATTTTTAGGTAACACCTATAAGTGATATGATATGATATGTGTCTTTCACTTTCTGACTTACTACAAGTCACGTGATTACTTCTAGACTCATCTACGGTGCTGCAAATGGCATTGTGTCCTTTTTTTCCTTGGCTTCTCTTCTGCCTTAGCGGGGTCCATTTTCAAAAATGTGATTCCCTGTGGGTTGTGGATTAGCTGACCTGGGCAGCCTTACCCTGCCGGCCCGCCCTCCCCAGCTGTGCCTCGTTGAGGTCAATATAAACAGCGCTCCAGGCAGCAATAGCCCCTGCAGCTGTGCCTGACTCCATATTCTCTGCCCCGTCAGCAGTCTCGGGGCTGTGCTGGTGGGAGGGATTGAGGGGCCACAGCTTTGTGGGTAGCCCGGTGTGAGAGGGGTATTGCTGGCCTTTCTGCAGGAGTTGCCAGGCTGCCGCCTGTAAAGAAGAGGATGTGTCACCCATACCTTCCGCTGGAATTTCTCTCCTGACAGAGGTGAGGAAGGAAAAAAGCAGTGGGGGCCGGGACAGGAGGTGTATCTCAGGCAGGGCAATGGAAAGCTTCTGGAAGAGCGCCCGGGGCCAGGACCACCCTGGCTGGCCTGCAGGCACAAAATTGGCCTGCATGCTGTCGCTGGTGTGGCTCCATGGTCCTTCCTCTAGGCTTTCAAGCCCTTGTACATATTCAGGTGTTTTACCTGGAAAGGGTGGGAACAGTTCAGCAGCAGCTGGCCTGGGGCTCAGCTCACGTTTACTCACAGATGCCTCGGCACGGTCCCCCAGCTTTGCAATGAGGACGCTCCTTGCGTGGGGGGTGTGTTGCTGGCTCTATGGGAGATGGTTCCCCACCTCTTACCAATTTCAGAATTGTTTACCGCTGGGGCAAGGGCCCTGATAGGGTTTTCCTCTGTATAACTCGTGGGTTCAGGTTTTTTTTCTTTTATGGTTCAAGTTAGATTTAATTCCTCTTTTATGTATTTATAGATATAAGCATGGAAATAACTCATTCCTATAAATACATCTGTGTGACGGGAAGAACTTTTTCTGTTTTATTTTTAAATTTTATTTTTTAAAATTTTGAAATTTAATTTTATTTAATTTTTTGATACAGCATGTTATTATTAGTTATGTATTTTATGCATATACATGTACACAGGTCAATCCCAAACTCCCAACTCATCCCACCACCAACACCCCATGGCTTCCCACACTTGGTGTCCATACGTTTGTTCTCTACCTCTGTGTCTCTATTTCTTCCCTGCAAACCAGTTCATCTCTACTATTTTTAGGCTCCACATATATGCATTAATATACAATATTTGTTTTCCTCTTTCTGACTTACTTCATTCTGTATGACAGTCTCTCGATCCATCGATGTCTCTACAAATGACCCAGTTTCATTCCTTTTTATGGCCGAGTAATATTCCATTTTATATATGTACCACATCTTTATCCATTCATCTGTCTGTGGGCATTTAGGTTGCTTCCATTACCTGGCTATTGTAAATAGTGCTGCAACGAACATTGTGGTGAATGTGCCTTTTTGAAATACGGTTTTCTATGGGAATATGCCCAGAGGTGGGATTGCTGGATCAGATGGTAATTCTATTCCTAGTTTTTTTTTTTTAAGGAAACTCCATACTGTTCTCCATAGTGACTGTATCAATTTACATTCCCACCAATAGTGGAAGAGGGCTCCTTTTGTCCACACCCTCCCCAGAATTTGTTGTTTGTAGATATCCTGATGATGCCGATTCTAACAGGTGTGAGGTGATACCTCATTGTAGTTTTGATTTGCATTTCTCTAATAATTACTGCTGTTGAGCAGCTTTTCATGTGCGTCTTGGCCATCTCTGTGTCTTCTTTGAAGAAACGTCCCTTTAGATCTTCTGCCCATTTTTGTATTGGGATGTTTGTTTTTTTAATATTAAGCTGCATGAGCTGTTTATATATATTGGAGATTAAACCTCTGTCCATTGATTCGTTTGCAACGATTGTCGCCCATTCTGAGGGATGCCTTTATCCATTCACGTTTTTTTTTACAAAAAAAGGAAAGAAAGAAAAAGAAGCAGAACACTAATGTGCATAAAATATGCCTTTTGAAACGGTCGTTTTGAAATATGGACGTGCTTTGAATTTTTTGGTCGATATGTGACCCCAGAATTTGTTTTCAGGGCAGGTGTGATTTACAGGCCTGCAATGATTTTGAATATCAATGGACCATTAGCGCTTCGATTAAAGATGCTGTTGTGTGAAACGGCCACAAGGTGGCAGCAGTTCTCCCTTACCAAATCTGGTTAAGAGGGCAACAGAGCCTCAATGGAAGTCGTGTTCTAGATAGGAATTTAGAATTGAATGTGCCAGGAGAAAGACACTCAAGTGTGTCTCACTACAACTTGTTTATGTTTTTAATTTATTTTAATTTATTTTTTATTACAGCAAGTTTGATTACAATGTGTGTCTTGTTGTAGATGTGGAAGATGTGGTTCTTTTACACATATAGAGATGTCTGATCTTCCGGGGGTCCTTTTCCCATGTACGTTATGACAGAATGTTGAGTAGTCTTCTCTTGGTATTCCGTAGGTCTTTGGTGATTATATATGTCACCTGTGTTTGTATATGTCTGTTAACCCCGATATCGTAAAGAAACCAATCCTCACACCTTTCCATTGGTGAATCATAAGTTTGTTTAATGAATCTGTGATTGCCCTTCTCCGTGGAAATATCTGCCCTGGTATCCATTTTTAGGTAACACCTATAAGTGATATGATACGATATGTGTCTTTCACTTTCTGACTTACTACAAGTCACGTGATTAACTCTAGACTCATCTACGGGGCTGCAAATGGCATTGTGTCCTTTTTATCCTTGGCTTCTATTCTGCCTTAGCGAGGTCCATTTTCAACAATGTGATTCCCTGAGGGTTGTGGATTAGCTGACCTTGGCAGCCTTACCCTGCCAGCCGGCCCTCCCCAGGTGTGCCTCGTTGAGGTCAATATAAACAGCGCTCCAGGCAGCAATAGCCCCTGAAGCTGTGCCTGACCCCATATTCTCTGCCACGTCAGCAGTCTCGGGGCTGTGATGGTGGGAGGGAGTGAGGGGCCACAGCTTTGTGGGTGGCCCGGTGTGAGTGGGGTTCTGCTGGCCTTTCTGCAGGAGTTGCCAGGCTGCCGCCTGTAAAGAAGAGGATGTGTCACCCACACCTTCCGCTGGAATTTCTCTCCGGACAGAGGTGAGGAAGGAAAAAAGCAGTGGGGGCCGGGACAGGAGGGGTATCTCAGGCAGGGCAATGGAAAGCTTCTGGAAGAGCGCCCGGGGCCAGGACCACCCTGTCTGGCCTGCAGGCACCAAGTTGGCCTGCGTGCTGTCGCTGGTGTGGCTCCACGGTCCTTCCTCTAGGCTTTCAAGCCCCTGTACATATTCAGGTGTTTTACCTGGAAAGGGTGGGAACAGTTCAGCAGCAGCTGCCCTGGGGCTCAGCTCACGTTTACTCACAGATGCCTCGGCACAGTCCCCCAGCTTTGCAATGAGGACGCTGTTTGCGTGGGGGGTGGGTTGCTGGCTGTATGGGAGATGGTTCCCCACCTCTGACCAATTTCAGAATTGTTTACCACTGGAGCAAGTGCCCTGATAGGATTTTCCTCTGTATAACTAGTGGGTTCAGGTTTTTTTTTTTTCTTTTATGGTTCAAGTTAGATTTTATTCCTCTTTTATGTATTTATAGATATAAGCATGGAAATAATTCATTCCTATAAATACATCTGTGTGACGGGAAGAATTTTTTCTGTTTTATTTTTAAATTTTATTTTTTAAAATTTTGAAATTTAGTTTTATTTATGTTTTTATACAGCAGGTTATTATTAGTTATGTATTTTATGCATATACATGTATACAGGCCAATCCCAATCTCCCAACTCATTCCACCACCCCCACCCCATGGCTTCCCACACTTGGTGTCCATACGTTTGTTCTCTACCTCTGTGTCTCTATTTCTTCCCTGCAAACCAGTTCATCTGTACCATTTTTTTAGGTTCCACATATATGCATTAATATACAATATTTGTTTTCCTCTTTCTGACTTACTTCATTCTGTATGACAGTCTCTCGATCCATCGATGTCTCTACAAATGACCCAGTTTCATTCCTTTTTATGGCCGAGTCATATTCCATTTCATATATGTACCACATCTTTATCCATTCATCTGTCTGTGGGCATTTAGGTTGCTTCCATTACCTGGCTATTGTAAATAGTGCTGCAACGATAATTGTGGTGAATGTGCCTTTTTGAAATACGGTTTTCTCTGGGTATATGCCCAGAAGTGGGATTGCTGGATCAGATGGTAATTCTATTTCTAGTTTTTTAAAGGAAACTCCATACTGTTCTCCATTGTGACTGTATCAATTTACATTCCCACCAATAGTGGAAGAGGGCTCCTTTTGTCCACACTCTCCCCAGAATTGGTTGTTTGTAGATTTTCTGATGATGCCGATCCTAACAGGTATGAGGTGATACCTCATTGTAGTTTTGATTTGCATTTCTCTAATATTTAGTGCTGTTGAGCAGCTTTTCATGTGCGTCTTGGCCATCTCTGTGTCTCCTTTGAAGAAACGTCTCTTTAGATCTTCTGCCCATATTTTTTTGGGTTGTTTGTTTTTTTAATATTAAGCTGCATGAGCTGTTTATATATATTGGAGATTAAACCTCTGTCCATTGATTCGTTTGAAATGATTTTCACCCATTCTGAGGGATGCCTTTATCCATTCCCGTGTTTTTTAACAAAAAAGGAAAGAAAGGAAAAGAAGCAGAACACTAATGTGCGTAAAATATGCCTTTTGAAACGGTCATTTTGAAATATGGACGTCCTTTGAATTTTTTGGTCGATATGTGACCCCAGGATTTGTTTTCAGGGCAGGTGTCATTTACAGGCCTGCAATGATTTTGAATATCAACTGACCATTAGCGTTGGGATTAAAGCTGCTGTTGTGTGAAACGGCCACAAGGTGGCAGCAGTTCACGCTTACCAAATCTGGTTACTAGGGCAACAGAGCCTCAGTGGAAGTGGTGTTCTAGATTGGAGTTTAGAATGGAATGTGCCAGGAGAAAGCCCCTCACGTTTGTCTCACTACTTCTTGTTCGTGTTTTTAATTTAATTTTTTATTTTTTATTACAGCAAGTTTGATTACAATGTTTGGCTTGTTGTAGGTGTGGAAGATGTGGTTCTTTTACACATATACAGATGACCGTTCTTCCTGGGATCCTTTTCCCATGTACGTTATGACAGAATGTTGAGTAGTCCTCTCTTGGTATTCTGTAGGTCTTTGGTGATTATATATGTCACCTGTGTTTGTATATGTCTGTTAACCCCGATATCGTAATGAAACCAATCCTCACACCTTTCCATTGGTGAACCATAAGTTTGTTTAATGAATCTGTGATTGCCCTTCTCCGTGGAAATATCTGCCCTGGTATCCATTTTTAGGTAACACCTATAAGTGATATGATATGATATGTGTCTTTCACTTTCTGCATTACTACAAGTCACGTGATTATTTCTAGACTCATCTACGGTGCTGCCAATGGCATTGTGTCCTTTTTTCCCTTGGCTTCTCTTCTGCCTTAGCGGGGTCCATTTTCAACAATGTGATTCCCTGAGGGTTGTGGATTAGCTGACCTGGGCAGCCTTACCCTGCCGGCCCGCCCTCCCCAGGTGTGCCTCGTTGAGGTCAATATAAACAGCGCTCCAGGCAGCAATAGCCACTGAAGCTGTGCCTGACACCATATTCTCTGCCCCGTCAGCAGTCTCGGGGCTGTGCTGGTGGGAGGGAGGGGCCACAGCTTTGTGGGTGGCCCGGTGTGAGTGGGGTTCTGCTGGCCTTTCTGCAGCAGTTGCCAGGCTGCCGCCTGTAAAGAAGAGGATATATCACCCATACCTTCCGCTGGAATTTCTCTCCAGACAAAGGTGAGGAAAGAAAAAATTAGTGGGGGCCGGGACAGGAGGGATATTTCAGGCAGGGCAATGGAAAGCTTCTGGAAGAGCGCCCGGGGCCAGGACCACCCTGGCTGGCCTGCAGGCACCAAGTTGGCCTGCGTGCTGTCGCTGGTGTGGCTCCACGGTCCTTCCTCTAGGCTTTCAAGCCCTTGTACATATTCAGGTGTTTTACCTGGAAAGGGTGGGAACAGTTCAGCAGCAGCTGGCCTGGGGCTCAGCTAACGTTTACTCACAGATGCCTCCGCACGGACCCCAGCTTTGCAATGAGGACTCTCCTTGCGTGGGGGATGGGTTGCTGGTTGTATGGGAGATGGTTCCCCACCTCTGACCAATTTCAGAATTGTTTACCGCCGGAGCAAGTGCCGTGATAGGGTTTTCCTCTGTATAACTCGTGGGTTCACTTTTTTTTTTTATTTTATGGTTCAAGTTAGATTTTATTCCTCTTTTATGTATTTATAAATATAAGCATGGAAATAATTCATTCCTATAAATACATCTGTGTGACGGGAAGAATTTTTTCTGTTTTATTTTTAAATTTTATATTTTAAAATTTTGAAATTTAGTTTTATTTATGTTTTTATACAGCAGGTTATTATTAGTTATGTATTTTATGCATATACATGTATACAGATCAATCCCAAACTCCCAACTCATCCCACCACCACCACCCCATGGCTTCCCACACTTGGTGTCCATATGTTTGTTCTCTACCTCTGTGTCTCTATTTCTTCCCTGCAAACCAGTTCATCTGTACCATTTTTAGGCTCCACATATATGCGTTAATAGGCAATATTTGTTTTCCTCTTTCTGACTTACTTCATTCTGTATGACAGTCTCTCGATCCATCGATGTCTCTACAAATGACCCAGTTTCATTCCTTTTTATGGCCGAATAATATTCCATTTTATATAGGTAACACATCTTTATCCATTCATCTGTCTGTGGGCATTTAGGTTGCTTCCATTACCTGGCTATTGTAAATAGTGCTGCAACGAACATTGTGGTGAATGTGCCTTTTTGAAATACGGTTTTCTCTGGGTATATGCCCAGAAGTGGGATTGCTGGATCAGATGGTAATTCTATTTCTAGTTTTTTTAAGGAAACTCCATACTGTTCTCCATAGTGACTGTATCAATTTACATTCCCACCAATAGTGGAAGAGGGCTCCTTTTGTCCACACCCTCCCCAGAATTGGTTGTTTGTAGATTTTCTGATGATGCCGATTCTAACAGGTGTGA
Organism: Mesoplodon mirus; assembly: GCF_964341445.2. Lineage (NCBI taxonomy): Eukaryota > Metazoa > Chordata > Mammalia > Artiodactyla > Ziphiidae > Mesoplodon > Mesoplodon mirus. The sequence continues at coordinate 309,392 of NW_028295556.1, forward strand.
GGTGATACCTCATTGTAGTTTTGATTTGCATTTCTCTAATAATTAGTGCTGTTGAGCAGCTTTTCATGTGCGTCTTGGCCATCTCTGTGTCTCCTTTGAAGAATCGTCTCTTTCGATCTTCTGCCCATTTTTTTTGGGTTGTTTGTTTTTTTAATATTAAGCTGCATGAGCTGTTTATATATATTGGAGATTAAACCTCTGTCCATTGATTCGTCTGCAACGATTTTCGCCCATTCTGAGGGATGCCTTTTTCCATTCCCGTGTTTTTTAACAAAAAAGGAAAGAAAGGAAAAGAAGCAGAACACTAATGTGCGTAAAATATGCCTTTTGAAACGGTCGTTTTGAAATATGGACGTCCTTTGAATTTTTTGGTCGATATGTGACCCCAGGATTTGTTTTCAGGGCAGGTGTCATTTACAGGCCTGCAATGATTTTGAATATCAACTGACCATTAGCGTTGGGATTAAAGCTGCTGTTGTGTGAAACGGCCACAAGGTGGCAGCAGTTCACGCTTACCAAATCTGGTTACTAGGGCAAGAGAGCCTCAGTGGAAGTGGTGTTCTAGATTGGAGTTTAGAATGGAATGTGCCAGGAGAAAGCCCCTCACGTTTGTCTCACTACTTCTTGTTCGTGTTTTTAATGTAAGTTTTTATTTTTTATTACAGCAAGTTTGATTACAATGTTTGGCTTGTTGTAGGTGTGGAAGATGTGGTTCTTTTACACATATACAGATGACTGTTCTTCTTGGGATCCTTTTCCCATGTACGTTATGACAGAATGTTGAGTAGTCCTCTCTTGGTATTCTGTAGGTCTTTGGTGATTATATATGTCACCTGTGTTTGTATATGTCTGTTAACCCCGATATCGTAATGAAACCAATCCTCACACCTTTCCATTGGTGAACCATAAGTTTGTTTAATGAATCTGTGATTGCCCTTCTCCGTGGAAATATCTGCCCTGGTATCCATTTTTAGGTAACACCTATAAGTGATATGATATGATATGTGTCTTTCACTTTCTGACTTACTACAAGTCACGTGATTATTTCTAGACTCATCTACGGTGCTGCCAATGGCATTGTGTCCTTTTTTCCCTTGGCTTCTCTTCTGCCTTAGCGGGGTCCATTTTCAACAATGTGATTCCCTGAGGGTTGTGGATTAGCTGACCTGGGCAGCCTTACCCTGCCGGCCCGCCCTCCCCAGGTGTGCCTCGTTGAGGTCAATATAAACAGAACTCCAGGCAGCAATAGCCCCTGAAGCTGTGCCTGACTCCATATTCTCTGCCCGGTCAGCAGTCTCGGGGCTGTGCTGGTGGGAGGGAGTGAGGGGCCACAGCTTTGTGGGTGGCCCGGTGTGAGTGGGGTTCTGCTGGCCTTTCTGCAGGAGTTGCCAGGCTGCCGCCTGTAAAGAAGAGGATGTGTCACCCATACCTTCCGCTGGAATTTCTCTCCGGACAGAGGTGAGGAAGGAAAAAAGCAGTGGGGTCCGGGAAGGAGGGGTTTTTCAGGCAGGGCAATGGAAAGCTTCTGGAAGAGCGCCCGGGTCCAGGACCACCCTAGCTGGCTTGCAGGCACCAACTTGGCCTGCGTGCTGTAGCTGGTGTGGCTCCTCGGTCCTTCCTCTAGGCTTTCAAGCCCTTGTACATATTCAGGTGTTTTACCTGGAAAGGGTGGGAACAGTTCAGCAGCAGCTGGCCTGGGGCTCAGCTCACGTTTACTCACAGATGCCTCGGCACAGTCCCCCAGCTTTGCAATGAGGACGCTCCTTGCGTGGGGGGTGGGTTGCTGGCTGTATGGGAGATGATTCCCCACCTCTGACCAATTTCACAATTGTTTACCACTGGAGCAAGTGCCCTGATAGGGTTTTCCTCTGTATAACTCGTGGGTTCAGGATTTTTTTTTCTTTTATGTTTCTAGTTAGATTTTATTCCTCTTTTATATATTTATAGATATAAGCATGGAAATAATTCATTCCTATAAATACATCTGTGTGACGGGAAGAACTTTTTTCTCTTTTATTTTTAAATATTATATTTTAAAATTTTGAAATTTTATTTTATTTATTTTCTTTTTTATACAGCACGTTATTATTAGTTATGTATTTTATGCATATACATGTATACAGGTCAATCCCAAACTCCCAACTCATCCCACCACCACCACCCCATGGCTTCCCACACTTGGTGTCCATACGTTTGTTCTCTACCTCTGTGTCTCTATTTCTTCCCTGCAAACCAGTTCATCTGTACCATTTTTAGGCTCCACATATATGCGTTAATAGACAATATTTGTTTTCCTCTTTCTGACTTACTTCATTCTGTATGACAGTCTCTCGATCCATCGATGTCTCTACAAATGACCCAGTTTCATTCCTTTTTATGGCCGAGTCATATTCCATTTTATATATGTACCACATCTTTATCCATTCATCTGTCTGTGGGCATTTAGTTTGCTTCCATTACCTGGCTATTGTAAATAGTGCTGCAACGAACATTGTGGTGAATGTGCCTGTTTGAAATACGGTTTTCTCTGAGTATATGCCCAGAAGTGGGATTGCTGGATCAGAAGGTAATTCTATTTCCAGATTTTTTAAGGAAACTCCATACTGTTCTCCATAGTGACTGTATCAATTTACATTCCCACCAATAGTGGAAGGGGGCTCCTTTTGTCCACACCCTCCCCAGAAATGTTTTTTTGTAGATTTTCTGATGATGTCGATTCTAACAGGTGTGAGGTGAAACCTCATTGTAGTTTTGATTTGCATTTCTCTAATAATTAGTGCTGTTGAGCAGCTTTTCATGTGCGTCTTGGCCATCTCTGTGTCTCCTTTGAAGAAACGTCTCTTTAGATCTTCTGCCCATTTTTGTATTGGGTTGTTTGTTTTTTTTATATTAAGCTGCATGAGCTGTTTATATATATTGGAGATTAAACCTCTGTCCATTGATTCGTCTGCAACGATTTTCGCCCGTTCTGAGGGATGCTTTTTTCCATTCCCGTTTTTTTTTAACAAAAAAGGAAAGAAAGGAAAAGAAGCAGAACACTAATGTGTATAAAATATGCCTTTTGAAACGGTCATTTTGAAATATGGACGTCCTTTGAATTTTTTGGTCGATATGTGACCCCAGGATTTGTTTTCAGGGCAGGTGTCATTTACAGGCCTGCAATGATTTTGAATATCAACTGAACATTAGCCTTGGGATTAAAGCTGCTGTTGTGTGAAACGGCCACAAGGTGGCAGCAGTTCACCCTTACCAAATCTGGTTACTAGGGCAAGAGAGCCTCAGTGGAAGTGGTGTTCTAGATTGGAGTTTAGAATGGAATGTGCCAGGAGAAAGCCCCTCACGTTTGTCTCACTACTTCTTGTTCGTGTTTTTAATTTAATTTTTTATTTTTTATTACAGCAAGTTTGATTACAATGTTTGGCTTGTTGTAGGTGTGGAAGATGTGGTTCTTTTACACATATACACATGTCTGTTCTTCCTGGGATCCTTTTCCCATGTACGTTATGACAGAATGTTGAGTAGTCCTCTCTTGGTATTCTGTAGGTCTTTGGTGATTATATATGTCACCTGTGTTTGTATATGTCTGTTAACCCCGATATCGTAATGAAACCAATCCTCACACCTTTCCATTGGTGAACCATAAGTTTGTTTAATGAATCTGTGATTGCCCTTCTCCGTGGAAATATCTGCCCTGGTATCCATTTTTAGGTAACACCTATAAGTGATATGATATGATATGTGTCTTTCACTTTCTGACTTACTACAAGTCACGTGATTACTTCTAGACTCATCTACGGTGCTGCAAATGGCATTGTGTCCTTTTTTCCCTTGGCTTCTCTTCTGCCTTAGCGGGGTCCATTTTCAACAATGTGATTCCCTGAGGGTTGTGGATTAGCTGACGTGGGCAGCCTTACCCTGCCGGCCCGCCCTCCCCAGGTGTGCCTCGTAGAGGTCAATATAAACAGCGCTCCAGGCAGCAATAGCCCCTGAAGCTGTGCCTGAATCCATATTCTCTGCCCCGTCAGCAGTCTCGGGGCTGTGCTGGTGGGAGGGAGTGAGGGGCCACAGCTTTGTGGGTGGCCCGGTGTGAGTGGGGTTCTGCTGGCCTTTCTGCAGGAGTTGCCAGGCTGCCGCCTGTAAAGAAGAGGTTGTGTCACCCATACCTTCCGCTGGAATTTCTCTCCGGACAGAGGTGAGGAAGGAAAAAAGCAGTGGGGGCCGGGACAGGAGGGGTATCTCAGGCAGGGCAATGGAAAGCTTCTGGAAGAGCGCCCGGGGCCAGGACCACCCTGGCTGGCCTGCAGGCACCAAGTTGGCCTGCGTGCTGTCGCTGATGTGGCTCCACGGTCCTTCCTCTAGGCTTTCAAGCCCTTGTACATATTCAGCTGTTTTACCTGGGAAGGGTGGGAACAGTTCAGCAGCAGCTGGCCTGGGGCTCAGCTCACGTTTACTCACAGATGCCTCGGCACGGTAACCCAGCTTTGCAATGAGGACGCTCCTTGCGTTGGGGGTGGGTTGCTGGCTGTATGGGAGATGGTTCCCCACCTCTGACCAATTTCAGAATTGTTTACCGCTGGAGCAAGTGCCCAGATAGGGTTTTCCTCTGTATAACTCGTGGGTTCAGTTTTTTTTTCTTTTATGGTTCAAGTTAGATTTTATTCCTCTTTTATGTATTTATAGATATAAGCATGGAAATAATTCATTCCTATAAATACATCTGTGTGACGGGAAGAACTTTTTTCTGTTTTATTTTTAAATTTTATTTTTTAAAATTTTGAAAATTAATTTTATTTATTTTTTTTATACAGCACGTTATTATTAGTTATGTATTTTATGCATATATATGTATTCAGGTCAATCCCAATCTCCCAACTCATCCCACCACCACCACCCCATGGCTTCCCACACTTGGTGTCCATACGTTTGTTCTCTACCTCTGTGTCTCTATTTCTTCCCTGCAAACCAGTTCATCTGTACCATTTTTTAGTCTCCACATATATGCATTAATATACAATATTTGTTTTCCTCTTCCTGACTTACTTCATTCTGTATGACAGTCTCTCGATCCATCGATGTCTCTACAAATGACCCAGTTTCATTCCTTTTTATGGCCGAGTAATATTCCATTTTATATATGTACCACATCTTTATCCATTCATCTGTCTGTGGGCATTTAGGTTGCTTCCATTACCTGGCTATTGTAAATAGTGCTGCAATGAACATTGTGCTGAATGTGCCTTTTTGATTTACGGTTTTCTCTGGGTATATGCCCAGAAGTGGGATTGCTGGATCAGATGGTAATGCTATTTCTAGTTATTTTAAGGAAACTCCATACTGTTCTCCATAGTGACTGTATCAAGTTACATTCCCACCAATAGTGGAAGAGGGCTCCTTTTGTGCACCCCCTCCCCAGAATTGGTTGTTTGTAGATTTTCTGATGATGCCGATTCTAACAGGTGTGAGGTGATACCTCATTGAAGTTTTGATTTGCATTTCTCTAATAATTAGTGCTGTTGAGCAGCTTTTCATGTGCGTCTTGGCCATCTCTGTGTCTCCTTTGAAGAAACGTCTCTTTAGATCTTCTGCCCATTTTTGTATTGGGTTGTTTGTTTTTTTAATATTAAGCTGCATGAGCTGTTTATATATATTGTAGATTAAACCTCTGTCCATTGATTCGTTTGCAACGATTTTCGCCCATTCTGAGGGATGCCTTTCTCCATTCCCGTTTTTTTTAACAAAAAAGGAAAGAAAGGAAAAGAAGCAGAACACTAATGTGCGTAAAATATGCCTTTTGAAACGGTCGTTTTGAAATATGGACGTGCTTTGAATTTTTTGGTCGATATGTGACCCCAGGATTTGTTTTCAGGGCAGGTGTCATTTACAGGCATGCAATGATTTTGAATATCAACTGACCATTAGCGATGGGATTAAAGCTGCTGTTGTGTGAAACGGCCACAAGGTGGCAGCAGTTCTCCCTTACCAAATCTGGTTAATAGGGCAAGAGAGCCTCAGTGGAAGTGGTGTTCTAGATTCGAATGTAGAATGGAATGTGCCAGGAGAAAGCCCCTCAAGTTTGTCTCACTACTTCTTGTTCGTGTTTTTATTTTAATTTTTTATATTTTTTATTACAGCAAGTTTGATTACAATGTTTGGCTTGTTGTAGGTGTGGAAGATGTGGTTCTTTTACACATATACAGATGTCTGTTCTTCCTGGGATCCTTTTCCCACGTACGTTATGACAGAGTTGAGTAGTCCTCTCTTGGTATTCTGTAGGTCTTTGGTGATTATATATGTCACCTGTGTTTGTATATGTGTGTTAACCCTGATATCGTAATGAAACCAATCCTCACCTTTCCATTGGTGAACCATAAGTTTGTTTAATGAATCTGTGATTGCCCTTCTCCGTGGAAATATCTGCCCTGGTATCCATTTTTAGGTAACACCTATAAGTGATATGATATGATATGTGTCTTTCACTTTCTGACTTACTACAAGACACGTGATTACTTCTAGACTCATCTACGGTGCTGCAAATGGCATTGTGTCCTTTTTTTCCTTGGCTTCTCTTCTGCCTTAGCGAGGTCCATTTTCAACAATGTGATTCCCTGAGGGTTGTGGATTAGCTGACCTGGGCAGCCTTACCCTGCCGGCCCACCCGCCCCAGGTGTGACTCGTTGAGGTCAATATAAACAGCGCTCCAGGCAGCAATAGCCCCTGAAGCTGTGCCTGACTCCATATTCTCTGCCCCGTCAGCAGTCTTGGGTCTGTGCTGGTGGGAGGGAGTGAGGGGCCACAGCTTTGTGGGTGGCCCGGTGTGAGTGGGGCTCTGCTGGCCGTTCTGCAGGAGTTGCCAGGCAGCCGCCTGTAAAGAAGAGGATGTGTCACCCATACCTTCCGCTGGAATATCTCTCTGGACAGAGGTGAGGAAGGAAAAAAGCAGTGGGGGCCGGGACAGGAGGGGTATCTCAGGCAGCGTAATGGAAAGCTTCCGGAAGAGCTCCTATTGCCTGGACCACCCTGGCTGCCCTGCAGGCACCAAGTTTGCCTGCGTGCTGTCGCTGGTGTGGCTCCACGGCCCTTCCTCTAGGCTTTCAAGCCCTTGTACATATTCAGGTGTTTTACCTGGGAAGGGTGGGAACAGTTCAGCAGCAGCTGGCCTGGGGCTCAGCTCACGTTTACTCACAGATGCTTCGGCACAGTCCCCCAGCTTTGCAATGAGGACGCTCCTTGCGTGGGGTGTGGGTTGCTGGCTGTATGGGAGATGGTTCCCCACCTCTGACCAATTTCAGAATTGTTTACCCCTGGAGCAAGTGCCCTGATAGGTTTTTCCTCTGTATATCTCGTGGGTTCAGTTTTTTTTTTCTTTTATGGTTCAAGTTAGATTTTATGCCTCTTTTATGTATTTATAGATATAAGCATGGAAATAATTCATTCCTATAAATACATCTGTGAGACGGGAAGAACTTTTTTCTCTTTTATTTTTAAATTTTATTTTTTAAAATTTTGAAATTTAATTATATTTATTTTTTATACTGCACGTTATTATTAGTTATGTATTTTATGCATATACATGTATTCAGGTCAATCCCAATCTCCCAACTCATCCCACCACCACCACCCCATGGCTTCCCACACTTGGTGTCCATACGGCTGTTCTCTACCTCTGTGTCTCTCTTTATTTCCTGCAAACCAGTTCATCTGTACCATTTTTTAGGCTCCACATATATGCATTAATATACAATATTTGTTTTCCACTTTCTGACTTACTTCATTCTGTATGACAGTCTCTCGATCCATCGATGTCTCTACAAATGACCCAGTTTCATTCCTTTTTATGGCCGAGTAATGTTCCATTTTATATATGTACCACTTCTTTATCCATTCATCTGTCTGTGGGCATTTAGGTTGCTTCCATTACCTGGCTATTGTAAATAGTGCTGCAACAAACATTGTGGTGAATGTGCCTTTTTGACTTACGGTGTTCTCTGGGTATATGCCCAGAAGTGGGATTGCTGGATCAGATGGTAATTCTATTTCTAGTTTTTTTAAGGAAACTCCATACTGTTCTCCATAGTGACTGTATCAATTTACATTCCCACAATAGTGGAAGAGGGCTCCTTTTGTCCACACCCTCCCCAGAATTTGTTGTTTGTAGATTTTCTGATGATGCCGATTCTAACAGGTGTGAGGTGATACCTCATTGTAGTTTTGATTTGCATTTCTCTAAAAATTAGTGCTGTTGAGCAGCTTTTCATGTGCGTCTTGGCCATCTCTGTGTCTTCTTTGAAGAAACGTCTCTTTAGATCTTCTGCCCATTTTTGTATTGGGTTGTTTGTTTTTTTTAATATTAAGCTGCATGAGCTGTTTATATATATTGGAGATTAAACCTCTGTCCATTGATTCGTCTGCAACAATTTTCGCCCATTCTGAGGGATGCCTTTTTCCATTCCCGTTTTTTTAACAAAAAAGGAAAGAAAGGAAAAGAAGCAGAACACTAATGTGCGTAAAATATGCCTTTTGAAACGGTCTTTTTGAAATATGGACGTCCTTTGAATTTTTTGGTCGATATGTGACCCCAGGATTTGTTTTTAGGGCAGGTGTCATTTACAGGCCTGCAATGATTTTGAATATCAACTGACCATTAGCACTGGGATTAAAGCTGCTGTTGTGTGAAACGGCCACAAGGTGGCAGCAGTTCTCCCTTGCCAAATCTTGTTACTAGGGCAAGAGAGCCTCAGTGGAAGTGGTGTTCTAGATTCGAATTTAGAATGGAATGTGCCAGGAGACAGCCCCTCAAGTTTGTCTCACTACTTCTTGTTCGTGTTTTTAATTTAATTTTTTATATTTTTTATTACAGCAAGGTTGATTACAATGTTTGGCTTGTTGTAGGTGTGGAAGATGTGGTTCTTTTACACATATACAGATGTCTGTTCTTCCTGGGATCCTTTTCCCATGTACGTTATGACAGAGTTGAGTAGTCCTCTCTTGGTATTCTGTAGGTCTTTGGTGATTATATATGTCACCTATGTTTATATATGTGTGTTAACCCCGATATCGTAATGAAACCAATCCTCACACCTTTCCATTGGTGAACCATAAGTTTGTTTAATGAATCTGTGATTGCCCTTCTCCGTGGAAATATCTGCCCTGGTATCCATTTTTAGGTAACACCTATAAGTGATATGATATGATATGTGTCTTTCACTTTCTGACTTACTACAAGTCACGTGATTACTTCTAGACTCATGTACGGTGCTGCAAATGGCATTGTGTCCTTTTTTCCCTTGGCTTCTCTTCTGCCTTAGCGAGGTCCATTTTCAACAATGTGATTCCCTGAGGGTTGTGGATTAGCTGACCTGGGCAACCTTACCCTGCCGGCCCGCCCTCCCCAGGTGTGCCTCGTTGAGGTCAATATAAACAGAGCTCCAGGCAGCAATAGCCCCTGAAGCTGTGCATGACTCCATATTCTCTGCCCCGTCAGCAGTCTCGGGGCTTTGCTGGTGGGAGGGAGTGAGGGGCCACAGCTTTGTGGGTGGCCCGGTGTGAGTGGGGTTCTGCTGGCCTTTCTGCAGGAGTTGCCATGCTGCCGCCTGTAAAGAAGAGGATGTGTCACCCATACCTTCCGCTGGAATTTCTCTCCGGACAGAGGTGAGGAAGGAAAAAAGCAGTGGGGGCCGGGACAGGAGGGGTATCTCAGGCAGGGCAATGGAAAGCTTCTGGAAGAGATCCCGGGGCCAGGACCACCCTGGCTGTCCTGCAGGCAGCAAGTTTGACTGCGTGCTGTCGCTGGTGTGGCTCCACGGTCCTTCCTCTAGGCTTTCAAGCCCTTGTACATATTCAGGTGTTTTACCTGGGAATGGTGGGAACAGTTCAGCAGCAGCTGGCCTGGGGCTCAGCTCACGTTTACTCACAGATGCCTCGGCACGGTCCCCCAGCTTTGCAATGAGGACGCTCCTTGCGTGGGGTGTGGGTTGCTGGTTGTATGGGAGATGGTTCCCCACCTCTGACCAATTTCAGAATTGTTTACCACTGGAGCAAGTGCCCAGATAGGATTTTCCTGTGTAAAACTCGTGAGTTCAGTTTTTTTTTTTCTTTTATGGTTCAAGTTAGATTTTATTCCTCTTTTATGTATTTATAGATATAAGCATTGAAATAATTCATTCCTATAAATACATCTGTTTGACGGGAAGATCTTTTTTTCTGTTTTATTGTTAAATTCTATTTTTTTTAAATTTTGAAAGATAATTTTATTTATGTTTTTATACAGCAGGTTTTTATTAGTTATGTATTTTATGCATATACATGTATAGAGGTCAATCCCAATCTCCCAACTCATCCCACCACCACCACCCCATGGCTTCCCACACTTGGTGTCCATACGTTTGTTCTCTACCTCTGTGTCTCTATTTCTTCCCTGCAAACCAGTTCATCTGTACCATTTTTTTAGGTTCCACATATATGCATTAATATACAATATTTGTTTTCCGATTTCTGACTTACTTCATTCTGTATGACAGTCTCTCGATCCATCGATGTCTCTACAAATGACCCAGTTTCATTCCTTTTTATGGCCGAGTCATATTCCATTTTATATATGTACCACATCTTTATCCATTCATCTGTCTGTGGGCATTTAGGTTGCTTCCATTACCTGGCTATTGTAAATAGTGCTGCAACGAACATTGTGGTGAATGTGCCTTTTTGAAATACGGTTTTCTCTGGGTATATGCCCAGAAGTTGGATTGCTGGATCAGATAGTAATTCTATTTCTATTTTTTTTAAGGAAACTCCATACTGTTCTCCATAGTGACTGTATCAATTTACATTCCCACCAATAGTGGAAGAGGGCTCCTTTTGTCCACACCCTCCCCAGAATTTGTTGTTTGTAGATTTTCTGATGATGCCGATTCTAACAGGTGTGAGGTGATACCTCATTGTAGTTTTGATTTGCATTTCTCTAATAATTAGTGCTGTTGAGCAGCTTTTCATGTGCGTCTTGGCCATCTCTGTGTCTCCTTTGAAGAAACGTCTCTTTAGATCTTCTGCCCATTTTTGTATTGGGTTGTTTGTTTTTTAATATTAAGCTGCATGAGCTGTTTATATATATTGGAGATTAAACCTCTATCCATTGATTCGTTTGCAACGATTTTCACCCATCCTGAGGGATGCCTTTTTCCATTCCCGTATTTTTTAGCAAAAAAGGAAAGAAAGGAAAAGAAGCAGAACACTAATGTGCGTAAAATATGCCTTTTGAAACGGTGTTTTTGAAATATGGACGTGCTTTGAATTTTTTGGTTGATATGTGACCCCAGGATTTGTTTTCAGGGCAGGTGTCAGTTACAGGCATGCAATGATTTTGAATATCAACTGACCATTAGCACTGGGATTAAAGCTGCTGTTGTGTGAAACGGCCACAAGGTGGCAGCAGTTCTCCCTTACCAAATCTGGTTACTAGGGCAAGAGAGCCTCAGTGGAAATGGTGTTCTAGATTGGAATTTAGAATGGAATGTGCCAGGAGAAAGCCCCTCAATTTTGTCTCACTACTTTTTGTTTGTGTTTTTAATTTAATTTTTTATTTTTTATTACAGCAAGTTTGATTACAATGTTTGGCTTGTTGTAGGTGTGGAAGATGTGGTTCTTTTACACATATACAGATGTCTGTTCTTCCTGGGATCCTTTTCCCATGTACGTTATGACAGAATGTTGAGTAGTCCTCTCTTGGTATTCTGTAGGTCTTTGGTGATTATATATGTCACCTATGTTGATATATGTGTGTTAACCCCGATATCGTAATGAAACCAATCCTCACACCTTTCCATTGGTGAACCATAAGTTTGTTTAATGAATCTGTGATTGCCCTTCTCCGTGGAAATATCTGCCCTGGTATCCATTTTTAGGTAACACCTATAAGTGATATGATATGATATGTGTCTTTCACTTTCTGACTTACTACAAGTCACGTGATTACTTCTAGACTCATGTACGGTGCTGCAAATGGCATTGTGTCCTTTTTTCCCTTGGCTTCTCTTCTGCCTTAGCGAGGTCCATTTTCAACAATGTGATTCCCTGAGGGTTGTGGATTAGCTGACCTGGGCAACCTTACCCTGCCGGCCCGCCCTCCCCAGGTGTGCCTCGTTGAGGTCAATATAAACAGAGCTCCAGGCAGCAATAGCCCCTGAAGCTGTGCATGACTCCATATTCTCTGCCCCGTCAGCAGTCTCGGGGCTTTGCTGGTGGGAGGGAGTGAGGGGCCACAGCTTTGTGGGTGGCCCGGTGTGAGTGGGGTTCTGCTGGCCTTTCTGCAGGAGTTGCCATGCTGCCGCCTGTAAAGAAGAGGATGTGTCACCCATACCTTCCGCTGGAATTTCTCTCCGGACAGAGGTGAGGAAGGAAAAAAGCAGTGGGGGCCGGGACAGGAGGGGTATCTCAGGCAGGGCAATGGGAAGCTTCTGGAAGAGATCCCGGGGCCAGGACCACCCTGGCTGTCCTGCAGGCAGCAAGTTTGACTGCGTGCTGTCGCTGGTGTGGCTCCACGGTCCTTCCTCTAGGCTTTCAAGCCCTTGTACATATTCAGGTGTTTTACCTGGGAATGGTGGGAACAGTTCAGCAGCAGCTGGCCTGGGGCTCAGCTCACGTTTACTCACAGATGCCTCGGCACGGTCCCCCAGCTTTGCAATGAGGACGCTCCTTGCGTGGGGTGTGGGTTGCTGGTTGTATGGGAGATGGTTCCCCACCTCTGACCAATTTCAGAATTGTTTACCACTGGAGCAAGTGCCCAGATAGGATTTTCCTGTGTAAAACTCGTGAGTTCAGTTTTTTTTTTTCTTTTATGGTTCAAGTTAGATTTTATTCCTCTTTTATGTATTTATAGATATAAGCATTGAAATAATTCATTCCTATAAATACATCTGTTTGACGGGAAGATCTTTTTTTCTGTTTTATTGTTAAATTCTATTTTTTTTAAATTTTGAAAGATAATTTTATTTATGTTTTTATACAGCAGGTTTTTATTAGTTATGTATTTTATGCACATACATGTATAGAGGTCAATCCCAATCTCCCAACTCATCCCACCACCACCACCCCATGGCTTCCCACACTTGGTGTCCATACGTTTGTTCTCTACCTCTGTGTCTCTATTTCTTCCCTGCAAACCAGTTCATCTGTACCATTTTTTTAGGTTCCACATATATGCATTAATATACAATATTTGTTTTCCGATTTCTGACTTACTTCATTCTGTATGACAGTCTCTCGATCCATCGATGTCTCTACAAATGACCCAGTTTCATTCCTTTTTATGGCCGAGTCATATTCCATTTTATATATGTACCACATCTTTATCCATTCATCTGTCTGTGGGCATTTAGGTTGCTTCCATTACCTGGCTATTGTAAATAGTGCTGCAACGAACATTGTGGTGAATGTGCCTTTTTGAAATACGGTTTTCTCTGGGTATATGCCCAGAAGTTGGATTACTGGATCAGATAGTAATTCTATTTCTATTTTTTTTAAGGAAACTCCATACTGTTCTCCATAGTGACTGCATCAAGTTACATTCCCACCAATAGTGGAAGAGGGCTCCTTTTGTCCACACCCTCCCCAGAATTTGTTGTTTGTAGATTTTCTGATGATGCCGATTCTAACAGGTGTGAGGTGATACCTCATTGTAGTTTTGATTTGCATTTCTCTAATAATTAGTGCTGTTGAGCAGCTTTTCATGTGCGTCTTGGCCATCTCTGTGTCTCCTTTGAAGAAACGTCTCTTTAGATCTTCTGCCCATTTTTGTATTGGGTTGTTTGTTTTTTAATATTAAGCTGCATGAGCTGTTTATATATATTGGAGATTAAACCTCTATCCATTGATTCGTTTGCAACGATTTTCACCCATCCTGAGGGATGCCTTTTTCCATTCCCGTATTTTTTAGCAAAAAAGGAAAGAAAGGAAAAGAAGCAGAACACTAATGTGCGTAAAATATGCCTTTTGAAACGGTGTTTTTGAAATATGGACGTGCTTTGAATTTTTTGGTTGATATGTGACCCCAGGATTTGTTTTCAGGGCAGGTGTCAGTTACAGGCATGCAATGATTTTGAATATCAACTGACCATTAGCACTGGGATTAAAGCTGCTGTTGTGTGAAACGGCCACAAGGTGGCAGCAGTTCTCCCTTACCAAATCTGGTTACTAGGGCAAGAGAGCCTCAGTGGAAATGGTGTTCTAGATTGGAATTTAGAATGGAATGTGCCAGGAGAAAGCCCCTCAATTTTGTCTCACTACTTTTTGTTTGTGTTTTTAATTTAATTTTTTATTTTTTATTACAGCAAGTTTGATTACAATGTTTGGCTTGTTGTAGGTGTGGAAGATGTGGTTCTTTTACACATATACAGATGTCTGTTCTTCCTGGGATCCTTTTCCCATGTACGTTATGACAGAATGTTGAGTAGTCCTCTCTTGGTATTCTGTAGGTCTTTGGTGATTATATATGTCACCTGTGTTTGTATATGTGTGTTAACACCGATATCGTAATGAAACCAATCCCCACACCTTTCCATTGGTGAACGATAAGTTTGTTTAATGAATCTGTGATTGCCCTTCTCCGTGGAAATATCTGCCCTGGTATCCATTTTTAGGTAACACCTATAAGTGATATGATATGATATGTGTCTTTCACTTTCTGACTTACTACAAGTCACGTGATTACTTCTAGACTCATCTACGGTGCTGCAAATGGCACCGTGTCCTTTTTTCCCTTGGCTTTTCTTCTGCCTTAGCGAGGTCCATTTTCACCAATGTGATTCCCTGAGGGTTGTGGATTAGCTGACCTGGGCAGTCTTACCCTGCCGGCTCGCCCTTCCCTGGTGTGCCTCTTCAGGCTATATGCTGACACACCGGTCAGTGCCAGCTTATGGGCCAGGAGTAGGCTATGGCTTGGGGGTAAGCTGTAGGGCTGGTGGTGTGTTTCCGTTCCGGACTAGGGTTAGGGTTAGGGAACGGCAAGGCTTAGGGAACATGTGAGGGTACGGAAACGTGGGAGGGTCCGGCTACGTGCTGACGCACGGGTCAGTGCCAGCGTATGGGCCAGGAGTAGGCTACGGCATAGGGTAAGGTGTAGGGCTGGTGGTGGATTTCCGTGACGTGCTAGGGTTAGGGTTAGGGAACGGCAAGGCTTAGGGCACAGGTGATGGTACGGAAATGTGGGAGGTTCAGGCTATGTGCTGACGCACGGCTCAGTGCCAGCGTACGGGCCAGGAGTAGGCTACAGCGTAGGGTAGAGTGTAGGGCTGGTGGTGGGTTTCCATACGGGGCTAGGGTTAGGATTAGGGAACGGCAAGGCTTAGGGCACAGGTGAGGGTAGAGTAACAGGGGAGGGTCAGGCTAAGTGCTGAAGCACTGGTCAGTGCCCGCGTACGGGCCAGGAGTAGGCTATGGCGTAAGGTAAGGTGTAGGGCTGGTGGTGGGTTTCCGTTCCGGGCTAGGGTTAGTGTTAGGGAACGGCAAGGCTTAGGGCACAGGTGAGGGTACGGAAACGTGTGAGGGTCAGGGTACGTGTTGACGCACGGGTCAGTGCCAGCGTATGGGCCAGGAGTAGGCTACGGCGTAGGGTAAGGTGTAGGGCTGGTGGTGGGTTTCCGTTCCGGGTTAGGATTAGGGTGAGGGTACCCCAAGGCTTAGGGCACAGGTGAGTGTAGTGAAACGTGGGATGGTCAGGCAACGTGCTGACGCACGGGTCAGTGCCAGTGTACGGGCCAGGAGTAGGCTACTGCTTGTGGGTAAGTTGTAGCGCTGGTGGTGGGTTTCCGTTCACGGCTAGGGTTAGTGTTAGGGAACGGCAAGGCTTAGGGCAGAGGTGAGGGTACGGAAACGTGGGAGGGTCAGGCTACATGCTGACGCACGGGTCATTGCCAGCGTACCGGCCAGGAGTAGGCTATGGCTTGGGGGTAAGCTGTAGGGCTGGTGGTGGGTTTCCTTTCGGGACTAGGGTTAGGGTTAGGGAATGGGAAGGCTTAGGACACAGTTGAGAGGTATGAAAACGTGTGAGGGTCACGCTACGTGCTGACGCACGGGTCAGTGCCAGCGTACGGGCCAGGAGTAGGCTACGGCGTAGGGTAAGGTGTAGGGCTGGTGGTGGGTTTCCGTTCCTGGCTTGGGTTAGGGTGAGGGAACGGCTAGGCTTAGGGCACAGGTGAGGGTACGGAAACGTGGGAGGGTGTGGCTACGTGCTGATGAGAGGGTCAGTGCCTGCGTACGGGCCAGGAATAGGTTACGGCGTAGGGAAAGGTTTAGGGCTGGTGGTGGGTTTCCGTTCCGGGCTAGGGTTAGGGTTAGGGAACGGCAAGGCTTAGGGCACAGGTTAGGGTACGGAAACGTGGGAGGGTCAGGCTACATGCTGACGCATGGGTCAGTGTCAGCGTATGGTCCAGGAGTAGGCTACGGCGTAGGGTAAGCTTTAGGGCTGGTGGTGGGATTCCGTTCCGAGCTAGGGTTAGGGTTACGGAACGGCAAGGCTTAGGGCACAGGTGAGGGTACGGAAAAGTGGGAGCGTCAGGCTACGTGCGGACGCATGGGTCAGTGCCAGCGTACACGCCAGGAGTAGGCTACGGCGTAGGGTAAGGTCTAAGGCTGGTAGTGGGTTTCCGTTCCGGGCTAGGGTTAGGGTTAGGGAACGGCAAGGCTTAGGGCCCAGGTGAGGGTACGGAAACGTGGGAGGGTCAGGCTACGTCCTGACGCACGGGTCAGTGCCAGCGAATTGGCCAGGAGTAGGCTACGGCTTGGGGGTTAGGTGTAGGCCTGGTGGTGGGTTTCCATTCCGGGCTAGGGTTAGTGTTAGGGAACAGGAAGGCTTAGGGCATAGGTGAGGGTACGGAAACCTGGGAGGGTCAGGCTACGTGCTGACGCACGGTTCAGTGCCAGCATACGGGCCAGGAGTATGCTATGGTTTGGGGGTTAGGTGTAGGGCTTGTGTTGTGTTTCCGTCCCGTACTAGGGTTAGGGTTAGGGAACGGCAAGGCTTAGGGCACAGGTTAGGGTACGGTAACGTGGGAAGGTCAGGTTATGTGCTGACGCACAGGTCATTGCCAGTGTATGGACCAGGAGTAGGCTACGGTTTGGGGGTAAGTTTTAGGGCTGGTGGTGGGTTTCCGTTCCGGGCTAGGGTTAGGGTTAGGGAACGGAAAGGCTTAGGGCACAGGTGAGGGTACGGAAATGTGGGAGTGTCAGGCTACGTGCTGATGAAAGGGTCAGTGCCTGCGTACGGGCCAGGAATAGGCTACGGCGTAGGGAAAGGTGTAGGGCTGGTGGTGGGTTTCCGTTCCGGGCTAGGGTTAGGGTTAGAGAATGGCAAGGCTTAGGGCACAGGTGAGGGTCCGCAAACGTGGGAGGGTCAGGCTATGTGCTGACGCACGGGTCAGTGCCAGCATAAGGTACAGGAATAGGCTACGGCTTTTGGGTAAGTTGTAGGGCCGGTGGTGGGTTTCCGTTCCGGGCTAGGGTTAGGGATAGGGAACGGCAAGGCTTAGGGCACAGGTGAGGGTACGGAAACGTGGGAGGGTCAGGCTACGTGCTGATGCATGGGTCAGTGCCAGCGTACCAGCCAGGAGTAGGCTACGGCTTGGGTGTTAGCTGTAGGGCTGGTGGTGGGTTTCCGTTCCGGGCTAGGGTTAGGGTTAGGGAACGGCAAGGCTTAGGGCACAGGTGAGGGTACGGAAACGTGGGAGGGTCAGGCTACATGCTGAAGCACGTGTCAGTGCCAGCGTACGGGCCAGGAATAGGCTATGGATTGGGGGTAAGCTGTAGGGCTGGTGGTTGGTTTCCGTTCCGGACTAGGGTTAGGGTTAGGGAACGACAAGGCTTAGGGCACAGGTGAGGGTACGGAAACGTGTGAGGGTCAGGCTACGTGCTGACGCACTGGTCAGTGCCACCGTACGGGCCAGGAGTAGGCTATGGTGTAGGGTAAGGTTTAGGGCTGCTGGTGGGTTTCCGTTCTTGGCTAGGGTTAGGGTGAGTGAACGGCAAGGCTTAGGGCACAGGTGAGGGTACAGAAACGTGGGAGGGTCAGTCTACGTGCTGACTCACGGGTCAGTGCCAGCGTACGGGCCAGGAGTAGGCTACGGCGTATGGTAAGGTGTAAGGATTGTGGTGGGTTTCCGTTCCAGGCTAGGGTTAGGGTTAGGGAACGGCAAGGCTTAGGGCACAGGTGAGGGTACGGAAACGTGGGAGGTTCAGGATACATGCTGACGCACGGGTCAGTGCCAGCGTACGGGCCAGGAATAGGCTATGGCTTGGGGGTAAGCTGTAGGGCTGGTGGTGGGTTTCCGTTCCGGGCTAGGGTTAGGGTTAGGGAACGGCAAGGCTTAGGGCACAGGTGAGGGTACGGAAACGTGGGAGGGTCAGGCTACGTGCTGATGCATGGGTCAGTGCCAGCGTACCAGCCAGGAGTAGGCTACGGCTTGGGTGTTAGCTGTAGGGCTGGTGGTGGGTTTCCGTTCCGGGCTAGGGTTAGGGTTAGGGAACGGCAAGGCTTAGGGCACAGGTGAGGGTACGGAAACGTGGGAGGGTCAGGCTACATGCTGAAGCACGGGTCAGTGCCAGCGTACGGGCCAGGAATAGGCTATGGATTGGGGGTAAGCTGTAGGGCTGGTGGTTGGTTTCCGTTCCGGACTAGGGTTAGGGTTAGGGAACGACAAGGCTTAGGGCACAGGTGAGGGTACGGAAACGTGTGAGGGTCAGGCTACGTGCTGACGCATATGTCAGTGCCAGCGTACATGCCAGGAGTAGGCTACGGCGTAGGGTAAGATGTAAGGATTGTGGTGGGTTTCCGTTCCAGGCTAGGGTTAGGGTTAGGGAACGGCAAGGCTTAGGGCACAGGTGAGGGTACGGAAACGTGGGAGGTTCAGGATACGTGCTGACGCACGGGTCAGTGCCAGCGTACGGGCCAGGAATAGGCTATGGCTTGGGGGTAAGCTGTAGGGCTGGTGGTGGGTTTCCGTTCCGGGCTAGGGTTAGGGTTAGGGAACGGCAAGGCTTAGGGCACAGGTGAGGGTACGGAAACGTGTGAGGGTCAGGCTACGTGCTGACGCATATGTCAGTGCCAGCGTACATGCCAGGAGTAGGCTACGGCGTAGGGTAAGATGTAGGGCTGCTGATGGGTTTCTGTTCCTGGCTAGGGTGAGGGTGAGGGAACGGCAAGGCTTAGGGCAGAGGTGGGGGTACGGAAACGTGGGAGGTTCAGGCTACGTTCTGACGCACGCGTCAGTGCCCGCATATGGGCCAGGTGTAGGCTACAGCATAGGGTAAGGTGTATGGCTGGTGGTGGGTTTCCGTTCCGGGCCAGGGTTAGGGTTACGGAACGGCAAGGCTTAGGGCACAGGTGAGGGTACGGAAACGTGCGAGGGTCACGCTACGTGCTGACGCACGGGTCAGTGCCAGCATATGGGCCAGGAGTAGGCTACGGCTTGGGGGTAAGGTGTAGGGCTGGTGGTGGGTATCCGTTCCGGGCTAGGGTTAGGGTTACGGAATGGCAAGGCTTAGGGCACGGGTGAGGGTACAGAAACGTGGGAGGTTCAGGCTACTTGCTGATGCTCGGGTTAGTGCCACCGAACGGGCCAGGAGTAGGCTACGGCTTGGGGGTAAGGTGTAGGGCTGGTGGTGGGTTTCCGTTCCGGACTAGGGTTAGGGTTAGGGAACGACAAGGCTTAGGGCACAGGTGAGGGTACGGAAACGTGGGAGGGTCAGGCTACGTGCTGACGCAAGGGTCAGTGCCAGCGTACAGTCCAGGAGTAGGCTATGGTGTAGGGTAAGGTTTAGGGCTGCTGGTGGGTTTCCGTTCTTGGCTAGGGTTAGGGTGAGGGAACGGCAAGTCTTAGGGCACAGGTGAGGGTACGGAAACGTGGGAGGGTCAGTCTACGTGCTGACTCACGGGTCAGTGCCAGCGTAGGGGCCAGGACTAGGCTACGGCATACGATAAGGTGTAGGGCTGGTTGTGGGATTCCGTGCCGGGCTCGGGTTAGGGTTAGGGAACGGCAAGGCTTAGGGCACAGGTGAGGGTACACTAACATGGGAGGGTCAGGCTACATGCTGAACCACAGGTCAGTGCCCGCGTACGGGCCAGGTGTAGTCTACGGCATAGAGTAAGGTGTAGGGCTGGTGGTGGTTTTCCGTTCCGGGCTAGGGTTAGGGTTAGGGAATGGCAAGGCTTAGGGCACATGTGAGGTTACGGAAACTTGGGAGGGTCAGGCTACGTGCTGATGACGGGTCAGTGCCAGCATATGGGCGAGGAGTAGGCTACGGCGTTGTGGTAAGTTGTAGGGCTGTTGGTGGGTTTCTGTTCCGGGCTAGGGTTAGGGTTAGGGAACGTCAAAGCTTAGGGCACAGGTGAGGGTACGAAAAGTGGGAGGGTCAGGCTACGTGCTGACGTACGGGTCAGTGCCAGCGTACGGGCCAGGAATAGGCTATGGCGTAGGGTAGAGTGTAGGGCTTGTGGTGGGTTTCTGTTCCGGGCTAAGGTTAGGGTTAGGGAACGGCAAGGCTTACGGCACAGGTGAGGGTACGGAAACGTGAGAGGGTCAGGCTACGTGCTGACGCACGTGTCAGTGCCAGCGTACCGGCCAGGAGTAGGCTATGGCTTTGGGGTAAGGTGTAGGGCTGGTGGTGGGTTTCCGTTCCGGGCTAGGGTTAGGGTTAGGGAACGGCAAGGCTTAGGGCACAGGTGAGGGTATGGAAACGTGGGAGGTTCAGGATACGTGCTGACGCACAGGTCAGTGCCAGCGTACGGGCCAGGACTAGGCTACGGCATACAATAATTTGTAGGGCTGGTTGTGGGATTCCGTGCCGGGCTCGTGTTAGGGTTAGGGAACGGCAAGGCTTAGGGCACTGGTGAGGGTACAGTAACATGCGAGGGTCAGGCTACGTGCTGAAGCAAAGGTCATTGCCCACGTACGGGCCAGGTGTAGTCTACGGCATAGAGTAAGGTTTAGCGCTGGTGGTGGGTTTCCGTTCCGCGCTAGGGTTAGGGTTAGGGAATGGCAAGGCTTAGGGCACATGTAAGATTACGGAAACGTGGGAGCGTCAGGCTACGTGCTGACGCACGGGTCAGTGCCAGCATATGGGCCAGGAGTAGGCTACGGCGTGATGGTAAGGTGTAGGGCTGTTGGTGGGTTTCTGTTCGGGTCTAGGGTTAGGGTTAGGGAACGGCAAGGTTAGGGCACAGGTGAGGGTACGGAAACGTGTGAGGGTCAAGCTACGTGCTGACGCACGTGTCAGTGCCAGCGTACCGGCCAGGAGTAGGCTACGGCTTGGGGGTAAGGTGTAGGCCTGGAGGTGGGTTTCCGTTCCGGGCTAGGTTTAGGGTTAGTGAACGGCAAGGCTTAGGGCACAGGTGAGAGTACGTCAACGTGGGAGTGTCAGGCTACGTGCTGATGAAAGTGTCAGTGCCAGCGTACGTGCCAGGAGTAGGCTACGGCGTAGGGTAAGGTGTAGGGCTGCTGGTGGGTTTCTGTTCATGGCTAGGGTGAGGGTGAGGGAACGGCAAGGCTTAGGGCACAGGTGATGGTACAGAAACGTGGGAGGGTCAGGCTACGTGCTGACGCACGGGTCAGTGCGAGCGTACGGGCGAGGAGTATGCTACCCAGTAGGGAAAGGTTTAGGGATGGTGGTGGGTTTCCGTACCGGGATAGGCTTACAGTTAGGGAACGGCAAGGCTTAGGGCACAGGTGAGGGTACGGAAACGTGGGAGGGTCAGGCTACGTGCTGACGCACGGGTCAGTGCCAGCGTACGGGCCAGGAGTAGGCTACGGCGTAGTGTAAGGTTTAGGGCTAGTGGTGGGTTTTCGTTCCGGGCTACAGTTAGGGTTATGGAACGGCAAGGCTTAGGGCACATGTGAGGGTACGGAAACGTGGGAGGGTATGGCTACGTGCTGAAGCACGGGTCAGTGCCAGGGTACGGGCAAGGAGTAGGCTACGGCATAGGGTAAGGTGTAGGGCGGGTGGTGGGTTTCCGTTCCGGGCTAGGGTTAGGGTTAGGGAACGGCAAGGCTTAGGGCACAGGTGAGGGTCCACAAACGTGGGAGGGTCAGGCTTCGTGCTGATGCACGGGTCTCTGCCAGCGTACGGGCCAGGAGTAGGCTATGGCTTGGGGGTAAGTTGTAGGGCTGGTGGTGGGTTTCCATTCCGGGCTACGGTTAGGGTTAGGGAACGGCAAGGCTTAGGGCACAGGTGAGTGTACGGAAATGTGGGAGGGTCAGGCTACGTGATGATGCACGGGTCAGTGCCAGCGTACTGGCCAGGAGTAAGCTACGGCTTGGGGGTTAGGTTTAGGGCTGGTGGTGGGTTTCCGTTCCGGGCCAGGGTTAGGGTTAGGGAACAGCAAAGCTTAGGGCACAGGTGATGGTACGGAAACGTGGGAGGGTCAGGCTACATGCTGACGCACGGGTCAGTGCCAGCGTACGGGCCAGGAATAGGCTATGGCTTGGGGGTAAGCTGTAGGGCTGGTGGTGGGTTTCCGTTCTGGACTAGGGTTAGGGTTAGGGAACGGCAAGGCTTAGGGCTCAGGTGAGGGTACGGAAACGTGTGAGGGTCAGGCTACGTGCTGACGCACATGTCAGTGCCAGCGTACATGCCAGGAGTATGCTACGGCGTAGGGTAAGATGTAGGGCTGCTGATGGGTTTCTGTTCCTGGCTAGGGTGAGGGTGAGGGAACGGCAAGGCTTAGGGCACAGGTGAGGGTACGGAAACGTGGGAGGTTCAGGCTACGTGCTGACGCACGCGTCAGTGCCCGCATATGGGCCAGGTGTAGGCTACAGCATAGGGTAAGGTGTATGGCTGGTGGTGGGTTTCCGTTCCGGGCCAGGGTTAGGGTTAGGGAACGGCAAGGCTTAGAGCACAGGTGAGGGTACGGAAACGTGCGAGGGTCACGCTACGTGCTGACGCACGGGTCAGTGCCAGCATATGGGCCAGGAGTAGGCTACGGCTTGGGGGTAAGGTGTAGGGCTGGTGGTGGGTATCCGTTCCGGGCTAGGGTTAGGGTTACGGAATGACAAGGCTTAGGGCACGGGTGAGGGTACAGAAACGTGGGAGGTTCAGGCTACTTGCTGATGCTCGGGTTAGTGCCACCGAACGGGCCAGGAGTAGGCTACGGCTTGGGGGTAAGGTGTAGGGCTGGTGGTGGGTTTCCGTTCCGGGCTCGGGTTAGGGTTATGGAACGGCAAGGCTTAGGGCACAGGTGAGGGTACGGAAACGTGGGAGGGTCAGGCTACATGCTGACGCAAGGGTCAGTGCCATCGTACAGGCCAGGAGTATGCTACGGCTTGGGGGTAAGTTGTAGGGCTGGTGGTGGGTTTCCGTTCTTGGCTACGGATAGGGTTAGGGAACGGCAAGGCATAGGGCACAGCTGAGGGTACGGAAACGTGGGAGGGTCAGACTACGTGCTGATGCACGGCTCAGTGGCAGCGTACCGAGCAAGAGTAGGCTACGGCATATGGTAAGGTGTAGGGCTGGTGGTGGGATTCCGTTCAGGGCTAGGGTTAGGGTTAGGGAACGGCAAGGCTTAGGGCTCAGGTAAGGGTACAGAAAAGTGGGAGGGTCAGGCTACATGCTGACGAACGGGTCAGTGCCAGTGTACGGGCCAGGAGTAGGCTACGGCTAGTGGGTAAGGTTTAGGGCTGGTGTTGGGTTTCCGTTCCGGGCTAGGGTAAGGGTTAGGGAACGGCAAGGCTTAGGGCACAGGTGAGGGTACGGAAACGTGGGAGGGTCAGGCTACGTGCTGATGAAAGGGTCAGTGCCTGTGTACGGGCCAGGAATAGGCTACGGCGTAGGGAAAGGTATAGGGCTGGTGGTGGGTTTCTGTTCCGGGCTAGGGTTAGGGTTAGGGAACGGCAAGGCTTAGGGCACAGGTGAGGTTACGGAAACGTGGGAGGGTCAGGCTACATGCTGACGCACGGGTCAGTGTCAGCGTACGGGCCAGGAATAGGCTATGGATTGGGGCTAAGCTGTAGGGCTGGTGGTGGGTTTCCGTTCCGGACTAGGGTTAGGGTTAGGGTACGACAAGGCTTAGGGCACAGGTGAGGGTACGGAAACGTGGGAGGGTCAGGCTACGTGCTGACGCAAGGGTCAGTACCAGCGTACAGGCAAGGAGTAGGCTATGGTGTAGGGTAAGGTTTAGGGCTGCTGGTGGGTTTCCGTTCTTGGCTAGGGTTAGGGTGAGGGAACGGCAAGTCTTAGGGCACAGGTGACGGTACGGAAACGTGGGAGGGTCAGTCTACGTGCTGACTCACGGGTCAGTGCCAGCGTACGGGCCAGGACTAGGCTACGGCATACGATAAGGTGTAGGGCTGGTTGTGGGATTCCGTGCCGGGCTCGGGTTAGGGTTAGGGAACGGCAAGGCTTAGGGCACAGGTGAGGGTACACTAACATGGGAGGGTCAGGCTACATGCTGAACCACAGGTCAGTGCCCGCGTACGGGCCAGGTGTAGTCTACGGCATAGAGTAAGGTGTAGGGCTGGTGGTGGTTTTCCGTTCCGGGCTAGGGTTAGGGATAGGGAACGACAAGGCTTAGGGCACAGGTGAGGGTACGGAAACGTGGGAGGGTCAGGCTACGTGCTGATGCACGGGTAAGTGCCAGCGTACCAGCCAGGAGTAGGCTACGGCTTGGGGGTTAGCTGTAGGGCTGGTGGTGGGTTTCCGTTCCGGGCTAGGGTTAGGGTTAGGGAACGGCAAGGCTTAGGGCACAGGTGAGGGTACGGAAACGTGGGAGGGTCAGGCTACATGCTGAAGCACGGGTCAGTGCCAGCGTACGGGCCAGGAATAGGCTATGGATTGGGGGTAAGCTGTAGGGCTGGTGGTGGGTTTCCGTTCCGGACTAGGGTTAGGGTTAGGGAACGACAAGGCTTAGGGCACAGGTGAGGGTACGGAAACGTGTGAGGGTCAGGCTACGTGCTGACACACGGGTCAGTGCCAGCGTACGGGGCAGGAGTAGGCTATGGTGTAGGGTATGGTTTAGGGCTGCTGGTGGGTTTCCGTTCTTGGCTAGGGTTAGGGTGAGGGAACGGCAAGGCTTAGGGCACAGGTGAGGGTACAGAAACGTAGGAGGGTCAGTCTACATGCTGACTCACGGGTCAGTGCCAGCGTACGGGCCAGGAGTAGGCTACGGCGTATGGTAAGGTGTAAGGATTGTGGTGGGTTTCCATTCCAGGCTAGGGTTAGGGTTAGGGAACGGCAAGGCTTAGGGCACAGGTGAGGGTACGGAAACGTGGGAGGTTCAGGATACGTGCTGACGCACAGGTCAGTGCCAGCGTACGGGCCAGGACTAGGCTACGGCATACAATAATTTGTAGGGCTGGTTGTGGGATTCCATGCCGGGCTCGTGTTAGGGTTAGGGAACGGCAAGGCTTAGGGCACTGGTGAGGGTACAGTAACATGCGAGGGTCAGGCTACGTGCTGAAGCACAGGTCAGTGCCTGCCTACGGGCCAGGTGTAGTCTACGGCATAGAGTAAGGTTTAGCGCTGGTGGTGGTTTTCCGTTCCGCGCTAGGGTTAGGGTTAGGGAATGGCAAGGCTTAGGGCACATGTAAGATTACGGAAACGTGGGAGCGTCAGGCTACGTGCTGACGCACGGGTCAGTGCCAGCATATGGGCCAGGAGTAGGCTACGGCGTGATGGTAAGGTGTAGGGCTGTTGGTGTGTTTCTGTTCGGGTCTAGGGTTAGGGTTAGGGAACGGCAAGGTTAGGGCACAGGTGAGGGTACGGAAACGTGTGAGGGTCAAGCTACGTGCTGACGCACGTGTCAGTGCCAGCGTACCGGCCAGGAGTAGGCTACGGCTTGGGGGTAAGGTGTAGGCCTGGAGGTGGGTTTCCGTTCCGGGCTAGGTTTAGGGTTAGTGAACGGCAAGGCTTAAGGCACAGGTGAGAGTACGTCAACGTGGGAGTGTCAGGCTACGTGCTGATGAAAGTGTCAGTGCCAGCGTACGTGCCAGGAGTAGGCTACGGCGTAGGGTAAGGTGTAGGGCTGCTGGTGGGTTTCTGTTCATGGCTAGGGTGAGGGTGAGGGAACGGCAAGGCTTAGGGCACAGGTGATGGTACAGAAACGTGGGAGGGTCAGGCTACGTGCTGACGCACGGATCAGTGCGAGCGTACGGGCGAGGAGTATGCTACCCAGTAGGGAAAGGTTTAGGGATGGTGGTGGGTTTCCGTACCGGGATAGGCTTACAGTTAGGGAACGGCAAGGCTTAGGGCACAGGTGAGGGTACGGAAACGTGGGAGGGTCAGGCTACGTGCTGACGCACGGGTCAGTGCCAGCGTACGGGCCAGTTGTAGGCTACGGCGTAGTGTAAGGTTTAGGGCTAGTGGTGGGTTTTCGTTCCGGGCTACAGTTAGGGTTATGGAACGGCAAGGCTTAGGGCACGGGTGAGGGTACAAAAACGTGGGAGGTTCAGGCTACTTGCTGATGCTCGGGTTAGTGCCACCGAATGGGCCAGGAGTAGGCTACGGCTTGGGGGTAAGGTGTAGGGCTGGTGGTGGGTTTCCGTTCCGGGCTCGGGTTAGGGTTATGGAACGGCAAGGCTTAGGGCACAGGTGAGGGTACGGAAACGTGGGAGGGTCAGGCTACATGCTGACGCAAGGGTCAGTGCCATCGTACAGGCCAGGAGTATGCTACGGCTTGGGGGTAAGTTGTAGGGCTGGTGGTGGGTTTCCGTTCCGGGCTAGGGATAGGGTTAGGGAACGGCAAGGCGTAGGGCACAGCTGAGGGTACGGAAACGTGGGAGGGTCAGGCTACGTGCTGATGCACGGCTCAGTGGCAGCGTACCGAGCAAGAGTAGGCTACGGCATATGGTAAGGTGTATGGCTGGTGGTGGGTTTCCGTTCCGGGCCAGGGTTAGGGTTAGGGAACGGCAAGGCTTAGGGCACAGGTGAGTGTATGGAAACGTGGGAGGGTCAGTCAACGTGCTGACTCACGGGTCAGTGCCAGCGTACGGGCCAGGACTAGGCTACGGCATACGATATGGTGTAGGGCTGGTTGTGGGATTCCGTGCCGGGCTCGGGTTAGGGTTAGGGAACGGCAAGGCTTAGGGCACAGGTGAGGGTACACTAACATGGGAGGGTCAGGCTACATGCTGACGCACAGGTCAGTGTCAGCATATGGACGACGAGTAGGCTATGGCTTGGGGGTAAGTTGTAGGGCTTGTGGTGGGTTTCCGTTCCGGGCTAGGGTTAGGGTTAGGGAATGGCAAGGTTTAGGGCACAGGTGAGGGTACAGCAACGTGGCAGGTTCAGGATACGTTCTGACGCACGGGTCAGTGCCAGCGTATGGACCAGGAGTAGGCTACAGTTGGGGGTAAGGTGTAGGGCTGTTGGTGTGTTTCCGTTCCGGGCTACAGTTAGGGTTAGGGAACGGCAAAGCTTAGGGCACATGTGAGGATACGGAAACGAGGGAGGTTCAGGCTACGTGATGACGCACGTGTCAGTGCCAGCGTACCGGCCAGTAGTAGGCTACGGTTTGGTGGTTAGGTGTAGGGCTGGTGGTGGGTTTCCATTCCAGGCTAGGGTTAGTGTTAGGGAACAGCAAGGCTTAGGGCACAGGTGAGGGTACGGAAACGTTGGAGGGTCAGGCTACGTGCTGATGCACGGGTCAGTGCCAGCGTACGGGCCAGGAGTAGGCTACGGCTTGGGGGTAAGGTGTAGGGCTGGTGGTGGTTTTCCGTTCCGGGCTAGGGTTAGGGTTAGGGAACGGCAAGTCTTAGGGCACAGCTGAGGGTACGGAAACGTGGGAGTGTCAGGCTACGTGTTGATGCACGGCTCAGTGGCAGCGTACCGGCCAGGAGTAGGCTACGGCATATGGTAAGGTGTAGGACTGGTGGTGGGATTCCGTTCCGGTCTGGGGTTAGGGTTAGGGAATGGCAAGTCTTTGGGCGCAGGTTAGGGTACAGAAATGTGGGAGGGTCAGGCTACGTGCTGACGCACGGGTCAGTGCCAGTGTACGGGCCAGGTATAGGCTACGGCTTGTGGGTAAGGTTTAGGGCTGGTGGTGGGTTTCCGTTCTGGGCTAGGGTTATGGTTAGGGAACAGCAAGGCTTAGGGCACAGGTTAGGGTACGGAAACGTGGGAGGGTCAGTCTACGTGCTGACGCACGGGTCAGTGCCAGCGTTCGGGCCAGGAGTAGGCTACGGCGTAGGGTAAAGTGTAGGGCTGGTGGTGGGTTTCTGTGCCGGGCTAGGATTAGGGTTAGGGAACGGCAAGGCTTAGGGCACAGGTGATGGTACGGAAACGTGGGAGGGTCAGGCTACGTGCTGTCGCACGGTCAGTGCCAGCGTACGGGCCAGGAGTAAGCCACGGCTTGTGGGTTAGGATTAGGGCTGGTGGTGGGTTTCCGTTCCGGGCTATGGTTAGAGTTAGGGAACGGCAAGGCTTAGGGCACAGGTGTGGATACGGTAACATGGGAGGGTCAGGCTACATGCTGAAGCACAGGTCAGTGCCCGCGTACGGTCCAGGGGTAGGCTACGGCATAGAGTAAGGTTTAGGGCTGTGGGTGGGTTTCCGTTCCGGGCTAGGATTAGGATTAGGGAACGGCAAGGTTTAGGGCACAGGTGAGGTTACGGAATCGTGGGTGGGTCAGGCTACGTGCTGACACACGGCTCAGTGCCAGCATATGGGCCAGGAGCAGGCTACAGCGTGATGCTAAGGTGTAGGGCTGGTGGTGGGTCTCTGTTCCGGGCTAGGGTTAGGGTTAGGGAATGGCAAGGCTAAGGGAACAGGTGAGGGTACGGAAACGTGGGAGGGTCAGGCTACGTGCTGATGCAAGGGTCAGTGCCAGCGTTCGGGCCAGGAGTAGGCTACGGCGTAGGGTACGGTGTAGGGCTGGTGGTGGGTTTCCGTTCCAGTCTAGGGTTAGTGTTATGGAACAGCAAGGCTTAGGGCACAGGTGAGGGTACGGAAACCTGGGAGGGGCAGGCTACGAGCTGACGCAAGGGTCAGTGCCAGCGTACGGGCCAGCATTAGGCTATGGCTTGGGGGTTAGGTGTAGGGCTTGTGGTGTGTTTCCGTTCCGTACTAGGGTTAGGATTAGGGAACGGCAAGGCTTAGGGCACAGGTGAGGGTACGGTAATGTGGGAAGTTCAGGCTATGTGCTGACGCACAGGTCAGTGCCAGCGTATGGACCAGGAGTATGCTACGGCTTGGGGGTAAGTTGTAGGGCTGGTGGTGGGTTTCCGTTCCGGGCTAGGGTTAGGGTTAGGCAACGGCAAGGCTTAGGGCACATGTGAGGGTCCGCAAACGTGGGAGGGTCAGGCTACGTGCTGACGCACGGGTCAGTGCCAGCGTAAGGTCCAGGAGTAGCCTACGGCTTGGGGGTAAGTTGTAGGGATGGTGGTGAGTTTCAGTTCCGGGCTAGGGTTAGGGTTAGGGAACTGCAAGGCTTAAGGCACAGGTGAGGGTACGGAAACGTGGGAGGGTCAGGCTACATGCTTACGCACGGGTCAGTGCCAGCTTACGGGCCAGGAATAGTCTATGGCTTGGGGGTAAGCTGTAGGGCTGGTGGTGGGTTTCTGTTCCGGACAAGGGTTAGGGTTAGGGAACGGCAAGGCTTAGGGCACAGGTGAGGGTACAGAAAAGTGTGAGGGTCAGGCTACGTGCTGATGCACGTGTCAGTGCCAGCGTACGGGCCAGGAGTAGGCTACGGCGTAGGGTAAGGTGTAGGGCTGCTGGGGGATTTCCGTTCCTGGCTAGGGTTATGGGGAGGGAACGGCAAGGCTTAGGGCACAGGTGAGGGTACAGAAACGTGGGAGGGTCAGGCTACGTGCTGACTCACGGGTCAGTGCCAGCGCACGGGCCAGGATTGGACTACGGCGTATGGTAAGGTTTAGGGCTTCTGGTGGGTTTCCGTTCCTGGCTAGGGTTAGGGTTAGGGAACGGCAAGGCTTAGGGCACAGGTGAGGGTACGGAAACGTGGGAGGGTCAGGCTACGTGCTGACGCACGTGTCAGTGCCAGCGTACGGGCCAGGAATAGGCTACGGCATACGTTAAGGTGTAGGGCTGGTGGTGGGATTCCGTTCCAGGCTTGTGTTAGAGTTAGGGAAGGCCAAGGCTTAGGGCTTAGCTGAGGGTACGGAAAAGTGGGAGGCTCAGGCTACGTGCTGATGCACGGGTCAGTGCCTGTGTACGGGCC
This sequence comes from Mesoplodon mirus, assembly GCF_964341445.2. Classification (NCBI taxonomy): domain Eukaryota; kingdom Metazoa; phylum Chordata; class Mammalia; order Artiodactyla; family Ziphiidae; genus Mesoplodon; species Mesoplodon mirus. The sequence goes on from NW_028295556.1 coordinate 339,540, forward strand.
AGGAGTAGGCTATGGCATGGGGGTAAGTTTTAGGGCTGGTGGTGGGTTTCCATTCCGGGCTAGGGTTAGTGTTAGGGAACGGCAAGGTTTAGGGCCCAGGTGAGGGTATGGAGACGTGGGGTGTCAGTCTACATGCTGACGCACGGGTCAGTGTCAGCGTATAGGCCAGGAGTAGGCTATGCCGTAGGGTAAGGTCTAGGGCTGGTGGTGGTTTTCCGTTCTGGGCTAGGGTTATGGTTAGGGAACGTCAAGTCTTAGGCCACAGGTGAGGGTACAGAAACGTGGGAGGGTCAGGCTACGTGCTTACGCATGGGTCAGTGCCAGCATACGGGCCAGCAGTAGGCTACAGCGTAGGGTAAGGTATAGGGCTGGAGGTGGGTTTCCGTTCTGTGCTAGGGTTAGGGTTAGGGAACGTCAAGGCATAGGGCACAGGTGAGGGTACGGAAACGTGGGAGGGTCAGGCTACGTGCTGACGCACGGGTCAGTGCCAGCATACGGGCCAGGAGTAGGCTACAGCTTGGGGGTACGGTGTAGGGCTGGTGGTGGGTTTCCGTTCAGGGCTAGGGTTAGGGTAAGGGAACGTCAAGGCTTAGGGCACAGGTGAGGGTACGGAAACGTGGGCGGGTCAGGCTACGTGCTGACGCACGGGTCAGTGCCAACGTACGGGCCAGGTGTAGGCTACGGCATAGGGTAAGGTGTAGGGCTGGAGGTGGGTTTCTGTTCTGTGCTAGGGTTAGGGTTAGGGAACGGCAAGGCATAGGGCACAGGTGAGGGTACGGAAACGTGGGAGGGTCAGGCTACGTGCTGAGGCATGGGTCAGTGCCAGCGTACGGGCCAGGAGTAGGCTACGGCGTAGGGAATGGTCTAGGGCTGGTGGTGGGTTTCCATTCCGGGTTAGGGTTAGGGAAAGGCAAGGTTTAGGGCACAGGTGAGGGTACGGAAAGGTGGGAGGGTCAGGCTACGTGCTGACGCATGGGTCAGTGCCAGTGTACAGACCAGGAGTAGGCTACGGCTTGGGGGTAAGTTGTAGGGCTGGTGGTGGGTTTCCGTTTCGGGCTAGGGTTAGGGTTAGGCAACGGCAAGTCTTAGGGCACAGGTGAGGGTACGGAAACGTGGGAGGGTCAGGCTACGTGCTGCCGCATGGGTCAGTTCCAGCGTACGGGCCAGGACCAGGCTATGTCTTGTGCGTTAGTTGTAGGGCTGGTGGTGGGTTTCCGTTCCGGGCTAGGGTTAGGGTTAGGGAAAGGCAAGGTTTAGGGCCAAGGTGAGGGCATGGAAACTTGGGGGTGTCTGTCTACATGCTGACGCACGGGTCAGTGCCACCGTACGTGCCAGGAGTAGGCTACGGCGTAGGGAATGGTCTAGGGCTGGTGGTGGGTTTCCGTTCCGGCTTAGGGTTAGGGAAAGGCAAGGTTTAGGGCACAGGTGAGGGTACGGAATCGTGGGAGGGTCAGGCTACTTGCTGACCCACGGGTCAGTGCCAGCGTATGGGCCAGGAGTAGTCTACGGCTTGGGGGTAAGATGTAGGGCTGGTGGTGGGTTTCCGTTCTGGGCTAGGGTTAGTGTTAGGGAACGGCAATGCTTAGGGCACAGTTGAGGGTACGGAAACGTGGGAGGGTCAGGCTATGTGCTGACGCATGGGTCAGTGCCAACGTACAGGCCAGGAGTAGGCTACGGCGTACGGTAAGGTGTAGGGCTGGTGGTGGGTTTCCGTTCCGGGCTAGGGTTAGTGTTAGGGAACGGCAAGGCTTAGGGCCCAGGTGAGGGTACGTAAACGTGGGAGGGTCAAACTACATGCTGACGCACGGGTCAGTGCGAGCGTACGGGCGAGGACTAGGCTACCCAGTAGGGAAAGGTTTAGGGCTGGTGGTGGGTTTCTGTTCCTGGCTAGGGTTAGGGTTAGGGAACGTCAAGGCTTAGGGCACAGGTGAGTGTACGGAAACGTGGGAGGGTTAGGCTACGTGCTGACGCACGGGTCAGTGCCAGCATATGGGCCAGGAGTAGGCTACGGCGTAGGTTTAGGTGTAGGGCTGGTGGTGGGTTTCCGTTCCAGGCTAGGGTTAATATTAGGGAACGGCAAGGTTTAGGGCACAGGTGAGGGTACGGTAATGTTGGAAGGTCAGGCTACGTGGTGACACACAGTTCAGTGCCAGCGTATGGACCAGGGGTAGGCTACGGCTTGGGGGTAAGTTGTAGGGCTTGTGGTGCTTTTCCGTTCCGGGCTAGGGTTAGGGTTAAGGAACGGCAAGCTTTAGGGCACAGGTGAGCGTACGGCAACGTGGCAGGGTCAGGATACGTTCGGACGCACGGGTCAGTGCCAGCGTATGGACCAGGAGTAGGCTACGGATTGGGGGTAAGGTGTAGGGCTGGTGGTGGGTTTCTGTTCTGGGCTAGGGTTAGGGTTAGTGAACGGCAAGGCTTAGGGCACAGGTGAGGTTACGGAAACGTGGGAGTGTCAGGCTACGTGCTGATGAAAGTGTCAGTGACTGCGTACGAGCCAGGAATAGACTACGGTGTAGGGAAAGGTGTAGGGCTCTTGGTGGGTTTCCTTTCAGGGCTAGGGTTAGGGTTAGGGAACGGCAAGGCTTAGGGCTCAGGTGAGGTTCCGCAAACGTGGGAGGGTCAGGCTACGTGCTGACGCACGGGTCAGTTCCAGCATACGGGCCAGGAGTAGGCTACGGCTTGGGGGTAAGGTGTACGGCTGGTGGTGGGTTTCCGTTCTGGGCTAGGGTTAGGGTTAGGGAACGGCAAGTCTTAGGGCACAGGTGAGGGTACGGAAACTTCGGAGGGTCAGGCTACGTGCTGTCGCACGGTCAGTGCCAGCGTACGGGCCAGGAGTAAGCCACGGCTTGTGGGTTAGGATTAGGGCTGGTGGTGGGTTTCCGTTCCGGGCTATGGTTAGAGTTAGGGAACGGCAAGGCTTAGGGCACAGGTGTGGGTACGGTAACATGGGAGGGTCAGGCTACATGCTAAAGCACAGGTCAGTGCCCGCGTACGGTCCAGGGGTAGGCTACGGCATAGGGTAAGGTGTAGGGCTGGGGGTGGGTTTCCGTTCTGGGCTAGGATTAGGATTAGGGAACGGCAAGGCTTAGGGCACAGGTGAGTTTACGGAATCGTGGGTGGGTCAGGCTACGTGCAGACACATGGCTCAGTGCCAGCATATGGGCCAGGAGCAGGCTACAGCGTGGTGCTAAGGTGTAGGGCTGGTGGTGGGTCTCTGTTCCGGGCTAGGGTTAGGGTTAGGGAACGTCAAGGCTTAGGGCACAGGTGAGGGTACGGAAACGTGGGAGGGTCAGGCTACGTGCAGACGCATGGGTCAGTGCCAGCGTACGGGCCAGGAATAGGCTACGACGTAGGGTTAGGTGTAGGGCTGCTGGTGGGTTTCCGTTCGTGGCTAGGGTTAGGGTGAGGGAACGGCAAGGCTTACGGCACAGTTGAGGTTATGGAAACGTGGGAGGGTGAGGCTACGTGCAGACTCACGGGTCAGTGACAGCGTACGGGCAAGGAGAACACTACGGCGTATGGTAAGGTGTAGGGTTTGTGGTGGGTTTCCGTTCCGGGCTAGGGTTAGGGTTAGGGAACGACAAGGCTTAGGGCACAGGTGAGTGTACAGAAACGTGGGAGGGTCAGGCTACATGCTGACGCACGGGTCTGTGCCAGGGTACGGGCCAGGACTAGGCTACGGCATACGATAATGTGTAGGGCTGGTGGTGTGTTTCCATTCCAGGCTATGGTTAGGGTTAGGGAACGGCAAGGCTTAGGGCACAGGTGAGGGTACGGAAACGTGGGAGGGTCAGGCTACGTGCTCACACACGTGTCAGTGCCAGCGTACGGGCCAGGAGTAGGCTATGGCTTGGGCGTTAGGTGTAGGGCTGTTGGTGGGTTTCCGTTCTGTACTAGGTTTAGGGTTAGGGAACGGCAAGGCTTAGGGCGCAGGTGAGGGTACGGAAATGTGGGAAGGTCAGGCTATGTGCTGACGCACGGGTCAGTGCCAGTGTACAGGCCAGGAGTAGGCTACGGCGTAGGGTATGGTGTAGGGCTAGTGGTGGGTTTCCGTTCCGGGCTAGGGTTAGGGTTAGGGAACGGCAAGTCTTAGGGCACAGTTGAGGGTACAAAAACGTGGGAGGGTCAGGCTACGTGCTGACGCACGTGTCAGTGCCAGCGTTCGGGCTAGGAGTAGGAAACGGCATAGGGTAATGTGTAGGGCTGGTGGTGGGTTTCCGTTCCGGGTTACGGTTAGTGTTAGGGAACGGCAAGGCTTAGGGCCCATGTGAGGGTACGGAAACGTGGGAGTGTCAAACTACATGCTGACGCACGGGTTAGTGCGAGCGTACGGGCGAGGAGTAGGCTACGGAGTAGGGAAAGGTTTAGGGCTGGTGGTGGTTTTCCGTTCCGGGCTAGGGATAGGGTTAGGGAACGGCAAGGCTTAGGGCACAGGTGAGGGTACGGAAACGTGGGAGGGTCAGGCTACGTGCTGACGTATGGTTCACTGCCAGCGTATGGGCCAGGAGTAGGCTACGGCGTAGGGTATGGTGTAAGGCTGGTGGTGGGTTTTCGTTCCGGGCTACGGTTAGGGTTAAGGAACGGCAAGGCTTAGGGCACAGGTGAGGGTACGGAAACGTGGGAGGGTCAGGCTACGTGCTGACGCACGTGTCAGGGCCAGCGTACGGGCCAGGAGTAGGCTACTGTTTGTGGGTAAGGTTTAGGGCTGGTGGTGGGTTTCCGTTCCGGGCTAGGGTTAGGGTTAGGGAATGCCAAGGCTTAGGGTACAGGTGAGGGTACGGTAACATGGGAGGGTTAGGCTACGTGCTGAAGCATAGGTCATTAACCGCGTATGGGCCAGGTGTAGGCTACAGCATAGGGTAAGGTGTAGGGCTGGTGGTGGGTTTTCACTCCGGCCTAGGGTTAGGGTTAGGGAACAGCAAGGCTTAGGGCACAGTTGAGGTTACGTAAACGTGGGAGGGTCAGGCTACGTGCTGACGCATGGGTCAGTGCCAGCATATGGGCCAGGAGTAGGCTACGGCGTGGTGGTAAGTTGTAGGGCTGGTGGTGGGTTTCCGTTCCGTACTAGTGTTAGGGTTAGTGAACGGCAAGCCTTAGGGCACAGGTGAGGGTACGGAAATGTGGGAAGGTCAGGCTACGTGCTGACGCACGTGTCAGTGCCAGTGTACGGGCCAGGAGTAGGCGACGGCGTTGGGTAAGGTGTAGGGCTGGTGGTGGGTTACCGTTGCAGGCTAGGGTTAGGGTTAGGGAACGGCAAGGCTTAGGGCACAGGTGAGGGTAAGGAAACGTGGGAGGGTCAGGCTATGTGCTGACGCACGGATCAGTGCCAGAGTTCGGGACATGAGTAGGCTACGGCGTAGGGTAAGGTGTAGGGCTGGTGGTGGGTTTCCGTTCCTGGCTAGGGTTAGTGTTAGGGAACGGCAATGCTTAGGGCCCAGGTGAGGGTACGGAAACGTGGGAGTGTTAAACTACATGCTGACGCACGGGTCAGTGCGAGCGTACGGGCGAGGATTAGGCTACCCAGTAGGGAAAGGTTTAGGGCTGGTGGTGGGTTTCCGTTCCGGGCTAGGGTTAGGGTTAGGGAACGGCAAGGCTTAGGGCACAGGTGAGGGTACGGAAATGTGGGAGGGTTAGGCTATGTGCTGATGCACAGGTCAGTGCCAGCATATGGGCCAGGAGTAGGCTACGGCGTAGGTTAAGGTGTAGGGCTGGTGGTGGGTTTCTGTTCCGGGCTACGGATAGGGTTAGGGAAAGGCAAAGCTTAGGGCACAGGTTTGGGTACGGGACCGTGGGAGGGTCAGGCTACGTGATGACGCATGGGTCAGTGCCAGCGTAGCGACCAGGAGTAGGCTACGGCTTGTTGGTTAGGAGTAGGGCTGGTGGTGGGTTTCCGTTCCAGGCTAGGGATAGTGTTAGGGAACGGCAAGGCTTAGGGCACAGGTGAGGGTACGGTAATGTTGGAAGGTCAAGCTACGTGCTGACGCACAGGTCAGTGCCAGCGTATGGACCAGGAGTAGGCTACGGCTTGGGGGTAAGGTGTAGGGCTTGTGGTGCTTTTCCATTCGGGGCTAGGGTTAGGGTTAGGAAACGGCAAGGCTTAGGGCACAGGTGAGGGTACGGCAACGTGGCAGGGTCAGGATACGTTCTGACGCACGTGTCAGTGCCAGCGTATGGACCAGGAGTAGGCTACGGCTTGTGGGTAAGGTATAGGGCTGGTGGTGGTTTTCCGTTCCGGGCTAGGGTTAGTGTTAGGGAATGGCAATGCTTAGGGCCCAGGTGAGGCTACGGAAACGTGGGAGTGTTAAACTACATGCTGACGCACGGGTCAGTGCGAGCGTACGGGCGAGGAGTAGGCTACCCAGTAGGGAAAGGTTTAGGGCTGGTGGTGGTTTTCCGTTCCGGGCTAGGTTTAGGGTTAGGGAACGGCAAGGCTTAGGGCACAGGTGAGGGTACGGAAACGTGGGAGGGTCAGGCTACGTGCTGACGCACGGGTCAGTGCGAGCGTACGGGCGAGGAGTAGGCTACCCAGTAGGGAAAGGTTTAGGGCTGGTGGTGGGTTTCTGTTCCGGGCTAGGTTTAGGGTTAGGGAACGTCAAGGCTTAGGGCACAGGTGAGGGTACGGAAATGTGGGAGGGTTAGGCTTCGTGCTGACGCACAAGTCAGTGCCAGCATATGGGCCAGGCGTAGGCTACGGCGTAGGTTAAGGTTTAGGGCTGGTGGTGGGTTTCTGTTCCGGGCTACGGTTAGGGTTAGGGAAAGGCAAAGCTTAGGGCACAGGTGAGGGTACGGAACCGTGGGAGGGTCAGGCTACGTGATGACGCACGGGTCAGTGCCAGCGTACCGACCAGGAGTAGGCTAAGGCTTGGGGGTAAGGTTTAGGGCTTGTGGTGCTTTTCCGTTCCGGGCTAGGGTTAGGGTTAGGGAACGGCAAGGCTTAGGGCACAGGTGAGGGTACGGCAATGTGGCAGGGTCAGGATACGTTCTAACGCACGGGTCAGTGCCAGCGTATGGACCAGGAGTAGGCTACGGCTTGTGGGTAAGGTGTAGGGCTGGTGGTGGTTTTCTCTTCTCGGCAAGGGTTAGGGTTAGTGAACGGCAAGGCTTAGGGCACAGGTGAGGTTACGGAAACGTGGGAGTGTCAGGCTACGTGCTGATGAAAGGGTCAGTGCCTGCGTATGAGCCAGGAATAGGCTACGGTGTAGGGAAAGGTGTAGGGCTGGTGGTGGGTTTCCTTTCAGGGCTAGGGTTAGGGTTAGGGAACGGCAAGGCATAGGGCACAGGTGAGGGTACGGAAACGTGGGAGGGTCAGGCTACGTGCTGACGCACGGGTCAGTGCCAGTGTACGGACCAGGAGTAGGCTACGGCTTGGGAGTAAGTTGTAGGGATGGTGGTGGGTTTCCGTTTCGGGCTAGGGTTAGGTTTAGGCAACGGCAAGGCTTAGGGCACAGGTGAGGGTACGGAAACGTGGGAGGGTCTGGCTACGTGCTGCCGCATGGGTCATTGCCAGCGTACGGGCCAGGACTAGGCTATGGCTTGTGCGTTAGTTGTAGGGCTGGTGGTGTGTTTCCGTTCCGGGCTAGGGTTAGGGTTTGGGAAAGGCAAGGTTTAGGGCCCAGGTGAGGGTATGGAAACTTGGGGGTGTCTGTCTATATGCTGACGCACGGGTCAGTGCCACCGTATGGGCCAGGAGTAGGCTACGGCGTAGGGAAAGGTTTAGGGCTAGTGGTGGGTTTCCGTTCCGGGCTAGCGTTAGGGTTAGGGAACGTCAAAGCTTAGGGCACAGGTGAGGGTACGGAAACGTGGGAGGTTCAGGATACGTGCTGACGCACGGGTCAGTGCCCGCGTACGGGCCAAGAGTAGGCTACGGCGTAGGGTAAGGTGTAGGGCTGGTGGTGGGTTTCCGTTCCGGGCTAGGGTTATGGTTAGGGAACGGCAAGGCTTAGGGCACAGGTAAGTGTACGGAAACGTGGGAGGGTCAGGCTACGTGCTGACGCACGGGTCAGTGCCAGTGGACGCACCAGGAGTAGGCTACGGCTTGGGGGTAAGTTGTAGGGCTGTTGGTGAAATTCCGTTTCGGGCTAGGGTTAGGGTTAGGGAACGGCAAGGCTTAGGGCACAGGTGAGGTTACGGAAAGGTGGGAGGGTCAGGCTACGTGCTGATGCACGTGTCAGTGCCAGTGTACGGACCAGGAGTAGGCTACGGCTTGGGGCTAAGGTGAAGGGCTGGTGGTGAGTTTCCGTTTCGGGCTAGGGTTAGGGTTAGGCAACGGCAAGGCTTAGGGCACAGGTGAGGGTACGGAAATGTTGGAGGGTCAGGCTACGTGCTGCTGCACGGGTCAGTGCCAGCGTACGGGCCAGGACTACGCTATGGCTTCGGCGTTAGTTGTAGGGCTGGTGTTGGGTTTCCGTTCCATACTAGGGTTAGGGTTAGGGAACGGCAAGGCTTAGGGCAAAGGTGAGAGTACGGAAACGTGGGAGGTTCAGGCTACGTGCTGACGCACGGGTCAGTGCCAGCGTTCGGGCCAGGCGTAGGCTACGGCGTACGGTAAGGTGTAGGGCTGGTTGTGGGTTTCCGTTCCGGGCTAGGGTTAGTGTTAGGGAACAGCAAGGCTTAGGGCCCAGGTGAGGGTACGGAAACGTGGGAGGGTCAAACTACATGCTGACGCACGGGTCAGTGCGAGCGTACGGGCGAGGACTAGTCTACCCAGTAGGGAAAGGTTTAGGTCTGGTGGTGGGTTTCTGTTCCGGGCTAGGGTTAGGGTTAGGGAACGTCAAGGCTTAGGGCACAGGTGAGGGTACGGAAACGTGGGAGGGTCAGGCTACGTGCTGACCACGGGTCAGTGCCTATGTACGGGCCAGTAGTAGGCTACGACGTAGGGTTATGTGTAGGGCTGCTGGTGGGTTTCCGTTCGTGGCTAGGGTTAGGGTGAGGGAACGGCAAGGCTTAGGGCACAGTTGAGGTTACGGAAACGTGGGAGGGTGAGGCTACGTGCAGACTCACGGGTCAGTGACAGCGTACGGGCAAGGAGAACACTATGGCGTATGGTAAGGTGTAGGGCTTGTGGTGGGTTTCCGTTCCGGACTAGGGTTAGCGTTAGGGAACGGCAAGGCTTAGGGCACAGGTGAGGGTACAGAAACGTGGGAGGGTCAGGCTACATGCTGACGCACGGGTCTGTGCCAGCTTACGGGCCAGGACTAGGCTACGGCATACGATAAGGTGTAGGGCTGGTGGTGGGTTTCCATTCCAGGCTATGGGTAGGGTTAGGGAAAGGCAAAGCTTAGGGCACAGGTGAGGGTACGGAACCGTGGGAGGGTCAGGCTACGTGATGACGCACGGGTCAGTGCCAGCGTACCGACCAGGAGTAGGCTACGGCTTGTTGGTTAGGTGTAGGGCTGGTGGTGGGTTTCCGTTCCAGGCTAGGGTTAGTGTTAGGGAACGGCAAGGCTTAGGGCACAGGTGAGGGTACGGTAATGTTGGAAGGTCAAGCTACGTGCTGACGCACAGGTCAGTGTCAGCGTATGGACCAGGAGTAGGCTACGGCTTGGGTGTAAGGTGTAGGGCTTGTGGTGCTTTTCCGTTCCGGGCTAGGGTTAGGGTTAGGGAACGGCAAGGCTTAGGGCACAGGTGAAGGTACGGCAACGTGGCAGGGTCAGGATACGTTCTGACGCACGGGTCAGTGCCAGCGTATGGACCAGGAGTAGGCTACGGCTTGTGGGTAAGGTGTAGGGCTGGTGGTGGTTTTCTGTTTTGGGCTAGGGTTAGGGTTAGTGAACGGCAAGGCTTAGGGCACAGGTGAGGTTACGGAAACGTGGGAGTGTCAGGCTACGTGCTGATGAAAGGGTCAGTGCCTGCGTACGAGCCAGGAATAGGCTACGGTGTAGGGGAAGGTGTAGGGCTGCTGGTGGGTTTCCTTTCAGGGCTAGGGTTAGGGTTAGGGAACGGCAAGGCTTAGGGCTCAGGTGAGGTTCCGCAAACGTGGGAGGGTCAGGCTACGTGCTGACGCACGGGTCAGTTCCAGCGTACGGGCCAGGAGTAGGCTACGGCTTGGGGGTAAGGTGTAGGGCTGGTTGTGGGTTTCCGTTCCGGGCTAGGTTTAGGGTTAGGGAACGGCAAGTCTTAGGGCACAGGTGAGGGTATGGAAACGTGGGAGGCTCAGGCTACGTGCTGACGCACGGGTCAGTGCCAGTGTACGGGCCAGGATTAGGCTACGACGTAGGGTTAGGTGTAGGGCTGCTGGTGGGTTTCCGTTCGTGGCTAGGGTTAGAGTGAGGGAACGGCAAGCCTTAGGGCACAGGTGAGGGTACGGTAACATGGGAGGGTTAGGCTACGTGCTGAAGCACAGGTCATTACCCACGTATGGGCCAGGTGTAGGCTACGGCATAGGGTAAGGTGTAGGGCTGGTGGTGGGTTTTCGTTCCGGTCTAGGGTTAGGGTTAGGGAACGGCAAGGCTTAGGGCACAGGTGATGGTACGGAAACGTGAGAGGGTCAGGCTACGTGCTGACGCACGGGTCAGTGCCAGCGTACGGGCCAGGAGTAGGCTACGTCTTGGGGGTAAGGTGTAGGGTTTGTGGTGGGTTTCCCTTCCGGTCTAGAGTTAGGGTAAGGGAACGGCAAGGCTTAGGACACAGGTGAGGGTATGGTAACATGGGAGGGTCAGGCTACGTGCTGAAGCACAGGTCATTACCCGCGTACGGGCCAGGTGTAGGCTACGGCATAGTGTAAGGTGTAGGTCTGGTGGTGGGTTTTCGTTCTGGGCTAGGGTTAGTGTTAGGGAACGGCAAGGCTTAGGGCACAGGTGAGGTTACGGAAACGTGGGAGGGTCAGGCTACGTGCTGACGCACGGGTCAGTGCCGGCATATGGGCAAGAAGTAGGTTACGGCGTGGTGGTAAGGTGTAGGGCTGGTGGTGTGTTTCTGTTCCTGGCTAGGGTTAGGGTTAACGAACGTCAAGGCTTAGGGCACAGGTGAGGGTACGGAAACGTGGGAGGGTCAGGCTACGTGCTGACGCAAGGGTCAGTGCCAGCGTATGGGCCAGGAATAGGCTACGGTGTAGGGAAGAGTGTATGGCTGGTGGTGGATTCTGTTCCGGGCTAGGGTTAGGGTTAGGGAACGGCAAATCTTAGGGCACAAGTGAGGGTACGGAAACGTGGGAGGGTCAGGCTACGTGCTGACGCACGTGTCAGTGCCAGCATACCGGCCAGGAGTAGGCTACGGCTTGGGGGTTAGATGTAGGCCTGGTGGTGGGTTTCCATTCCAGGCTAGGGTTAGGGTTAGGGAACGGCAAGGCTTAGGGCACAGGTGAGGGTACGGAAACGTGGGAGGGTCAGGCTACGTGCTGACGCACGTGTCAGCGCCAGTGTACGGGCCAGGAGTAGGCGATGGCGTAGAGTAAGGTGTAGGGCTGGCGGTGGGTTTCCGTTGCGGGCTAGGGTTAATGTTAGGGAACGGCAAGGCTTAGGGCACAGGTGAGGGTAAGGGAACGTGGGAGGGTCAGGCTACGTGCTGACGCACGGGTCAGTGCCAGAGTTCGGGCCAGGAGTAGGCTACGGCGTAGGGTAAGGTGTAGGGCTGGTGGTGGGTTTCCGTTCCGGGATAGGGTTAGTGTTAGGGAACGGCAATGCTTAGGGCCCAGGTGAGGGTACGGAAACGTGGGAGTGTTAAACTACATGCTGACGCACGGGTCAGTGCGAGCGTACGGGCGAGGCGTAGGCTACCCAGTAGGGAAAGGTTTAGAGCTGGTTGTGGGTTTCCGTTCTGGGCTAGGGTTAGGGTTAGGGAACGGCAAGGCTTAGGGCACAGGTGAGGGTACGGAAACGTGGGAGGGTCAGGCTACGTGCTGTCGCACGGGTCAGTGCTAGCGTATGGGCCAGGAGTAGGCTACGGCGTAGGTTAATGTTTAGGGCTGGTGGTGGGTTTCCGTTCCAGGCTATGGTTAGGGTTAGGGAACGGCAAAGCTTAGGGCACAGGTGAGGGTATGGAAACGTGGGAGGGTCAGGCTACGTGCTGATGCACGGGTCAGTGCCAGCGTACCAGCCAGGTGTAGGCTATGGCTTGGGGGTAAGCTGTAGGGCTGGTGGTGTGTTTCCGTTCCGGGCTAGGGTTAGGGTTAGGGAACGGCAAGGCTTAGGGCACAGGTGAGGGTACGGAAATGTGAGAAGGTCAGGCTACGTGCTGACGCACGTGTCAGTGCCAGCGTATGGGCCAGGAGTAGGCTACGGCGTAGGGTAAGGTGTAGGGATGGTGGTGGGTTTCCTTTCCGGGCTAGGTTTAGGGTTAGGGAACGGCAAGACTTAGGGACAGGTGAGGGTACGGAAACGTGGTAGGGTCAGGCTACGTGCTGACGCATGGGTCAGTGCCAGCGTTCGTGCCAGGAGTAGGCTACGGCGTAGTGTAAGGTGTAGGACTGGTGGTGTGTTTCCGTTCCGGGCTAGGGTTAGTGTGAGGGAACGGCAAGGCTTCGGGCCCCGGTGTGGGTACGGAAACGTGGGGTGGTCAGATTACATGCTGACGCACGGGCCAGTGCCAGCATACCGGCCCGGAGTAGGCTACGGCTTAGGGGTTAGGTGTAGGGCTGGTGGTTGTTTTCCGTTCCAGGCTAGGGTTAGTGTTAGGGAACAGCAAGTCTTAGGGCACAGGGGAGGGTACGGAAACGTGGGAGTGTCAGGCTACGTGCTGACGCACGTGCCAGTGCCAGCATATCGGCCAGGAGTAGGCTACGGCTTGGGGGTTAGGTGTAGGGCTGGTGGTGTGTTTCCCTTCTGTACTAGTGTTAGGGTTAAACAACGGCAAGGCTTAGGGCACAGGTGACGTTACGATAATGTGGGAAGGTCAGGCTACGTGCTTACGCACATGTCAGTGCCAGCGTATGGACCAGGAGTAGGCTACGGCTTGGGGGTAAGGTGTAGGCCTGGTGGTGGGTTTCCGTTGGGGGCTAGGGTTAGGGTTAGGGAACGGCAAGGCTTAGGGCACAGGTGAGGGTACGGAAACGTTGGATGGTCAGGCTACATGCTGACGCATGGGTCAGTGCCAGCATACGGGCCAGGAGTAGGCTGCGGCTTGTGGGTAAGGTTTAGGGCTGGTGGTGGGTTTCCGTTCCGGGCTAGGGTTAGAGTTAGGGAATGGCAAGGCTTAGGGCAGAGGTGACGGTACGGTAACATGGGAGGGTCAGGCTATGTGCTGAAGCACATGTCAGTGCCCACGTACGGGCCAGGTGTATGCTACGTCATAGTGTAAGGTTTAGGGCTGTTGGTCGGTTTCCATACCGGGCTAGGGTTAGGGTTACGGAACGGCAAGACTTAGGGCACAGGTGAGGGTACGGAAACGTGGGAGGTTCAGTCTACATGCTGACGCAAGGTTCAGTGCCACCGTACAGGCCAGGAGTAGGCTACAGCGTAGGTTAAGGTGTAGGGCTGGTGGTGGGTTTCCGTTCAGGGCTAGGGTTAGGGTTAGGGAACGTCAAGGCTTAGGGCACAGGTGAGGGTACTGAAACATGGGAGGGTCAGGCTACGTAATGACGCACGTGTCAGTGCCAGCGTACAGGCCAGGTGTAGGCTACGGCGTAGGGTAAGGTGTAGGGCTGGTGGTGATTTTCCATTCCGGCTAGGGTTAGGGTTAGGGAACGGCAAGGCTTAGGGGACAGGTGAGGGTACGGAAACGTGGGAGGGTCAGGCTACGTGCTGACGCACGGGTCAGTGTCAGCATACGGGCCAGGAGTAGGCTACGGCTTGTGGGTAAGGTTTAGAGCTGGTGGTGGGTTTCCGTTCTGGGCTAGGGTTAGTGTTAGGAACGGCCAGGCTTAGGGCACAGTTGAGGGTCCTGAAACGTGGGAGGGTCAGGCTACTTGCTGACGCACGTGTCAGTGCCGAGTACGGGCCAGGAGTAGGCTACGGCTTGGGGTTAAGGTGTAGGGCTGGTGGTGGTTTTCCATTACGGGCTAGGGTTAGGGTTACCGAACGGCAAGGCTTAGTGCTCAGGTGAGGGTACGGAAACGTGGGAGGGTCAGGCTACGTGCTGACGCACGGGTCAGTGCCAGCATACAGGCCAGCAGTAGGCTACGCCGGAGGGTAATGTCTAGGGCTGGTGGTGGGTTTCTGTTCCGGGCTAGGGTTAGGGTTAGGGAACGTCAAGGCTTAGGGCACAGGTGAGGGTACGGAAACGTGGGAGGGTCAGGCTACGTGCTGACACAAGGGTCAGTGCCAGTGTACAGGCCAGGAGTAGGCTACGGCGTAGGGTAAGCTGTAGGGTTCGTGGTGGGTTTCCGTTCCGGACTAGGGTTAGGGTTAGGGAATGTCAAGGCTTAGGGCACAGGTGAGGGTACGGAAACGTGCGAGGGTCAGGCTACGTACTGATGCATGTGTCAGTGCCATCGTACGGGCCAGGAGTAGGCTACGGTGTAGGGTATCGTGTAGGGCTGTTGGTGGGTTTTCATTGCGGGGTACGGTTAGGGTTAGGGAACGGCAAGGCTTAGGGCACAGGTGAGGGAACGGAAACGTGGGCGGGTCAGGCTACGTGCTGACACAGGGGTCAGTGCCAGCGTACGGGCAAGGAGTAGGCTACGGGGTAGGGTAAGGTCTAGGGCTGGTGGTGGGTTTCCGTTCCGGGCTAGGGTTATTGTTAGGGAACGGCAAGGCTTAGGGCACAGGTGAGGGTACAGAAAAGTTGGAGGTTCAGGCTACGTGCTAAAGCACGTGTCAATGCCAGCGTATGGGCCAGGAGTAGGCTACGGCTTGGGGGTAACGTGTAGGGATGGTGGTGCGTTTCCGTTCCGGGCTAGGGTTAGGGTTAGGGAACGGCAAGGCTTAGGGCACAGGTGAGGGTACAGAAACGTGGGAGGGTCAGGCTACATGCTGACGCACGGGTCAGTGCCAGCGTACGGGCCAGGAGTAGGCTACGGCATAGGGTATGGTGTAGGGCTGGTGGTGGGTTTCCGTTTCGTGCTAGGTTTAGGGTTAGGGAACGGCAAGGCTTAGGGCACAGGTGAGGGTACGGAAACGAGGGAGGGTCAGGCTACGTGCTGACGCACGGGTCTGTGCCAGCGTACGGGCCAGGTGTAGGTTACGGCATAGGGTAAAGTTTAGGGCTGGTCTAGGGTTTCCGTTCCAGGCTAGAGTTGGGGTTAGGGAACGGCAAGGCTTAGGAGTTGCCAGGCTGTCACCTGTAAAGAAGAGGATGCGTCACCCATAATGTCTGCTGAAATTTCTCTCTGGGCTAAGGTGAGGAAGGAAAAAAAGGAGTGGGGGCCGGGATAGGAGGGTTATCTCAGGCAGGAAAATGGAAAGCTTCCAGAAGAGCGCCCGTGGCCAGGACCATCCTGGCTGGCCTGCAGGCACCAAGTGGGCCTGTGTGCTGTCACTGGTGTGGCTCCACTGCCCTTCCTCTAGGCTTTCAAGCCCTTGTACATATTCAGGTGTTTTACCTGGGAAGGGTGGGAACAGGTCAGCAGCAGCTGGCCTGGGGCTCAGCTCACATTTACTCACAGATGCCTCGGCACGGTCCCGCAGCTTGGCAATGAGGACCTTTCTTGCGTGGGGTTGGGCTGCTGGCTGTATGGGAGTTGATTCTCCACATCTGACCAATTTCAGAATTGTTTACCGCTGGAGTAAGTGCCTTGATAGGGTTTTCCTCTGTATAACTGTTGGGTTCAGGTTTTTTTTTCTCCATTGTTTCAAGTTAAATTTTATTCCTCTTTTATGTATTTATAGATATAAGCATGGAAATAAGTCATTCATATAAATATATCTGTGTGAATGGAAGAACTTTTTTCTGTTTTATTTTTAAAAATTTTGAAATTTAAATTTATTTTCTTATACAGCAGGTTATTATTAGTTATGTATTTTATGCATTTACATGTATACAGGTCAATCCCAATCTCCCAACTCATCCCACCACCACCACCACCCCATGGCTTCCCCCTCTTTGTGTCCATACGTTTGTTCTCTACCTCTGTGTCTCTATTTCTGCCCTGCAAACAAGTTCATCTGTACCACTTTTCTAGGTACCAAATATAGGCATTAATATACAATATTTGTTTTTCTGTTTCTGACATACTCCACTCTGTATGACAGTCTCTAGATCCATCGAGTTCTCTACAAATGACCCAGTTTCATTCCTTTATATGGTTGAGTAATACTCCATTTTATATATGTACCACATCTTTATCCGTTCTTCTGTTTGTGGGCATTTAGGTTGCTTCCATTACCTGGGTATTGTAAATAGTGCTGCAATGAACATTGGGGTGAATGTGTCTCTTTGATTTATGGTTTTCTCTGCGTATATGCTCAGAAGTGGGATTGCTAGATCAGATGGTACTCCTCTTTTTAGTTTTTTAAAGGAACCTCCATACTGTTCTCCATAGTGACTGTATCAATTTACATTCCCACCAATAGTGGAAGAGGGTTCCTTTTGTCCACACCCTCCTCAGAATTTTTGTTTCTAGATTTTCTGATGATGCCGACTCTAATGGGTGTGACGTCATACCTTATTGTACTTTTGATTTGCATTTCTCTAACAATTAGTGATGTTGAGCAGCTTTTCATGTGCGTCTTGGCCATCTCTGTGTCTCCTTTGAAGAATCGTCTCTTTCGATCTTCTGCCCATTTTTTTGGGGTTGTTTGTTTATTTTATATTAAGCTGCATGAGCTGTTTATATATATTGGAGATTAAACCTCTGTCCATTGATTCGTCTGCAACGATTTTCGCCCATTCTGAGGGATTCCTTTTTCCATTCCCGTGTTTTTTTACAAAAAAGGAAAGAAAGGAAAAGAAGCAGAACACTAATGTGCGTAAAATATGCCTTTTGAAACGGTCGTTTTGAAATATGGACGTCCTTTGAAATTTTTGGTCGATATGTGACCCCAGGATTTGTTTTCAGGGCAGGTGTCATTTACAGGCCTGCAATGATTTTGAATATCAACTGACCATTAGCGTTGGGATTAAAGCTGCTGTTGTGTGAAACGGCCACAAGGTGGCAGCAGTTCACCCTTACCAAATCTGGTTACTAGGGCAAGAGAGCCTCAGTGGAAGTGGTGTTCTAGATTGGAGTTTAGAATGGAATGTACCAGGAGAAAGCCCCTCACGTTTGTCTCACTACTTCTTGTTCGTGTTTTTAATTTAAGTTTTTATTTTTTATTACAGCAAGTTTGATTACAATGTTTGGCTTGTTGTAGGTGTGGAAGATGTGGTTCTTTTACACATATACAGATGACTGTTCTTCTTGGGATCCTTTTCCCATGTACGTTATGACAGAATGTTGAGTAGTCCTCTCTTGGTATTCTGTAGGTCTTTGGTGATTATATATGTCACCTGTGTTTGTATATGTCTGTTAACCCCGATATCGTAATGAAACCAATCCTCACAACTTTCCATTGGTGAACCATAAGTTTGTTTAATGAATCTGTGATTGCCCTTCTCCGTGGAAATATCTGCCCTGGTATCCATTTTTAGGTAACACCTATAAGTGATATGATATGATATGTGTCTTTCACTTTCTGACTTACTACAAGTCACGTGATTACTTCTAGACTCATCTACGGTGCTGCAAATGGCATTGTGTCCTTTTTTCCCTTGGCTTCTCTTCTGCCTTAGCGGGGTCCATTTTCAACAATGTGATTCCCTGAGGGTTGTGGATTAGCTGACCTGGGCAGCCTTACCCTGCCGGCCCGCCCTCCCCAGGTGTGCCTCGTTGAGGTCAATATAAACAGCGCTCCAGGCAGCAATAGCCCCTGAAGCTGTGCCTGACTCCATATTCTCTGCCCCGTCAGCAGTCTCGGGGCTGTGCTGGTGGGAGGGAGTGAGGGGCCACAGCTTTGTGGGTGGCCCGGTGTGAGTGGGGTTCTGCTGGCCTTTCTGCAGGAGTTGCCAGGCTGCCGCCTGTAAAGAAGAGGATGTGTCACCCATACCTTCCGCTGGAATTTCTCTCCGGACAGAGGTGAGGAAGGAAAAAAGCAGTGGGGTCCGGGACAGGAGTGGTATCTCAGGCAGGGCAATGGAAAGCTTCTGGAAGAGCGCCAGGGTCCAGGACCACGCTGGCTGGCCTGCAGGCACCAAGTTGGCCTGCGTGCTGTCGCTGGTGTGGCTCCACGGTCCTTCCTCTAGGCTTTCAAGCCCTTGTACATATTCAGGTGTTTTACCTGGAAAGGGTGGGAACAGTTCAGCAGCAGCTGGCCTGGGGCTCAGCTCACGTTTACTCACAGATGCCTCGGCACGGTCCCCCAGCTTTGCAATGAGGACGCTCCTTGCGTGGGGGTTGGGTTGCTGGCTGTATGGGAGATGGTTCCCCACCTCTGACCAATTTCAGAATTGTTTACCACTGGAGCAAGTGCCGTGATAGGGTTTTCCTCTGTATAACTCGTGGGTTCACTTTTTTTTTCTTTTATGTTTCAAGTTAGATGTTATTCCTCTTTTATGTATTTATAGATATAAGCATGGAAATAATTCATTCCTATAAATACATCTGTGTGACGGGAAGAACTTTTTTCTGTTTTATTTTTAAATTTTATTTTTTAAAATTTTGAAATTTTATTTATTTTTTTATACAGCACGTTATTATTAGTTATGTATTTTATGCATATACATGTATACAGGTCAACCCCAAACTCCCAACTCATCCCACCACCACCACCCCATGGCTTCCCACACTTGGTGTCCATACGTTTGTTCTCTACCTCTGTGTCTCTATTTCTTCCCTGCAAACCAGTTCATCTGTACCATTTTTAGGCTCCACATATATGCATTAATATACAATATTTGTTTTCCTCTTTCTGACTTACTTCATTCTGTATGACAGTCTCTCGATCCATCGATGTCTCTACAAATGACCCAGTTTCATTCCTTTTTATGGCCGAGTCATATTCCATTTTATATATGTACCACATCTTTATCCATTCATCTGTCTGTGGGCATTTAGGTTGCTTCCATTACCTGGCTATTGTAAATAGTGCTGCAACGAACATTGTGGTGAATGTGCCTTTTTGAAATACGGTTTTCTCTGGGTATATGCCCAGAAGTGGGATTGCTGGATCAGATGGTAATTCTATTTCTAGTTATTTTAAGGAAACTCCATACTGTTCTCCATAGTGACTGTATCAATTTACATTCCCACGAATAGTGGAAGAGGGCTCCTTTTGTCCACACCCTCCCCAGAATTGGTTGTTTGTAGATTTTCTGATGATGCCGATTCTAACAGGTGTGAGGTGATACCTCATTGTAGTTTTGATTTGCATTTCTCTAATAATTAGTGCTGTTAAGCAGCTTTTCATGTGCGTCTTGGCCATCTCTGTGTCTCCTTTGAAGAAACGTCTCTTTAGATCTTCTGCCCATTTTTTGGGGGGTTGTTTGTTTTTTTAATATTAAGCTGCATGAGCTGTTTATATATATTGCAGATTAATCCTGTGTCCATTGATTCGTTTGCAACGATTTTCACCCAGCCTGAGAGATGCCTTTTTCCATTCCCGTTTTTTTTAACAAAAAAGGAAAGAAAGGAAAAGAAGCAGAACACTAAGGTGCGTAAAATATGCCTTTTGAAACGGTCGTTTTGAAATATGGACGTCCTTTGAATTTTTTGGTCGATATGTGACCCCAGGATTTGTTTTCAGGGCAGGTGTCATTTACAGGCCTGCAATGATTTTGAATATCAACTGACCATTAGCGTTGGGATTAAAGCTGCTGTTGTGTGAAACGGCCACAAGGTGGCAGCAGTTCACCCTTACCAAATCTGGTTACTAGGGCAAGAGAGCCTCAGTGGAAGTGGTGTTATAGATTCGAATTTAGAATGGAATGTGCCAGGAGAAAGCCCCTCACGTTTGTCTCACTACATCTTGATCGTGTTTTTAATTTAATTTTTTTTATTTTTTATTACAGCAAGTTTGATTACAATGTTTGGCTTTTTGTAGGTGTGGAAGATGTGGTTCTTTTACACATATACAGATGACTGTTCTTCTTGGGATCCTTTTCCCATGTACGTTATGATAGAATGTTGAGTAGTCCTCTCTTGGTATTCTGTAGGTCTTTGGTGATTATATATGTCACCTGTGTTTGTATATGTCTGTTAACCCCGATATCATAATGAAACCAATCCTCACACCTTTCCATTGGTGAACCATAAGTTTGTTTAATGAATCTGTGATTGCCCTTCTCCGTGGAAATATCTGCCCTGGTATCCATTTTTAGGTAACACCTATAAGTGATATGATATGATATGTGTCTTTCACTTTCTGACTTACTACAAGTCACGTGATTACTTCTAGACTCATCTACGGTGCTGCAAATGGCATTGTGTCCTTTTTTCCCTTGGCTTCTCTTCTGCCTTAGCGGGGTCCATTTTCAACAATGTGATTCCCTGAGGGTTGTGGATTAGCTGACCTGGGCAGCCTTACCCTGCTGGCCCGCCCTCCCCAGGTGTGCCTCGTTGAGGTCAATATAAACAGCGCTCCAGGCAGCAATAGCCCCTGAAGCTGTGCCTGACTCCATATTCTCTGCCCCGTCAGCAGTCTCGGGGCTGTGCTGGTGGGAGGGAGTGAGGGGCCACAGCTTTGTGGGTGGCCCTGTGTGAGTGGGGTTCTGCTGGCCTTTCTGCAGGTGTTGCCAGGCTGCCGCCTGTAAAGAAGAGGATGTGTCACCCATACCTTCCGCTGGAATTTCTCTCCGGACAGAGGTGAGGAAGGAAAAAAGCAGTGGGTTCCGGGACAGGAGGGGTATCTCAGGCAGGGCAATGGAAAGCTTCTGGAAGAGCGCCCGGGGCCAGGACCACGCTGGCTGGCCTGCAGGCACCAAGTTGGCCTGCGTGCTGTCGCTGGTGTGGCTCCACGGTCCTTCCTCTAGGCTTTCAAGACCTTGTACATATTCAGGTGTTTTACCTGGAAAGGGTGGGAACAGATCAGAAGCAGCTGGCCTGGGGCTCAGCTCACGTTTACTCACAGATGCCTCGGCACGGTCCCCCAGCTTTGCAATGAGGACGCTCCTTGTCTGGGGTGTGGGTTGCTGGCTGTATGGGAGATGGTTCCCCACCTCTGACCAATTTCCGAATTGTTTACCGCTGGAGCAAGTGCCGTGATAGGGTTTTCCTCTGTATAACTCGTGGGTTCAATTTTTTTTTCTTTTTTGGTTCAAGTTAGATTTTATTCCTCTTTTATGTATTTATAAATATAAGCATGGAAATAATTCATTTCTATAAATACAACTGTGTGACGGGAAGAATTTTTTCTGTTTTATTTTTAAATTTTATTTTTTAAAATTTTGAAATTTAATTTTATTTATGTTTTTATACAGCACGTTATTATTAGTTATGTATTTTATGCATATACATGTATACAGGTCAATCCCAATCTCCCAACTCATCCCACCACCACCACCCCATGGATTCCCACACTTGGTGACCATACGTTTGTTCTCTACCTCTGTGTCTCTATTTCTTCCCTGCAAACCAGTTCATCTGTACCATTTTTAGGCTCCACATGTATGCATTAATATACAATATTTGTTTTCCTCTTTCTGACTTACTTCATTCTGTATGACAGTCTCTCGATCCATCGATGTCTCTACAAATGACCCAGTTTCATTCCTTTTTATGGCCGAGTAATATTCCATTTTATATATGTACCACATCTTTATCCATTCATCTGTCTGTGGGCATTTAGGTTGCTTCCGTTACCTGGCTATTGTAAATAGTGCTGCAACGAACATTGTGGTGAATGTGCCTTTTTGAAATACGGTTTTCTCTGGGTATATGCCCAGAAGTGGGATTGCTGGATCAGATGGTAATTCTATTTCTAGTTTTTTTAAGGAAACTCCATACTGTTCTCCATAGTGACTGTATCAATTTACATTCCCACCAATAGTGGAAGAGGGCTCCTTTTGTCCACACCCTCCCCAGAATTGGTTGTTTGTAGATTTTCTGATGATGCCGATTCTAACAGGTGTGAGGTGATACCTCATTGTAGTTTTGATTTGCATTTCTCTAATAATTAGTGCTGTTGAGCAGCTTTTCATGTGCGTCTTGGCCATCTCTGTGTCTCCTTTGAAGAAACGTCTCTTTAGATCTTCTGCCCATTTTTTGGGGGGTTGTTTGTTTTTTTAATATTAAGCTGCATGAGCTGTTTATATATATTGGAGATTAATCCTGTGTCCATTGATTCGTTTGCAACGATTTTCACCCAGCCTGAGGGATGCCTTTTTCCATTCCCATTTTTTTTAACAAAAAAGGAAAGAAAGGAAAAGAAGCAGAACACTAATGTGCGTAAAATATGCCTTTTGAAACGGTCGTTTTGAAATATGGACGTCCTTTGAATTTTTTGGTCGATATGTGACCCCAGGATTTGTTTTCAGGGCAGGTGTCATTTACAGGCCTGCAATGATTTTGAATATCAACTGACCATTAGCGTTGGGATTAAAGCTGCTGTTGTGTGAAACGGCCACAAGGTGGCAGCAGTTCACCCTTACCAAATCTGGTTACTAGGGCAAGAGAGCCTAAGTGGAAGTGGTGTTCTAGATTGGAGTTTAGAATGGAATGTACCAGGAGAAAGCCCCTCACGTTTGTCTCACTACTTCTTGTTCGTGTTTTTAATTTAAGTTTTTATTTTTTATTACAGCAAGTTTGATTACAATGTTTGGCTTGTTGTAGGTGTGGAAGATGTGGTTCTTTTACACATATACAGATGACTGTTCTTCTTGGGATCCTTTTCCCATGTACGTTATGACAGAATGTTGAGTAGTCCTCTCTTGGTATTCTGTAGGTCTTTGGTGATTATATATGTCACCTGTGTTTGTATATGTCTGTTAACCCCGATATCGTAATGAAACCAATCCTCACACCTTTCCATTGGTGAACCATAAGTTTGTTTAATGAATCTGTGATTGCCCTTCTCCGTGGAAATATCTGCCCTGGTATCCATTTTTAGGTAACACCTATAAGTGATATGATATGATATGTGTCTTTCACTTTCTGACTTACTACAAGTCACGTGATTACTTCTAGACTCATCTACGGTGCTGCAAATGGCATTGTGTCCTTTTTTCCCTTGGCTTCTCTTCTGCCTTAGCGGGGCCATTTTCAACAATGTGATTCCCTGAGGGTTGTGGATTAGCTGACCTGGGCAGCCTTACCCTGCCGGCCCGCCCTCCCCAGGTGTGCCTCGTTGAGGTCAATATAAACAGAGCTCCAGGCAGCAATAGCCCCTGAAGCTGTGCCTGACTCCATATTATCTGCCCCGTCAGCAGTCTCGGGGCTGTGCTGGTGGGAGGGAGTGAGGGGCCACAGCTTTGTGGGTGGCCCGGTGTGAGTGGGGTTCTGCTGGCCTTTCTGCAGGAGTTGCCAGGCTGCCGCCTGTAAAGAAGAGGATGTGTCACCCATGCCTTCCGCTGGAATTTCTCTCCGGACAGAGGTGAGGAAGGAAAAAAGCAGTGGGGGCCGGGACAGGAGGGGTATCTCAGGCAGGGCAATGGAAAGCTTCCGGAAGAGCGCCAGGGTCCAGGACCACGCTGGCTGGCCTGCAGGCACCAAGTTGGCCTGCGTGCTGTCGCTGGTGTGGCTCCACGGTCCTTCCTCTAGGCTTTCAAGCCCTTGTACATATTCAGGTGTTTTACCTGGAAAGGGTGGGAACAGTTCAGCAGCAGCTGGCCTGGGGCTCAGCTCACGTTTACTCACAGATGCCTCGGCACTGTCCCCCAGCTTTGCAATGAGGCCGCTCCTTGCGTGGGGGGTGGGGTGCTGGCTGTATGGGAGATGGTTCCCCACCTCTGACCAATTTCAGAATTGTTTACCGCTGGAGCAAGTGTCCAGATAGTGTTTTCCTCTGTATAAATGGTGGGTTCAGGGTTTTTTTTTCTTTTATGTTTCAAGTTAGATTTTATTCCTCTTTTATGTATTTATAGATATAAGCATGGAAATAATTCATTCCTATAAATACATCTGTGTGATGGGAAGAACTTTTTTCTCTCTTATTTTTAAATTTTATTTTTTAGAATTTTGAAATTAATTAATTTATTTTTTTATACAGCAGTTTATTATTAGTTATGTATTTTATGCATATACATGTATACAGGTCAATCCCAATCTCCCAACTCATCCCACCACCACCAACCCATGGCTTCCCACACTTGGTGTCCATACGTTTGTTCTCTACCTCTGTGTCTCTATTTCTTCGCTGCAAACCAGTTCATCTGTACCATTTTTTAGGTTCCACATATATGCCTTAATATACAGTATTTGGTTTCCTCTTTCTGACTTCATTCTGTATGACAGTCCCTTGATCCATCGATGTCTCTACAAATGACCCAGTTTCATTCCTTTTTATGGCCGAGTAATATTTCATTTTATATATGTACCACATCTTTATCCATTTATCTGTCTGTGGGCATTTAGGTGGCTTCTATTACCTGGCTATTGTAAATTGTGCTGCAACGAACTTTGTGGTGAATGTGCCTTTTTGATTTACGGTTTTCTCTGGGTATATGCCCAGAAGTGGGATTGCTGGATCAGATGGTAATTCTATTTCTAGTTTTTTTAAGGAAACTCCATACTGTTCTCCATAGTGACTGTATCAATTTACATTCCCACCAATAGTGGAAGAGGGCTCCTTTTGTCCACACCCTCCCCAGAATTGGTTGTTTGTAGATTTTCTGATGATGCCGATTCTAACAGGTGTGAGGTGATACCTCATTGTAGTTTTGATTTGCATTTCTCTAATAATTAGTGCTGTTGAGCAGCTTTTCATGGGCGTCTTGGCCATCTCTGTGTCTTCTTTGAAGAAACGCCTCTTTAGATCTTCTGCCCATTTTTGTATTGGGTTGTTTGTTTTTTTAATATTAAGCTGCATGAGCTGTTTATATATATTGGAGATTAAACCTCTGTCCATTGATTCGTTTGCAACGATTTTTGCCCATTCTGAGGGATGCCTTTTTCCATTCCCGTTTTTTTTTAACAAAAAAGGAAAGAAAGGAAAAGAAGCAGAACACTAATGTGCGTAAAATATGCCTTTTGAAACGGTCGTTTTGAAATATGGACGTCCTTTGAATTTTTTGGTCGATATGTGACCCCAGGAATTGTGTTCAGGGCAGGTGTCATTTACCGGCCTGCAATGATTTTGAATATCAACTGACCATTAGCGCTGGGATTAAAGCTGCTGTTGTGTGAAACGGCCACAAGGTGGCAGCAGTTCACCCTTACCAAATCTGGTTACTAGGGCAAGAGAGCCTCAGTGGAAGTGGTGTTCTAGATTGGAATTTAGAATGGAATGTGCCAGGAGAAAGCCCCTCAAGTTTGTCTCACTACTTCTTGTTCGTGTTTTTAATTTATTTTTTTTATTTTTTATTACAGCAAGTTTGATTACAATGTTTGGCTTGTTGTAGGTGTGGAAGATGTGGTTCTTTTACACATATACAGATGTCTGTTCTTCCTGGGATCCTTTTCCCATGTACGTTATGACAGAATGTTGAGTAGTCCTCTCTTGGTATTCTGTAGGTCTTTGGTGATTATATATGTCATCTGTGTTTGTATATGATTGTTAACCCCGATATCGTAATGAAACCAAACCTCACACCTTTCCTTTCGTGAACCATAAGTTTGTTTAATGAATCTGTGATTGCCCTTCTCCGTGGAAATATCTGCCCTGGTATCCATTTTTAGGTAACACCTATATGTGATATGATATGGTATGTGTCTTTCACTTTCTGACTTACTACAAGTCACATGATTACTTCTAGACTCATTTACGGTGCTGCACATGGCATTGTGTCCTTTTTTTCCTTGGCTTCTCTTCTGCCTTAGCGAGGTCCATTTTCAACAATGTGATTCCCTGAGGGTTGTGGATTAGCTGACCTGGGCAGCCTTACCCTGCTGGCCCGCCCTCCCCAGGTGTGCCTCGTTGAGGTCAATATAAACAGCGCTCCAGGCAGCAATAGCCCCTGAAGCTGTGCCTGACTCCATATTCTCTGCCCCGTCAGCAGTCTCGGGGCTGTGCTGGTGGGTGGGAGTGAGGGGCCACAGCTTTGTGGGTGGCCCGGTGTGAGTGGGGCTCTGCTGGCCTTTCTGCAGGAGTTGCCAGGCTGACACCTGTAAAGAAGAGGATGTGTCACCCATACCTTCCGCTGGAATTTCTCTCCGGACAGAGGTGAGGAAGGAAAAAAGCAGTGGGGGCCAGGACAGGAGGCGTATCTCAGGCAGGGCAATGGAAAGCTTCCGGAAGAGCGCCCGGGGCCAGGACCACCCTGGCTGGCCTGCAGGCACCAAGTTGGCCTGCGTGCTGTCGCTGGTGTGGCTCCACGGTCCTTCCTCTAGGCTTTCAAGCCCTTGTACATATTCAGGTGTTTTACCTGGGAAGGGTGGGAACAGTTCAGCAGCAGCTGGCCTGGGGCTCAGCTCACGTTTACGCACAGATGCCTCGGCACAATTCCCCAGCTTTGCAATGAGGCCGCTCCTTGCGTGGGGGGTGGGGTGCTGGCTGTATGGGAGATGGTTCCCCACCTCTGACCAATTTCAGAATTGTTTACCGCTGGAGCAAGTGTCCAGATAGGGTTTTCCTCTGTATAAATGGTGGGTTCAGGGTTTTTTTTTCTTTTATGTTTCAAGTTAGATTTTATTCCTCTTTTATGTATTTATAGATATAAGCATGGAAATAATTCATTCCTATAAATACATCTGTGTGATGGGAAGAACTTTTTTCTCTCTTATTTTTAAATTTTATTTTTTAGAATTTTGAAATTAATTAATTTATTTTTTTATACAGCAGTTTATTATTAGTTATGTATTTTATGCATATACATGTATACAGGTCAATCCCAATCTCCCAACTCATCCCACCACCACCACCCCATGGCTTCCCACACTTGGTGTCCATACGTTTGTTCTCTACCTCTGTGTCTCTATTTCTTCGCTGCAAACCAGTTCATCTGTACCATTTTTTAGGTTCCACATATATGCCTTAATATACAGTATTTGGTTTCCTCTTTCTGACTTCATTCTGTATGACAGTCCCTTGATCCATCGATGTCTCTACAAATGACCCAGTTTCATTCCTTTTTATGGCCGAGTAATATTTCATTTTATATATGTACCACATCTTTATCCATTTATCTGTCTGTGGGCATTTAGGTGGCTTCTATTACCTGGCTATTGTAAATTGTGCTGCAACGAACTTTGTGGTGAATGTGCCTTTTTGATTTACGGTTTTCTCTGGGTATATGCCCAGAAGTGGGATTGCTGGATCAGATGGTATTTCTATTTCTAGTTTTTTTAAGGAAACTCCATACTGTTCTCCATAGTGACTGTATCAATTTACATTCCCACCAATAGTGGAAGAGGGCTCCTTTTGTCCACACCCTCCCCAGAATTGGTTGTTTGTAGATTTTCTGATGATGCCGATTCTAACAGGTGTGAGGTGATACCTCATTGTAGTTTTGATTTGCATTTCTCTAATAATTAGTGCTGTTGAGCAGCTTTTCATGGGCGTCTTGGCCATCTCTGTGTCTTCTTTGAAGAAACGCCTCTTTAGATCTTCTGCCCATTTTTGTATTGGGTTGTTTGTTTTTTTAATATTAAGCTGCATGAGCTGTTTATATATATTGGAGATTAAACCTCTGTCCATTGATTCGTTTGCAACGATTTTTGCCCATTCTGAGGGATGCCTTTTTCCATTCCCGTTTTTTTTTTAACAAAAAAGGAAAGAAAGGAAAAGAAGCAGAACACTAATGTGCGTAAAATATGCCTTTTGAAACGGTCGTTTTGAAATATGGACGTCCTTTGAATTTTTTGGTCGATATGTGACCCCAGGAATTGTGTTCAGGGCAGGTGTCATTTACAGGCCTGCAATGATTTTGAATATCAACTGACCATTAGCGCTGGGATTAAAGCTGCTGTTGTGTGAAACGGCCACAAGGTGGCAGCAGTTCACCCTTACCAAATCTGGTTACTAGGGCAAGAGAGCCTCAGTGGAAGTGGTGTTCTAGATTGGAATTTAGAATGGAATGTGCCAGGAGAAAGCCCCTCAAGTTTGTCTCACTACTTCTTGTTCGTGTTTTTAATTTATTTTTTTTATTTTTTATTACAGCAAGTTTGATTACAATGTTTGGCTTGTTGTAGGTGTGGAAGATGTGGTTCTTTTACACATATACAGATGTCTGTTCTTCCTGGGATCCTTTTCCCATGTACGTTATGACAGAATGTTGAGTAGTCCTCTCTTGGTATTCTGTAGGTCTTTGGTGATTATATATGTCATCTGTGTTTGTATATGATTGTTAACCCCGATATCGTAATGAAACCAAACCTCACACCTTTCCTTTCGTGAACCATAAGTTTGTTTAATGAATCTGTGATTGCCCTTCTCCGTGGAAATATCTGCCCTGGTATCCATTTTTAGGTAACACCTATAAGTGATATGATATGGTATGTGTCTTTCACTTTCTGACTTACTACAAGTCACGTGATTACTTCTAGACTCATTTACGGTGCTGCACATGGCATTGTGTCCTTTTTTTCCTTGGCTTCTCTTCTGCCTTAGCGAGGTCCATTTTCAACAATGTGATTCCCTGAGGGTTGTGGATTAGCTGACCTGGGCAGCCTTACCCTGCCGGCCCGCCCTCCCCAGGTGTGCCTCGTTGAGGTCAATATAAACAGCGCTCCAGGCAGCAATAGCCCCTGAAGCTGTGCCTGACTTCATATTCTCTGCCCCGTCAGCAGTCTCGGGGCTGTGCTGGTGGGTGGGAGTGAGGGGCCACAGCTTTGTGGGTGGCCCGGTGTGAGTGGGGCTCTGCTGGCCTTTCTGCAGGAGTTGCCAGGCTGACACCTGTAAAGAAGAGGATGTGTCACCCATACCTTCCGCTGGAATTTCTCTCCGGACAGAGGTGAGGAAGGAAAAAAGCAGTGGGGGCCAGGACAGGAGGGGTATCTCAGGCAGGGCAATGGAAAGCTTCTGGAAGAGCGCCCGGGGCCAGGACCACGCTGGCTGGCCTGCAGGCACCAAGTTGGCCTGCGTGCTGTCGCTGGTGTGGCTCCACGGTCCTTCCTCTAGGCTTTCAAGACCTTGTACATATTCAGGTGTTTTACCTGGAAAGGGTGGGAACAGATCAGAAGCAGCTGGCCTGGGGCTCAGCTCACGTTTACTCACAGATGCCTCGGCACGGTCCCCCAGCTTTGCAATGAGGACGCTCCTTGTCTGGGGTGTGGGTTGCTGGCTGTATGGGAGATGGTTCCCCACCTCTGACCAATTTCCGAATTGTTTACCGCTGGAGCAAGTGCCGTGATAGGGTTTTCCTCTGTATAACTCGTGGGTTCAATTTTTTTTTCTTTTTTGGTTCAAGTTAGATTTTATTCCTCTTTTATGTATTTATAAATATAAGCATGGAAATAATTCATTTCTATAAATACAACTGTGTGACGGGAAGAATTTTTTCTGTTTTATTTTTAAATTTTATTTTTTAAAATTTTGAAATTTAATTTTATTTATGTTTTTATACAGCACGTTATTATTAGTTATGTATTTTATGCATATACATGTATACAGGTCAATCCCAATCTCCCAACTCATCCCACCACCACCACCCCATGGATTCCCACACTTGGTGACCATACGTTTGTTCTCTACCTCTGTGTCTCTATTTCTTCCCTGCAAACCAGTTCATCTGTACCATTTTTAGGCTCCACATATATGCATTAATATACAATATTTGTTTTCCTCTTTCTGACTTACTTCATTCTGTATGACAGTCTCTCGATCCATCGATGTCTCTACAAATGACCCAGTTTCATTCCTTTTTATGGCCGAGTAATATTCCATTTTATATATGTACCACATCTTTATCCATTCATCTGTCTGTGGGCATTTAGGTTGCTTCCGTTACCTGGCTATTGTAAATAGTGCTGCAACGAACATTGTGGTGAATGTGCCTTTTTGAAATACGGTTTTCTCTGGGTATATGCCCAGAAGTGGGATTGCTGGATCAGATGGTAATTCTATTTCTAGTTTTTTTAAGGAAACTCCATACTGTTCTCCATAGTGACTGTATCAATTTACATTCCCACCAATAGTGGAAGAGGGCTCCTTTTGTCCACACCCTCCCCAGAATTGGTTGTTTGTAGATTTTCTGATGATGCCGATTCTAACAGGTGTGAGGTGATACCTCATTGTAGTTTTGATTTGCATTTCTCTAATAATTAGTGCTGTTGAGCAGCTTTTCATGTGCGTCTTGGCCATCTCTGTGTCTCCTTTGAAGAAACGTCTCTTTAGATCTTCTGCCCATTTTTTGGGGGGTTGTTTGTTTTTTTAATATTAAGCTGCATGAGCTGTTTATATATATTGGAGATTAATCCTGTGTCCATTGATTCGTTTGCAACGATTTTCACCCAGCCTGAGGGATGCCTTTTTCCATTCCCGTTTTTTTTAACAAAAAAGGAAAGAAAGGAAAAGAAGCAGAACACTAATGTGCGTAAAATATGCCTTTTGAAACGGTCGTTTTGAAATATGGACGTCCTTTGAATTTTTTGGTCGATATGTGACCCCAGGATTT
Source organism: Mesoplodon mirus (assembly GCF_964341445.2). Lineage (NCBI taxonomy): Eukaryota > Metazoa > Chordata > Mammalia > Artiodactyla > Ziphiidae > Mesoplodon > Mesoplodon mirus. Next base: position 370,035 of record NW_028295556.1, read on the forward strand.
GTTTTCAGGGCAGGTGTCATTTACAGGCCTGCAATGATTTTGAATATCAACTGACCATTAGCGTTGGGATTAAAGCTGCTGTTGTGTGAAACGGCCACAAGGTGGCAGCAGTTCACCCTTACCAAATCTGGTTACTAGGGCAAGAGAGCCTAAGTGGAAGTGGTGTTCTAGATTGGAGTTTAGAATGGAATGTACCAGGAGAAAGCCCCTCACGTTTGTCTCACTACTTCTTGTTCGTGTTTTTAATTTAAGTTTTTATTTTTTATTACAGCAAGTTTGATTACAATGTTTGGCTTGTTGTAGGTGTGGAAGATGTGGTTCTTTTACACATATACAGATGACTGTTCTTCTTGGGATCCTTTTCCCATGTACGTTATGACAGAATGTTGAGTAGTCCTCTCTTGGTATTCTGTAGGTCTTTGGTGATTATATATGTCACCTGTGTTTGTATATGTCTGTTAACCCCGATATCGTAATGAAACCAATCCTCACACCTTTCCATTGGTGAACCATAAGTTTGTTTAATGAATCTGTGATTGCCCTTCTCCGTGGAAATATCTGCCCTGGTATCCATTTTTAGGTAACACCTATAAGTGATATGATATGATATGTGTCTTTCACTTTCTGACTTACTACAAGTCACGTGATTACTTCTAGACTCATCTACGGTGCTGCAAATGGCATTGTGTCCTTTTTTCCCTTGGCTTCTCTTCTGCCTTAGCGGGGTCCATTTTCAACAATGTGATTCCCTGAGGGTTGTGGATTAGCTGACCTGGGCAGCCTTACACTGCCGGCCCGCCCTCCCCAGCTGTGCCTCGTTGAGGTCAATATAAACAGCGCTCCAGGCAGCAATAGCCCCTGAAGCTGTGCCTGACTCCATATTATCTGCCCCGTCAGCAGTCTCGGGGCTGTGCTGGTGGGAGGGAGTGAGGGGCCACAGCTTTGTGGGTGGCCCGGTGTGAGTGGGGTTCTGCTGGCCTTTCTGCAGGAGTTGCCAGGCTGCCGCCTGTAAAGAAGAGGATGTGTCACCCATGCCTTCCGCTGGAATTTCTCTCCGGACAGAGGTGAGGAAGGAAAAAAGCAGTGGGGGCCGGGACAGGAGGGGTATCTCAGGCAGGGCAATGGAAAGCTTCCGGAAGAGCGCCAGGGTCCAGGACCACGCTGGCTGGCCTGCAGGCACCAAGTTGGCCTGCGTGCTGTCGCTGGTGTGGCTCCACGGTCCTTCCTCTAGGCTTTCAAGCCCTTGTACATATTCAGGTGTTTTACCTGGAAAGGGTGGGAACAGTTCAGCAGCAGCTGGCCTGGGGCTCAGCTCACGTTTACTCACAGATGCCTCGGCACTGTCCCCCAGCTTTGCAATGAGGCCGCTCCTTGCGTGGGGGGTGGGGTGCTGGCTGTATGGGAGATGGTTCCCCACCTCTGACCAATTTCAGAATTGTTTACCGCTGGAGCAAGTGTCCAGATAGTGTTTTCCTCTGTATAAATGGTGGGTTCAGGGTTTTTTTTTCTTTTATGTTTCAAGTTAGATTTTATTCCTCTTTTATGTATTTATAGATATAAGCATGGAAATAATTCATTCCTATAAATACATCTGTGTGATGGGAAGAACTTTTTTCTCTCTTATTTTTAAATTTTATTTTTTAGAATTTTGAAATTAATTAATTTATTTTTTTATACAGCAGTTTATTATTAGTTATGTATTTTATGCATATACATGTATACAGGTCAATCCCAATCTCCCAACTCATCCCACCACCACCAACCCATGGCTTCCCACACTTGGTGTCCATACGTTTGTTCTCTACCTCTGTGTCTCTATTTCTTCGCTGCAAACCAGTTCATCTGTACCATTTTTTAGGTTCCACATATATGCCTTAATATACAGTATTTGGTTTCCTCTTTCTGACTTCATTCTGTATGACAGTCCCTTGATCCATCGATGTCTCTACAAATGACCCAGTTTCATTCCTTTTTATGGCCGAGTAATATTTCATTTTATATATGTACCACATCTTTATCCATTTATCTGTCTGTGGGCATTTAGGTGGCTTCTATTACCTGGCTATTGTAAATTGTGCTGCAACGAACTTTGTGGTGAATGTGCCTTTTTGATTTACGGTTTTCTCTGGGTATATGCCCAGAAGTGGGATTGCTGGATCAGATGGTAATTCTATTTCTAGTTTTTTTAAGGAAACTCCATACTGTTCTCCATAGTGACTGTATCAATTTACATTCCCACCAATAGTGGAAGAGGGCTCCTTTTGTCCACACCCTCCCCAGAATTGGTTGTTTGTAGATTTTCTGATGATGCCGATTCTAACAGGTGTGAGGTGATACCTCATTGTAGTTTTGATTTGCATTTCTCTAATAATTAGTGCTGTTGAGCAGCTTTTCATGGGCGTCTTGGCCATCTCTGTGTCTTCTTTGAAGAAACGCCTCTTTAGATCTTCTGCCCATTTTTGTATTGGGTTGTTTGTTTTTTTAATATTAAGCTGCATGAGCTGTTTATATATATTGGAGATTAAACCTCTGTCCATTGATTCGTTTGCAATGATTTTTGCCCATTCTGAGGGATGCCTTTTTCCATTCCCGTTTTTTTTTAACAAAAAAGGAAAGAAAGGAAAAGAAGCAGAACACTAATGTGCGTAAAATATGCCTTTTGAAACGGTCGTTTTGAAATATGGACGTCCTTTGAATTTTTTGGTCGATATGTGACCCCAGGAATTGTGTTCAGGGCAGGTGTCATTTACAGGCCTGCAATGATTTTGAATATCAACTGACCATTAGCGCTGGGATTAAAGCTGCTGTTGTGTGAAACGGCCACAAGGTGGCAGCAGTTCACCCTTACCAAATCTGGTTACTAGGGCAAGAGAGCCTCAGTGGAAGTGGTGTTCTAGATTGGAATTTAGAATGGAATGTGCCAGGAGAAAGCCCCTCAAGTTTGTCTCACTACTTCTTGTTCGTGTTTTTAATTTAATTTTTTTATTTTTTATTACAGCAAGTTTGATTACAATGTTTGGCTTGTTGTAGGTGTGGAAGATGTGGTTCTTTTACACATATACAGATGTCTGTTCTTCCTGGGATCCTTTTCCCATGTACGTTATGACAGAATGTTGAGTAGTCCTCTCTTGGTATTCTGTAGGTCTTTGGTGATTATATATGTCATCTGTGTTTGTATATGATTGTTAACCCCGATATCGTAATGAAACCAAACCTCACACCTTTCCTTTCGTGAACCATAAGTTTGTTTAATGAATCTGTGATTGCCCTTCTCCGTGGAAATATCTGCCCTGGTATCCATTTTTAGGTAACACCTATAAGTGATATGATATGGTATGTGTCTTTCACTTTCTGACTTACTACAAGTCACATGATTACTTCTAGACTCATTTACGGTGCTGCACATGGCATTGTGTCCTTTTTTTCCTTGGCTTCTCTTCTGCCTTAGCGAGGTCCATTTTCAACAATGTGATTCCCTGAGGGTTGTGGATTAGCTGACCTGGGCAGCCTTACCCTGCCGGCCCGCCCTCCCCAGGTGTGCCTCGTTGAGGTCAATATAAACAGCGCTCCAGGCAGCAATAGCCCCTGAAGCTGTGCCTGACTCCATATTCTCTGCCCCGTCAGCAGTCTCGGGGCTGTGCTGGTGGGTGGGAGTGAGGGGCCACAGCTTTGTGGGTGGCCCGGTGTGAGTGGGGCTCTGCTGGCCTTTCTGCAGGAGTTGCCAGGCTGACACCTGTAAAGAAGAGGATGTGTCACCCATACCTTCCGCTGGAATTTCTCTCCGGACAGAGGTGAGGAAGGAAAAAAGCAGTGGGGGCCAGGACAGGAGGCGTATCTCAGGCAGGGCAATGGAAAGCTTCCGGAAGAGCGCCCGGGGCCAGGACCACCCTGGCTGGCCTGCAGGCACCAAGTTGGCCTGCGTGCTGTCGCTGGTGTGGCTCCACGGTCCTTCCTCTAGGCTTTCAAGCCCTTGTACATATTCAGGTGTTTTACCTGGGAAGGGTGGGAACAGTTCAGCAGCAGCTGGCCTGGGGCTCAGCTCACGTTTACGCACAGATGCCTCGGCACAATCCCCCAGCTTTGCAATGAGGCCGCTCCTTGCGTGGGGGGTGGGGTGCTGGCTGTATGGGAGATGGTTCCCCACCTCTGACCAATTTCAGAATTGTTTACCGCTGGAGCAAGTGTCCAGATAGGGTTTTCCTCTGTATAAATGGTGGGTTCAGGGTTTTTTTTTCTTTTATGTTTCAAGTTAGATTTTATTCCTCTTTTATGTATTTATAGATATAAGCATGGAAATAATTCATTCCTATAAATACATCTGTGTGATGGGAAGAACTTTTTTCTCTCTTATTTTTAAATTTTATTTTTTAGAATTTTGAAATTAATTAATTTATTTTTTTATACAGCAGTTTATTATTAGTTATGTATTTTATGCATATACATGTATACAGGTCAATCCCAATCTCCCAACTCATCCCACCACCACCACCCCATGGCTTCCCACACTTGGTGTCCATACGTTTGTTCTCTACCTCTGTGTCTCTATTTCTTCGCTGCAAACCAGTTCATCTGTACCATTTTTTAGGTTCCACATATATGCCTTAATATACAGTATTTGGTTTCCTCTTTCTGACTTCATTCTGTATGACAGTCCCTTGATCCATCGATGTCTCTACAAATGACCCAGTTTCATTCCTTTTTATGGCCGAGTAATATTTCATTTTATATATGTACCACATCTTTATCCATTTATCTGTCTGTGGGCATTTAGGTGGCTTCTATTACCTGGCTATTGTAAATTGTGCTGCAACGAACTTTGTGGTGAATGTGCCTTTTTGATTTACGGTTTTCTCTGGGTATATGCCCAGAAGTGGGATTGCTGGATCAGATGGTATTTCTATTTCTAGTTTTTTTAAGGAAACTCCATACTGTTCTCCATAGTGACTGTATCAATTTACATTCCCACCAATAGTGGAAGAGGGCTCCTTTTGTCCACACCCTCCCCAGAATTGGTTGTTTGTAGATTTTCTGATGATGCCGATTCTAACAGGTGTGAGGTGATACCTCATTGTAGTTTTGATTTGCATTTCTCTAATAATTAGTGCTGTTGAGCAGCTTTTCATGGGCGTCTTGGCCATCTCTGTGTCTTCTTTGAAGAAACGCCTCTTTAGATCTTCTGCCCATTTTTGTATTGGGTTGTTTGTTTTTTTAATATTAAGCTGCATGAGCTGTTTATATATATTGGAGATTAAACCTCTGTCCATTGATTCGTTTGCAACGATTTTTGCCCATTCTGAGGGATGCCTTTTTCCATTCCCGTTTTTTTTTTTAACAAAAAAGGAAAGAAAGGAAAAGAAGCAGAACACTAATGTGCGTAAAATATGCCTTTTGAAACGGTCGTTTTGAAATATGGACGTCCTTTGAATTTTTTGGTCGATATGTGACCCCAGGAATTGTGTTCAGGGCAGGTGTCATTTACAGGCCTGCAATGATTTTGAATATCAACTGACCATTAGCGCTGGGATTAAAGCTGCTGTTGTGTGAAACGGCCACAAGGTGGCAGCAGTTCACCCTTACCAAATCTGGTTACTAGGGCAAGAGAGCCTCAGTGGAAGTGGTGTTCTAGATTGGAATTTAGAATGGAATGTGCCAGGAGAAAACCCCTCAAGTTTGTCTCACTACTTCTTGTTCGTGTTTTTAATTTATTTTTTTTATTTTTTATTACAGCAAGTTTGATTACAATGTTTGGCTTGTTGTAGGTGTGGAAGATGTGGTTCTTTTACACATATACAGATGTCTGTTCTTCCTGGGATCCTTTTCCCATGTACGTTATGACAGAATGTTGAGTAGTCCTCTCTTGGTATTCTGTAGGTCTTTGGTGATTATATATGTCATCTGTGTTTGTATATGATTGTTAACCCCGATATCGTAATGAAACCAAACCTCACACCTTTCCTTTCGTGAACCATAAGTTTGTTTAATGAATCTGTGATTGCCCTTCTCCGTGGAAATATCTGCCCTGGTATCCATTTTTAGGTAACACCTATAAGTGATATGATATGGTATGTGTCTTTCACTTTCTGACTTACTACAAGTCACGTGATTACTTCTAGACTCATTTACGGTGCTGCACATGGCATTGTGTCCTTTTTTTCCTTGGCTTCTCTTCTGCCTTAGCGAGGTCCATTTTCAACAATGTGATTCCCTGAGGGTTGTGGATTAGCTGACCTGGGCAGCCTTACCCTGCCGGCCCGCCCTCCCCAGGTGTGCCTCGTTGAGGTCAATATAAACAGCGCTCCAGGCAGCAATAGCCCCTGAAGCTGTGCCTGACTTCATATTCTCTGCCCCGTCAGCAGTCTCGGGGCTGTGCTGGTGGGTGGGAGTGAGGGGCCACAGCTTTGTGGGTGGCCCGGTGTGAGTGGGGCTCTGCTGGCCTTTCTGCAGGAGTTGCCAGGCTGACACCTGTAAAGAAGAGGATGTGTCACCCATACCTTCCGCTGGAATTTCTCTCCGGACAGAGGTGAGGAAGGAAAAAAGCAGTGGGGGCCAGGACAGGAGGCGTATCTCAGGCAGGGCAATGGAAAGCTTCCGGAAGAGCGCCCGGGGCCAGGACCACCCTGGCTGGCCTGCAGGCACTAAGTTGGCTTGCGTGCTGTCGCTGGTGTGGCTCCACGGCCCTTCCTCTAGGCTTTCAAGCCCTTGTACATATTCAGGTGTTTTACCTGGGAAGGGTGGGAACAGTTCAGCAGCAGCTGGCCTGGGGCTCAGCTCACGTTTACGCACAGATGCCTCGGCACAATCCCCCAGCTTTGCAATGAGGCCGCTTCTTGCGTGGGGGGTGGGGTGCTGGCTGTATGGGAGATGGTTCCCCACCTCTGACCAATTTCAGAATTGTTTACCGCTGGAGCAAGTGTCCAGATAGGGTTTTCCTCTGTATAAATGGTGGGTTCAGGGTTTTTTTTTCTTTTATGTTTCAAGTTAGATTTTATTCCTCTTTTATGTATTTATAGATATAAGCATGGAAATAATTCATTCCTATAAATACATCTGTGTGATGGGAAGAACTTTTTTCTCTCTTATTTTTAAATTTTATTTTTTAGAATTTTGAAATTAATTAATTTATTTTTTTATACAGCAGTTTATTATTAGTTATGTATTTTATGCATATACATGTATACAGGTCAATCCCAATCTCCCAACTCATCCCACCACCACCACCCCATGGCTTCCCACACTTGGTGACCATACGTTTGTTCTCTACCTCTGTGTCTCTATTTCTTCGCTGCAAACCAGTTCATCTGTACCATTTTTTAGGTTCCACATATATGCCTTAATATACAGTATTTGGTTTCCTCTTTCTGACTTCATTCTGTATGACAGTCCCTTGATCCATCGATGTCTCTACAAATGACCCAGTTTCATTCCTTTTTATGGCCGAGTAATATTTCATTTTATATATGTACCACATCTTTATCCATTTATCTGTCTGTGGGCATTTAGGTGGCTTCTATTACCTGGCTATTGTAAATTGTGCTGCAACGAACTTTGTGGTGAATGTGCCTTTTTGATTTACGGTTTTCTCTGGGTATATGCCCAGAAGTGGGATTGCTGGATCAGATGGTAATTCTATTTCTAGTTTTTTTAAGGAAACTCCATACTGTTCTCCATAGTGACTGTATCAATTTACATTCCCACCAATAGTGGAAGAGGGCTCCTTTTGTCCACACCCTCCCCAGAATTGGTTGTTTGTAGATTTTCTGATGATGCCGATTCTAACAGGTGTGAGGTGATACCTCATTGTAGTTTTGATTTGCATTTCTCTAATAATTAGTGCTGTTGAGCAGCTTTTCATGGGCGTCTTGGCCATCTCTGTGTCTTCTTTGAAGAAACGCCTCTTTAGATCTTCTGCCCATTTTTGTATTGGGTTGTTTGTTTTTTTAATATTAAGCTGCATGAGCTGTTTATATATATTGGAGATAAAACCTCTGTCCATTGATTCGTTTGCAACGATTTTTGCCCATTCTGAGGGATGCCTTTTTCCATTCCCGTTTTTTTTTAACAAAAAAGGAAAGAAAGGAAAAGAAGCAGAACACTAATGTGCGTAAAATATGCCTTTTGAAACGGTCGTTTTGAAATATGGACGTCCTTTGAATTTTTTGGTCGATATGTGACCCCAGGAATTGTGTTCAGGGCAGGTGTCATTTACAGGCCTGCAATGATTTTGAATATCAACTGACCATTAGCGCTGGGATTAAAGCTGCTGTTGTGTGAAACGGCCACAAGGTGGCAGCAGTTCACCCTTACCAAATCTGGTTACTAGGGCAAGAGAGCCTCAGTGGAAGTGGTGTTCTAGATTGGAATTTAGAATGGAATGTGCCAGGAGAAAGCCCCTCAAGTTTGTCTCACTACTTCTTGTTCGTGTTTTTAATTTAATTTTTTTATTTTTTATTACAGCAAGTTTGATTACAATGTTTGGCTTGTTGTAGGTGTGGAAGATGTGGTTCTTTTACACATATACAGATGTCTGTTCTTCCTGGGATCCTTTTCCCATGTACGTTATGACAGAATGTTGAGTAGTCCTCTCTTGGTATTCTGTAGGTCTTTGGTGATTATATATGTCATCTGTGTTTGTATATGATTGTTAACCCCGATATCGTAATGAAACCAAACCTCACACCTTTCCTTTCGTGAACCATAAGTTTGTTTAATGAATCTGTGATTGCCCTTCTCCGTGGAAATATCTGCCCTGGTATCCATTTTTAGGTAACACCTATAAGTGATATGATATGGTATGTGTCTTTCACTTTCTGACTTACTACAAGTCACGTGATTACTTCTAGACTCATTTACGGTGCTGCAAATGGCATTGTGTCCTTTATTTCCTTGGCTTCTCTTCTGCCTTAGCGAGGTCCATTTTCAACAATGTGATTCCCTGAGGGTTGTGGATTAGCTGACCTGGGCAGCCTTACCCTGCCGGCCCGCCCTCCCCAGGTGTGCCTCGTTGAGGTCAATATAAACAGCGCTCCAGGCAGCAATAGCCCCTGAAGCTGTGCCTGACTCCATATTCTCTGCCCCGTCAGCAGTCTCGGGGATGTGCTGGTGGGTGGGAGTGAGGGGCCACAGCTTTGTGGGTGGCCCGGTGTGAGTGGGGCTCTGCTGGCCTTTCTGCAGGAGTTGCCAGGCTGACACCTGTAAAGAAGAGGATGTGTCACCCATACCTTCCGCTGGAATTTCTCTCCGGACAGAGGTGAGGAAGGAAAAAAGCAGTGGGGGCCAGGACAGGAGGCGTATCTCAGGCAGGGCAATGGAAAGCTTCCGGAAGAGCGCCCGGGGCCAGGACCACCCTGGCTGGCCTGCAGGCACCAAGTTGGCCTGCGTGCTCTCGCTGGTGTGGCTCGACGGCCCTTCCTCTAGGCTTTCAAGCCCTTGTACATATTCAGGTGTTTTACCTGGGAAGGGTGGGAACAGTTCAGCAGCAGCTGGCCTGGGGCTCAGCTCACGTTTACGCACAGATGCCTCGGCACAATCCCCCAGCTTTGCAATGAGGCCGCTCCTTGCGTGGGGGGTGGGGTGCTGGCTGTATGGGTGATGGTTCCCCACCTCTGACCAATTTCAGAATTGTTTACCGCTGGAGCAAGTGTCCAGATAGGGTTTTCCTCTGTATAAATGGTGGGTTCAGGGTTTTTCTTTCTTTTATGTTTCATGTTAGATTTTATTCCTCTTTTATGTATTTATAGATATAAGCATGGAAATAATTCATTCCTATAAATACATCTGTGTGATGGGAAGAACTTTTTTCTCTCTTATTTTTAAATTTTATTTTTTAGAATTTTGAAATTAATTAATTTATTTTTTATACAGCAGTTTATTATTAGTTATGTATTTTATGCATATACATGTATACAGGTCAATCCCAATCTCCCAACTCATCCCACCACCACCACCCCATGGCTTCCCACACTTGGTGTCCATACGTTTGTTCTGTACCTCTGTGTCTCTATTTCTTCGCTGCAAACCAGTTCATCTGTACCATTTTTTAGGTTCCACATATATGCCTTAATATACAGTATTTGGTTTCCTCTTTCTGACTTCATTCTGTATGACAGTCCCTTGATCCATCGATGTCTCTACAAATGACCCAGTTTCATTCCTTTTTATGGCCGAGTAATATTTCATTTTATATATGTACCACATCTTTATCCATTCATCTGTCTGTGGGCATTTAGGTTGCTTCCATTACCTGGCTATTGTAAATAGTGCTGCAATGAATATTGTGGTGAATGTGCCTTTTTGATTTACGGTTTTCTCTGGGTATATGCCCAGAAGTGGGATTGCTGGATCAGATGGTAATTCTATTTCTAGTTTTTTTAAGGAAACTCCATACTGTTCTCCATAGTGACTGTATCAATTTACATTCCCACCAATAGTGGAAGAGGGCTCCTTTTGTCCACACCCTCCCCAGAATTGGTTGTTTGTAGATTTTCTGATGATGCCGATTCTAACAGGTGTGAGGTGATACCTCATTGTAGTTTTGATTTGCATTTCTCTAATAATTAGTGCTGTTGAGCAGCTTTTCATGGGCGTCTTGGCCATCTCTGTGTCTTCTTTGAAGAAACGCCTCTTTAGATCTTCTGCCCATTTTTGTATTGGGTTGTTTGATTTTTTAATATTAAGCTGCATGAGCTGTTTATATATATTGGAGATTAAACCTCTGTCCATTGATTCGTTTGCAACGATTTTTGCCCATTCTGAGGGATGCCTTTTTCCATTCCCGTTTTTTTTTAACAAAAAAGGAAAGAAAGGAAAAGAAGCAGAACACTAATGTGCGTAAAATATGCCTTTTGAAACGGTCGTTTTGAAATATGGACGTCCTTTGAATTTTTTGGTCGATATGTGACCCCAGGAATTGTGTTCAGGGCAGGTGTCATTTACAGGCCTGCAATGATTTTGAATATCAACTGACCATTAGCGCTGGGATTAAAGCTGCTGTTGTGTGAAACGGCCACAAGGTGGCAGCAGTTCACCCTTACCAAATCTGGTTACTAGGGCAAGAGAGCCTCAGTGGAAGTGGTGTTCTAGATTGGAATTTAGAATGGAATGTGCCAGGAGAAAGCCCCTCAAGTTTGTCTCACTATTTCTTGTTCGTGTTTTTAATTTAATTTTTTTATTTTTTATTACAGCAAGTTTGATTACAATGTTTGGCTTGTTGTAGGTGTGGAAGATGTGGTTCTTTTACACATATACAGATGTCTGTTCTTCCTGGGATCCTTTTCCCATGTACGTTATGACAGAATGTTGAGTAGTCCTCTCTTGGTATTCTGTAGGTCTTTGGTGATTATATATGTCATCTGTGTTTGTATATGATTGTTAACCCCGATATCGTAATGAAACCAAACCTCACACCTTTCCATTCGTGAACCATAAGTTTGTTTAATGAATCTGTGATTGCCCTTCTCCGTGGAAATATCTGCCCTGGTATCCATTTTTAGGTAACACCTATAAGTGATATGATATGGTATGTGTCTTTCACTTTCTGACTTACTACAAGTCACGTGATTACTTCTAGACTTATCTACGGTGCTGCAAATGGCATTGTGTCCTTTTTTCCCTTTGCTTCTCTTCTGCCTTAGCGGGGTCCATTTTCAACAATGTGATTCCCTGAGGGTTGTGGATTAGCAGACCTGGGCAGCCTTACCCTGCCGGCCCGCCCTCCCCAGGTGTGCCTCGTTGAGGTCAATATAAACAGAGCTCCAGGCAGCAATAGCCCCTGAAGCTGTGCCTGACTCCATATTCTCTGCCCCGTCAGCAGTCTCGGGGCTGTGCTGGTGGGTGGGAGTGAGGGGCCACAGCTTTGTGGGTGGCCCGGTGTGAGTGGGGCTCTGCTGGCCTGTCTGCAGGAGTTGCCAGGCTGACACCTGTAAAGAAGAGGATGTGTCACCCATACCTTCCGCTGGAATTTCTCTCCGGACAGAGGTGAGGAAGGAAAAAAGCAGTGGGGGCCAGGACAGGAGGCGTATCTCAGGCAGGGCAATGGAAAGCTTCCGGAAGAGCGCCCGGGGCCAGGACCACCCTGGCTGGCCTGCAGGCACCAAGTTGGCCTGCGTGCTGTCGCTGGTGTGGCTCGACGGCCCTTCCTCTAGGCTTTCAAGCCCTTGTACATATTCAGGTGTTTTACCTGGGAAGGGTGGGAACAGTTCAGCAGCAGCTGGCCTGGGGCTCAGCTCACGTTTACGCACAGATGCCTCGGCACAATCCCCCAGCTTTGCAATGAGGCCGCTCCTTGCGTGGGGGGTGGGGTGCTGGCTGTATGGGAGATGGTTCCCCACCTCTGACCAATTTCAGAATAGTTTACCGCTGGAGCAAGTGTCCAGATAGGGTTTTCCTCTGTATAAATGGTGGGTTCAGGGTTTTTTTTCCTTTTATGTTTCAAGTTAGATTTTATTCCTCTTTTATGTATTTATAGATATAAGCATGGAAATAATTCATTCCTATAAATACATCTGTGTGATGGGAAGAACTTTTTTCTCTCTTATTTTTAAATTTTATTTTTTAAAATTTTGAAATTTAATTTTATTTATTTTCTTATACAGCACGTTATTATTAGTTATGTAGTTTATGCATATACATGTATACAGGTCAATCCCAAACTCCCAACTCATCCCACCACCACCACCCCATGGCTTCCCACACTTGGTGTCCATACGTTTGTTCTCTACCTCTGTGTCTCTATTTCTTCCCTGCAAACCAGTTCATCTGTACCATTTTTTTAGCTTCCACATATATGCATTAATATACAATATTTGTTTTCCTCTTTCTGACTTACTTCATTCTGTATGACAGTCTCTCGATCCATCAATGTCTCTAAAAATGACCCAGTTTCATTCCTTTTGGTGGCCGAGTCATATTCCATTTCATATATGTACCACATCTTTATCCATTCATCTGTCTGTGGGCATTTAGGTTGCTTCCATTACCTGGCTATTGTAAATAGTGCTGTAATGAACATTGGGGTGAATGTGCCTTTTTGATTTACGGTTTTCTCTGGGTATATGCCCAGAAGTGGGATTGCTGGATCAGATGGTAATTCTATATCTAGTTTTTTTAAGGAAACTCCATACTGTTCTCCATAGTGACTGTATCAATTTACATTCCCACCAATAGTGGAAGAGGGCTCCTTTTGTCCACACCCTCCCCAGAATTGGTTGTTTGTAGATTTTCTGATGATGCCGATTCTAACAGGTGTGTGGTGATACCTCATTGTAGTTTTGATTTGCATTTCTCTAATAATTAGTGCTGTTGAGCAGCTATTCATGTGTGTCTTGGCCATCTCTGTGTCTTCTTTGAAGAAACGTCTCTTTAGATCTTCTGCCCATTTTTGTATTGGGTTGTTTGTTTATTTAATATTAAGCTGCATGAGCTGTTTATATATATTGGAGATTAAACCTCTGTCCATTGATTCGTCTGCAACGATTTTCGCCCATTCTGTGGGATGCCTTTTTCCATTCCCCTGTTTTTTAACAAAAAAAGGAAAGAAAGGAAAAGAAGCAGAATACTAATGTGCGTAAAATATGCCTTTTGAAACGGTCGTTTTGAAATATGGACCTCCTTTGAATTTTTTGGTCGATATGTGACCCCAGGATTTGTGTTCAGGGCAGGTGTCATTTACAGGCCTGCAATGATTTTGAATATCTACTGACCATTAGTGCTGGGATTAAAGCTGCTGTTGTGTGAAACCGCCACAAGGTGGCAGCATTTCTCCCTTACCAAATCTGGTTACTAGGGCAAGAGAGCCTCAGTGGAAGTGGTGTTCTAGATTGGAGTTTAGAATGGAATGTGCCAGGAGAAAGCCCCTCACGTTTGTCTCACTACTTCTTGTTCGTGTTTTTAATTTAATTTTTTATTTTTTATTACAGCAAGTTTGATTACAATGTTTGGCTTGTTGTAGGTGTGGAAGATGTGGTTCTTTTACACATATACAGATGACTGTTCTTCTTGGGATCCTTTTCCCATGTACGTTATGACAGAATGTTGAGTAGTCCTCTCTTGGTATTCTGTAGGTCTTTGGTGATTATATATGTCACCTGTGTTTGTATATGTCTGTTAACCCCGATATCGTAATGAAACCAATCCTCACACCTTTCCATTGGTGAACCATAAGTTTGTTTAATGAATCTGTGATTGCCCTTCTCCGTGGAAATATCTGCCCTGGTATCCATTTTTAGGTAACACCTATAAGTGATATGATATGATATGTGTCTTTCACTTTCTGACTTACTACAAGTCACGTGATTACTTCTAGACTCATCTACGGTGCTGCAAATGGCATTGTGTCCTTTTTTCCCTTGGCTTCTCTTCTGCCTTAGCGGGGTCCATTTTCAAAAATGTGATTCCCTGAGGGTTGTGGATTAGCTGACCTTGGCAGCCTTACCCTGCCGGCCCGCCCTCCCCAGGTGTGCCTCGTTGAGGTCAATATAAACAGAGCTCCAGGGAGCAATAGCCCCTGAAGCTGTGCCTGACTCCATATTCTCTGCCCCGTCAGCAGTCTCGGGGCTGTGCTGGTGGGAGGGAGTGAGGGGCCACAGCTTTGTGGGTGGCCCGGTGTGAGTGGGGTTCTGCTGGGCTTTCTGCAGGAGTTGCCAGGCTGCCGCCTGTAAAGAAGAGGATGTGTCACCCATACCTTCAGCTGGAATTTCTCTCTGGACAGAGGTGAGGAAGGAAAAAAGCAGTGGGGGCCGGGACAGGAGGGGTATCTCAGGCAGGGCAATGGATAGCTTCTGGAAGAGCGCCAGGGTCCAGGACCACGCTGGCTCGCCTGCAGGCACCAAGTTGGCCTGCGTGCTGTCGCTGGTGTGGCTCCACTGTCCTTCCTCTAGGCTTTCAAGCCCTTGTACATATTCAGGTGTTTTACCTGGAAAGGGTGGGAACAGTTCAGCAGCAGCTGGCCTGGGGCTCAGCTCACGTTTACTCACAGATGCCTCGGCACGGTCCCCCAGCTTTGCAATGAGGACGCTCCTTGCATGGGGGTTGGGTTGCTGGCTGTATGGGAGATGGTTCCCCACTTCTGACCAATTTCAGAATTGTTTACCACTGGAGCAAGTGCCGTGATAGGGTTTTCCTCTGTATAACTCGTGGGTTCACTTTTTTTTTCTTTTATGTTTCAAGTTAGATGTTATTCCTCTTTTATGTATTTATAGATATAAGCATGGAAATAATTCATTCCTATAAATACATCTGTGTGAAGGGAAGAACTTTTTTCTGTTTTATTTTTAAATTTTATATTTTAAAATTTTGAAATTTTATTTTATTTATTTTTTTTATACAGCACGTTATTATTAGTTATGTATTTTATGCATATACATGTATACAGGTCAATCCCAAACTCCCAACTCATCCCACCACCACCACCCCATGGCTTCCCACACTTGGTGTCCATACGTTTGTTCTCTACCTCTGTGTGTCTATTTCTGCCCTGCCAACCAGTTCATCTGTACCATTTTTAGGCTCCACATATATGCGTTAATAGACAATATTTGTTTTCCTCTTTCTGACTTACTTCATTCTGTATGACAGTCTCTCGATCCATCGATGTCTCTACAAATGACCCAGTTTCATTCCTTTTTATGGCCGAGTAATATTCCATTTTATATATGTACCACATCTTTATCCATTCATCTGTCTGTGGGCATTTAGGTTGCTTCCATTACCTGGCTATTGTAAATAGTGCTGCAACGAACATTGTGGTGAATGTGCCTTTTTGAAATACGGTTTTCTCTGGGTATATGCCCAGAAGTGGGATTGCTGGATCAGATGGTAATTCTATTTCTAGTTTTTTTAAGGAAACTCCATACTGTTCTCCATAGTGACTGTATCAATTTACATTCCCACCAATAGTGGAAGAGGGCTCCTTTTGTCCACACCCTCCCCAGAATTGGTTGTTTGTAGATTTTCTGATGATGCCGATTCTAACAGGTGTGAGGTGATACCTCATTGCAGTTTTCTCCAGAATATATTCAGGAGAAAACGCATACGCCCTTTTTGGCCAAGTGCATCATTGTCGAAGTTGTGCCCCTCTTCCTGTGCTTTACAGGCGATTCCAACGTACCTCTTGAAATCTGTTTCCTGCTATTCTGCCTCGCTTTCAAGTCCGCCTCGTTTCCTTCCCTCAACAGATTTTTGGACGATAGTTGGCCTAGATTACTCTGCCAGTTTGTGAATTGCTGTGCCCCTGAGCTCCATTTTTCAACTCGTTTCTTGTGAGCTGAACGCAAGTCCAAACTTTTGGTTCAGGACCTATACTGGTTCCCGGTGCGTGGCTGAGACTTTGGTGAATTCTTCTTCCTGCCGGGAAATTAGAGTGACATGTGCCCATCCAAATGCCTAACAGCTACTCTCTCATTGGTTCTCCCTCTTCCCTTTCCTCCTCTGCCAAATGGGCAACCTGTGTGAACCAGGAGCTTAAAGGGGCTGTCTCTCCAAGTTGGGAGATTGATAGTAAAGCTGTTGGAAAGTCAAACCGGAGCACCAGGAGAGGGACTCTTCGTTGAGTTTTAGAAACCTTTCGTATTCACAGTGTGTCCATTCTCTAGGTTTCCCGTACATGTTATAGCTGTAGTAATATTCCCTTCAACCTGGAGAGTTGGGACCCATGGAATGGTTGCCATGCATTATTGCTTTAAAGGGTCTGCATTTGCTCACCCAATCTCACCAATCCTCTCAGTCCCAAGTGTCCAGCCTTATGCCACATCCAGCTTTCATTGTAGATAGGGTCATTCCAGGTTGCATCAGAGACCCTGAAGGAATTGTAAAGAATTTCCCTATTTCTTTGTTCTGTTTTTGAAATTCCTTTTTAGAGTGGGTTTGAGCTGATTCTCGCTGCCATGTTTATGCCAGTCTAGACACACTTGATTCCCTTACGGAGACATATCAATACATAGGTTTTAAGATTCTTACTAGTCAGATCTATTCCTCTGCGGGAAATATGGGGTTTTGAGTCCCTTTCACTGAGGAAGGTGTAGGTCTTGTCTATTCCATAGTTGGTTTTTGGAACGGTACCTGTGCTTATATCAAACTCTGGTTTGATGCATCACCCCACCTCTCCTTCCCCCTTAAGCAGGCATAAGAGTGTTTTCTAAATGTGAGACTCTGTTCTCTTGCCTAACTCAGTTCATGTGTAGCCATGTTTACAGGATCTTCCTAAGTGATATCTTATGATAAGTTTCTTTTCCTGTGTGACTTCTTTCACTTAGAATCATCGTACCTGAATCCACTCATTTTGCTGCTACTGGTCTTATGACATTGATTTCATGGCTGAGGGATATTCCATCATGCGTAAGTTCCACGATGTTTGGAACCATTTTTATATTTCCTGGGATATTTCAGGTGTACCCACGTTGAGGTTCCTGTAAGCAGTGCAGCCCTCAATTTGGGGGTGGCTCTGTCTTATGGATTTTCAGTTTTCCCAATGTATATTCCCTAGACTGGACGTGCCATTGGCTCTGTAGCTCTGTTGTTTACTTGTTTTAGGGAACACAATGCACTCCTCCAGGGAGGCAGTTGGCAACTTACATCCCGCCCATCAGCATAACAAGGCTCCCTGTTCTCCAGGGCCTGTCTTGCCTTTCTGGTTTTTACACATTTTGTGGATGTCCCTTTTGACCGGTGGGAAGTGATACTTCTTTGTAGTGCAGATTTGCATTGCCCGCTTGCTTGCTTGGCCAAAAAGGGCGTATGCGTTTTCTCCTGAATATATTCAGGAGAAAACGCATACGCCCTTTTTGGCCAAGTGCATCATTGTCGAAGTTGTGCCCCTCTTCCTGTGCTTTACAGGCGATTCCAAAGTACCTCTTGAAATCTGTTTCCTGCTATTCTGCCTCGCTTTCAAGTCCGCCTCGTTGCCTTCCCTCAACAGATTTTTGGACGATAGTTGGCCTTGATTACTCTGCCAGTTTGTGAATTGCTGTGCCCCTGAGCTCCATTTTTCAACTCGCTTTTTGTGAGCTGAACGCAAGTCCAAACTTTTGGTTCAGGACCTATACTGGTTCCCGGTGGGTGGCTGAGACTTTGGTTAATTCTTCTTCCTGCCGGGAAATTAGAGTGACATGTGCCCATCCAAATGCCTAACAGCTACTCTCTCATTGGTTCTCCCTCTTCCCTTTCATCCTCTGCCAGATTGGCAACCTGTGCGAACCAGGAGCTTAAAGGGGCTGTCTCTCCAAGTTGGGAGATTGATAGGAAAGCAGTTGGAAAGTCAAACCGCAGCACCAGGATAGGGACACTTCGTTGAGTTTTAGAAACCTTTCCTATTCACAGTGTGTCCATTCTCTAGGTTTCCCGTACATGTTATAGCTGTAGTAATATTCCCTTCAACCTGGAGAGTTGGGACCCATGGAATGGGTGCCATGCATTATTGCTTTAAAGGGTCTGCATTTGCTCACCCAATCTCACCAATCCTCTCAGTCCCAAGTGTCCAGCCTCATGCCACATCCAGCTGTCATTGTAGATAGGGTCATTCCAGGTTTCATCAGAGACCCTGAAGGAATTGTAAAGAATTTCCCTGTTTCTTTGTTTTGTTTTTGAAATTCCTTTTTAGAGTGGGTTTGAGCTGATTCTCGCTGCCATGTTTATGCCAGTCTTGTCACACTTGATTCCCTTACGGAGACATATCAATACATAGGTTTTAAGATTCTTACTAGTCATATCTATTCCTCTGCGGGAAATATGGGGTTTTGAGTCCCTTTCACTGAGGAAGGTGTAGGTCTTGTCTATTCCATAGTTGGATTTTGGAACGTTTCCTGTGCTTATATCAAACTCTGGTTTGATGCATCACCCCACCTCTCCTTCCCCCTTAAGCAGGCATAAGAGTGTTTTCTAAATGTGAGACTCTGTTCTCTTTGCTAACTCAGTTCATGTGTAGCCATGTTTACAGGATCTTCCTAATTGATATCTTATGATAAGTTTCTTTTTCTGTGTGACTTCTTTCACTTAGAATCATCGTACCTGAATCCACTCATTTTGCTGCTACTGGTCTTATGACATTGATTTCGTGGCTGAGGGATATTCCATCGTACGTAAGTTCCACAATGTTTTGAACCATTTTTATATTTCCTGGGATATTTCAGGTGTACCCAGGTTGAGGTTCTTGTAAGCAGTGCAGCCCTCAATTTGGGGGTGGCTGTGTCTTATGGATCTTCAGTTTTCCCAAGGTATATTCCCTAGACTGGAAGTGCCCTTGGCTCTGTAGCTCTGTTGTTTACTTGTTTTAGGGAACACAATGCACTCCTCCAGTGAGGCAGTTGGCAACTTACATCCCGCCCATCAGCATAACAAGGCTCCCTGTTCTCCAGGGCCTGTCTTGCCTTTCTGGTTTTTACACATTTTGTGGATGTCCCTTTTGACCGTTGGGAAGTGATACTTCTTTGTAGTGCAGATTTGCATTGCCCGCTTGCTTGCTTGGCCAAAAAGGGCGTATGCGTTTTCTCCTGAATATATTCAGGAGAAAACGCATACGCCCTTTTTGGCCAAGTGCATCATTGTCGAAGTTGTGCCCCTCTTCCTGTGCTTTACAGGCGATTCCAACGTACCTCTTGAAATCTGTTTCCTGCTATTCTGCCTCGCTTTCAAGTCCGCCTCGTTGCCTTCCCTCAACAGATTTTTGGACGATAGTTGGCCTTGATTACTCTGCCAGTTTGTGAATTGCTGTGCCCCTGAGCTCCATTTTTCAACTCGTTTTTTGTGAGCTGAACGCAAGTCCAAACATTTGGTTCAGGACCTATACTGGTTCCCGGTGGGTGGCTGAGACTTTGGTGAATTCTTCTTCCTGCCGGGAAATTAGAGTGACATGTGCCCATCCAAATGCCTAACAGCTACTCTCTCATTGGTTCTCCCTCTTCCCTTTCCTCCTCTGCGAAATGGGCAACCTGTGTGAACCAGGAGCTTAAAGGGGCTGTCTCTCCAAGTTGGGAGATTGATAGTAAAGCTGTTGGAAAGTCAAACCGGAGCACCAGGAGAGGGACTCTTCGTTGAGTTTTAGAAACCTTTCGTATTCACAGTGTGTCCATTCTCTAGGTTTCCCGTACATGTTATAGCTGTAGTAATATTCCCTTCAACCTGGAGAGGTGGGACCCATGGAATGTTTGCCATGCATTATTGCTTTAAAGGGTCTGCATTTGCTCACCCAATCTCACCAATCCTCTCAGTCCCAAGTGTCCAGCCTCATGCCACATCCAGCTGTCATCGTAGATAGGGTCATTCCAGGTTGCATCAGAGACCCTGAAGGAATTGTAAAGAATTTCCCTGTTTCTTTGTTCTGTTTTTGAAATTCCTTTTTAGAGTGGGTTTGAGCTGATTCTCGCTGCCATGTTTATGCCAGTCTAGACACACTTGATTCCCTTACGGAGACATATCAATACATAGGTTTTAAGATTCTTACTAGTCAGATCTATTCCTCTGCGGGAAATATGGGGTTTTGAGTCCCTTTCACTGAGGAAGGTGTAGGTCTTGTCTATTCCATAGTTGGTTTTTGGAACAGTACCTGTGCTTATATCAAACTCTGGTTTGATGCATCACCCCACCTCTCCTTCCCCCTTAAGCAGGCATAAGAGTGTTTTCTAAATGTGAGACTCTGTTCTCTTTCCTAACTCAGTTCATGTGTTGCCATGTTTACAGGATCTTCCTAAGTGATATCTTATGATAAGTTTCTTTTTCTGTGTGACTTCTTTCACTTAGAATCATCGTACCTGAATCCACTCATTTTGCTGCTACTGGTCTTATGACATTGATTTCATGGCTGAGGGATATTCCATCGTACGTAAGTTCCACAATGTTTTGAACCATTTTTATATTTCCTGGGATATTTCAGGTGTACCCAGGTTGAGGTTCTTGTAAGCAGTGCAGCCCTCAATTTGGGGGTGGCTCTGTCTTATGGATTTTCAGTTTTCCCAAGGTATATTCCCTAGACTGGAAGTGCCCTTGGCTCTGTAGCTCTGTTGTTTACTTGTTTTAGGGAACACAATGCACTCCTCCAGTGAGGCAGTTGGCAACTTACATCCCGCCCATCAGCATAACAAGGCTCCCTGTTCTCCAGGGCCTGTCTTGCCTTTCTGGTTTTTACACATTTTGTGGATGTCCCTTTTGACCGTTGGGAAGTGATACTTCTTTGTAGTGCAGATTTGCATTGCCCGCTTGCTTGCTTGGCCAAAAAGGGCGTATGCGTTTTCTCCTGAATATATTCAGGAGAAAACGCATACGCCCTTTTTGGCCAAGTGCATCATTGTCGAAGTTGTGCCCCTCTTCCTGTGCTTTACAGGCGATTCTAACGTACCTCTTGAAATCTGTTTCCTGCTATTCTGCCTCGCTTTCAAGTCCACCTCGTTGCCTTCCCTCAACAGATTTTTGGACGATAGTTGGCCTAGATTACTCTGCCAGTTTGTGAATTGCTGTGCCCCTGAGCTCCATTTTTCAACTCGTTTCTTGTGAGCTGAACGCAAGTCCAAACTTTTGGTTCAGGACCTATACTGGTTCCCGGTGCGTGGCTGAGACTTTGGTGAATTCTTCTTCCTGCCGGGAAATTAGAGTGACATGTGCCCATCCAAATGCCTAACAGCTACTCTCTCATTGGTTCTCCCTCTTCCCTTTCCTCCTCGGCCAAATGGGCAACCTGTGTGAACCAGGAGCTTAAAGGGGCTGTCTCTCCAAGTTGGGAGATTGATAGTAAAGCTGTTGGAAAGTCAAACCGGAGCACCAGGAGAGGGACTCTTCGTTGAGTTTTAGAAACCTTTCGTATTCACAGTGTGTCCATTCTCTAGGTTTCCCGTACATGTTATAGCTGTAGTAATATTCCCTTCAACCTGGAGAGTTGGGACCCATGGAATGGTTGCCATGCATTATTGCTTTAAAGGGTCTGCATTTGCTCACCCAGTCTCACCAATCCTCTCAGTCCCAAGTGTCCAGCCTTATGCCACATCCAGCTGTCATTGTAGATAGGGTCATTCCAGGTTGCATCAGAGACCCTGAAGGAATTGTAAAGAATTTCCCTGTTTCTTTGTTTTGTTTTTGAAATTCCTTTTTAGAGTGGGTTTGAGCTGTTTCTCGCTGCCATGTTTATGCCAGTCTTGTCACACTTGATTCCCTTACGGAGACATATCAATACATAGGTTTTAAGATTCTTACTAGTCAGATCTATTCCTCTGCGGGAAATATGGGGTTTTGAGTCCCTTTCACTGAGGAAGGTGTAGGTCTTGTCTATTCCATAGTTGGATTTTGGAACGTTTCCTGTGCTTATATCAAACTCTGGTTTGATGCATCACCCCACCTCTCCATCCCCCTTAAGCAGGCATAAGAGTGTTTTCTAAATGTGAGACTCTGTTCTCTTTGCTAACTCAGTTCATGTGTAGCCATGTTTACAGGATCTTCCTAATTGATATCTTATGATAAGTTTCTTTTTCTGTGTGACTTCTTTCACTTAGAATCATCGTACCTGAATCCACTCATTTTGCTGCTACTGGTCTTATGACATTGATTTCGTGGCTGAGGGATATTCCATCGTACGTAAGTTCCACAATGTTTTGAACCATTTTTATATTTCCTGGGATATTTCAGGTGTACCCAGGTTGAGGTTCTTGTAAGCAGTGCAGCCCTCAATTTGGGGGTGGCTGTGTCTTATGGATCTTCAGTTTTCCCAAGGTATATTCCCTAGACTGGAAGTGCCCTTGGCTCTGTAGCTCTGTTGTTTACTTGTTTTAGGGAACACAATGCACTCCTCCAGGGAGGCAGTTGGCAGCTTACATCCCACCCATCAGCATAACAAGGCTCCCTGTTCTCCAGGGCCTGTCTTGCCTTTCTGGTTTTTACACATTTTGTGGATGTCCCTTTTGACCGTTGGGAAGTGATACTTCTTTGTAGTGCAGATTTGCATTGCCCGCTTGCTTGCTTGGCCAAAAAGGGCGTATGCGTTTTCTCCTGAATATATTCAGGAGAAAACGCATACGCCCTTTTTGGCCAAGTGCATCATTGTCGAAGTTGTGCCCCTCTTCCTGTGCTTTACAGGCGATTCTAACGTACCTCTTGAAATCTGTTTCCTGCTATTCTGCCTCGCTTTCAAGTCCGCCTCGTTGCCTTCCCTCAACAGATTTTTGGACGATAGTTGGCCTTGATTACTCTGCCAGTTTGTGAATTGCTGTGCCCCTGAGCTCCATTTTTCAACTCGCTTTTTGTGAGCTGAACGCAAGTCCAAACTTTTGGTTCAGGACCTATACTGGTTCCCGGTGGGTGGCTGAGACTTTGGTTAATTCTTCTTCCTGCCGGGAAATTAGAGTGACATGTGCCCATCCAAATGCCTAACAGCTACTCTCTCATTGGTTCTCCCTCTTCCCTTTCATCCTCTGCCAGATTGGCAACCTGTGCGAACCAGGAGCTTAAAGGGGCTGTCTCTCCAAGTTGGGAGATTGATAGGAAAGCAGTTGGAAAGTCAAACCGCAGCACCAGGATAGGGACACTTCGTTGAGTTTTAGAAACCTTTCCTATTCACAGTGTGTCCATTCTCTAGGTTTCCCGTACATGTTATAGCTGTAGTAATATTCCCTTCAACCTGGAGAGTTGGGACCCATGGAATGGGTGCCATGCATTATTGCTTTAAAGGGTCTGCATTTGCTCACCCAATCTCACCAATCCTCTCAGTCCCAAGTGTCCAGCCTCATGCCACATCCAGCTGTCATTGTAGATAGGGTCATTCCAGGTTTCATCAGAGACCCTGAAGGAATTGTAAAGAATTTCCCTGTTTCTTTGTTTTGTTTTTGAAATTCCTTTTTAGAGTGGGTTTGAGCTGATTCTCGCTGCCATGTTTATGCCAGTCTTGTCACACTTGATTCCCTTACGGAGACATATCAATACATAGGTTTTAAGATTCTTACTAGTCATATCTATTCCTCTGCGGGAAATATGGGGTTTTGAGTCCCTTTCACTGAGGAAGGTGTAGGTCTTGTCTATTCCATAGTTGGATTTTGGAACGTTTCCTGTGCTTATATCAAACTCTGGTTTGATGCATCACCCCACCTCTCCTTCCCCCTTAAGCAGGCATAAGAGTGTTTTCTAAATGTGAGACTCTGTTCTCTTTGCTAACTCAGTTCATGTGTAGCCATGTTTACAGGATCTTCCTAATTGATATCTTATGATAAGTTTCTTTTTCTGTGTGACTTCTTTCACTTAGAATCATCGTACCTGAATCCACTCATTTTGCTGCTACTGGTCTTATGACATTGATTTCGTGGCTGAGGGATATTCCATCGTACGTAAGTTCCACAATGTTTTGAACCATTTTTATATTTCCTGGGATATTTCAGGTGTACCCAGGTTGAGGTTCTTGTAAGCAGTGCAGCCCTCAATTTGGGGGTGGCTGTGTCTTATGGATCTTCAGTTTTCCCAAGGTATATTCCCTAGACTGGAAGTGCCCTTGGCTCTGTAGCTCTGTTGTTTACTTGTTTTAGGGAACACAATGCACTCCTCCAGGGAGGCAGTTGGCAGCTTACATCCCGCCAATCAGCATAACAAGGCTCCCTGTTCTCCAGGGCCTGTCTTGCCTTTCTGGTTTTTACACATTTTGTGGATGTCCCTTTTGACCGGTGGGAAGTGATACTTCTTTGTAGTGCAGATTTGAATTGCCCGCTTGCTTGCTTGGCCAAAAAGGGCGTATGCGTTTTCTCCTGAATATATTCAGGAGAAAACGCATACGCCCTTTTTGGCCAAGTGCATCATTGTCGAAGTTGTGCCCCTCTTCCTGTGCTTTACAGGCGATTCCAACGTACCTCTTGAAATCTGTTTCCTGCTATTCTGCCTCGCTTTCAAGTCCGCCTCGTTGCCTTCCCTCAACAGATTTTTGGACGATAGTTGGCCTTGATTACTCTGCCAGTTTGTGAATTGCTGTGCCCCTGAGCTCCATTTTTCAACTCGCTTTTTGTGAGCTGAACGCAAGTCCAAACTTTTGGTTCAGGACCTATACTGGTTCCCGGTGGGTGGCTGAGACTTTGGTTAATTCTTCTTCCTGCCGGGAAATTAGAGTGACATGTGCCCATCCAAATGCCTAACAGCTACTCTCTCATTGGTTCTCCCTCTTCCCTTTCATCCTCTGCCAGATTGGCAACCTGTGCGAACCAGGAGCTTAAAGGGGCTGTCTCTCCAAGTTGGGAGATTGATAGGAAAGCAGTTGGAAAGTCAAACCGCAGCACCAGGAGAGGGACTCTTCGTTGAGTTTTAGAAACCTTTCGTATTCACAGTGTGTCCATTCTCTAGGTTTCCCGTACATGTTATAGCTGTAGTAATATTCCCTTCAACCTGGAGAGTTGGGACCCATGGAATGGGTGCCATGCATTATTGCTTTAAAGGGTCTGCATTTGCTCACCCAATCTCACCAATCCTCTCAGTCCCAAGTGTCCAGCCTCATGCAACATCCAGCTGTCATTGTAGATAGGGTCATTCCAGGTTGCATCAGAGACCCTGAAGGAATTGTAAAGAATTTCCCTGTTTCTTTGTTCTGTTTTTGAAATTCCTTTTTAGAGTGGGTTTGAGCTGATTCTCGCTGCCATATTTATGCCAGTCTAGACACACTTGATTGCCTTACGGAGACATATCAATACATAGGTTTTAAGATTCTTACTAGTCAGATCTATTCCTCTGCGGGAAATATGGGGTTTTGAGTCCCTTTCACTGAGGAAGGTGTAGGTCTTGTCTATTCCATAGTTGGATTTTGGAACGTTTCCTGTGCTTATATCAAACTCTGGTTTGATGCATCACCCCACCTCTCCATCCCCCTTAAGCAGGCATAAGAGTGTTTTCTAAATGTGAGACTCTGTTCTCTTTGCTAACTCAGTTCATGTGTAGCCATGTTTACAGGATCTTCCTAATTGATATCTTATGATAAGTTTCTTTTTCTGTGTGACTTCTTTCACTTAGAATCATCGTACCTGAATCCACTCATTTTGCTGCTACTGGTCTTATGACATTGATTTCGTGGCTGAGGGATATTCCATCGTACGTAAGTTCCACAATGTTTTGAACCATTTTTATATTTCCTGGGATATTTCAGGTGTACCCAGGTTGAGGTTCTTGTAAGCAGTGCAGCCCTCAATTTGGGGGTGGCTGTGTCTTATGGATCTTCAGTTTTCCCAAGGTATATTCCCTAGACTGGAAGTGCCCTTGGCTCTGTAGCTCTGTTGTTTACTTGTTTTAGGGAACACAATGCACTCCTCCAGGGAGGCAGTTGGCAGCTTACATCCCGCCAATCAGCATAACAAGGCTCCCTGTTCTCCAGGGCCTGTCTTGCCTTTCTGCTTTTTACACATTTTGTGGATGTCCCTTTTGACCGTTGGGAAGTGATACTTCTTTGTAGTGCAGATTTGCATTGCCCGCTTGCTTGCTTGGCCAAAAAGGGCGTATGCGTTTTCTCCTGAATATATTCAGGAGAAAACGCATACGCCCTTTTTGGCCAAGTGCATCATTGTCGAAGTTGTGCCCCTCTTCCTGTGCTTTACAGGCGATTCCAACGTACCTCTTGAAATCTGTTTCCTGCTATTCTGCCTCGCTTTCAAGTCCGCCTCGTTGCCTTCCCTCAACAGATTTTTGGACGATAGTTGGCCTTGATTACTCTGCCAGTTTGTGAATTGCTGTGCCCCTGAGCTCCATTTTTCAACTCGCTTTTTGTGAGCTGAACGCAAGTCCAAACTTTTGGTTCAGGACCTATACTGGTTCCCGGTGGGTGGCTGAGACTTTGGTTAATTCTTCTTCCTGCCGGGAAATTAGAGTGACATGTGCCCATCCAAATGCCTAACAGCTACTCTCTCATTGGTTCTCCCTCTTCCCTTTCATCCTCTGCCAGATTGGCAACCTGTGCGAACCAGGAGCTTAAAGGGGCTGTCTCTCCAAGTTGGGAGATTGATAGTAAAGCTGTTGGAAAGTCAAACCGGAGCACCAGGAGAGGGACTCTTCGTTGAGTTTTAGAAACCTTTCGTATTCACAGTGTGTCCATTCTCTAGGTTTCCCGTACATGTTATAGCTGTAGTAATATTCCCTTCAACCTGGAGAGGTGGGACCCATGGAATGGTTGCCATGCATTATTGCTTTAAAGGGTCTGCATTTGCTCACCCAATCTCACCAATCCTCTCAGTCCCAAGTGTCCAGCCTCATGCCACATCCAGCTGTCATCGTAGATAGGGTCATTCCAGGTTGCATCAGAGACCCTGAAGGAATTGTAAAGAATTTCCCTGTTTCTTTGTTCTGTTTTTGAAATTCCTTTTTAGAGTGGGTTTGAGCTGATTCTCGCTGCCATGTTTATGCCAGTCTAGACACACTTGATTCCCTTACGGAGACATATCAATACATAGGTTTTAAGATTCTTACTAGTCAGATCTATTCCTCTGCGGGAAATATGGGGTTTTGAGTCCCTTTCACTGAGGAAGGTGTAGGTCTTGTCTATTCCATAGTTGGTTTTTGGAACAGTACCTGTGCTTATATCAAACTCTGGTTTGATGCATCACCCCACCTCTCCTTCCCCCTTAAGCAGGCATAAGAGTGTTTTCTAAATGTGAGACTCTGTTCTCTTTCCTAACTCAGTTCATGTGTAGCCATGTTTACAGGATCTTCCTAAGTGATATCTTATGATAAGTTTCTTTTTCTGTGTGACTTCTTTCACTTAGAATCATCGTACCTGAATCCACTCATTTTGCTGCTACTGGTCTTATGACATTGATTTCATGGCTGAGGGATATTCCATCGTACGTAAGTTCCACAATGTTTTGAACCATTTTTATATTTCCTGGGATATTTCAGGTGTACCCAGGTTGAGGTTCTTGTAAGCAGTGCAGCCCTCAATTTGGGGGTGGCTCTGTCTTATGGATTTTCAGTTTTCCCAAGGTATATTCCCTAGACTGGAAGTGCCCTTGGCTCTGTAGCTCTGTTGTTTACTTGTTTTAGGGAACACAATGCACTCCTCCAGTGAGGCAGTTGGCAACTTACATCCCGCCCATCAGCATAACAAGGCTCCCTGTTCTCCAGGGCCTGTCTTGCCTTTCTGGTTTTTACACATTTTGTGGATGTCCCTTTTGACCGTTGGGAAGTGATACTTCTTTGTAGTGCAGATTTGCATTGCCCGCTTGCTTGCTTGGCCAAAAAGGGCGTATGCGTTTTCTCCTGAATATATTCAGGAGAAAACGCATACGCCCTTTTTGGCCAAGTGCATCATTGTCGAAGTTGTGCCCCTCTTCCTGTGCTTTACAGGTGATTCTAACGTACCTCTTGAAATCTGTTTCCTGCTATTCTGCCTCGCTTTCAAGTCCACCTCGTTGCCTTCCCTCAACAGATTTTTGGACGATAGTTGGCCTAGATTACTCTGCCAGTTTGTGAATTGCTGTGCCCCTGAGCTCAATTTTTCAACTCGTTTCTTGTGAGCTGAACGCAAGTCCAAACTTTTGGTTCAGGACCTATACTGGTTCCCGGTGGGTGGCTGAGACTTTGGTTAATTCTTCTTCCTGCCGGGAAATTAGAGTGACATGTGCCCATCCAAATGCCTAACAGCTACTCTCTCATTGGTTCTCCCTCTTCCCTTTCCTCCTCTGCCAAATGGGCAACCTGTGTGAACCAGGAGCTTAAAGGGGCTGTCTCTCCAAGTTGGGAGATTGATAGTAAAGCTGTTGGAAAGTCAAACCGGAGCACCAGGAGAGGGACTCTTCGTTGAGTTTTAGAAACCTTTCGTATTCACAGTGTGTCCATTCTCTAGGTTTTCCGTACATGTTATAGCTGTAGTAATATTCCCTTCAACCTGGAGAGTTGGGACCCATGGAATGGGTGCCATGCATTATTGCTTTAAAGGGTCTGCATTTGCTCACCCAATCTCACCAATCCTCTCAGTCCCAAGTGTCCAGCCTCATGCCACATCCAGCTGTCATTGTAGATAGGGTCATTCCAGGTTTCATCAGAGACCCTGAAGGAATTGTAAAGAATTTCCCTGTTTCTTTGTTTTGTTTTTGAAATTCCTTTTTAGAGTGGGTTTGAGCTGATTCTCGCTGCCATGTTTATGCCAGTCTTGTCACACTTGATTCCCTTACGCAGACATATCAATACAAAGGTTTTAAGATTCTTACTAGTCAGATCTATTCCTCTGCGGGAAATATGGGGTTTTGAGTCCCTTTCACTGAGGAAGGTGTAGGTCTTGTCTATTCCATAGTTGGATTTTGGAACGTTTCCTGTGCTTATATCAAACTCTGGTTTGATGCATCACCCCACCTCTCCTTCCCCCTTAAGCAGGCATAAGAGTGTTTTCTAAATGTGAGACTCTGTTCTCTTTGCTAACTCAGTTCATGTGTAGCCATGTTTACAGGATCTTCCTAATTGATATCTTATGATAAGTTTCTTTTTCTGTGTGACTTCTTTCACTTAGAATCATCGTACCTGAATCCACTCATTTTGCTGCTACTGGTCTTATGACATTGATTTCGTGGCTGAGGGATATTCCATCGTACGTAAGTTCCACAATGTTTTGAACCATTTTTATATTTCCTGGGATATTTCAGGTGTACCCAGGTTGAGGTTCTTGTAAGCAGTGCAGCCCTCAATTTGGGGGTGGCTGTGTCTTATGGATCTTCAGTTTTCCCAAGGTATATTCCCTAGACTGGAAGTGCCCTTGGCTCTGTAGCTCTGTTGTTTACTTGTCTTAGGGAACACAATGCACTCCTCCAGGGAGGCAGTTGGCAGCTTACATCCCGCCCATCAGCATAACAAGGCTCCTCCCTGTTCTCCAGGGCCTGTCTTGCCTTTCTGGTTTTTACACATTTTGTGGATGTCCCTTTTGACCGGTGGGAAGTGATACTTCTTTGTAATGCAGATTTGCATTGCCCGCTTGCTTGCTTGGCCAAAAAGGGCGTATGCGTTTTCTCCTGAATATATTCAGGAGAAAACGCATACGCCCTTTTTGGCCAAGTGCATCATTGTCGAAGTTGTGCCCCTCTTCCTGTGCTTTACAGGCGATTCCAACGTACCTCTTGAAATCTGTTTCCTGCTATTCTGCCTCGCTTTCAAATCCGCCTCGCTGCCTTCCCTCAACAGATTTTTGGACGATAGTTGGCCTTGATTACTCTGCCAGTTTGTGAATTGCTGTGCCCCTGAGCTCCATTTTTCAACTCGTTTTTTGTGAGCTGAACGCAAGTCCAAACATTTGGTTCAGGACCTATACTGGTTCCCGGTGGGTGGCTGAGACTTTGGTGAATTCTTCTTCCTGCCGGGAAATTAGAGTGACATGTGCCCATCCAAATGCCTAACAGCTACTCTCTCATTGGTTCTCCCTCTTCCCTTTCCTCCTCTGCCAAATGGGCAACCTGTGTGAACCAGGAGCTTAAAGGGGCTGTCTCTCCAAGTTGGGAGATTGATAGTAAAGCTGTTGGAAAGTCAAACCGGAGCACCAGGAGAGGGACTCTTCGTTGAGTTTTAGAAACCTTTCGTATTCACAGTGTGTCCATTCTCTAGGTTTCCCGTACATGTTATAGCTGTAGTAATATTCCCTTCAACCTGGAGAGGTGGGACCCATGGAATGGTTGCCATGCATTATTGCTTTAAAGGGTCTGCATTTGCTCACCCAATCTCACCAATCCTCTCAGTCCCAAGTGTCCAGCCTCATGCCACATCCAGCTGTCATCGTAGATAGGGTCATTCCAGGTTGCATCAGAGACCCTGAAGGAATTGTAAAGAATTTCCCTGTTTCTTTGTTCTGTTTTTGAAATTCCTTTTTAGAGTGGGTTTGAGCTGATTCTCGCTGCCATGTTTATGCCAGTCTAGACACACTTGATTCCCTTACGGAGACATATCAATACATAGGTTTTAAGATTCTTACTAGTCAGATCTATTCCTCTGCGGGAAATATGGGGTTTTGAGTCCCTTTCACTGAGGAAGGTGTAGGTCTTGTCTATTCCATAGTTGGTTTTTGGAACAGTACCTGTGCTTATATCAAACTCTGGTTTGATGCATCACCCCACCTCTCCTTCCCCCTTAAGCAGGCATAAGAGTGTTTTCTAAATGTGAGACTCTGTTCTCTTTCCTAACTCAGTTCATGTGTTGCCATGTTTACAGGATCTTCCTAAGTGATATCTTATGATAAGTTTCTTTTTCTGTGTGACTTCTTTCACTTAGAATCATCGTACCTGAATCCACTCATTTTGCTGCTACTGGTCTTATGACATTGATTTCATGGCTGAGGGATATTCCATCGTACGTAAGTTCCACAATGTTTTGAACCATTTTTATATTTCCTGGGATATTTCAGGTGTACCCAGGTTGAGGTTCTTGTAAGCAGTGCAGCCCTCAATTTGGGGGTGGCTGTGTCTTATGGATTTTCAGTTTTCCCAAGGTATATTCCCTAGACTGGAAGTGCCCTTGGCTCTGTAGCTCTGTTGTTTACTTGTTTTAGGGAACACAATGCACTCCTCCAGTGAGGCAGTTGGCAACTTACATCCCGCCCATCAGCATAACAAGGCTCCCTGTTCTCCAGGGCCTGTCTTGCCTTTCTGGTTTTTACACATTTTGTGGATGTCCCTTTTGACCGTTGGGAAGTGATACTTCTTTGTAGTGCAGATTTGCATTGCCCGCTTGCTTGCTTGGCCAAAAAGGGCGTATGCGTTTTCTCCTGAATATATTCAGGAGAAAACGCATACGCCCTTTTTGGCCAAGTGCATCATTGTCGAAGTTGTGCCCCTCTTCCTGTGCTTTACAGGCGATTCTAACGTACCTCTTGAAATCTGTTTCCTGCTATTCTGCCTCGCTTTCAAGTCCGCCTCGTTGCCTTCCCTCAACAGATTTTTGGACGATAGTTGGCCTAGATTACTCTGCCAGTTTGTGAATTGCTGTGCCCCTGAGCTCCATTTTTCAACTCGTTTCTTGTGAGTTGAACGCAAGTCCAAACTTTTGGTTCAGGACCTATACTGGTTCCCGGTGCGTGGCTGAGACTTTGGTTAATTCTTCTTCCTGCCGGGAAATTAGAGTGACATGTGCCCATCCAAATGCCTAACAGCTACTCTCTCATTGGTTCTCCCTCTTCCCTTTCCTCCTCGGCCAAATTGGCAACCTGTGTGAACCAGGAGCTTAAAGGGGCTGTCTCTCCAAGTTGGGAGATTGATAGTAAAGCTGTTGGAAAGTCAAACCGGAGCACCAGGAGAGGGACTCTTCGTTGAGTTTTAGAAACCTTTCGTATTCACAGTGTGTCCATTCTCTATGTTTCCCGTACATGTTATAGCTGTAGTAATATTCCCTTCATCCTGGAGAGTTGGGACCCATGGAATGGTTGCCATGCATTATTGCTTTAAAGGGTCTGCATTTGCTCACCCAATCTCACCAATCCTCTCATTCCCAATTGTCCAGCCTTATGCCACATCCAGCTGTCATTGTGGATAGGGTCATTCCAGGTTGCATCAGAGACCCTGAAGGAATTGTAAAGAATTTCCCTGTTTCTTTGTTTTGTTTTTGAAATTCCTTTTTAGAGTGGGTTTGAGCTGATTCTCGCTGCCATGTTTATGCCAGTCTTGTCACACTTGATTCCCTTACGGAGACATATCAATACATAGGTTTTAAGATTCTTACTAGTCAGATCTATTCCTCTGCGGGAAATATGGGGTTTTGAGTCCCTTTCACTGAGGAAGGTGTAGGTCTTGTCTATTCCATAGTTGGATTTTGGAACGTTTCCTGTGCTTATATCAAACTCTGGTTTGATGCATCACCCCACCTCTCCATCCCCCTTAAGCAGGCATAAGAGTGTTTTCTAAATGTGAGACTCTGTTCTCTTTGCTAACTCAGTTCATGTGTAGCCATGTTTACAGGATCTTCCTAATTGATATCTTATGATAAGTTTCTTTTTCTGTGTGACTTCTTTCACTTAGAATCATCGTACCTGAATCCACTCATTTTGCTGCTACTGGTCTTATGACATTGATTTCGTGGCTGAGGGATATTCCATCGTACATAAGTTCCACAATGTTTTGAACCATTTTTATATTTCCTGGGATATTTCAGGTGTACCCAGGTTGAGGTTCTTGTAAGCAGTGCAGCCCTCAATTTGGGGGTGGCTGTGTCTTATGGATCTTCAGTTTTCCCAAGGTATATTCCCTAGACTGGAAGTGCCCTTGGCTCTGTAGCTCTGTTGTTTACTTGTTTTAGGGAACACAATGCACTCATCCAGGGAGGCAGTTGGCAGCTTACATCCCGCCAATCAGCATAACAAGGCTCCCTGTTCTCCAGGGCCTGTCTTGCCTTTCTGGTTTTTACACATTTTGTGGATGTCCCTTTTGACCGGTGGGAAGTGATACTTCTTTGTAGTGCAGATTTGCATTGCCCGCTTGCTTGCTTGGCCAAAAAGGGCGTATGCGTTTTCTCCTGAATATATTCAGGAGAAAACGCATACGCCCTTTTTGGCCAAGTGCATCATTGTCGAAGTTGTGCCCCACTTCCTGTGCTTTACAGGCGATTCCAACGTACCTCTTGAAATCTGTTTCCTGCTATTCTGCCTCGCTTTCAAGTCCGCCTCGTTGCCTTCCCTCAACAGATTTTTGGACGATAGTTGGCCTTGATTACTCTGCCAGTTTGTGAATTGCTGTGCCCCTGAGCTCCATTTTTCAACTCGCTTTTTGTGAGCTGAACGCAAGTCCAAACTTTTGGTTCAGGACCTATACTGGTTCCCGGTGGGTGGCTGAGACTTTGGTTAATTCTTCTTCCTGCCGGGAAATTAGAGTGACATGTGCCCATCCAAATGCCTAACAGCTACTCTCTCATTGGTTCTCCCTCTTCCCTTTCATCCTCTGCCAGATTGGCAACCTGTGCGAACCAGGAGCTTAAAGGGGCTGTCTCTCCAAGTTGGGAGATTGATAGGAAAGCAGTTGGAAAGTCAAACCGCAGCACCAGGAGAGGGACTCTTCGTTGAGTTTTAGAAACCTTTCGTATTCACAGTGTGTCCATTCTCTAGGTTTCCCGTACATGTTATAGCTGTAGTAATATTCCCTTCAACCTGGAGAGTTGGGACCCATGGAATGGGTGCCATGCATTATTGCTTTAAAGGGTCTGCATTTGCTCACCCAATCTCACCAATCCTCTCAGTCCCAAGTGTCCAGCCTCATGCAACATCCAGCTGTCATTGTAGATAGGGTCATTCCAGGTTGCATCAGAGACCCTGAAGGAATTGTAAAGAATTTCCCTGTTTCTTTGTTCTGTTTTTGAAATTCCTTTTTAGAGTGGGTTTGAGCTGATTCTCGCTGCCATATTTATGCCAGTCTAGACACACTTGATTCCCTTATGGAGACATATCAATACATAGGTTTTAAGATTCTTACTAGTCAGATCTATTCCTCTGCGGGAAATATGGGGTTTTGAGTCCCTTTCACTGAGGAAGGTGTAGGTCTTGTCTATTCCATAGTTGGATTTTGGAACGTTTCCTGTGCTTATATCAAACTCTGGTTTGATGCATCACCCCACCTCTCCATCCCCCTTAAGCAGGCATAAGAGTGTTTTCTAAATGTGAGACTCTGTTCTCTTTGCTAACTCAGTTCATGTGTAGCCATGTTTACAGGATCTTCCTAATTGATATCTTATGATAAGTTTCTTTTTCTGTGTGACTTCTTTCACTTAGAATCATCGTACCTGAATCCACTCATTTTGCTGCTACTGGTCTTATGACATTGATTTCGTGGCTGAGGGATATTCCATCGTACGTAAGTTCCACAATGTTTTGAACCATTTTTATATTTCCTGGGATATTTCAGGTGTACCCAGGTTGAGGTTCTTGTAAGCAGTGCAGCCCTCAATTTGGGGGTGGCTGTGTCTTATGGATCTTCAGTTTTCCCAAGGTATATTCCCTAGACTGGAAGTGCCCTTGGCTCTGTAGCTCTGTTGTTTACTTGTTTTAGGGAACACAATGCACTCCTCCAGGGAGGCAGTTGGCAGCTTACATCCCGCCAATCAGCATAACAAGGCTCCCTGTTCTCCAGGGCCTGTCTTGCCTTTCTGGTTTTTACACATTTTGTGGATGTCCCTTTTGACCGGTGGGAAGTGATACTTCTTTGTAGTGCAGATTTGCATTGCCCGCTTGCTTGCTTGGCCAAAAAGGGCGTATGCGTTTTCTCCTGAATATATTCAGGAGAAAACGCATACGCCCTTTTTGGCCAAGTGCATCATTGTCGAAGTTGTGCCCCTCTTCCTGTGCTTTACAGGCGATTCCAACGTACCTCTTGAAATCTGTTTCCTGCTATTCTGCCTCGCTTTCAAGTCCGCCTCGTTGCCTTCACTCAACAGATTTTTGGACGATAGTTGGCCTTGATTACTCTGCCAGTTTGTGAATTGCTGTGCCCCTGAGCTCCATTTTTCAACTCGCTTTTTGTGAGCTGAACGCAAGTCCAAACTTTTGGTTCAGGACCTATACTGGTTCCCGGTGGGTGGCTGAGACTTTGGTTAATTCTTCTTCCTGCCGGGAAATTAGAGTGACATGTGCCCATCCAAATGCCTAACAGCTACTCTCTCATTGGTTCTCCCTCTTCCCTTTCATCCTCTGCCAGATTGGCAACCTGTGCGAACCAGGAGCTTAAAGGGGCTGTCTCTCCAAGTTGGGAGATTGATAGGAAAGCAGTTGGAAAGTCAAACCGCAGCACCAGGAGAGGGACTCTTCGTTGAGTTTTAGAAACCTTTCGTATTCACAGTGTGTCCATTCTCTAGGTTTCCCGTACATGTTATAGCTGTAGTAATATTCCCTTCAACCTGGAGAGTTGGGACCCATGGAATGGGTGCCATGCATTATTGCTTTAAAGGGTCTGCATTTGCTCACCCAATCTCACCAATCCTCTCAGTCCCAAGTGTCCAGCCTCATGCAACATCCAGCTGTCATTGTAGATAGGGTCATTCCAGGTTGCATCAGAGACCCTGAAGGAGTTGTAAAGAATTTCCCTGTTTCTTTGTTCTGTTTTTGAAATTCCTTTTTAGAGTGGGTTTGAGCTGATTCTCGCTGCCATGTTTATGCCAGTCTAGACACACTTGATTCCCTTACGGAGACATATCAATACATAGGTTTTAAGATTCTTACTAGTCAGATCTATTCCTCTGCGGGAAATATGGGGTTTTGAGTCCCTTTCACTGAGGAAGGTGTAGGTCTTGTCTATTCCATAGTTGGTTTTTGGAACAGTACCTGTGCTTATATCAAACTCTGGTTTGATGCATCACCCCACCTCTCCTTCCCCCTTAAGCAGGCATAAGAGTGTTTTCTAAATGTGAGACTCTGTTCTCTTTCCTAACTCAGTTCATGTGTTGCCATGTTTACAGGATCTTCCTAAGTGATATCTTATGATAAGTTTCTTTTTCTGTGTGACTTCTTTCACTTAGAATCATCGTACCTGAATCCACTCATTTTGCTGCTACTGGTCTTATGACATTGATTTCATGGCTGAGGGATATTCCATCGTACGTAAGTTCCACAATGTTTTGAACCATTTTTATATTTCCTGGGATATTTCAGGTGTACCCAGGTTGAGGTTCTTGTAAGCAGTGCAGCCCTCAATTTGGGGGTGGCTCTGTCTTATGGATTTTCAGTTTTCCCAAGGTATATTCCCTAGACTGGAAGTGCCCTTGGCTCTGTAGCTCTGTTGTTTACTTGTTTTAGGGAACACAATGCACTCCTCCAGTGAGGCAGTTGGCAACTTACATCCCGCCCATCAGCATAACAAGGCTCCCTGTTCTCCAGGGCCTGTCTTGCCTTTCTGGTTTTTACACATTTTGTGGATGTCCCTTTTGACCGTTGGGAAGTGATACTTCTTTGTAGTGCAGATTTGCATTGCCCGCTTGCTTGCTTGGCCAAAAAGGGCGTATGCGTTTTCTCCTGAATATATTCAGGAGAAAACGCATACGCCCTTTTTGGCCAAGTGCATCATTGTCGAAGTTGTGCCCCTCTTCCTGTGCTTTACAGGCGATTCTAACGTACCTCTTGAAATCTGTTTCCTGCTATTCTGCCTCGCTTTCAAGTCCGCCTCGTTGCCTTCCCTCAACAGATTTTTGGACGATAGTTGGCCTAGATTACTCTGCCAGTTTGTGAATTGCTGTGCCCCTGAGCTCCATTTTTCAACTCGTTTCTTGTGAGCTGAACGCAAGTCCAAACTTTTGGTTCAGGACCTATACTGGTTCCCGGTGCGTGGCTGAGACTTTGGTGAATTCTTCTTCCTGCCGGGAAATTAGAGTGACATGTGCCCATCCAAGTGCCTAACAGCTACTCTCTCATTGGTTCTCCCTCTTCCCTTTCCTCCTCTGCCAAATGGGCAACCTGCGTGAACCAGGAGCTTAAAGGGGCTGTCTCTCCAAGTTGGGAGATTGATAGTAAAGCTGTTGGAAAGTCAAACCGGAGCACCAGGAGAGGGACTCTTCGTTGAGTTTTAGAAACCTTTCGTATTCACAGTGTGTCCATTCTCTATGTTTCCCGTACATGTTATAGCTGTAGTAATATTCCCTTCAACCTGGAGAGTTGGGACCCATGGAATGGTTGCCATGCATTATTGCTTTAAAGGGTCTGCATTTGCTCACCCAATCTCACCAATCCTCTCAGTCCCAAGTGTCCAGCCTTATGCCACATCCAGCTGTCATTGTAGATAGGGTCATTCCAGGTTGCATCAGAGACCCTGAAGGAATTGTAAAGAATTTCCCTGTTTCTTTGTTTTGTTTTTGAAATTCCTTTTTAGAGTGGGTTTGAGCTGATTCTCGCTGCCATGTTTATGCCAGTCTTGTCACACTTGATTCCCTTACGGAGACATATCAATACATAGGTTTTAAGATTCTTACTAGTCAGATCTATTCCTCTGCGGGAAATATGGGGTTTTGAGTCCCTTTCACTGAGGAAGGTGTAGGTCTTGTCTATTCCATAGTTGGATTTTGGAACGTTTCCTGTGCTTATATCAAACTCTGGTTTGATGCATCACCCCACCTCTCCATCCCCCTTAAGCAGGCATAAGAGTGTTTTCTAAATGTGAGACTCTGTTCTCTTTCCTAACTCAGTTCATGTGTAGCCATGTTTATAGGATCTTCCTAATTGATATCTTATGATAAGTTTCTTTTTCTGTGTGACTTCTTTCACTTAGAATCATCGTACCTGAATCCACTCATTTTGCTGCTACTGGTCTTATGACATTGATTTCATGGCTGAGGGATATTCCATCGTACGTAAGTTCCACAATGTTTTGAACCATTTTTATATTTCCTGGGATATTTCAGGTGTACCCAGGTTGAGGTTCTTGTAAGCAGTGCAGCCCTCAATTTGGGGGTGGCTGTGTCTTATGGATTTTCAGTTTTCCCAAGGTATATTCCCTAGACTGGAAGTGCCCTTGGCCCTGTAGCTCTGTTGTTTACTTGTTTTAGGGAACACAATGCACACCTCCAGTGAGGCAGTTGGCAACTTACATCCCCCCCATCAGCATAACAAGGCTCCCTGTTCTCCAGGGCCTGTCTTGCCTTTCTGGTTTTTACACATTTTGTGGATGTCCCTTTTGACTGTTGGGAAGTGATACTTCTTTGTAGTGCAGATTTGCATTGCCCGCTTGCTTGCTTGGCCAAAAAGGGCGTATGCGTTTTCTCCTGAATATATTCAGGAGAAAACGCATACGCCCTTTTTGGCCAAGTGCATCATTGTCGAAGTTGTGCCCCTCTTCCTGTGCTTTACAGGCGATTCTAACGTACCTCTTGAAATCTGTTTCCTGCTATTCTGCCTCGCATTCAAGTCCGCCTCGTTGCCTTCCCTCAACAGATTTTTGGACGATAGTTGGCCTTGATTACTCTGCCAGTTTGTGAATTGCTGTGCCCCTGAGCTCCATTTTTCGACTCGTTTTTTGTGAGCTGAACGCAAGTCCAAACATTTGGTTCAGGACCTATACTGGTTCCCGGTGGGTGGCTGAGACTTTGGTGAATTCTTCTTCCTGCCGGGAAATTAGAGTGACATGTGCCCATCCAAATGCCTAACAGCTACTCTCTCATTGGTTCTCCCTCTTCCCTTTCCTCCTCTGCCAAATGGGCAACCTGTGTGAACCAGGAGCTTAAAGGGGCTGTCTCTCCAAGTTGGGAGATTGATAGTAAAGCTGTTGGAAAGTCAAACCGGAGCACCAGGAGAGGGACTCTTCGTTGAGTTTTAGAAACCTTTCGTATTCACAGTGTGTCCATTCTCTAGGTTTCCCGTACATGTTATAGCTGTAGTAATATTCCCTTCAACCTGGAGAGGTGGGACCCATGGAATGGTTGCCATGCATTATTGCTTTAAAGGGTCTGCATTTGCTCACCCAATCTCACCAATCCTCTCAGTCCCAAGTGTCCAGCCTCATGCCACATCCAGCTGTCATCGTAGATAGGGTCATTCCAGGTTGCATCAGAGACCCTGAAGGAATTGTAAAGAATTTCCCTGTTTCTTTGTTCTGTTTTTGAAATTCCTTTTTAGAGTGGGTTTGAGCTGATTCTCGCTGCCATGTTTATGCCAGTCTAGACACACTTGATTCCCTTACGGAGACATATCAATACATAGGTTTTAAGATTCTTACTAGTCAGATCTATTCCTCTGCGGGAAATATGGGGTTTTGAGTCCCTTTCACTGAGGAAGGTGTAGGTCTTGTCTATTCCATAGTTGGTTTTTGGAACAGTACCTGTGCTTATATCAAACTCTGGTTTGATGCATCACCCCACCTCTCCTTCCCCCTTAAGCAGGCATAAGAGTGTTTTCTAAATGTGAGACTCTGTTCTCTTTCCTAACTCAGTTCATGTGTTGCCATGTTTACAGGATCTTCCTAAGTGATATCTTATGATAAGTTTCTTTTTCTGTGTGACTTCTTTCACTTAGAATCATCGTACCTGAATCCACTCATTTTGCTGCTACTGGTCTTATGACATTGATTTCATGGCTGAGGGATATTCCATCGTACGTAAGTTCCACAATGTTTTGAACCATTTTTATATTTCCTGGGATATTTCAGGTGTACCCAGGTTGAGGTTCTTGTAAGCAGTGCAGCCCTCAATTTGGGGGTGGCTCTGTCTTATGGATTTTCAGTTTTCCCAAGGTATATTCCCTAGACTGGAAGTGCCCTTGGCTCTGTAGCTCTGTTGTTTACTTGTTTTAGGGAACACAATGCACTCCTCCAGTGAGGCAGTTGGCAACTTACATCCCGCCCATCAGCATAACAAGGCTCCCTGTTCTCCAGGGCCTGTCTTGCCTTTCTGCTTTTTACACATTTTGTGGATGTCCCTTTTGACCGTTGGGAAGTGATACTTCTTTGTAGTGCAGATTTGCATTGCCCGCTTGCTTGCTTGGCCAAAAAGGGCGTATGCGTTTTCTCCTGAATATATTCAGGAGAAAACGCATACGCCCTTTTTGGCCAAGTGCATCATTGTCGAAGTTGTGCCCCTCTTCCTGTGCTTTACAGGCGATTCTAACGTACCTCTTGAAATCTGTTTCCTGCTATTCTGCCTCGCATTCAAGTCCGCCTCGTTGCCTTCCCTCAACAGATTTTTGGACGATAGTTGGCCTTGATTACTCTGCCAGTTTGTGAATTGCTGTGCCCCTGAGCTCCATTTTTCAACTCGTTTCTTGTGAGCTGAACGCAAGTCCAAACTTTTGGTTCAGGACCTATACTGGTTCCCGGTGCGTGGCTGAGACTTTGGTGAATTCTTCTTCCTGCCGGGAAATTAGAGTGACATGTGCCCATCCAAGTGCCTAACAGCTACTCTCTCATTGGTTCTCCCTCTTCCCTTTCCTCCTCTGCCAAATGGGCAACCTGCGTGAACCAGGAGCTTAAAGGGGCTGTCTCTCCAAGTTGGGAGATTGATAGTAAAGCTGTTGGAAAGTCAAACCGGAGCACCAGGAGAGGGACTCTTCGTTGAGTTTTAGAAACCTTTCGTATTCACAGTGTGTCCATTCTCTATGTTTCCCGTACATGTTATAGCTGTAGTAATATTCCCTTCAACCTGGAGAGTTGGGACCCATGGAATGGTTGCCATGCATTATTGCTTTAAAGGGTCTGCATTTGCTCACCCAATCTCACCAATCCTCTCAGTCCCAAGTGTCCAGCCTTATGCCACATCCAGCTGTCATTGTAGATAGGGTCATTCCAGGTTGCATCAGAGACCCTGAAGGAATTGTAAAGAATTTCCCTGTTTCTTTGTTTTGTTTTTGAAATTCCTTTTTAGAGTGGGTTTGAGCTGATTCTCGCTGCCATGTTTATGCCAGTCTTGTCACACTTGATTCCCTTACGGAGACATATCAATACATAGGTTTTAAGATTCTTACTAGTCAGATCTATTCCTCTGCGGGAAATATGGGGTTTTGAGTCCCTTTCACTGAGGAAGGTGTAGGTCTTGTCTATTCCATAGTTGGATTTTGGAACGTTTCCTGTGCTTATATCAAACTCTGGTTTGATGCATCACCCCACCTCTCCATCCCCCTTAAGCAGGCATAAGAGTGTTTTCTAAATGTGAGACTCTGTTCTCTTTCCTAACTCAGTTCATGTGTAGCCATGTTTATAGGATCTTCCTAATTGATATCTTATGATAAGTTTCTTTTTCTGTGTGACTTCTTTCACTTAGAATCATCGTACCTGAATCCACTCATTTTGCTGCTACTGGTCTTATGACATTGATTTCATGGCTGAGGGATATTCCATCGTACGTAAGTTCCACAATGTTTTGAACCATTTTTATATTTCCTGGGATATTTCAGGTGTACCCAGGTTGAGGTTCTTGTAAGCAGTGCAGCCCTCAATTTGGGGGTGGCTGTGTCTTATGGATTTTCAGTTTTCCCAAGGTATATTCCCTAGACTGGAAGTGCCCTTGGCCCTGTAGCTCTGTTGTTTACTTGTTTTAGGGAACACAATGCACACCTCCAGTGAGGCAGTTGGCAACTTACATCCCCCCCATCAGCATAACAAGGCTCCCTGTTCTCCAGGGCCTGTCTTGCCTTTCTGGTTTTTACACATTTTGTGGATGTCCCTTTTGACTGTTGGGAAGTGATACTTCTTTGTAGTGCAGATTTGCATTGCCCGCTTGCTTGCTTGGCCAAAAAGGGCGTATGCGTTTTCTCCTGAATATATTCAGGAGAAAACGCATACGCCCTTTTTGGCCAAGTGCATCATTGTCGAAGTTGTGCCCCTCTTCCTGTGCTTTACAGGCGATTCTAACGTACCTCTTGAAATCTGTTTCCTGCTATTCTGCCTCGCATTCAAGTCCGCCTCGTTGCCTTCCCTCAACAGATTTTTGGACGATAGTTGGCCTTGATTACTCTGCCAGTTTGTGAATTGCTGTGCCCCTGAGCTCCATTTTTCGACTCGTTTTTTGTGAGCTGAACGCAAGTCCAAACATTTGGTTCAGGACCTATACTGGTTCCCGGTGGGTGGCTGAGACTTTGGTGAATTCTTCTTCCTGCCGGGAAATTAGAGTGACATGTGCCCATCCAAATGCCTAACAGCTACTCTCTCATTGGTTCTCCCTCTTCCCTTTCCTCCTCTGCCAAATGGGCAACCTGTGTGAACCAGGAGCTTAAAGGGGCTGTCTCTCCAAGTTGGGAGATTGATAGTAAAGCTGTTGGAAAGTCAAACCGGAGCACCAGGAGAGGGACTCTTCGTTGAGTTTTAGAAACCTTTCGTATTCACAGTGTGTCCATTCTCTAGGTTTCCCGTACATGTTATAGCTGTAGTAATATTCCCTTCAACCTGGAGAGGTGGGACCCATGGAATGGTTGCCATGCATTATTGCTTTAAAGGGTCTGCATTTGCTCACCCAATCTCACCAATCCTCTCAGTCCCAAGTGTCCAGCCTCATGCCACATCCAGCTGTCATCGTAGATAGGGTCATTCCAGGTTGCATCAGAGACCCTGAAGGAATTGTAAAGAATTTCCCTGTTTCTTTGTTCTGTTTTTGAAATTCCTTTTTAGAGTGGGTTTGAGCTGATTCTCGCTGCCATGTTTATGCCAGTCTAGACACACTTGATTCCCTTACGGAGACATATCAATACATAGGTTTTAAGATTCTTACTAGTCAGATCTATTCCTCTGCGGGAAATATGGGGTTTTGAGTCCCTTTCACTGAGGAAGGTGTAGGTCTTGTCTATTCCATAGTTGGTTTTTGGAACAGTACCTGTGCTTATATCAAACTCTGGTTTGATGCATCACCCCACCTCTCCTTCCCCCTTAAGCAGGCATAAGAGTGTTTTCTAAATGTGAGACTCTGTTCTCTTTCCTAACTCAGTTCATGTGTTGCCATGTTTACAGGATCTTCCTAAGTGATATCTTATGATAAGTTTCTTTTTCTGTGTGACTTCTTTCACTTAGAATCATCGTACCTGAATCCACTCATTTTGCTGCTACTGGTCTTATGACATTGATTTCATGGCTGAGGGATATTCCATCGTACGTAAGTTCCACAATGTTTTGAACCATTTTTATATTTCCTGGGATATTTCAGGTGTACCCAGGTTGAGGTTCTTGTAAGCAGTGCAGCCCTCAATTTGGGGGTGGCTGTGTCTTATGGATTTTCAGTTTTCCCAAGGTATATTCCCTAGACTGGAAGTGCCCTTGGCTCTGTAGCTCTGTTGTTTACTTGTTTTAGGGAACACAATGCACTCCTCCAGTGAGGCAGTTGGCAACTTACATCCCGCCCATCAGCATAACAAGGCTCCCTGTTCTCCAGGGCCTGTCTTGCCTTTCTGGTTTTTACACATTTTGTGGATGTCCCTTTTGACCGTTGGGAAGTGATACTTCTTTGTAGTGCAGATTTGCATTGCCCGCTTGCTTGCTTGGCCAAAAAGGGCGTATGCGTTTTCTCCTGAATATATTCAGGAGAAAACGCATACGCCCTTTTTGGCCAAGTGCATCATTGTCGAAGTTGTGCCCCTCTTCCTGTGCTTTACAGGCGATTCTAACGTACCTCTTGAAATCTGTTTCCTGCTATTCTGCCTCGCATTCAAGTCCGCCTCGTTGCCTTCCCTCAACAGATTTTTGGACGATAGTTGGCCTTGATTACTCTGCCAGTTTGTGAATTGCTGTGCCCCTGAGCTCCATTTTTCAACTCGTTTTTTGTGAGCTGAACGCAAGTCCAAACATTTGGTTCAGGACCTATACTGGTTCCCGGTGGGTGGCTGAGACTTTGGTGAATTCTTCTTCCTGCCGGGAAATTAGAGTGACATGTGCCCATCCAAATGCCTAACAGCTACTCTCTCATTGGTTCTCCCTCTTCCCTTTCCTCCTCTGCCAAATGGGCAACCTGTGTGAACCAGGAGCTTAAAGGGGCTGTCTCTCCAAGTTGGGAGATTGATAGTAAAGCTGTTGGAAAGTCAAACCGGAGCACCAGGAGAGGGACTCTTCGTTGAGTTTTAGAAACCTTTCGTATTCACAGTGTGTCCATTCTCTAGGTTTCCCGTACATGTTATAGCTGTAGTAATATTCCCTTCAACCTGGAGAGGTGGGACCCATGGAATGGTTGCCATGCATTATTGCTTTAAAGGGTCTGCATTTGCTCACCCAATCTCACCAATCCTCTCAGTCCCAAGTGTCCAGCCTCATGCCACATCCAGCTGTCATCGTAGATAGGGTCATTCCAGGTTGCATCAGAGACCCTGAAGGAATTGTAAAGAATTTCCCTGTTTCTTTGTTCTGTTTTTGAAATTCCTTTTTAGAGTGGGTTTGAGCTGATTCTCGCTGCCATGTTTATGCCAGTCTAGACACACTTGATTCCCTTACGGAGACATATCAATACATAGGTTTTAAGATTCTTACTAGTCAGATCTATTCCTCTGCGGGAAATATGGGGTTTTGAGTCCCTTTCACTGAGGAAGGTGTAGGTCTTGTCTATTCCATAGTTGGTTTTTGGAACAGTACCTGTGCTTATATCAAACTCTGGTTTGATGCATCACCCCACCTCTCCTTCCCCCTTAAGCAGGCATAAG
The DNA here is from genome assembly GCF_964341445.2 of Mesoplodon mirus. NCBI lineage: Eukaryota > Metazoa > Chordata > Mammalia > Artiodactyla > Ziphiidae > Mesoplodon > Mesoplodon mirus. Next base: position 414,982 of record NW_028295556.1, read on the forward strand.
AGTGTTTTCTAAATGTGAGACTCTGTTCTCTTTCCTAACTCAGTTCATGTGTTGCCATGTTTACAGGATCTTCCTAAGTGATATCTTATGATAAGTTTCTTTTTCTGTGTGACTTCTTTCACTTAGAATCATCGTACCTGAATCCACTCATTTTGCTGCTACTGGTCTTATGACATTGATTTCATGGCTGAGGGATATTCCATCGTACGTAAGTTCCACAATGTTTTGAACCATTTTTATATTTCCTGGGATATTTCAGGTGTACCCAGGTTGAGGTTCTTGTAAGCAGTGCAGCCCTCAATTTGGGGGTGGCTCTGTCTTATGGATTTTCAGTTTTCCCAAGGTATATTCCCTAGACTGGAAGTGCCCTTGGCTCTGTAGCTCTGTTGTTTACTTGTTTTAGGGAACACAATGCACTCCTCCAGTGAGGCAGTTGGCAACTTACATCCCGCCCATCAGCATAACAAGGCTCCCTGTTCTCCAGGGCCTGTCTTGCCTTTCTGGTTTTTACACATTTTGTGGATGTCCCTTTTGACCATTGGGAAGTGATACTTCTTTGTAGTGCAGATTTGCATTGCCCGCTTGCTTGCTTGGCCAAAAAGGGCGTATGCGTTTTCTCCTGAATATATTCAGGAGAAAACGCATACGCCCTTTTTGGCCAAGTGCATCATTGTCGAAGTTGTGCCCCTCTTCCTGTGCTTTACAGGCGATTCTAACGTACCTCTTGAAATCTGTTTCCTGCTATTCTGCCTCGCATTCAAGTCCGCCTCGTTGCCTTCCCTCAACAGATTTTTGGACGATAGTTGGCCTTGATTACTCTGCCAGTTTGTGAATTGCTGTGCCCCTGAGCTCCATTTTTCAACTCGTTTTTTGTGAGCTGAACGCAAGTCCAAACATTTGGTTCAGGACCTATACTGGTTCCCGGTGGGTGGCTGAGACTTTGGTGAATTCTTCTTCCTGCCGGGAAATTAGAGTGACATGTGCCCATCCAAATGCCTAACAGCTACTCTCTCATTGGTTCTCCCTCTTCCCTTTCCTCCTCTGCCAAATGGGCAACCTGTGTGAACCAGGAGCTTAAAGGGGCTGTCTCTCCAAGTTGGGAGATTGATAGTAAAGCTGTTGGAAAGTCAAACCGGAGCACCAGGAGAGGGACTCTTCGTTGAGTTTTAGAAACCTTTCGTATTCACAGTGTGTCCATTCTCTAGGTTTCCCGTACATGTTATAGCTGTAGTAATATTCCCTTCAACCTGGAGAGGTGGGACCCATGGAATGGTTGCCATGCATTATTGCTTTAAAGGGTCTGCATTTGCTCACCCAATCTCACCAATCCTCTCAGTCCCAAGTGTCCAGCCTCATGCCACATCCAGCTGTCATCGTAGATAGGGTCATTCCAGGTTGCATCAGAGACCCTGAAGGAATTGTAAAGAATTTCCCTGTTTCTTTGTTCTGTTTTTGAAATTCCTTTTTAGAGTGGGTTTGAGCTGATTCTCGCTGCCATGTTTATGCCAGTCTAGACACACTTGATTCCCTTACGGAGACATATCAATACATAGGTTTTAAGATTCTTACTAGTCAGATCTATTCCTCTGCGGGAAATATGGGGTTTTGAGTCCCTTTCACTGAGGAAGGTGTAGGTCTTGTCTATTCCATAGTTGGTTTTTGGAACAGTACCTGTGCTTATATCAAACTCTGGTTTGATGCATCACCCCACCTCTCCTTCCCCCTTAAGCAGGCATAAGAGTGTTTTCTAAATGTGAGACTCTGTTCTCTTTCCTAACTCAGTTCATGTGTTGCCATGTTTACAGGATCTTCCTAAGTGATATCTTATGATAAGTTTCTTTTTCTGTGTGACTTCTTTCACTTAGAATCATCGTACCTGAATCCACTCATTTTGCTGCTACTGGTCTTATGACATTGATTTCATGGCTGAGGGATATTCCATCGTACGTAAGTTCCACAATGTTTTGAACCATTTTTATATTTCCTGGGATATTTCAGGTGTACCCAGGTTGAGGTTCTTGTAAGCAGTGCAGCCCTCAATTTGGGGGTGGCTCTGTCTTATGGATTTTCAGTTTTCCCAAGGTATATTCCCTAGACTGGAAGTGCCCTTGGCTCTGTAGCTCTGTTGTTTACTTGTTTTAGGGAACACAATGCACTCCTCCAGTGAGGCAGTTGGCAACTTACATCCCGCCCATCAGCATAACAAGGCTCCCTGTTCTCCAGGGCCTGTCTTGCCTTTCTGCTTTTTACACATTTTGTGGATGTCCCTTTTGACCGTTGGGAAGTGATACTTCTTTGTAGTGCAGATTTGCATTGCCCGCTTGCTTGCTTGGCCAAAAAGGGCGTATGCGTTTTCTCCTGAATATATTCAGGAGAAAACGCATACGCCCTTTTTGGCCAAGTGCATCATTGTCGAAGTTGTGCCCCTCTTCCTGTGCTTTACAGGCGATTCTAACGTACCTCTTGAAATCTGTTTCCTGCTATTCTGCCTCGCATTCAAGTCCGCCTCGTTGCCTTCCCTCAACAGATTTTTGGACGATAGTTGGCCTTGATTACTCTGCCAGTTTGTGAATTGCTGTGCCCCTGAGCTCCATTTTTCAACTCGTTTTTTGTGAGCTGAATGCAAGTCCAAACATTTGGTTCAGGACCTATACTGGTTCCCGGTGGGTGGCTGAGACTTTGGTGAATTCTTCTTCCTGCCGGGAAATTAGAGTGACATGTGCCCATCCAAATGCCTAACAGCTACTCTCTCATTGGTTCTCCCTCTTCCCTTTCCTCCTCTGCCAAATGGGCAACCTGTGTGAACCAGGAGCTTAAAGGGGCTGTCTCTCCAAGTTGGGAGATTGATAGTAAAGCTGTTGGAAAGTCAAACCGGAGCACCAGGAGAGGGACTCTTCGTTGAGTTTTAGAAACCTTTCGTATTCACAGTGTGTCCATTCTCTAGGTTTCCCGTACATGTTATAGCTGTAGTAATATTCCCTTCAACCTGGAGAGGTGGGACCCATGGAATGGTTGCCATGCATTATTGCTTTAAAGGGTCTGCATTTGCTCACCCAATCTCACCAATCCTCTCAGTCCCAAGTGTCCAGCCTCATGCCACATCCAGCTGTCATCGTAGATAGGGTCATTCCAGGTTGCATCAGAGACCCTGAAGGAATTGTAAAGAATTTCCCTGTTTCTTTGTTCTGTTTTTGAAATTCCTTTTTAGAGTGGGTTTGAGCTGATTCTCGCTGCCATGTTTATGCCAGTCTAGACACACTTGATTCCCTTACGGAGACATATCAATACATAGGTTTTAAGATTCTTACTAGTCAGATCTATTCCTCTGCGGGAAATATGGGGTTTTGAGTCCCTTTCACTGAGGAAGGTGTAGGTCTTGTCTATTCCATAGTTGGTTTTTGGAACAGTACCTGTGCTTATATCAAACTCTGGTTTGATGCATCACCCCACCTCTCCTTCCCCCTTAAGCAGGCATAAGAGTGTTTTCTAAATGTGAGACTCTGTTCTCTTTCCTAACTCAGTTCATGTGTTGCCATGTTTACAGGATCTTCCTAAGTGATATCTTATGATAAGTTTCTTTTTCTGTGTGACTTCTTTCACTTAGAATCATCGTACCTGAATCCACTCATTTTGCTGCTACTGGTCTTATGACATTGATTTCATGGCTGAGGGATATTCCATCGTACGTAAGTTCCACAATGTTTTGAACCATTTTTATATTTCCTGGGATATTTCAGGTGTACCCAGGTTGAGGTTCTTGTAAGCAGTGCAGCCCTCAATTTGGGGGTGGCTCTGTCTTATGGATTTTCAGTTTTCCCAAGGTATATTCCCTAGACTGGAAGTGCCCTTGGCTCTGTAGCTCTGTTGTTTACTTGTTTTAGGGAACACAATGCACTCCTCCAGTGAGGCAGTTGGCAACTTACATCCCGCCCATCAGCATAACAAGGCTCCCTGTTCTCCAGGGCCTGTCTTGCCTTTCTGGTTTTTACACATTTTGTGGATGTCCCTTTTGACCGTTGGGAAGTGATACTTCTTTGTAGTGCAGATTTGCATTGCCCGCTTGCTTGCTTGGCCAAAAAGGGCGTATGCGTTTTCTCCTGAATATATTCAGGAGAAAACGCATACGCCCTTTTTGGCCAAGTGCATCATTGTCGAAGTTGTGCCCCTCTTCCTGTGCTTTACAGGCGATTCTAACGTACCTCTTGAAATCTGTTTCCTGCTATTCTGCCTCGCATTCAAGTCCGCCTCGTTGCCTTCCCTCAACAGATTTTTGGACGATAGTTGGCCTTGATTACTCTGCCAGTTTGTGAATTGCTGTGCCCCTGAGCTCCATTTTTCAACTCGTTTTTTGTGAGCTGAACGCAAGTCCAAACATTTGGTTCAGGACCTATACTGGTTCCCGGTGGGTGGCTGAGACTTTGGTGAATTCTTCTTCCTGCCGGGAAATTAGAGTGACATGTGCCCATCCAAATGCCTAACAGCTACTCTCTCATTGGTTCTCCCTCTTCCCTTTCCTCCTCTGCCAAATGGGCAACCTGTGTGAACCAGGAGCTTAAAGGGGCTGTCTCTCCAAGTTGGGAGATTGATAGTAAAGCTGTTGGAAAGTCAAACCGGAGCACCAGGAGAGGGACTCTTCGTTGAGTTTTAGAAACCTTTCGTATTCACAGTGTGTCCATTCTCTAGGTTTCCCGTACATGTTATAGCTGTAGTAATATTCCCTTCAACCTGGAGAGGTGGGACCCATGGAATGGTTGCCATGCATTATTGCTTTAAAGGGTCTGCATTTGCTCACCCAATCTCACCAATCCTCTCAGTCCCAAGTGTCCAGCCTCATGCCACATCCAGCTGTCATCGTAGATAGGGTCATTCCAGGTTGCATCAGAGACCCTGAAGGAATTGTAAAGAATTTCCCTGTTTCTTTGTTCTGTTTTTGAAATTCCTTTTTAGAGTGGGTTTGAGCTGATTCTCGCTGCCATGTTTATGCCAGTCTAGACACACTTGATTCCCTTACGGAGACATATCAATACATAGGTTTTAAGATTCTTACTAGTCAGATCTATTCCTCTGCGGGAAATATGGGGTTTTGAGTCCCTTTCACTGAGGAAGGTGTAGGTCTTGTCTATTCCATAGTTGGTTTTTGGAACAGTACCTGTGCTTATATCAAACTCTGGTTTGATGCATCACCCCACCTCTCCTTCCCCCTTAAGCAGGCATAAGAGTGTTTTCTAAATGTGAGACTCTGTTCTCTTTCCTAACTCAGTTCATGTGTTGCCATGTTTACAGGATCTTCCTAAGTGATATCTTATGATAAGTTTCTTTTTCTGTGTGACTTCTTTCACTTAGAATCATCGTACCTGAATCCACTCATTTTGCTGCTACTGGTCTTATGACATTGATTTCATGGCTGAGGGATATTCCATCGTACGTAAGTTCCACAATGTTTTGAACCATTTTTATATTTCCTGGGATATTTCAGGTGTACCCAGGTTGAGGTTCTTGTAAGCAGTGCAGCCCTCAATTTGGGGGTGGCTCTGTCTTATGGATTTTCAGTTTTCCCAAGGTATATTCCCTAGACTGGAAGTGCCCTTGGCTCTGTAGCTCTGTTGTTTACTTGTTTTAGGGAACACAATGCACTCCTCCAGTGAGGCAGTTGGCAACTTACATCCCGCCCATCAGCATAACAAGGCTCCCTGTTCTCCAGGGCCTGTCTTGCCTTTCTGCTTTTTACACATTTTGTGGATGTCCCTTTTGACCGTTGGGAAGTGATACTTCTTTGTAGTGCAGATTTGCATTGCCCGCTTGCTTGCTTGGCCAAAAAGGGCGTATGCGTTTTCTCCTGAATATATTCAGGAGAAAACGCATACGCCCTTTTTGGCCAAGTGCATCATTGTCGAAGTTGTGCCCCTCTTCCTGTGCTTTACAGGCGATTCTAACGTACCTCTTGAAATCTGTTTCCTGCTATTCTGCCTCGCATTCAAGTCCGCCTCGTTGCCTTCCCTCAACAGATTTTTGGACGATAGTTGGCCTTGATTACTCTGCCAGTTTGTGAATTGCTGTGCCCCTGAGCTCCATTTTTCAACTCGTTTTTTGTGAGCTGAATGCAAGTCCAAACATTTGGTTCAGGACCTATACTGGTTCCCGGTGGGTGGCTGAGACTTTGGTGAATTCTTCTTCCTGCCGGGAAATTAGAGTGACATGTGCCCATCCAAATGCCTAACAGCTACTCTCTCATTGGTTCTCCCTCTTCCCTTTCCTCCTCTGCCAAATGGGCAACCTGTGTGAACCAGGAGCTTAAAGGGGCTGTCTCTCCAAGTTGGGAGATTGATAGTAAAGCTGTTGGAAAGTCAAACCGGAGCACCAGGAGAGGGACTCTTCGTTGAGTTTTAGAAACCTTTCGTATTCACAGTGTGTCCATTCTCTAGGTTTCCCGTACATGTTATAGCTGTAGTAATATTCCCTTCAACCTGGAGAGGTGGGACCCATGGAATGGTTGCCATGCATTATTGCTTTAAAGGGTCTGCATTTGCTCACCCAATCTCACCAATCCTCTCAGTCCCAAGTGTCCAGCCTCATGCCACATCCAGCTGTCATCGTAGATAGGGTCATTCCAGGTTGCATCAGAGACCCTGAAGGAATTGTAAAGAATTTCCCTGTTTCTTTGTTCTGTTTTTGAAATTCCTTTTTAGAGTGGGTTTGAGCTGATTCTCGCTGCCATGTTTATGCCAGTCTAGACACACTTGATTCCCTTACGGAGACATATCAATACATAGGTTTTAAGATTCTTACTAGTCAGATCTATTCCTCTGCGGGAAATATGGGGTTTTGAGTCCCTTTCACTGAGGAAGGTGTAGGTCTTGTCTATTCCATAGTTGGTTTTTGGAACAGTACCTGTGCTTATATCAAACTCTGGTTTGATGCATCACCCCACCTCTCCTTCCCCCTTAAGCAGGCATAAGAGTGTTTTCTAAATGTGAGACTCTGTTCTCTTTCCTAACTCAGTTCATGTGTTGCCATGTTTACAGGATCTTCCTAAGTGATATCTTATGATAAGTTTCTTTTTCTGTGTGACTTCTTTCACTTAGAATCATCGTACCTGAATCCACTCATTTTGCTGCTACTGGTCTTATGACATTGATTTCATGGCTGAGGGATATTCCATCGTACGTAAGTTCCACAATGTTTTGAACCATTTTTATATTTCCTGGGATATTTCAGGTGTACCCAGGTTGAGGTTCTTGTAAGCAGTGCAGCCCTCAATTTGGGGGTGGCTCTGTCTTATGGATTTTCAGTTTTCCCAAGGTATATTCCCTAGACTGGAAGTGCCCTTGGCTCTGTAGCTCTGTTGTTTACTTGTTTTAGGGAACACAATGCACTCCTCCAGTGAGGCAGTTGGCAACTTACATCCCGCCCATCAGCATAACAAGGCTCCCTGTTCTCCAGGGCCTGTCTTGCCTTTCTGGTTTTTACACATTTTGTGGATGTCCCTTTTGACCGTTGGGAAGTGATACTTCTTTGTAGTGCAGATTTGCATTGCCCGCTTGCTTGCTTGGCCAAAAAGGGCGTATGCGTTTTCTCCTGAATATATTCAGGAGAAAACGCATACGCCCTTTTTGGCCAAGTGCATCATTGTCGAAGTTGTGCCCCTCTTCCTGTGCTTTACAGGCGATTCTAACGTACCTCTTGAAATCTGTTTCCTGCTATTCTGCCTCGCATTCAAGTCCGCCTCGTTGCCTTCCCTCAACAGATTTTTGGACGATAGTTGGCCTTGATTACTCTGCCAGTTTGTGAATTGCTGTGCCCCTGAGCTCCATTTTTCGACTCGTTTTTTGTGAGCTGAACGCAAGTCCAAACATTTGGTTCAGGACCTATACTGGTTCCCGGTGGGTGGCTGAGACTTTGGTGAATTCTTCTTCCTGCCGGGAAATTAGAGTGACATGTGCCCATCCAAATGCCTAACAGCTACTCTCTCATTGGTTCTCCCTCTTCCCTTTCCTCCTCTGCCAAATGGGCAACCTGTGTGAACCAGGAGCTTAAAGGGGCTGTCTCTCCAAGTTGGGAGATTGATAGTAAAGCTGTTGGAAAGTCAAACCGGAGCACCAGGAGAGGGACTCTTCGTTGAGTTTTAGAAACCTTTCGTATTCACAGTGTGTCCATTCTCTAGGTTTCCCGTACATGTTATAGCTGTAGTAATATTCCCTTCAACCTGGAGAGGTGGGACCCATGGAATGGTTGCCATGCATTATTGCTTTAAAGGGTCTGCATTTGCTCACCCAATCTCACCAATCCTCTCAGTCCCAAGTGTCCAGCCTCATGCCACATCCAGCTGTCATCGTAGATAGGGTCATTCCAGGTTGCATCAGAGACCCTGAAGGAATTGTAAAGAATTTCCCTGTTTCTTTGTTCTGTTTTTGAAATTCCTTTTTAGAGTGGGTTTGAGCTGATTCTCGCTGCCATGTTTATGCCAGTCTAGACACACTTGATTCCCTTACGGAGACATATCAATACATAGGTTTTAAGATTCTTACTAGTCAGATCTATTCCTCTGCGGGAAATATGGGGTTTTGAGTCCCTTTCACTGAGGAAGGTGTAGGTCTTGTCTATTCCATAGTTGGTTTTTGGAACAGTACCTGTGCTTATATCAAACTCTGGTTTGATGCATCACCCCACCTCTCCTTCCCCCTTAAGCAGGCATAAGAGTGTTTTCTAAATGTGAGACTCTGTTCTCTTTCCTAACTCAGTTCATGTGTTGCCATGTTTACAGGATCTTCCTAAGTGATATCTTATGATAAGTTTCTTTTTCTGTGTGACTTCTTTCACTTAGAATCATCGTACCTGAATCCACTCATTTTGCTGCTACTGGTCTTATGACATTGATTTCATGGCTGAGGGATATTCCATCGTACGTAAGTTCCACAATGTTTTGAACCATTTTTATATTTCCTGGGATATTTCAGGTGTACCCAGGTTGAGGTTCTTGTAAGCAGTGCAGCCCTCAATTTGGGGGTGGCTCTGTCTTATGGATTTTCAGTTTTCCCAAGGTATATTCCCTAGACTGGAAGTGCCCTTGGCTCTGTAGCTCTGTTGTTTACTTGTTTTAGGGAACACAATGCACTCCTCCAGTGAGGCAGTTGGCAACTTACATCCCGCCCATCAGCATAACAAGGCTCCCTGTTCTCCAGGGCCTGTCTTGCCTTTCTGCTTTTTACACATTTTGTGGATGTCCCTTTTGACCGTTGGGAAGTGATACTTCTTTGTAGTGCAGATTTGCATTGCCCGCTTGCTTGCTTGGCCAAAAAGGGCGTATGCGTTTTCTCCTGAATATATTCAGGAGAAAACGCATACGCCCTTTTTGGCCAAGTGCATCATTGTCGAAGTTGTGCCCCTCTTCCTGTGCTTTACAGGCGATTCTAACGTACCTCTTGAAATCTGTTTCCTGCTATTCTGCCTCGCATTCAAGTCCGCCTCGTTGCCTTCCCTCAACAGATTTTTGGACGATAGTTGGCCTTGATTACTCTGCCAGTTTGTGAATTGCTGTGCCCCTGAGCTCCATTTTTCGACTCGTTTTTTGTGAGCTGAACGCAAGTCCAAACATTTGGTTCAGGACCTATACTGGTTCCCGGTGGGTGGCTGAGACTTTGGTGAATTCTTCTTCCTGCCGGGAAATTAGAGTGACATGTGCCCATCCAAATGCCTAACAGCTACTCTCTCATTGGTTCTCCCTCTTCCCTTTCCTCCTCTGCCAAATGGGCAACCTGTGTGAACCAGGAGCTTAAAGGGGCTGTCTCTCCAAGTTGGGAGATTGATAGTAAAGCTGTTGGAAAGTCAAACCGGAGCACCAGGAGAGGGACTCTTCGTTGAGTTTTAGAAACCTTTCGTATTCACAGTGTGTCCATTCTCTAGGTTTCCCGTACATGTTATAGCTGTAGTAATATTCCCTTCAACCTGGAGAGGTGGGACCCATGGAATGGTTGCCATGCATTATTGCTTTAAAGGGTCTGCATTTGCTCACCCAATCTCACCAATCCTCTCAGTCCCAAGTGTCCAGCCTCATGCCACATCCAGCTGTCATCGTAGATAGGGTCATTCCAGGTTGCATCAGAGACCCTGAAGGAATTGTAAAGAATTTCCCTGTTTCTTTGTTCTGTTTTTGAAATTCCTTTTTAGAGTGGGTTTGAGCTGATTCTCGCTGCCATGTTTATGCCAGTCTAGACACACTTGATTCCCTTACGGAGACATATCAATACATAGGTTTTAAGATTCTTACTAGTCAGATCTATTCCTCTGCGGGAAATATGGGGTTTTGAGTCCCTTTCACTGAGGAAGGTGTAGGTCTTGTCTATTCCATAGTTGGTTTTTGGAACAGTACCTGTGCTTATATCAAACTCTGGTTTGATGCATCACCCCACCTCTCCTTCCCCCTTAAGCAGGCATAAGAGTGTTTTCTAAATGTGAGACTCTGTTCTCTTTCCTAACTCAGTTCATGTGTTGCCATGTTTACAGGATCTTCCTAAGTGATATCTTATGATAAGTTTCTTTTTCTGTGTGACTTCTTTCACTTAGAATCATCGTACCTGAATCCACTCATTTTGCTGCTACTGGTCTTATGACATTGATTTCATGGCTGAGGGATATTCCATCGTACGTAAGTTCCACAATGTTTTGAACCATTTTTATATTTCCTGGGATATTTCAGGTGTACCCAGGTTGAGGTTCTTGTAAGCAGTGCAGCCCTCAATTTGGGGGTGGCTCTGTCTTATGGATTTTCAGTTTTCCCAAGGTATATTCCCTAGACTGGAAGTGCCCTTGGCTCTGTAGCTCTGTTGTTTACTTGTTTTAGGGAACACAATGCACTCCTCCAGTGAGGCAGTTGGCAACTTACATCCCGCCCATCAGCATAACAAGGCTCCCTGTTCTCCAGGGCCTGTCTTGCCTTTCTGGTTTTTACACATTTTGTGGATGTCCCTTTTGACCGTTGGGAAGTGATACTTCTTTGTAGTGCAGATTTGCATTGCCCGCTTGCTTGCTTGGCCAAAAAGGGCGTATGCGTTTTCTCCTGAATATATTCAGGAGAAAACGCATACGCCCTTTTTGGCCAAGTGCATCATTGTCGAAGTTGTGCCCCTCTTCCTGTGCTTTACAGGCGATTCTAACGTACCTCTTGAAATCTGTTTCCTGCTATTCTGCCTCGCATTCAAGTCCGCCTCGTTGCCTTCCCTCAACAGATTTTTGGACGATAGTTGGCCTTGATTACTCTGCCAGTTTGTGAATTGCTGTGCCCCTGAGCTCCATTTTTCAACTCGTTTTTTGTGAGCTGAACGCAAGTCCAAACATTTGGTTCAGGACCTATACTGGTTCCCGGTGGGTGGCTGAGACTTTGGTGAATTCTTCTTCCTGCCGGGAAATTAGAGTGACATGTGCCCATCCAAATGCCTAACAGCTACTCTCTCATTGGTTCTCCCTCTTCCCTTTCCTCCTCTGCCAAATGGGCAACCTGTGTGAACCAGGAGCTTAAAGGGGCTGTCTCTCCAAGTTGGGAGATTGATAGTAAAGCTGTTGGAAAGTCAAACCGGAGCACCAGGAGAGGGACTCTTCGTTGAGTTTTAGAAACCTTTCGTATTCACAGTGTGTCCATTCTCTAGGTTTCCCGTACATGTTATAGCTGTAGTAATATTCCCTTCAACCTGGAGAGGTGGGACCCATGGAATGGTTGCCATGCATTATTGCTTTAAAGGGTCTGCATTTGCTCACCCAATCTCACCAATCCTCTCAGTCCCAAGTGTCCAGCCTCATGCCACATCCAGCTGTCATCGTAGATAGGGTCATTCCAGGTTGCATCAGAGACCCTGAAGGAATTGTAAAGAATTTCCCTGTTTCTTTGTTCTGTTTTTGAAATTCCTTTTTAGAGTGGGTTTGAGCTGATTCTCGCTGCCATGTTTATGCCAGTCTAGACACACTTGATTCCCTTACGGAGACATATCAATACATAGGTTTTAAGATTCTTACTAGTCAGATCTATTCCTCTGCGGGAAATATGGGGTTTTGAGTCCCTTTCACTGAGGAAGGTGTAGGTCTTGTCTATTCCATAGTTGGTTTTTGGAACAGTACCTGTGCTTATATCAAACTCTGGTTTGATGCATCACCCCACCTCTCCTTCCCCCTTAAGCAGGCATAAGAGTGTTTTCTAAATGTGAGACTCTGTTCTCTTTCCTAACTCAGTTCATGTGTTGCCATGTTTACAGGATCTTCCTAAGTGATATCTTATGATAAGTTTCTTTTTCTGTGTGACTTCTTTCACTTAGAATCATCGTACCTGAATCCACTCATTTTGCTGCTACTGGTCTTATGACATTGATTTCATGGCTGAGGGATATTCCATCGTACGTAAGTTCCACAATGTTTTGAACCATTTTTATATTTCCTGGGATATTTCAGGTGTACCCAGGTTGAGGTTCTTGTAAGCAGTGCAGCCCTCAATTTGGGGGTGGCTCTGTCTTATGGATTTTCAGTTTTCCCAAGGTATATTCCCTAGACTGGAAGTGCCCTTGGCTCTGTAGCTCTGTTGTTTACTTGTTTTAGGGAACACAATGCACTCCTCCAGTGAGGCAGTTGGCAACTTACATCCCGCCCATCAGCATAACAAGGCTCCCTGTTCTCCAGGGCCTGTCTTGCCTTTCTGGTTTTTACACATTTTGTGGATGTCCCTTTTGACCGTTGGGAAGTGATACTTCTTTGTAGTGCAGATTTGCATTGCCCGCTTGCTTGCTTGGCCAAAAAGGGCGTATGCGTTTTCTCCTGAATATATTCAGGAGAAAACGCATACGCCCTTTTTGGCCAAGTGCATCATTGTCGAAGTTGTGCCCCTCTTCCTGTGCTTTACAGGCGATTCTAACGTACCTCTTGAAATCTGTTTCCTGCTATTCTGCCTCGCATTCAAGTCCGCCTCGTTGCCTTCCCTCAACAGATTTTTGGACGATAGTTGGCCTTGATTACTCTGCCAGTTTGTGAATTGCTGTGCCCCTGAGCTCCATTTTTCAACTCGTTTTTTGTGAGCTGAACGCAAGTCCAAACATTTGGTTCAGGACCTATACTGGTTCCCGGTGGGTGGCTGAGACTTTGGTGAATTCTTCTTCCTGCCGGGAAATTAGAGTGACATGTGCCCATCCAAATGCCTAACAGCTACTCTCTCATTGGTTCTCCCTCTTCCCTTTCCTCCTCTGCCAAATGGGCAACCTGTGTGAACCAGGAGCTTAAAGGGGCTGTCTCTCCAAGTTGGGAGATTGATAGTAAAGCTGTTGGAAAGTCAAACCGGAGCACCAGGAGAGGGACTCTTCGTTGAGTTTTAGAAACCTTTCGTATTCACAGTGTGTCCATTCTCTAGGTTTCCCGTACATGTTATAGCTGTAGTAATATTCCCTTCAACCTGGAGAGGTGGGACCCATGGAATGGTTGCCATGCATTATTGCTTTAAAGGGTCTGCATTTGCTCACCCAATCTCACCAATCCTCTCAGTCCCAAGTGTCCAGCCTCATGCCACATCCAGCTGTCATCGTAGATAGGGTCATTCCAGGTTGCATCAGAGACCCTGAAGGAATTGTAAAGAATTTCCCTGTTTCTTTGTTCTGTTTTTGAAATTCCTTTTTAGAGTGGGTTTGAGCTGATTCTCGCTGCCATGTTTATGCCAGTCTAGACACACTTGATTCCCTTACGGAGACATATCAATACATAGGTTTTAAGATTCTTACTAGTCAGATCTATTCCTCTGCGGGAAATATGGGGTTTTGAGTCCCTTTCACTGAGGAAGGTGTAGGTCTTGTCTATTCCATAGTTGGTTTTTGGAACAGTACCTGTGCTTATATCAAACTCTGGTTTGATGCATCACCCCACCTCTCCTTCCCCCTTAAGCAGGCATAAGAGTGTTTTCTAAATGTGAGACTCTGTTCTCTTTCCTAACTCAGTTCATGTGTTGCCATGTTTACAGGATCTTCCTAAGTGATATCTTATGATAAGTTTCTTTTTCTGTGTGACTTCTTTCACTTAGAATCATCGTACCTGAATCCACTCATTTTGCTGCTACTGGTCTTATGACATTGATTTCATGGCTGAGGGATATTCCATCGTACGTAAGTTCCACAATGTTTTGAACCATTTTTATATTTCCTGGGATATTTCAGGTGTACCCAGGTTGAGGTTCTTGTAAGCAGTGCAGCCCTCAATTTGGGGGTGGCTCTGTCTTATGGATTTTCAGTTTTCCCAAGGTATATTCCCTAGACTGGAAGTGCCCTTGGCTCTGTAGCTCTGTTGTTTACTTGTTTTAGGGAACACAATGCACTCCTCCAGTGAGGCAGTTGGCAACTTACATCCCGCCCATCAGCATAACAAGGCTCCCTGTTCTCCAGGGCCTGTCTTGCCTTTCTGGTTTTTACACATTTTGTGGATGTCCCTTTTGACCGTTGGGAAGTGATACTTCTTTGTAGTGCAGATTTGCATTGCCCGCTTGCTTGCTTGGCCAAAAAGGGCGTATGCGTTTTCTCCTGAATATATTCAGGAGAAAACGCATACGCCCTTTTTGGCCAAGTGCATCATTGTCGAAGTTGTGCCCCTCTTCCTGTGCTTTACAGGCGATTCTAACGTACCTCTTGAAATCTGTTTCCTGCTATTCTGCCTCGCATTCAAGTCCGCCTCGTTGCCTTCCCTCAACAGATTTTTGGACGATAGTTGGCCTTGATTACTCTGCCAGTTTGTGAATTGCTGTGCCCCTGAGCTCCATTTTTCAACTCGTTTTTTGTGAGCTGAACGCAAGTCCAAACATTTGGTTCAGGACCTATACTGGTTCCCGGTGGGTGGCTGAGACTTTGGTGAATTCTTCTTCCTGCCGGGAAATTAGAGTGACATGTGCCCATCCAAATGCCTAACAGCTACTCTCTCATTGGTTCTCCCTCTTCCCTTTCCTCCTCTGCCAAATGGGCAACCTGTGTGAACCAGGAGCTTAAAGGGGCTGTCTCTCCAAGTTGGGAGATTGATAGTAAAGCTGTTGGAAAGTCAAACCGGAGCACCAGGAGAGGGACTCTTCGTTGAGTTTTAGAAACCTTTCGTATTCACAGTGTGTCCATTCTCTAGGTTTCCCGTACATGTTATAGCTGTAGTAATATTCCCTTCAACCTGGAGAGGTGGGACCCATGGAATGGTTGCCATGCATTATTGCTTTAAAGGGTCTGCATTTGCTCACCCAATCTCACCAATCCTCTCAGTCCCAAGTGTCCAGCCTCATGCCACATCCAGCTGTCATCGTAGATAGGGTCATTCCAGGTTGCATCAGAGACCCTGAAGGAATTGTAAAGAATTTCCCTGTTTCTTTGTTCTGTTTTTGAAATTCCTTTTTAGAGTGAGTTTGAGCTGATTCTCGCTGCCATGTTTATGCCAGTCTAGACACACTTGATTCCCTTACGGAGACATATCAATACATAGGTTTTAAGATTCTTACTAGTCAGATCTATTCCTCTGCGGGAAATATGGGGTTTTGAGTCCCTTTCACTGAGGAAGGTGTAGGTCTTGTCTATTCCATAGTTGGTTTTTGGAACAGTACCTGTGCTTATATCAAACTCTGGTTTGATGCATCACCCCACCTCTCCTTCCCCCTTAAGCAGGCATAAGAGTGTTTTCTAAATGTGAGACTCTGTTCTCTTTCCTAACTCAGTTCATGTGTTGCCATGTTTACAGGATCTTCCTAAGTGATATCTTATGATAAGTTTCTTTTTCTGTGTGACTTCTTTCACTTAGAATCATCGTACCTGAATCCACTCATTTTGCTGCTACTGGTCTTATGACATTGATTTCATGGCTGAGGGATATTCCATCGTACGTAAGTTCCACAATGTTTTGAACCATTTTTATATTTCCTGGGATATTTCAGGTGTACCCAGGTTGAGGTTCTTGTAAGCAGTGCAGCCCTCAATTTGGGGGTGGCTGTGTCTTATGGATTTTCAGTTTTCCCAAGGTATATTCCCTAGACTGGAAGTGCCCTTGGCTCTGTAGCTCTGTTGTTTACTTGTTTTAGGGAACACAATGCACTCCTCCAGTGAGGCAGTTGGCAACTTACATCCCGCCCATCAGCATAACAAGGCTCCCTGTTCTCCAGGGCCTGTCTTGCCTTTCTGGTTTTTACACATTTTGTGGATGTCCCTTTTGACCGTTGGGAAGTGATACTTCTTTGTAGTGCAGATTTGCATTGCCCGCTTGCTTGCTTGGCCAAAAAGGGCGTATGCGTTTTCTCCTGAATATATTCAGGAGAAAACGCATACGCCCTTTTTGGCCAAGTGCATCATTGTCGAAGTTGTGCCCCTCTTCCTGTGCTTTACAGGCGATTCTAACGTACCTCTTGAAATCTGTTTCCTGCTATTCTGCCTCGCATTCAAGTCCGCCTCGTTGCCTTCCCTCAACAGATTTTTGGACGATAGTTGGCCTTGATTACTCTGCCAGTTTGTGAATTGCTGTGCCCCTGAGCTCCATTTTTCGACTCGTTTTTTGTGAGCTGAACGCAAGTCCAAACATTTGGTTCAGGACCTATACTGGTTCCCGGTGGGTGGCTGAGACTTTGGTGAATTCTTCTTCCTGCCGGGAAATTAGAGTGACATGTGCCCATCCAAATGCCTAACAGCTACTCTCTCATTGGTTCTCCCTCTTCCCTTTCCTCCTCTGCCAAATGGGCAACCTGTGTGAACCAGGAGCTTAAAGGGGCTGTCTCTCCAAGTTGGGAGATTGATAGTAAAGCTGTTGGAAAGTCAAACCGGAGCACCAGGAGAGGGACTCTTCGTTGAGTTTTAGAAACCTTTCGTATTCACAGTGTGTCCATTCTCTAGGTTTCCCGTACATGTTATAGCTGTAGTAATATTCCCTTCAACCTGGAGAGGTGGGACCCATGGAATGGTTGCCATGCATTATTGCTTTAAAGGGTCTGCATTTGCTCACCCAATCTCACCAATCCTCTCAGTCCCAAGTGTCCAGCCTCATGCCACATCCAGCTGTCATCGTAGATAGGGTCATTCCAGGTTGCATCAGAGACCCTGAAGGAATTGTAAAGAATTTCCCTGTTTCTTTGTTCTGTTTTTGAAATTCCTTTTTAGAGTGGGTTTGAGCTGATTCTCGCTGCCATGTTTATGCCAGTCTAGACACACTTGATTCCCTTACGGAGACATATCAATACATAGGTTTTAAGATTCTTACTAGTCAGATCTATTCCTCTGCGGGAAATATGGGGTTTTGAGTCCCTTTCACTGAGGAAGGTGTAGGTCTTGTCTATTCCATAGTTGGTTTTTGGAACAGTACCTGTGCTTATATCAAACTCTGGTTTGATGCATCACCCCACCTCTCCTTCCCCCTTAAGCAGGCATAAGAGTGTTTTCTAAATGTGAGACTCTGTTCTCTTTCCTAACTCAGTTCATGTGTTGCCATGTTTACAGGATCTTCCTAAGTGATATCTTATGATAAGTTTCTTTTTCTGTGTGACTTCTTTCACTTAGAATCATCGTACCTGAATCCACTCATTTTGCTGCTACTGGTCTTATGACATTGATTTCATGGCTGAGGGATATTCCATCGTACGTAAGTTCCACAATGTTTTGAACCATTTTTATATTTCCTGGGATATTTCAGGTGTACCCAGGTTGAGGTTCTTGTAAGCAGTGCAGCCCTCAATTTGGGGGTGGCTCTGTCTTATGGATTTTCAGTTTTCCCAAGGTATATTCCCTAGACTGGAAGTGCCCTTGGCTCTGTAGCTCTGTTGTTTACTTGTTTTAGGGAACACAATGCACTCCTCCAGTGAGGCAGTTGGCAACTTACATCCCGCCCATCAGCATAACAAGGCTCCCTGTTCTCCAGGGCCTGTCTTGCCTTTCTGGTTTTTACACATTTTGTGGATGTCCCTTTTGACCGTTGGGAAGTGATACTTCTTTGTAGTGCAGATTTGCATTGCCCGCTTGCTTGCTTGGCCAAAAAGGGCGTATGCGTTTTCTCCTGAATATATTCAGGAGAAAACGCATACGCCCTTTTTGGCCAAGTGCATCATTGTCGAAGTTGTGCCCCTCTTCCTGTGCTTTACAGGCGATTCTAACGTACCTCTTGAAATCTGTTTCCTGCTATTCTGCCTCGCATTCAAGTCCGCCTCGTTGCCTTCCCTCAACAGATTTTTGGACGATAGTTGGCCTTGATTACTCTGCCAGTTTGTGAATTGCTGTGCCCCTGAGCTCCATTTTTCAACTCGTTTTTTGTGAGCTGAACGCAAGTCCAAACATTTGGTTCAGGACCTATACTGGTTCCCGGTGGGTGGCTGAGACTTTGGTGAATTCTTCTTCCTGCCGGGAAATTAGAGTGACATGTGCCCATCCAAATGCCTAACAGCTACTCTCTCATTGGTTCTCCCTCTTCCCTTTCCTCCTCTGCCAAATGGGCAACCTGTGTGAACCAGGAGCTTAAAGGGGCTGTCTCTCCAAGTTGGGAGATTGATAGTAAAGCTGTTGGAAAGTCAAACCGGAGCACCAGGAGAGGGACTCTTCGTTGAGTTTTAGAAACCTTTCGTATTCACAGTGTGTCCATTCTCTAGGTTTCCCGTACATGTTATAGCTGTAGTAATATTCCCTTCAACCTGGAGAGGTGGGACCCATGGAATGGTTGCCATGCATTATTGCTTTAAAGGGTCTGCATTTGCTCACCCAATCTCACCAATCCTCTCAGTCCCAAGTGTCCAGCCTCATGCCACATCCAGCTGTCATCGTAGATAGGGTCATTCCAGGTTGCATCAGAGACCCTGAAGGAATTGTAAAGAATTTCCCTGTTTCTTTGTTCTGTTTTTGAAATTCCTTTTTAGAGTGGGTTTGAGCTGATTCTCGCTGCCATGTTTATGCCAGTCTAGACACACTTGATTCCCTTACGGAGACATATCAATACATAGGTTTTAAGATTCTTACTAGTCAGATCTATTCCTCTGCGGGAAATATGGGGTTTTGAGTCCCTTTCACTGAGGAAGGTGTAGGTCTTGTCTATTCCATAGTTGGTTTTTGGAACAGTACCTGTGCTTATATCAAACTCTGGTTTGATGCATCACCCCACCTCTCCTTCCCCCTTAAGCAGGCATAAGAGTGTTTTCTAAATGTGAGACTCTGTTCTCTTTCCTAACTCAGTTCATGTGTTGCCATGTTTACAGGATCTTCCTAAGTGATATCTTATGATAAGTTTCTTTTTCTGTGTGACTTCTTTCACTTAGAATCATCGTACCTGAATCCACTCATTTTGCTGCTACTGGTCTTATGACATTGATTTCATGGCTGAGGGATATTCCATCGTACGTAAGTTCCACAATGTTTTGAACCATTTTTATATTTCCTGGGATATTTCAGGTGTACCCAGGTTGAGGTTCTTGTAAGCAGTGCAGCCCTCAATTTGGGGGTGGCTCTGTCTTATGGATTTTCAGTTTTCCCAAGGTATATTCCCTAGACTGGAAGTGCCCTTGGCTCTGTAGCTCTGTTGTTTACTTGTTTTAGGGAACACAATGCACTCCTCCAGTGAGGCAGTTGGCAACTTACATCCCGCCCATCAGCATAACAAGGCTCCCTGTTCTCCAGGGCCTGTCTTGCCTTTCTGGTTTTTACACATTTTGTGGATGTCCCTTTTGACCGTTGGGAAGTGATACTTCTTTGTAGTGCAGATTTGCATTGCCCGCTTGCTTGCTTGGCCAAAAAGGGCGTATGCGTTTTCTCCTGAATATATTCAGGAGAAAACGCATACGCCCTTTTTGGCCAAGTGCATCATTGTCGAAGTTGTGCCCCTCTTCCTGTGCTTTACAGGCGATTCTAACGTACCTCTTGAAATCTGTTTCCTGCTATTCTGCCTCGCATTCAAGTCCGCCTCGTTGCCTTCCCTCAACAGATTTTTGGACGATAGTTGGCCTTGATTACTCTGCCAGTTTGTGAATTGCTGTGCCCCTGAGCTCCATTTTTCAACTCGTTTTTTGTGAGCTGAACGCAAGTCCAAACATTTGGTTCAGGACCTATACTGGTTCCCGGTGGGTGGCTGAGACTTTGGTGAATTCTTCTTCCTGCCGGGAAATTAGAGTGACATGTGCCCATCCAAATGCCTAACAGCTACTCTCTCATTGGTTCTCCCTCTTCCCTTTCCTCCTCTGCCAAATGGGCAACCTGTGTGAACCAGGAGCTTAAAGGGGCTGTCTCTCCAAGTTGGGAGATTGATAGTAAAGCTGTTGGAAAGTCAAACCGGAGCACCAGGAGAGGGACTCTTCGTTGAGTTTTAGAAACCTTTCGTATTCACAGTGTGTCCATTCTCTAGGTTTCCCGTACATGTTATAGCTGTAGTAATATTCCCTTCAACCTGGAGAGGTGGGACCCATGGAATGGTTGCCATGCATTATTGCTTTAAAGGGTCTGCATTTGCTCACCCAATCTCACCAATCCTCTCAGTCCCAAGTGTCCAGCCTCATGCCACATCCAGCTGTCATCGTAGATAGGGTCATTCCAGGTTGCATCAGAGACCCTGAAGGAATTGTAAAGAATTTCCCTGTTTCTTTGTTCTGTTTTTGAAATTCCTTTTTAGAGTGAGTTTGAGCTGATTCTCGCTGCCATGTTTATGCCAGTCTAGACACACTTGATTCCCTTACGGAGACATATCAATACATAGGTTTTAAGATTCTTACTAGTCAGATCTATTCCTCTGCGGGAAATATGGGGTTTTGAGTCCCTTTCACTGAGGAAGGTGTAGGTCTTGTCTATTCCATAGTTGGTTTTTGGAACAGTACCTGTGCTTATATCAAACTCTGGTTTGATGCATCACCCCACCTCTCCTTCCCCCTTAAGCAGGCATAAGAGTGTTTTCTAAATGTGAGACTCTGTTCTCTTTCCTAACTCAGTTCATGTGTTGCCATGTTTACAGGATCTTCCTAAGTGATATCTTATGATAAGTTTCTTTTTCTGTGTGACTTCTTTCACTTAGAATCATCGTACCTGAATCCACTCATTTTGCTGCTACTGGTCTTATGACATTGATTTCATGGCTGAGGGATATTCCATCGTACGTAAGTTCCACAATGTTTTGAACCATTTTTATATTTCCTGGGATATTTCAGGTGTACCCAGGTTGAGGTTCTTGTAAGCAGTGCAGCCCTCAATTTGGGGGTGGCTGTGTCTTATGGATTTTCAGTTTTCCCAAGGTATATTCCCTAGACTGGAAGTGCCCTTGGCTCTGTAGCTCTGTTGTTTACTTGTTTTAGGGAACACAATGCACTCCTCCAGTGAGGCAGTTGGCAACTTACATCCCGCCCATCAGCATAACAAGGCTCCCTGTTCTCCAGGGCCTGTCTTGCCTTTCTGGTTTTTACACATTTTGTGGATGTCCCTTTTGACCGTTGGGAAGTGATACTTCTTTGTAGTGCAGATTTGCATTGCCCGCTTGCTTGCTTGGCCAAAAAGGGCGTATGCGTTTTCTCCTGAATATATTCAGGAGAAAACGCATACGCCCTTTTTGGCCAAGTGCATCATTGTCGAAGTTGTGCCCCTCTTCCTGTGCTTTACAGGCGATTCTAACGTACCTCTTGAAATCTGTTTCCTGCTATTCTGCCTCGCATTCAAGTCCGCCTCGTTGCCTTCCCTCAACAGATTTTTGGACGATAGTTGGCCTTGATTACTCTGCCAGTTTGTGAATTGCTGTGCCCCTGAGCTCCATTTTTCGACTCGTTTTTTGTGAGCTGAACGCAAGTCCAAACATTTGGTTCAGGACCTATACTGGTTCCCGGTGGGTGGCTGAGACTTTGGTGAATTCTTCTTCCTGCCGGGAAATTAGAGTGACATGTGCCCATCCAAATGCCTAACAGCTACTCTCTCATTGGTTCTCCCTCTTCCCTTTCCTCCTCTGCCAAATGGGCAACCTGTGTGAACCAGGAGCTTAAAGGGGCTGTCTCTCCAAGTTGGGAGATTGATAGTAAAGCTGTTGGAAAGTCAAACCGGAGCACCAGGAGAGGGACTCTTCGTTGAGTTTTAGAAACCTTTCGTATTCACAGTGTGTCCATTCTCTAGGTTTCCCGTACATGTTATAGCTGTAGTAATATTCCCTTCAACCTGGAGAGGTGGGACCCATGGAATGGTTGCCATGCATTATTGCTTTAAAGGGTCTGCATTTGCTCACCCAATCTCACCAATCCTCTCAGTCCCAAGTGTCCAGCCTCATGCCACATCCAGCTGTCATCGTAGATAGGGTCATTCCAGGTTGCATCAGAGACCCTGAAGGAATTGTAAAGAATTTCCCTGTTTCTTTGTTCTGTTTTTGAAATTCCTTTTTAGAGTGGGTTTGAGCTGATTCTCGCTGCCATGTTTATGCCAGTCTAGACACACTTGATTCCCTTACGGAGACATATCAATACATAGGTTTTAAGATTCTTACTAGTCAGATCTATTCCTCTGCGGGAAATATGGGGTTTTGAGTCCCTTTCACTGAGGAAGGTGTAGGTCTTGTCTATTCCATAGTTGGTTTTTGGAACAGTACCTGTGCTTATATCAAACTCTGGTTTGATGCATCACCCCACCTCTCCTTCCCCCTTAAGCAGGCATAAGAGTGTTTTCTAAATGTGAGACTCTGTTCTCTTTCCTAACTCAGTTCATGTGTTGCCATGTTTACAGGATCTTCCTAAGTGATATCTTATGATAAGTTTCTTTTTCTGTGTGACTTCTTTCACTTAGAATCATCGTACCTGAATCCACTCATTTTGCTGCTACTGGTCTTATGACATTGATTTCATGGCTGAGGGATATTCCATCGTACGTAAGTTCCACAATGTTTTGAACCATTTTTATATTTCCTGGGATATTTCAGGTGTACCCAGGTTGAGGTTCTTGTAAGCAGTGCAGCCCTCAATTTGGGGGTGGCTCTGTCTTATGGATTTTCAGTTTTCCCAAGGTATATTCCCTAGACTGGAAGTGCCCTTGGCTCTGTAGCTCTGTTGTTTACTTGTTTTAGGGAACACAATGCACTCCTCCAGTGAGGCAGTTGGCAACTTACATCCCGCCCATCAGCATAACAAGGCTCCCTGTTCTCCAGGGCCTGTCTTGCCTTTCTGGTTTTTACACATTTTGTGGATGTCCCTTTTGACCGTTGGGAAGTGATACTTCTTTGTAGTGCAGATTTGCATTGCCCGCTTGCTTGCTTGGCCAAAAAGGGCGTATGCGTTTTCTCCTGAATATATTCAGGAGAAAACGCATACGCCCTTTTTGGCCAAGTGCATCATTGTCGAAGTTGTGCCCCTCTTCCTGTGCTTTACAGGCGATTCTAACGTACCTCTTGAAATCTGTTTCCTGCTATTCTGCCTCGCATTCAAGTCCGCCTCGTTGCCTTCCCTCAACAGATTTTTGGACGATAGTTGGCCTTGATTACTCTGCCAGTTTGTGAATTGCTGTGCCCCTGAGCTCCATTTTTCAACTCGTTTTTTGTGAGCTGAACGCAAGTCCAAACATTTGGTTCAGGACCTATACTGGTTCCCGGTGGGTGGCTGAGACTTTGGTGAATTCTTCTTCCTGCCGGGAAATTAGAGTGACATGTGCCCATCCAAATGCCTAACAGCTACTCTCTCATTGGTTCTCCCTCTTCCCTTTCCTCCTCTGCCAAATGGGCAACCTGTGTGAACCAGGAGCTTAAAGGGGCTGTCTCTCCAAGTTGGGAGATTGATAGTAAAGCTGTTGGAAAGTCAAACCGGAGCACCAGGAGAGGGACTCTTCGTTGAGTTTTAGAAACCTTTCGTATTCACAGTGTGTCCATTCTCTAGGTTTCCCGTACATGTTATAGCTGTAGTAATATTCCCTTCAACCTGGAGAGGTGGGACCCATGGAATGGTTGCCATGCATTATTGCTTTAAAGGGTCTGCATTTGCTCACCCAATCTCACCAATCCTCTCAGTCCCAAGTGTCCAGCCTCATGCCACATCCAGCTGTCATCGTAGATAGGGTCATTCCAGGTTGCATCAGAGACCCTGAAGGAATTGTAAAGAATTTCCCTGTTTCTTTGTTCTGTTTTTGAAATTCCTTTTTAGAGTGGGTTTGAGCTGATTCTCGCTGCCATGTTTATGCCAGTCTAGACACACTTGATTCCCTTACGGAGACATATCAATACATAGGTTTTAAGATTCTTACTAGTCAGATCTATTCCTCTGCGGGAAATATGGGGTTTTGAGTCCCTTTCACTGAGGAAGGTGTAGGTCTTGTCTATTCCATAGTTGGTTTTTGGAACAGTACCTGTGCTTATATCAAACTCTGGTTTGATGCATCACCCCACCTCTCCTTCCCCCTTAAGCAGGCATAAGAGTGTTTTCTAAATGTGAGACTCTGTTCTCTTTCCTAACTCAGTTCATGTGTTGCCATGTTTACAGGATCTTCCTAAGTGATATCTTATGATAAGTTTCTTTTTCTGTGTGACTTCTTTCACTTAGAATCATCGTACCTGAATCCACTCATTTTGCTGCTACTGGTCTTATGACATTGATTTCATGGCTGAGGGATATTCCATCGTACGTAAGTTCCACAATGTTTTGAACCATTTTTATATTTCCTGGGATATTTCAGGTGTACCCAGGTTGAGGTTCTTGTAAGCAGTGCAGCCCTCAATTTGGGGGTGGCTCTGTCTTATGGATTTTCAGTTTTCCCAAGGTATATTCCCTAGACTGGAAGTGCCCTTGGCTCTGTAGCTCTGTTGTTTACTTGTTTTAGGGAACACAATGCACTCCTCCAGTGAGGCAGTTGGCAACTTACATCCCGCCCATCAGCATAACAAGGCTCCCTGTTCTCCAGGGCCTGTCTTGCCTTTCTGGTTTTTACACATTTTGTGGATGTCCCTTTTGACCGTTGGGAAGTGATACTTCTTTGTAGTGCAGATTTGCATTGCCCGCTTGCTTGCTTGGCCAAAAAGGGCGTATGCGTTTTCTCCTGAATATATTCAGGAGAAAACGCATACGCCCTTTTTGGCCAAGTGCATCATTGTCGAAGTTGTGCCCCTCTTCCTGTGCTTTACAGGCGATTCTAACGTACCTCTTGAAATCTGTTTCCTGCTATTCTGCCTCGCATTCAAGTCCGCCTCGTTGCCTTCCCTCAACAGATTTTTGGACGATAGTTGGCCTTGATTACTCTGCCAGTTTGTGAATTGCTGTGCCCCTGAGCTCCATTTTTCAACTCGTTTTTTGTGAGCTGAACGCAAGTCCAAACATTTGGTTCAGGACCTATACTGGTTCCCGGTGGGTGGCTGAGACTTTGGTGAATTCTTCTTCCTGCCGGGAAATTAGAGTGACATGTGCCCATCCAAATGCCTAACAGCTACTCTCTCATTGGTTCTCCCTCTTCCCTTTCCTCCTCTGCCAAATGGGCAACCTGTGTGAACCAGGAGCTTAAAGGGGCTGTCTCTCCAAGTTGGGAGATTGATAGTAAAGCTGTTGGAAAGTCAAACCGGAGCACCAGGAGAGGGACTCTTCGTTGAGTTTTAGAAACCTTTCGTATTCACAGTGTGTCCATTCTCTAGGTTTCCCGTACATGTTATAGCTGTAGTAATATTCCCTTCAACCTGGAGAGGTGGGACCCATGGAATGGTTGCCATGCATTATTGCTTTAAAGGGTCTGCATTTGCTCACCCAATCTCACCAATCCTCTCAGTCCCAAGTGTCCAGCCTCATGCCACATCCAGCTGTCATCGTAGATAGGGTCATTCCAGGTTGCATCAGAGACCCTGAAGGAATTGTAAAGAATTTCCCTGTTTCTTTGTTCTGTTTTTGAAATTCCTTTTTAGAGTGGGTTTGAGCTGATTCTCGCTGCCATGTTTATGCCAGTCTAGACACACTTGATTCCCTTACGGAGACATATCAATACATAGGTTTTAAGATTCTTACTAGTCAGATCTATTCCTCTGCGGGAAATATGGGGTTTTGAGTCCCTTTCACTGAGGAAGGTGTAGGTCTTGTCTATTCCATAGTTGGTTTTTGGAACAGTACCTGTGCTTATATCAAACTCTGGTTTGATGCATCACCCCACCTCTCCTTCCCCCTTAAGCAGGCATAAGAGTGTTTTCTAAATGTGAGACTCTGTTCTCTTTCCTAACTCAGTTCATGTGTTGCCATGTTTACAGGATCTTCCTAAGTGATATCTTATGATAAGTTTCTTTTTCTGTGTGACTTCTTTCACTTAGAATCATCGTACCTGAATCCACTCATTTTGCTGCTACTGGTCTTATGACATTGATTTCATGGCTGAGGGATATTCCATCGTACGTAAGTTCCACAATGTTTTGAACCATTTTTATATTTCCTGGGATATTTCAGGTGTACCCAGGTTGAGGTTCTTGTAAGCAGTGCAGCCCTCAATTTGGGGGTGGCTGTGTCTTATGGATTTTCAGTTTTCCCAAGGTATATTCCCTAGACTGGAAGTGCCCTTGGCTCTGTAGCTCTGTTGTTTACTTGTTTTAGGGAACACAATGCACTCCTCCAGTGAGGCAGTTGGCAACTTACATCCCGCCCATCAGCATAACAAGGCTCCCTGTTCTCCAGGGCCTGTCTTGCCTTTCTGGTTTTTACACATTTTGTGGATGTCCCTTTTGACCGTTGGGAAGTGATACTTCTTTGTAGTGCAGATTTGCATTGCCCGCTTGCTTGCTTGGCCAAAAAGGGCGTATGCGTTTTCTCCTGAATATATTCAGGAGAAAACGCATACGCCCTTTTTGGCCAAGTGCATCATTGTCGAAGTTGTGCCCCTCTTCCTGTGCTTTACAGGCGATTCTAACGTACCTCTTGAAATCTGTTTCCTGCTATTCTGCCTCGCATTCAAGTCCGCCTCGTTGCCTTCCCTCAACAGATTTTTGGACGATAGTTGGCCTTGATTACTCTGCCAGTTTGTGAATTGCTGTGCCCCTGAGCTCCATTTTTCGACTCGTTTTTTGTGAGCTGAACGCAAGTCCAAACATTTGGTTCAGGACCTATACTGGTTCCCGGTGGGTGGCTGAGACTTTGGTGAATTCTTCTTCCTGCCGGGAAATTAGAGTGACATGTGCCCATCCAAATGCCTAACAGCTACTCTCTCATTGGTTCTCCCTCTTCCCTTTCCTCCTCTGCCAAATGGGCAACCTGTGTGAACCAGGAGCTTAAAGGGGCTGTCTCTCCAAGTTGGGAGATTGATAGTAAAGCTGTTGGAAAGTCAAACCGGAGCACCAGGAGAGGGACTCTTCGTTGAGTTTTAGAAACCTTTCGTATTCACAGTGTGTCCATTCTCTAGGTTTCCCGTACATGTTATAGCTGTAGTAATATTCCCTTCAACCTGGAGAGGTGGGACCCATGGAATGGTTGCCATGCATTATTGCTTTAAAGGGTCTGCATTTGCTCACCCAATCTCACCAATCCTCTCAGTCCCAAGTGTCCAGCCTCATGCCACATCCAGCTGTCATCGTAGATAGGGTCATTCCAGGTTGCATCAGAGACCCTGAAGGAATTGTAAAGAATTTCCCTGTTTCTTTGTTCTGTTTTTGAAATTCCTTTTTAGAGTGGGTTTGAGCTGATTCTCGCTGCCATGTTTATGCCAGTCTAGACACACTTGATTCCCTTACGGAGACATATCAATACATAGGTTTTAAGATTCTTACTAGTCAGATCTATTCCTCTGCGGGAAATATGGGGTTTTGAGTCCCTTTCACTGAGGAAGGTGTAGGTCTTGTCTATTCCATAGTTGGTTTTTGGAACAGTACCTGTGCTTATATCAAACTCTGGTTTGATGCATCACCCCACCTCTCCTTCCCCCTTAAGCAGGCATAAGAGTGTTTTCTAAATGTGAGACTCTGTTCTCTTTCCTAACTCAGTTCATGTGTTGCCATGTTTACAGGATCTTCCTAAGTGATATCTTATGATAAGTTTCTTTTTCTGTGTGACTTCTTTCACTTAGAATCATCGTACCTGAATCCACTCATTTTGCTGCTACTGGTCTTATGACATTGATTTCATGGCTGAGGGATATTCCATCGTACGTAAGTTCCACAATGTTTTGAACCATTTTTATATTTCCTGGGATATTTCAGGTGTACCCAGGTTGAGGTTCTTGTAAGCAGTGCAGCCCTCAATTTGGGGGTGGCTCTGTCTTATGGATTTTCAGTTTTCCCAAGGTATATTCCCTAGACTGGAAGTGCCCTTGGCTCTGTAGCTCTGTTGTTTACTTGTTTTAGGGAACACAATGCACTCCTCCAGTGAGGCAGTTGGCAACTTACATCCCGCCCATCAGCATAACAAGGCTCCCTGTTCTCCAGGGCCTGTCTTGCCTTTCTGGTTTTTACACATTTTGTGGATGTCCCTTTTGACCGTTGGGAAGTGATACTTCTTTGTAGTGCAGATTTGCATTGCCCGCTTGCTTGCTTGGCCAAAAAGGGCGTATGCGTTTTCTCCTGAATATATTCAGGAGAAAACGCATACGCCCTTTTTGGCCAAGTGCATCATTGTCAAAGTTGTGCCCCTCTTCCTGTGCTTTACAGGCGATTCTAACGTACCTCTTGAAATCTGTTTCCTGCTATTCTGCCTCGCATTCAAGTCCGCCTCGTTGCCTTCCCTCAACAGATTTTTGGACGATAGTTGGCCTTGATTACTCTGCCAGTTTGTGAATTGCTGTGCCCCTGAGCTCCATTTTTCAACTCGTTTTTTGTGAGCTGAACGCAAGTCCAAACATTTGGTTCAGGACCTATACTGGTTCCCGGTGGGTGGCTGAGACTTTGGTGAATTCTTCTTCCTGCCGGGAAATTAGAGTGACATGTGCCCATCCAAATGCCTAACAGCTACTCTCTCATTGGTTCTCCCTCTTCCCTTTCCTCCTCTGCCAAATGGGCAACCTGTGTGAACCAGGAGCTTAAAGGGGCTGTCTCTCCAAGTTGGGAGATTGATAGTAAAGCTGTTGGAAAGTCAAACCGGAGCACCAGGAGAGGGACTCTTCGTTGAGTTTTAGAAACCTTTCGTATTCACAGTGTGTCCATTCTCTAGGTTTCCCGTACATGTTATAGCTGTAGTAATATTCCCTTCAACCTGGAGAGGTGGGACCCATGGAATGGTTGCCATGCATTATTGCTTTAAAGGGTCTGCATTTGCTCACCCAATCTCACCAATCCTCTCAGTCCCAAGTGTCCAGCCTCATGCCACATCCAGCTGTCATCGTAGATAGGGTCATTCCAGGTTGCATCAGAGACCCTGAAGGAATTGTAAAGAATTTCCCTGTTTCTTTGTTCTGTTTTTGAAATTCCTTTTTAGAGTGGGTTTGAGCTGATTCTCGCTGCCATGTTTATGCCAGTCTAGACACACTTGATTCCCTTACGGAGACATATCAATACATAGGTTTTAAGATTCTTACTAGTCAGATCTATTCCTCTGCGGGAAATATGGGGTTTTGAGTCCCTTTCACTGAGGAAGGTGTAGGTCTTGTCTATTCCATAGTTGGTTTTTGGAACAGTACCTGTGCTTATATCAAACTCTGGTTTGATGCATCACCCCACCTCTCCTTCCCCCTTAAGCAGGCATAAGAGTGTTTTCTAAATGTGAGACTCTGTTCTCTTTCCTAACTCAGTTCATGTGTTGCCATGTTTACAGGATCTTCCTAAGTGATATCTTATGATAAGTTTCTTTTTCTGTGTGACTTCTTTCACTTAGAATCATCGTACCTGAATCCACTCATTTTGCTGCTACTGGTCTTATGACATTGATTTCATGGCTGAGGGATATTCCATCGTACGTAAGTTCCACAATGTTTTGAACCATTTTTATATTTCCTGGGATATTTCAGGTGTACCCAGGTTGAGGTTCTTGTAAGCAGTGCAGCCCTCAATTTGGGGGTGGCTCTGTCTTATGGATTTTCAGTTTTCCCAAGGTATATTCCCTAGACTGGAAGTGCCCTTGGCTCTGTAGCTCTGTTGTTTACTTGTTTTAGGGAACACAATGCACTCCTCCAGTGAGGCAGTTGGCAACTTACATCCCGCCCATCAGCATAACAAGGCTCCCTGTTCTCCAGGGCCTGTCTTGCCTTTCTGCTTTTTACACATTTTGTGGATGTCCCTTTTGACCGTTGGGAAGTGATACTTCTTTGTAGTGCAGATTTGCATTGCCCGCTTGCTTGCTTGGCCAAAAAGGGCGTATGCGTTTTCTCCTGAATATATTCAGGAGAAAACGCATACGCCCTTTTTGGCCAAGTGCATCATTGTCGAAGTTGTGCCCCTCTTCCTGTGCTTTACAGGCGATTCTAACGTACCTCTTGAAATCTGTTTCCTGCTATTCTGCCTCGCATTCAAGTCCGCCTCGTTGCCTTCCCTCAACAGATTTTTGGACGATAGTTGGCCTTGATTACTCTGCCAGTTTGTGAATTGCTGTGCCCCTGAGCTCCATTTTTCGACTCGTTTTTTGTGAGCTGAACGCAAGTCCAAACATTTGGTTCAGGACCTATACTGGTTCCCGGTGGGTGGCTGAGACTTTGGTGAATTCTTCTTCCTGCCGGGAAATTAGAGTGACATGTGCCCATCCAAATGCCTAACAGCTACTCTCTCATTGGTTCTCCCTCTTCCCTTTCCTCCTCTGCCAAATGGGCAACCTGTGTGAACCAGGAGCTTAAAGGGGCTGTCTCTCCAAGTTGGGAGATTGATAGTAAAGCTGTTGGAAAGTCAAACCGGAGCACCAGGAGAGGGACTCTTCGTTGAGTTTTAGAAACCTTTCGTATTCACAGTGTGTCCATTCTCTAGGTTTCCCGTACATGTTATATCTGTAGTAATATTCCCTTCAACCTGGAGAGGTGGGACCCATGGAATGGTTGCCATGCATTATTGCTTTAAAGGGTCTGCATTTGCTCACCCAATCTCACCAATCCTCTCAGTCCCAAGTGTCCAGCCTCATGCCACATCCAGCTGTCATCGTAGATAGGGTCATTCCAGGTTGCATCAGAGACCCTGAAGGAATTGTAAAGAATTTCCCTGTTTCTTTGTTCTGTTTTTGAAATTCCTTTTTAGAGTGGGTTTGAGCTGATTCTCGCTGCCATGTTTATGCCAGTCTAGACACACTTGATTCCCTTACGGAGACATATCAATACATAGGTTTTAAGATTCTTACTAGTCAGATCTATTCCTCTGTGGGAAATATGGGGTTTTGAGTCCCTTTCACTGAGGAAGGTGTAGGTCTTGTCTATTCCATAGTTGGTTTTTGGAACAGTACCTGTGCTTATATCAAACTCTGGTTTGATGCATCACCCCACCTCTCCTTCCCCCTTAAGCAGGCATAAGAGTGTTTTCTAAATGTGAGACTCTGTTCTCTTTCCTAACTCAGTTCATGTGTTGCCATGTTTACAGGATCTTCCTAAGTGATATCTTATGATAAGTTTCTTTTTCTGTGTGACTTCTTTCACTTAGAATCATCGTACCTGAATCCACTCATTTTGCTGCTACTGGTCTTATGACATTGATTTCATGGCTGAGGGATATTCCATCGTACGTAAGTTCCACAATGTTTTGAACCATTTTTATATTTCCTGGGATATTTCAGGTGTACCCAGGTTGAGGTTCTTGTAAGCAGTGCAGCCCTCAATTTGGGGGTGGCTCTGTCTTATGGATTTTCAGTTTTCCCAAGGTATATTCCCTAGACTGGAAGTGCCCTTGGCTCTGTAGCTCTGTTGTTTACTTGTTTTAGGGAACACAATGCACTCCTCCAGTGAGGCAGTTGGCAACTTACATCCCGCCCATCAGCATAACAAGGCTCCCTGTTCTCCAGGGCCTGTCTTGCCTTTCTGGTTTTTACACATTTTGTGGATGTCCCTTTTGACCGTTGGGAAGTGATACTTCTTTGTAGTGCAGATTTGCATTGCCCGCTTGCTTGCTTGGCCAAAAAGGGCGTATGCGTTTTCTCCTGAATATATTCAGGAGAAAACGCATACGCCCTTTTTGGCCAAGTGCATCATTGTCGAAGTTGTGCCCCTCTTCCTGTGCTTTACAGGCGATTCTAACGTACCTCTTGAAATCTGTTTCCTGCTATTCTGCCTCGCATTCAAGTCCGCCTCGTTGCCTTCCCTCAACAGATTTTTGGACGATAGTTGGCCTTGATTACTCTGCCAGTTTGTGAATTGCTGTGCCCCTGAGCTCCATTTTTCAACTCGTTTTTTGTGAGCTGAACGCAAGTCCAAACATTTGGTTCAGGACCTATACTGGTTCCCGGTGGGTGGCTGAGACTTTGGTGAATTCTTCTTCCTGCCAGGAAATTAGAGTGACATGTGCCCATCCAAATGCCTAACAGCTACTCTCTCATTGGTTCTCCCTCTTCCCTTTCCTCCTCTGCCAAATGGGCAACCTGTGTGAACCAGGAGCTTAAAGGGGCTGTCTCTCCAAGTTGGGAGATTGATAGTAAAGCTGTTGGAAAGTCAAACCGGAGCACCAGGAGAGGGACTCTTCGTTGAGTTTTAGAAACCTTTCGTATTCACAGTGTGTCCATTCTCTAGGTTTCCCGTACATGTTATAGCTGTAGTAATATTCCCTTCAACCTGGAGAGGTGGGACCCATGGAATGGTTGCCATGCATTATTGCTTTAAAGGGTCTGCATTTGCTCACCCAATCTCACCAATCCTCTCAGTCCCAAGTGTCCAGCCTCATGCCACATCCAGCTGTCATCGTAGATAGGGTCATTCCAGGTTGCATCAGAGACCCTGAAGGAATTGTAAAGAATTTCCCTGTTTCTTTGTTCTGTTTTTGAAATTCCTTTTTAGAGTGGGTTTGAGCTGATTCTCGCTGCCATGTTTATGCCAGTCTAGACACACTTGATTCCCTTACGGAGACATATCAATACATAGGTTTTAAGATTCTTACTAGTCAGATCTATTCCTCTGTGGGAAATATGGGGTTTTGAGTCCCTTTCACTGAGGAAGGTGTAGGTCTTGTCTATTCCATAGTTGGTTTTTGGAACAGTACCTGTGCTTATATCAAACTCTGGTTTGATGCATCACCCCACCTCTCCTTCCCCCTTAAGCAGGCATAAGAGTGTTTTCTAAATGTGAGACTCTGTTCTCTTTCCTAACTCAGTTCATGTGTTGCCATGTTTACAGGATCTTCCTAAGTGATATCTTATGATAAGTTTCTTTTTCTGTGTGACTTCTTTCACTTAGAATCATCGTACCTGAATCCACTCATTTTGCTGCTACTGGTCTTATGACATTGATTTCATGGCTGAGGGATATTCCATCGTACGTAAGTTCCACAATGTTTTGAACCATTTTTATATTTCCTGGGATATTTCAGGTGTACCCAGGTTGAGGTTCTTGTAAGCAGTGCAGCCCTCAATTTGGGGGTGGCTCTGTCTTATGGATTTTCAGTTTTCCCAAGGTATATTCCCTAGACTGGAAGTGCCCTTGGCTCTGTAGCTCTGTTGTTTACTTGTTTTAGGGAACACAATGCACTCCTCCAGTGAGGCAGTTGGCAACTTACATCCCGCCCATCAGCATAACAAGGCTCCCTGTTCTCCAGGGCCTGTCTTGCCTTTCTGGTTTTTACACATTTTGTGGATGTCCCTTTTGACCGTTGGGAAGTGATACTTCTTTGTAGTGCAGATTTGCATTGCCCGCTTGCTTGCTTGGCCAAAAAGGGCGTATGCGTTTTCTCCTGAATATATTCAGGAGAAAACGCATACGCCCTTTTTGGCCAAGTGCATCATTGTCGAAGTTGTGCCCCTCTTCCTGTGCTTTACAGGCGATTCTAACGTACCTCTTGAAATCTGTTTCCTGCTATTCTGCCTCGCATTCAAGTCCGCCTCGTTGCCTTCCCTCAACAGATTTTTGGACGATAGTTGGCCTAGATTACTCTGCCAGTTTGTGAATTGCTGTGCCCCTGAGCTCCATTTTTCAACTCGTTTCTTGTGAGCTGAACGCAAGTCCAAACTTTTGGTTCAGGACCTATACTGGTTCCCGGTGGGTGGCTGAGACTTTGGTTAATTCTTCTTCCTGCCGGGAAATTAGAGTGACATGTGCCCATCCAAATGCCTAACAGCTACTCTCTCATTGGTTCTCCCTCTTCCCTTTCCTCCTCTGCCAAATGGGCAACCTGTGTGAACCAGGAGCTTAAAGGGGCTGTCTCTCCAAGTTGGGAGATTGATAGTAAAGCTGTTGGAAAGTCAAACCGGAGCACCAGGAGAGGGACTCTTCGTTGAGTTTTAGAAACCTTTCGTATTCACAGTGTGTCCATTCTCTATGTTTCCCGTACATGTTATAGCTGTAGTAATATTCCCTTCAACCTGGAAAGTTGGGACCCATGGAATGGTTGCCATGCATTATTGCTTTAAAGGGTCTGCATTTGCTCACCCAATCTCACCAATCCTCTCAGTCCCAAGTGTCCAGCCTTATGCCACATCCAGCTGTCATTGTAGATAGGGTCATTCCAGGTTGCATCAGAGACCCTGAAGGAATTGTAAAGAATTTCCCTGTTTCTTTGTTTTGTTTTTGAAATTCCTTTTTAGAGTGGGTTTGAGCTGATTCTCGCTGCCATGTTTATGCCAGTCTTGTCACACTTGATTCCCTTACGGAGACATATCAATACATAGGTTTTAAGATTCTTACTAGTCAGATCTATTCCTCTGCGGGAAATATGGGGTTTTGAGTCCCTTTCACTGAGGAAGGTGTAGGTCTTGTCTATTCCATAGTTGGATTTTGGAACGTTTCCTGTGCTTATATCAAACTCTGGTTTGATGCATCACCCCACCTCTCCATCCCCCTTAAGCAGGCATAAGAGTGTTTTCTAAATGTGAGACTCTGTTCTCTTTGCTAACTCAGTTCATGTGTAGCCATGTTTACAGGATCTTCCTAATTGATATCTTATGATAAGTTTCTTTTTCTGTGTGACTTCTTTCACTTAGAATCATCGTACCTGAATCCACTCATTTTGCTGCTACTGGTCTTATGACATTGATTTCATGGCTGAGGGATATTCCATCGTACGTAAGTTCCACAATGTTTTGAACCATTTTTATATTTCCTGGGATATTTCAGGTGTACCCAGGTTGAGGTTCTTGTAAGCAGTGCAGCCCTCAATTTGGGGGTGGCTCTGTCTTATGGATTTTCAGTTTTCCCAAGGTATATTCCCTAGACTGGAAGTGCCCTTGGCCCTGTAGCTCTGTTGTTTACTTGTATTAGGGAACACAATGCACTCCTCCAGTGAGGCAGTTGGCAACTTACATCCCGCCCATCAGCATAACAAGGCTCCCTGTTCTCCAGGGCCTGTCTTGCCTTTCTGGTTTTTACACATTTTGTGGATGTCCCTTTTGACCGTTGGGAAGTGATACTTCTTTGTAGTGCAGATTTGCATTGCCCGCTTGCTTGCTTGGCCAAAAAGGGCGTATGCGTTTTCTCCTGAATATATTCAGGAGAAAACGCATACGCCCTTTTTGGCCAAGTGCATCATTGTCGAAGTTGTGCCCCTCTTCCTGTGCTTTACAGGCGATTCTAACGTACCTCTTGAAATCTGTTTCCTGCTATTCTGCCTCGCATTCAAGTCCGCCTCGTTGCCTTCCCTCAACAGATTTTTGGACGATAGTTGGCCTTGATTACTCTGCCAGTTTGTGAATTGCTGTGCCCCTGAGCTCCATTTTTCAACTCGTTTTTTGTGAGCTGAACGCAAGTCCAAACATTTGGTTCAGGACCTATACTGGTTCCCGGTGGGTGGCTGAGACTTTGGTGAATTCTTCTTCCTGCCGGGAAATTAGAGTGACATGTGCCCATCCAAATGCCTAACAGCTACTCTCTCATTGGTTCTCCCTCTTCCCTTTCCTCCTCTGCCAAATGGGCAACCTGTGTGAACCAGGAGCTTAAAGGGGCTGTCTCTCCAAGTTGGGAGATTGATAGTAAAGCTGTTGGAAAGTCAAACCGGAGCACCAGGAGAGGGACTCTTCGTTGAGTTTTAGAAACCTTTCGTATTCACAGTGTGTCCATTCTCTAGGTTTCCCGTACATGTTATAGCTGTAGTAATATTCCCTTCAACCTGGAGAGGTGGGACCCATGGAATGGTTGCCATGCATTATTGCTTTAAAGGGTCTGCATTTGCTCACCCAATCTCACCAATCCTCTCAGTCCCAAGTGTCCAGCCTCATGCCACATCCAGCTGTCATCGTAGATAGGGTCATTCCAGGTTGCATCAGAGACCCTGAAGGAATTGTAAAGAATTTCCCTGTTTCTTTGTTCTGTTTTTGAAATTCCTTTTTAGAGTGGGTTTGAGCTGATTCTCGCTGCCATGTTTATGCCAGTCTAGACACACTTGATTCCCTTACGGAGACATATCAATACATAGGTTTTAAGATTCTTACTAGTCAGATCTATTCCTCTGCGGGAAATATGGGGTTTTGAGTCCCTTTCACTGAGGAAGGTGTAGGTCTTGTCTATTCCATAGTTGGTTTTTGGAACAGTACCTGTGCTTATATCAAACTCTGGTTTGATGCATCACCCCACCTCTCCTTCCCCCTTAAGCAGGCATAAGAGTGTTTTCTAAATGTGAGACTCTGTTCTCTTTCCTAACTCAGTTCATGTGTTGCCATGTTTACAGGATCTTCCTAAGTGATATCTTATGATAAGTTTCTTTTTCTGTGTGACTTCTTTCACTTAGAATCATCGTACCTGAATCCACTCATTTTGCTGCTACTGGTCTTATGACATTGATTTCATGGCTGAGGGATATTCCATCGTACGTAAGTTCCACAATGTTTTGAACCATTTTTATATTTCCTGGGATATTTCAGGTGTACCCAGGTTGAGGTTCTTGTAAGCAGTGCAGCCCTCAATTTGGGGGTGGCTCTGTCTTATGGATTTTCAGTTTTCCCAAGGTATATTCCCTAGACTGGAAGTGCCCTTGGCTCTGTAGCTCTGTTGTTTACTTGTTTTAGGGAACACAATGCACTCCTCCAGTGAGGCAGTTGGCAACTTACATCCCGCCCATCAGCATAACAAGGCTCCCTGTTCTCCAGGGCCTGTCTTGCCTTTCTGGTTTTTACACATTTTGTGGATGTCCCTTTTGACCGTTGGGAAGTGATACTTCTTTGTAGTGCAGATTTGCATTGCCCGCTTGCTTGCTTGGCCAAAAAGGGCGTATGCGTTTTCTCCTGAATATATTCAGGAGAAAACGCATACGCCCTTTTTGGCCAAGTGCATCATTGTCGAAGTTGTGCCCCTCTTCCTGTGCTTTACAGGCGATTCTAACGTACCTCTTGAAATCTGTTTCCTGCTATTCTGCCTCGCATTCAAGTCCGCCTCGTTGCCTTCCCTCAACAGATTTTTGGACGATAGTTGGCCTTGATTACTCTGCCAGTTTGTGAATTGCTGTGCCCCTGAGCTCCATTTTTCAACTCGTTT
The DNA here is from genome assembly GCF_964341445.2 of Mesoplodon mirus. Taxonomy (NCBI): domain Eukaryota; kingdom Metazoa; phylum Chordata; class Mammalia; order Artiodactyla; family Ziphiidae; genus Mesoplodon; species Mesoplodon mirus. The sequence continues at coordinate 452,370 of NW_028295556.1, forward strand.
TTTGTGAGCTGAACGCAAGTCCAAACATTTGGTTCAGGACCTATACTGGTTCCCGGTGGGTGGCTGAGACTTTGGTGAATTCTTCTTCCTGCCGGGAAATTAGAGTGACATGTGCCCATCCAAATGCCTAACAGCTACTCTCTCATTGGTTCTCCCTCTTCCCTTTCCTCCTCTGCCAAATGGGCAACCTGTGTGAACCAGGAGCTTAAAGGGGCTGTCTCTCCAAGTTGGGAGATTGATAGTAAAGCTGTTGGAAAGTCAAACCGGAGCACCAGGAGAGGGACTCTTCGTTGAGTTTTAGAAACCTTTCGTATTCACAGTGTGTCCATTCTCTAGGTTTCCCGTACATGTTATAGCTGTAGTAATATTCCCTTCAACCTGGAGAGGTGGGACCCATGGAATGGTTGCCATGCATTATTGCTTTAAAGGGTCTGCATTTGCTCACCCAATCTCACCAATCCTCTCAGTCCCAAGTGTCCAGCCTCATGCCACATCCAGCTGTCATCGTAGATAGGGTCATTCCAGGTTGCATCAGAGACCCTGAAGGAATTGTAAAGAATTTCCCTGTTTCTTTGTTCTGTTTTTGAAATTCCTTTTTAGAGTGGGTTTGAGCTGATTCTCGCTGCCATGTTTATGCCAGTCTAGACACACTTGATTCCCTTACGGAGACATATCAATACATAGGTTTTAAGATTCTTACTAGTCAGATCTATTCCTCTGCGGGAAATATGGGGTTTTGAGTCCCTTTCACTGAGGAAGGTGTAGGTCTTGTCTATTCCATAGTTGGTTTTTGGAACAGTACCTGTGCTTATATCAAACTCTGGTTTGATGCATCACCCCACCTCTCCTTCCCCCTTAAGCAGGCATAAGAGTGTTTTCTAAATGTGAGACTCTGTTCTCTTTCCTAACTCAGTTCATGTGTTGCCATGTTTACAGGATCTTCCTAAGTGATATCTTATGATAAGTTTCTTTTTCTGTGTGACTTCTTTCACTTAGAATCATCGTACCTGAATCCACTCATTTTGCTGCTACTGGTCTTATGACATTGATTTCATGGCTGAGGGATATTCCATCGTACGTAAGTTCCACAATGTTTTGAACCATTTTTATATTTCCTGGGATATTTCAGGTGTACCCAGGTTGAGGTTCTTGTAAGCAGTGCAGCCCTCAATTTGGGGGTGGCTCTGTCTTATGGATTTTCAGTTTTCCCAAGGTATATTCCCTAGACTGGAAGTGCCCTTGGCTCTGTAGCTCTGTTGTTTACTTGTTTTAGGGAACACAATGCACTCCTCCAGTGAGGCAGTTGGCAACTTACATCCCGCCCATCAGCATAACAAGGCTCCCTGTTCTCCAGGGCCTGTCTTGCCTTTCTGCTTTTTACATATTTTGTGGATGTCCCTTTTGACCGTTGGGAAGTGATACTTCTTTGTAGTGCAGATTTGCATTGCCCGCTTGCTTGCTTGGCCAAAAAGGGCGTATGCGTTTTCTCCTGAATATATTCAGGAGAAAACGCATACGCCCTTTTTGGCCAAGTGCATCATTGTCGAAGTTGTGCCCCTCTTCCTGTGCTTTACAGGCGATTCTAACGTACCTCTTGAAATCTGTTTCCTGCTATTCTGCCTCGCATTCAAGTCCGCCTCGTTGCCTTCCCTCAACAGATTTTTGGACGATAGTTGGCCTAGATTACTCTGCCAGTTTGTGAATTGCTGTGCCCCTGAGCTCCATTTTTCAACTCGTTTCTTGTGAGCTGAACGCAAGTCCAAACTTTTGGTTCAGGACCTATACTGGTTCCCGGTGGGTGGCTGAGACTTTGGTTAATTCTTCTTCCTGCCGGGAAATTAGAGTGACATGTGCCCATCCAAATGCCTAACAGCTACTCTCTCATTGGTTCTCCCTCTTCCCTTTCCTCCTCTGCCAAATGGGCAACCTGTGTGAACCAGGAGCTTAAAGGGGCTGTCTCTCCAAGTTGGGAGATTGATAGTAAAGCTGTTGGAAAGTCAAACCGGAGCACCAGGAGAGGGACTCTTCGTTGAGTTTTAGAAACCTTTCGTATTCACAGTGTGTCCATTCTCTATGTTTCCCGTACATGTTATAGCTGTAGTAATATTCCCTTCAACCTGGAAAGTTGGGACCCATGGAATGGTTGCCATGCATTATTGCTTTAAAGGGTCTGCATTTGCTCACCCAATCTCACCAATCCTCTCAGTCCCAAGTGTCCAGCCTTATGCCACATCCAGCTGTCATTGTAGATAGGGTCATTCCAGGTTGCATCAGAGACCCTGAAGGAATTGTAAAGAATTTCCCTGTTTCTTTGTTTTGTTTTTGAAATTCCTTTTTAGAGTGGGTTTGAGCTGATTCTCGCTGCCATGTTTATGCCAGTCTTGTCACACTTGATTCCCTTACGGAGACATATCAATACATAGGTTTTAAGATTCTTACTAGTCAGATCTATTCCTCTGCGGGAAATATGGGGTTTTGAGTCCCTTTCACTGAGGAAGGTGTAGGTCTTGTCTATTCCATAGTTGGATTTTGGAACGTTTCCTGTGCTTATATCAAACTCTGGTTTGATGCATCACCCCACCTCTCCATCCCCCTTAAGCAGGCATAAGAGTGTTTTCTAAATGTGAGACTCTGTTCTCTTTGCTAACTCAGTTCATGTGTAGCCATGTTTACAGGATCTTCCTAATTGATATCTTATGATAAGTTTCTTTTTCTGTGTGACTTCTTTCACTTAGAATCATCGTACCTGAATCCACTCATTTTGCTGCTACTGGTCTTATGACATTGATTTCATGGCTGAGGGATATTCCATCGTACGTAAGTTCCACAATGTTTTGAACCATTTTTATATTTCCTGGGATATTTCAGGTGTACCCAGGTTGAGGTTCTTGTAAGCAGTGCAGCCCTCAATTTGGGGGTGGCTCTGTCTTATGGATTTTCAGTTTTCCCAAGGTATATTCCCTAGACTGGAAGTGCCCTTGGCCCTGTAGCTCTGTTGTTTACTTGTATTAGGGAACACAATGCACTCCTCCAGTGAGGCAGTTGGCAACTTACATCCCGCCCATCAGCATAACAAGGCTCCCTGTTCTCCAGGGCCTGTCTTGCCTTTCTGGTTTTTACACATTTTGTGGATGTCCCTTTTGACCGTTGGGAAGTGATACTTCTTTGTAGTGCAGATTTGCATTGCCCGCTTGCTTGCTTGGCCAAAAAGGGCGTATGCGTTTTCTCCTGAATATATTCAGGAGAAAACGCATACGCCCTTTTTGGCCAAGTGCATCATTGTCGAAGTTGTGCCCCTCTTCCTGTGCTTTACAGGCGATTCTAACGTACCTCTTGAAATCTGTTTCCTGCTATTCTGCCTCGCATTCAAGTCCGCCTCGTTGCCTTCCCTCAACAGATTTTTGGACGATAGTTGGCCTTGATTACTCTGCCAGTTTGTGAATTGCTGTGCCCCTGAGCTCCATTTTTCAACTCGTTTTTTGTGAGCTGAACGCAAGTCCAAACATTTGGTTCAGGACCTATACTGGTTCCCGGTGGGTGGCTGAGACTTTGGTGAATTCTTCTTCCTGCCGGGAAATTAGAGTGACATGTGCCCATCCAAATGCCTAACAGCTACTCTCTCATTGGTTCTCCCTCTTCCCTTTCCTCCTCTGCCAAATGGGCAACCTGTGTGAACCAGGAGCTTAAAGGGGCTGTCTCTCCAAGTTGGGAGATTGATAGTAAAGCTGTTGGAAAGTCAAACCGGAGCACCAGGAGAGGGACTCTTCGTTGAGTTTTAGAAACCTTTCGTATTCACAGTGTGTCCATTCTCTAGGTTTCCCGTACATGTTATAGCTGTAGTAATATTCCCTTCAACCTGGAGAGGTGGGACCCATGGAATGGTTGCCATGCATTATTGCTTTAAAGGGTCTGCATTTGCTCACCCAATCTCACCAATCCTCTCAGTCCCAAGTGTCCAGCCTCATGCCACATCCAGCTGTCATCGTAGATAGGGTCATTCCAGGTTGCATCAGAGACCCTGAAGGAATTGTAAAGAATTTCCCTGTTTCTTTGTTCTGTTTTTGAAATTCCTTTTTAGAGTGGGTTTGAGCTGATTCTCGCTGCCATGTTTATGCCAGTCTAGACACACTTGATTCCCTTACGGAGACATATCAATACATAGGTTTTAAGATTCTTACTAGTCAGATCTATTCCTCTGCGGGAAATATGGGGTTTTGAGTCCCTTTCACTGAGGAAGGTGTAGGTCTTGTCTATTCCATAGTTGGTTTTTGGAACAGTACCTGTGCTTATATCAAACTCTGGTTTGATGCATCACCCCACCTCTCCTTCCCCCTTAAGCAGGCATAAGAGTGTTTTCTAAATGTGAGACTCTGTTCTCTTTCCTAACTCAGTTCATGTGTTGCCATGTTTACAGGATCTTCCTAAGTGATATCTTATGATAAGTTTCTTTTTCTGTGTGACTTCTTTCACTTAGAATCATCGTACCTGAATCCACTCATTTTGCTGCTACTGGTCTTATGACATTGATTTCATGGCTGAGGGATATTCCATCGTACGTAAGTTCCACAATGTTTTGAACCATTTTTATATTTCCTGGGATATTTCAGGTGTACCCAGGTTGAGGTTCTTGTAAGCAGTGCAGCCCTCAATTTGGGGGTGGCTCTGTCTTATGGATTTTCAGTTTTCCCAAGGTATATTCCCTAGACTGGAAGTGCCCTTGGCTCTGTAGCTCTGTTGTTTACTTGTTTTAGGGAACACAATGCACTCCTCCAGTGAGGCAGTTGGCAACTTACATCCCGCCCATCAGCATAACAAGGCTCCCTGTTCTCCAGGGCCTGTCTTGCCTTTCTGGTTTTTACACATTTTGTGGATGTCCCTTTTGACCGTTGGGAAGTGATACTTCTTTGTAGTGCAGATTTGCATTGCCCGCTTGCTTGCTTGGCCAAAAAGGGCGTATGCGTTTTCTCCTGAATATATTCAGGAGAAAACGCATACGCCCTTTTTGGCCAAGTGCATCATTGTCGAAGTTGTGCCCCTCTTCCTGTGCTTTACAGGCGATTCTAACGTACCTCTTGAAATCTGTTTCCTGCTATTCTGCCTCGCATTCAAGTCCGCCTCGTTGCCTTCCCTCAACAGATTTTTGGACGATAGTTGGCCTTGATTACTCTGCCAGTTTGTGAATTGCTGTGCCCCTGAGCTCCATTTTTCAACTCGTTTTTTGTGAGCTGAACGCAAGTCCAAACATTTGGTTCAGGACCTATACTGGTTCCCGGTGGGTGGCTGAGACTTTGGTGAATTCTTCTTCCTGCCGGGAAATTAGAGTGACATGTGCCCATCCAAATGCCTAACAGCTACTCTCTCATTGGTTCTCCCTCTTCCCTTTCCTCCTCTGCCAAATGGGCAACCTGTGTGAACCAGGAGCTTAAAGGGGCTGTCTCTCCAAGTTGGGAGATTGATAGTAAAGCTGTTGGAAAGTCAAACCGGAGCACCAGGAGAGGGACTCTTCGTTGAGTTTTAGAAACCTTTCGTATTCACAGTGTGTCCATTCTCTAGGTTTCCCGTACATGTTATAGCTGTAGTAATATTCCCTTCAACCTGGAGAGGTGGGACCCATGGAATGGTTGCCATGCATTATTGCTTTAAAGGGTCTGCATTTGCTCACCCAATCTCACCAATCCTCTCAGTCCCAAGTGTCCAGCCTCATGCCACATCCAGCTGTCATCGTAGATAGGGTCATTCCAGGTTGCATCAGAGACCCTGAAGGAATTGTAAAGAATTTCCCTGTTTCTTTGTTCTGTTTTTGAAATTCCTTTTTAGAGTGGGTTTGAGCTGATTCTCGCTGCCATGTTTATGCCAGTCTAGACACACTTGATTCCCTTACGGAGACATATCAATACATAGGTTTTAAGATTCTTACTAGTCAGATCTATTCCTCTGCGGGAAATATGGGGTTTTGAGTCCCTTGCACTGAGGAAGGTGTAGGTCTTGTCTATTCCATAGTTGGTTTTTGGAACAGTACCTGTGCTTATATCAAACTCTGGTTTGATGCATCACCCCACCTCTCCTTCCCCCTTAAGCAGGCATAAGAGTGTTTTCTAAATGTGAGACTCTGTTCTCTTTCCTAACTCAGTTCATGTGTTGCCATGTTTACAGGATCTTCCTAAGTGATATCTTATGATAAGTTTCTTTTTCTGTGTGACTTCTTTCACTTAGAATCATCGTACCTGAATCCACTCATTTTGCTGCTACTGGTCTTATGACATTGATTTCATGGCTGAGGGATATTCCATCGTACGTAAGTTCCACAATGTTTTGAACCATTTTTATATTTCCTGGGATATTTCAGGTGTACCCAGGTTGAGGTTCTTGTAAGCAGTGCAGCCCTCAATTTGGGGGTGGCTCTGTCTTATGGATTTTCAGTTTTCCCAAGGTATATTCCCTAGACTGGAAGTGCCCTTGGCCCTGTAGCTCTGTTGTTTACTTGTATTAGGGAACACAATGCACTCCTCCAGTGAGGCAGTTGGCAACTTACATCCCGCCCATCAGCATAACAAGGCTCCCTGTTCTCCAGGGCCTGTCTTGCCTTTCTGGTTTTTACACATTTTGTGGATGTCCCTTTTGACCGTTGGGAAGTGATACTTCTTTGTAGTGCAGATTTGCATTGCCCGCTTGCTTGCTTGGCCAAAAAGGGCGTATGCGTTTTCTCCTGAATATATTCAGGAGAAAACGCATACGCCCTTTTTGGCCAAGTGCATCATTGTCGAAGTTGTGCCCCTCTTCCTGTGCTTTACAGGCGATTCTAACGTACCTCTTGAAATCTGTTTCCTGCTATTCTGCCTCGCATTCAAGTCCGCCTCGTTGCCTTCCCTCAACAGATTTTTGGACGATAGTTGGCCTTGATTACTCTGCCAGTTTGTGAATTGCTGTGCCCCTGAGCTCCATTTTTCAACTCGTTTCTTGTGAGCTGAACGCAAGTCCAAACATTTGGTTCAGGACCTATACTGGTTCCCGGTGGGTGGCTGAGACTTTGGTGAATTCTTCTTCCTGCCGGGAAATTAGAGTGACATGTGCCCATCCAAATGCCTAACAGCTACTCTCTCATTGGTTCTCCCTCTTCCCTTTCCTCCTCTGCCAAATGGGCAACCTGTGTGAACCAGGAGCTTAAAGGGGCTGTCTCTCCAAGTTGGGAGATTGATAGTAAAGCTGTTGGAAAGTCAAACCGGAGCACCAGGAGAGGGACTCTTCGTTGAGTTTTAGAAACCTTTCGTATTCACAGTGTGTCCATTCTCTAGGTTTCCCGTACATGTTATAGCTGTAGTAATATTCCCTTCAACCTGGAGAGGTGGGACCCATGGAATGGTTGCCATGCATTATTGCTTTAAAGGGTCTGCATTTGCTCACCCAATCTCACCAATCCTCTCAGTCCCAAGTGTCCAGCCTCATGCCACATCCAGCTGTCATCGTAGATAGGGTCATTCCAGGTTGCATCAGAGACCCTGAAGGAATTGTAAAGAATTTCCCTGTTTCTTTGTTCTGTTTTTGAAATTCCTTTTTAGAGTGGGTTTGAGCTGATTCTCGCTGCCATGTTTATGCCAGTCTAGACACACTTGATTCCCTTACGGAGACATATCAATACATAGGTTTTAAGATTCTTACTAGTCAGATCTATTCCTCTGCGGGAAATATGGGGTTTTGAGTCCCTTTCACTGAGGAAGGTGTAGGTCTTGTCTATTCCATAGTTGGTTTTTGGAACAGTACCTGTGCTTATATCAAACTCTGGTTTGATGCATCACCCCACCTCTCCTTCCCCCTTAAGCAGGCATAAGAGTGTTTTCTAAATGTGAGACTCTGTTCTCTTTCCTAACTCAGTTCATGTGTTGCCATGTTTACAGGATCTTCCTAAGTGATATCTTATGATAAGTTTCTTTTTCTGTGTGACTTCTTTCACTTAGAATCATCGTACCTGAATCCACTCATTTTGCTGCTACTGGTCTTATGACATTGATTTCATGGCTGAGGGATATTCCATCGTACGTAAGTTCCACAATGTTTTGAACCATTTTTATATTTCCTGGGATATTTCAGGTGTACCCAGGTTGAGGTTCTTGTAAGCAGTGCAGCCCTCAATTTGGGGGTGGCTCTGTCTTATGGATTTTCAGTTTTCCCAAGGTATATTCCCTAGACTGGAAGTGCCCTTGGCCCTGTAGCTCTGTTGTTTACTTGTTTTAGGGAACACAATGCACTCCTCCAGTGAGGCAGTTGGCAACTTACATCCCGCCCATCAGCATAACAAGGCTCCCTGTTCTCCAGGGCCTGTCTTGCCTTTCTGGTTTTTACACATTTTGTGGATGTCCCTTTTGACCGTTGGGAAGTGATACTTCTTTGTAGTGCAGATTTGCATTGCCCGCTTGCTTGCTTGGCCAAAAAGGGCGTATGCGTTTTCTCCTGAATATATTCAGGAGAAAACGCATACGCCCTTTTTGGCCAAGTGCATCATTGTCGAAGTTGTGCCCCTCTTCCTGTGCTTTACAGGCGATTCTAACGTACCTCTTGAAATCTGTTTCCTGCTATTCTGCCTCGCATTCAAGTCCGCCTCGTTGCCTTCCCTCAACAGATTTTTGGACGATAGTTGGCCTTGATTACTCTGCCAGTTTGTGAATTGCTGTGCCCCTGAGCTCCATTTTTCAACTCGTTTTTTGTGAGCTGAACGCAAGTCCAAACATTTGGTTCAGGACCTATACTGGTTCCCGGTGGGTGGCTGAGACTTTGGTGAATTCTTCTTCCTGCCGGGAAATTAGAGTGACATGTGCCCATCCAAATGCCTAACAGCTACTCTCTCATTGGTTCTCCCTCTTCCCTTTCCTCCTCTGCCAAATGGGCAACCTGTGTGAACCAGGAGCTTAAAGGGGCTGTCTCTCCAAGTTGGGAGATTGATAGTAAAGCTGTTGGAAAGTCAAACCGGAGCACCAGGAGAGGGACTCTTCGTTGAGTTTTAGAAACCTTTCGTATTCACAGTGTGTCCATTCTCTAGGTTTCCCGTACATGTTATAGCTGTAGTAATATTCCCTTCAACCTGGAGAGGTGGGACCCATGGAATGGTTGCCATGCATTATTGCTTTAAAGGGTCTGCATTTGCTCACCCAATCTCACCAATCCTCTCAGTCCCAAGTGTCCAGCCTCATGCCACATCCAGCTGTCATCGTAGATAGGGTCATTCCAGGTTGCATCAGAGACCCTGAAGGAATTGTAAAGAATTTCCCTGTTTCTTTGTTCTGTTTTTGAAATTCCTTTTTAGAGTGGGTTTGAGCTGATTCTCGCTGCCATGTTTATGCCAGTCTAGACACACTTGATTCCCTTACGGAGACATATCAATACATAGGTTTTAAGATTCTTACTAGTCAGATCTATTCCTCTGCGGGAAATATGGGGTTTTGAGTCCCTTTCACTGAGGAAGGTGTAGGTCTTGTCTATTCCATAGTTGGTTTTTGGAACAGTACCTGTGCTTATATCAAACTCTGGTTTGATGCATCACCCCACCTCTCCTTCCCCCTTAAGCAGGCATAAGAGTGTTTTCTAAATGTGAGACTCTGTTCTCTTTCCTAACTCAGTTCATGTGTAGCCATGTTTACAGGATCTTCCTAAGTGATATCTTATGATAAGTTTCTTTTTCTGTGTGACTTCTTTCACTTAGAATCATCGTACCTGAATCCACTCATTTTGCTGCTACTGGTCTTATGACATTGATTTCATGGCTGAGGGATATTCCATCGTACGTAAGTTCCACAATGTTTTGAACCATTTTTATATTTCCTGGGATATTTCAGGTGTACCCAGGTTGAGGTTCTTGTAAGCAGTGCAGCCCTCAATTTGGGGGTGGCTCTGTCTTATGGATTTTCAGTTTTCCCAAGGTATATTCCCTAGACTGGAAGTGCCCTTGGCCCTGTAGCTCTGTTGTTTACTTGTATTAGGGAACACAATGCACTCCTCCAGTGAGGCAGTTGGCAACTTACATCCCGCCCATCAGCATAACAAGGCTCCCTGTTCTCCAGGGCCTGTCTTGCCTTTCTGGTTTTTACACATTTTGTGGATGTCCCTTTTGACCGGTGGGAAGTGATACTTCTTTGCAGTGCAGATTTGCATTGCCCGCTTGCTTGCTTGGCCAAAAAGGGCGTATGCGTTTTCTCCTGAATATATTCAGGAGAAAACGCATACGCCCTTTTTGGCCAAGTGCATCATTGTCGAAGTTGTGCCCCTCTTCCTGTGCTTTACAGGCGATTCTAACGTACCTCTTGAAATCTGTTTCCTGCTATTCTGCCTCGCATTCAAGTCCGCCTCGTTGCCTTCCCTCAACAGATTTTTGGACGATAGTTGGCCTTGATTACTCTGCCAGTTTGTGAATTGCTGTGCCCCTGAGCTCCATTTTTCAACTCGTTTTTTGTGAGCTGAACGCAAGTCCAAACATTTGGTTCAGGACCTATACTGGTTCCCGGTGGGTGGCTGAGACTTTGGTTAATTCTTCTTCCTGCCGGGAAATTAGAGTGACATGTGCCCATCCAAATGCCTAACAGCTACTCTCTCATTGGTTCTCCCTCTTCCCTTTCCTCCTCTGCCAAATGGGCAACCTGTGTGAACCAGGAGCTTAAAGGGGCTGTCTCTCCAAGTTGGGAGATTGATAGTAAAGCTGTTGGAAAGTCAAACCGGAGCACCAGGAGAGGGACTCTTCGTTGAGTTTTAGAAACCTTTCGTATTCACAGTGTGTCCATTCTCTAGGTTTCCCGTACATGTTATAGCTGTAGTAATATTCCCTTCAACCTGGAGAGGTGGGACCCATGGAATGTTTGCCATGCATTATTGCTTTAAAGGGTCTGCATTTGCTCACCCAATCTCACCAATCCTCTCAGTCCCAAATGTCCAGCCTCATGCCACATCCAGCTGTCATCGTAGATAGGGTCATTCCAGGTTGCATCAGAGACCCTGAAGGAATTGTAAAGAATTTCCCTGTTTCTTTGTTCTGTTTTTGAAATTCCTTTTTAGAGTGGGTTTGAGCTGATTCTCGCTGCCATGTTTATGCCAGTCTAGACACACTTGATTCCCTTACGGAGACATATCAATACATAGGTTTTAAGATTCTTACTAGTCAGATCTATTCCTCTGCGGGAAATATGGGGTTTTGAGTCCCTTTCACTGAGGAAGGTGTAGGTCTTGTCTATTCCATAGTTGGTTTTTGGAACAGTACCTGTGCTTATATCAAACTCTGGTTTGATGCATCACCCCACCTCTCCTTCCCCCTTAAGCAGGCATAAGAGTGTTTTCTAAATGTGAGACTCTGTTCTCTTTCCTAACTCAGTTCATGTGTAGCCATGTTTACAGGATCTTCCTAAGTGATATCTTATGATAAGTTTCTTTTTCTGTGTGACTTCTTTCACTTAGAATCATCGTACCTGAATCCACTCATTTTGCTGCTACTGGTCTTATGACATTGATTTCATGGCTGAGGGATATTCCATCGTACGTAAGTTCCACAATGTTTTGAACCATTTTTATATTTCCTGGGATATTTCAGGTGTACCCAGGTTGAGGTTCTTGTAAGCAGTGCAGCCCTCAATTTGGGGGTGGCTCTGTCTTATGGATTTTCAGTTTTCCCAAGGTATATTCCCTAGACTGGAAGTGCCCTTGGCTCTGTAGCTCTGTTGTTTACTTGTTTTAGGGAACACAATGCACTCCTCCAGTGAGGCAGTTGGCAACTTACATCCCGCCCATCAGCATAACAAGGCTCCCTGTTCTCCAGGGCCTGTCTTGCCTTTCTGGTTTTTACACATTTTGTGGATGTCCCTTTTGACCGGTGGGAAGTGATACTTCTTTGTAGTGCAGATTTGCATTGCCCGCTTGCTTGCTTGGCCAAAAAGGGCGTATGCGTTTTCTCCTGAATATATTCAGGAGAAAACGCATACGCCCTTTTTGGCCAAGTGCATCATTGTCGAAGTTGTGCCCCTCTTCCTGTGCTTTACAGGCGATTCTAACGTACCTCTTGAAATCTGTTTCCTGCTATTCTGCCTCGCATTCAAGTCCGCCTCGTTGCCTTCCCTCAACAGATTTTTGGACGATAGTTGGCCTTGATTACTCTGCCAGTTTGTGAATTGCTGTGCCCCTGAGCTCCATTTTTCAACTCGTTTTTTGTGAGCTGAACGCAAGTCCAAACATTTGGTTCAGGACCTATACTGGTTCCCGGTGGGTGGCTGAGACTTTGGTGAATTCTTCTTCCTGCCGGGAAATTAGAGTGACATGTGCCCATCCAAATGCCTAACAGCTACTCTCTCATTGGTTCTCCCTCTTCCCTTTCCTCCTCTGCCAAATGGGCAACCTGTGTGAACCAGGAGCTTAAAGGGGCTGTCTCTCCAAGTTGGGAGATTGATAGTAAAGCTGTTGGAAAGTCAAACCGGAGCACCAGGAGAGGGACTCTTCGTTGAGTTTTAGAAACCTTTCGTATTCACAGTGTGTCCATTCTCTAGGTTTCCCGTACATGTTATAGCTGTAGTAATATTCCCTTCAACCTGGAGAGGTGGGACCCATGGAATGGTTGCCATGCATTATTGCTTTAAAGGGTCTGCATTTGCTCACCCAATCTCACCAATCCTCTCAGTCCCAAGTGTCCAGCCTCATGCCACATCCAGCTGTCATCATAGATAGGGTCATTCCAGGTTGCATCAGAGACCCTGAAGGAATTGTAAAGAATTTCCCTGTTTCTTTGTTCTGTTTTTGAAATTCCTTTTTAGAGTGGGTTTGAGCTGATTCTCGCTGCCATGTTTATGCCAGTCTAGACACACTTGATTCCCTTACGGAGACATATCAATACATAGGTTTTAAGATTCTTACTAGTCAGATCTATTCCTCTGCGGGAAATATGGGGTTTTGAGTCCCTTTCACTGAGGAAGGTGTAGGTCTTGTCTATTCCATAGTTGGTTTTTGGAACAGTACCTGTGCTTATATCAAACTCTGGTTTGATACATCACCCCACCTCTCCTTCCCCCTTAAGCAGGCATAAGAGTGTTTTCTAAATGTGAGACTCTGTTCTCTTTCCTAACTCAGTTCATGTGTAGCCATGTTTACAGGATCTTCCTAAGTGATATCTTATGATAAGTTTCTTTTTCTGTGTGACTTCTTTCACTTAGAATCATCGTACCTGAATCCACTCATTTTGCTGCTACTGGTCTTATGACATTGATTTCATGGCTGAGGGATATTCCATCGTATGTAAGTTCCACAATGTTTTGAACCATTTTTATATTTCCTGGGATATTTCAGGTGTACCCAGGTTGAGGTTCTTGTAAGCAGTGCAGCCCTCAATTTGGGGGTGGCTCTGTCTTATGGATTTTCAGTTTTCCCAAGGTATATTCCCTAGACTGGAAGTGCCCTTGGCTCTGTAGCTCTGTTGTTTACTTGTTTTAGGGAACACAATGCACTCCTCCAGTGAGGCAGTTGGCAACTTACATCCCGCCCATCAGCATAACAAGGCTCCCTGTTCTCCAGGGCCTGTCTTGCCTTTCTGGTTTTTACACATTTTGTGGATGTCCCTTTTGACCGTTGGGAAGTGATACTTCTTTGTAGTGCAGATTTGCATTGCCCGCTTGCTTGCTTGGCCAAAAAGGGCGTATGCGTTTTCTCCTGAATATATTCAGGAGAAAACGCATACGCCCTTTTTGGCCAAGTGCATCATTGTCGAAGTTGTGCCCCTCTTCCTGTGCTTTACAGGCGATTCTAACGTACCTCTTGAAATCTGTTTCCTGCTATTCTGCCTCGCATTCAAGTCCGCCTCGTTGCCTTCCCTCAACAGATTTTTGGACGATAGTTGGCCTTGATTACTCTGCCAGTTTGTGAATTGCTGTGCCCCTGAGCTCCATTTTTCAACTCGTTTTTTGTGAGCTGAACGCAAGTCCAAACATTTGGTTCAGGACCTATACTGGTTCCCGGTGGGTGGCTGAGACTTTGGTGAATTCTTCTTCCTGCCGGGAAATTAGAGTGACATGTGCCCATCCAAATGCCTAACAGCTACTCTCTCATTGGTTCTCCCTCTTCCCTTTCCTCCTCTGCCAAATGGGCAACCTGTGTGAACCAGGAGCTTAAAGGGGCTGTCTCTCCAAGTTGGGAGATTGATAGTAAAGCTGTTGGAAAGTCAAACCGGAGCACCAGGAGAGGGACTCTTCGTTGAGTTTTAGAAACCTTTCGTATTCACAGTGTGTCCATTCTCTAGGTTTCCCGTACATGTTATAGCTGTAGTAATATTCCCTTCAACCTGGAGAGGTGGGACCCATGGAATGGTTGCCATGCATTATTGCTTTAAAGGGTCTGCATTTGCTCACCCAATCTCACCAATCCTCTCAGTCCCAAGTGTCCAGCCTCATGCCACATCCAGCTGTCATCGTAGATAGGGTCATTCCAGGTTGCATCAGAGACCCTGAAGGAATTGTAAAGAATTTCCCTGTTTCTTTGTTCTGTTTTTGAAATTCCTTTTTAGAGTGGGTTTGAGCTGATTCTCGCTGCCATGTTTATGCCAGTCTAGACACACTTGATTCCCTTACGGAGACATATCAATACATAGGTTTTAAGATTCTTACTAGTCAGATCTATTCCTCTGCGGGAAATATGGGGTTTTGAGTCCCTTTCACTGAGGAAGGTGTAGGTCTTGTCTATTCCATAGTTGGTTTTTGGAACAGTACCTGTGCTTATATCAAACTCTGGTTTGATGCATCACCCCACCTCTCCTTCCCCCTTAAGCAGGCATAAGAGTGTTTTCTAAATGTGAGACTCTGTTCTCTTTCCTAACTCAGTTCATGTGTTGCCATGTTTACAGGATCTTCCTAAGTGATATCTTATGATAAGTTTCTTTTTCTGTGTGACTTCTTTCACTTAGAATCATCGTACCTGAATCCACTCATTTTGCTGCTACTGGTCTTATGACATTGATTTCATGGCTGAGGGATATTCCATCGTACGTAAGTTCCACAATGTTTTGAACCATTTTTATATTTCCTGGGATATTTCAGGTGTACCCAGGTTGAGGTTCTTGTAAGCAGTGCAGCCCTCAATTTGGGGGTGGCTCTGTCTTATGGATTTTCAGTTTTCCCAAGGTATATTCCCTAGACTGGAAGTGCCCTTGGCTCTGTAGCTCTGTTGTTTACTTGTTTTAGGGAACACAATGCACTCCTCCAGTGAGGCAGTTGGCAACTTACATCCCGCCCATCAGCATAACAAGGCTCCCTGTTCTCCAGGGCCTGTCTTGCCTTTCTGGTTTTTACACATTTTGTGGATGTCCCTTTTGACCGGTGGGAAGTGATACTTCTTTGTAGTGCAGATTTGCATTGCCCGCTTGCTTGCTTGGCCAAAAAGGGCGTATGCGTTTTCTCCTGAGAAAACGCATACGCCCTTTTTGGCCAAGTGCATCATTGTCGAAGTTGTGCCCCTCTTCCTGTGCTTTACAGGAGATTCTAACGTACCTCTTGAAATCTGTTTCCTGCTATTCTGCCTCGCTTTCAAGTCCGCCTCGTTGCCTTCCCTCAACAGATTTTTGGACGATAGTTGGCCTTGATTACTCTGCCAGTTTGTGAATTGCTGTGCCCCTGAGCTCCATTTTTCAACTCGTTTTTTGTGAGCTGAACGCAAGTCCAAACATTTGGTTCAGGACCTATACTGGTTCCCTGTGGGTGGCTGAGACTTTGGTTAATTCTTCTTCCTGCCGGGAAATTAGAGTGACATGTGCCCATCCAAATGCCTAACAGCTACTCTCTCATTGGTTCTCCCTCTTCCCTTTCCTCCTCTGCCAAATGGGCAACCTGTGTGAACCAGGAGCTTAAAGGGGCTGTCTCTCCAAGTTGGGAGATTGATAGTAAAGCTGTTGGAAAGTCAAACCGGAGCACCAGGAGAGGGACTCTTCGTTGAGTTTTAGAAACTTTTCGTATTCACAGTGTGTCCATTCTCTAGGTTTCCCGTACATGTTATAGCTGTAGTAATATTCCCTTCAACCTGGAGAGTTGGGAATCATGGAATGGGTACTATGCATTATTGCTATAAAGGGTCTGCCTTTGCTCAACTAATCTCTCCAATCCTCTCAGTCCCAAGTGTCCAGCCTCATGCCGCATCCAGCTGTCATTGTAGATAGGGTCATTCCAGGTTGCATCAGAGACCCTGAAGGAATTGTAAAGAATTTCTCTGTTTCTTTGTTCTGTTTTTGAAATTCCTTTTTAGAGTGGGTTTGAGCTGATTCTCGCTGCCATGTTTATGCCAGTCTAGACACACTTGATTCCCTTACGGAGACATATCAATACATAGGTTTTAAGATTCTTACTAGTCAGATCTATTCCTCTGCGGGAAATATGGGGTTTTGAGTCCCTTTCACTGAGGAAGGTGTAGGTCTTGTCTATTCCATAGTTGGTTTTTGGAACAGTACCTGTGCTTATATCAAACTCTGGTTTGATGCATCACCCCACCTCTCCTTCCCCCTTAAGCAGGCATAAGAGTGTTTTCTAAATGTGAGACTCTGTTCTCTTTCCTAACTCAGTTCATGTGTAGCCATGTTTACAGGATCTTCCTAAGTGATATCTTATGATAAGTTTCTTTTTCTGTGTGACTTCTTTCACTTAGAATCATCGTACCTGAATCCACTCATTTTGCTGCTACTGGTCTTATGACATTGATTTCATGGCTGAGGGATATTCCATCGTACGTAAGTTCCACAATGTTTTGAACCATTTTTATATTTCCTGGGATATTTCAGGTGTACCCAGGTTGAGGTTCTTGTAAGCAGTGCAGCCCTCAATTTGGGGGTGGCTCTGTCTTATGGATTTTCAGTTTTCCCAAGGTATATTCCCTAGACTGGAAGTGCCCTTGGCTCTGTAGCTCTGTTGTTTACTTGTTTTAGGGAACACAATGCACTCCTCCAGTGAGGCAGTTGGCAACTTACATCCCGCCCATCAGCATAACAAGGCTCCCTGTTCTCCAGGGCCTGTCTTGCCTTTCTGGTTTTTACACATTTTGTGGATGTCCCTTTTGACCGGTGGGAAGTGATACTTCTTTGTAGTGCAGATTTGCATTGCCCGCTTGCTTGCTTGGCCAAAAAGGGCGTATGCGTTTTCTCCTGAATATATTCAGGAGAAAACGCATACGCCCTTTTTGGCCAAGTGCATCATTGTCGAAGTTGTGCCCCTCTTCCTGTGCTTTACAGGCGATTCTAACGTACCTCTTGAAATCTGTTTCCTGCTATTCTGCCTCGCATTCAAGTCCGCCTCGTTGCCTTCCCTCAACAGATTTTTGGACGATAGTTGGCCTTGATTACTCTGCCAGTTTGTGAATTGCTGTGCCCCTGAGCTCCATTTTTCAACTCGTTTTTTGTGAGCTGAACGCAAGTCCAAACATTTGGTTCAGGACCTATACTGGTTCCCGGTGGGTGGCTGAGACTTTGGTTAATTCTTCTTCCTGCCGGGAAATTAGAGTGACATGTGCCCATCCAAATGCCTAACAGCTACTCTCTCATTGGTTCTCCCTCTTCCCTTTCCTCCTCTGCCAAATGGGCAACCTGTGTGAACCAGGAGCTTAAAGGGGCTGTCTCTCCAAGTTGGGAGATTGATAGTAAAGCTGTTGGAAAGTCAAACCGGAGCACCAGGAGAGGGACTCTTCGTTGAGTTTTAGAAACCTTTCGTATTCACAGTGTGTCCATTCTCTAGGTTTCCCGTACATGTTATAGCTGTAGTAATATTCCCTTCAACCTGGAGAGGTGGGACCCATGGAATGGTTGCCATGCATTATTGCTTTAAAGGGTCTGCATTTGCTCACCCAATCTCACCAATCCTCTCAGTCCCAAGTGTCCAGCCTCATGCCGCATCCAGCTGTCATCGTAGATAGGGTCATTCCAGGTTGCATCAGAGACCCTGAAGGAATTGTAAAGAATTTCCCTGTTTCTTTGTTCTGTTTTTGAAATTCCTTTTTAGAGTGGGTTTGAGCTGATTCTCGCTGCCATGTTTATGCCAGTCTAGACACACTTGATTCCCTTACGGAGACATATCAATACATAGGTTTTAAGATTCTTACTAGTCAGATCTATTCCTCTGTGGGAAATATGGGGTTTTGAGTCCCTTTCACTGAGGAAGGTGTAGGTCTTGTCTATTCCATAGTTGGTTTTTGGAACAGTACCTGTGCTTATATCAAACTCTGGTTTGATGCATCACCCCACCTCTCCTTCCCCCTTAAGCAGGCATAAGAGTGTTTTCTAAATGTGAGACTCTGTTCTCTTTCCTAACTCAGTTCATGTGTTGCCATGTTTACAGGATCTTCCTATGTGATATCTTATGATAAGTTTCTTTTTCTGTGTGACTTCTTTCACTTAGAATCATCGTACCTGAATCCACTCAATTTGCTGCTACTGGTCTTATGACATTGATTTCATGGCTGAGGGATATTCCATCGTATGTAATTTCCACAATTTTTTGAACCATTTTTATATTTCCTGGGATATTTCCGGTGTACCCAGGTTGAGGTTCTTGTAAGCAGTGCAGCCCTCAATTTGGGGGTGGCTCTGTCTTATGGATTTTCAGTTTTCCCAAGGTATATTCCCTAGACTGGAAGTGCCCTTGGCTCTGTAGCTCTGTTGTTTACTTGTTTTAGGGAGCACAATGCACTCCTCCAGTGAGGCAGTTGGCAACTTACATCCTGCCCATCAGCATAACAAAGCTCCCATTTCGCCACGGCCTGTCTTGCCTTTCTGGTTTTTACACATTTTGTGGATGTCCCTTTTGACCCGTGGGAAGTGATACTTCTTTGTAGTGCAGATTTGCATTGCCCGCTTGCTTGCTTGGCCAAAAAGGGCGTATGCGTTTTCTCCTGTATATATTCAGGAGAAAACGCATACGCCCTTTTTGGCCAAGTGCATCATTGTCGAAGTTGTGCCCCTCTTCCTGTGCTTTACAGGCGATTCTAACGTACCTCTTGAAATCTGTTTCCTGCTATTCTGCCTCGCATTCAAGTCCGCCTCGTTGCCTTCCCTCAACAGATTTTTGGACGATAGTTGGCCTTGATTACTCTGCCAGTTTGTGAATTGCTGTGCCCCTGAGCTCCATTTTTCAACTCGTTTTTTGTGAGCTGAACGCAAGTCCAAACATTTGGTTCAGGACCTATACTGGTTCCCGGTGGGTGGCTGAGACTTTGGTTAATTCTTCTTCCTGCCGGGAAATTAGAGTGACATGTGCCCATCCAAATGCCTAACAGCTACTCTCTCATTGGTTCTCCCTCTTCCCTTTCCTCCTCTGCCAAATGGGCAACCTGTGTGAACCAGGAGCTTAAAGGGGCTGTCTCTCCAAGTTGGGAGATTGATAGTTAAGCTGTTGGAAAGTCAAACCGGAGCACCAGGAGAGGGACTCTTCGTTGAGTTTTAGAAACCTTTCATATTCACAGTGTGTCCATTCTCTAGGTTTCCCGTACATGTTATAGCTGTAGTAATATTCCCTTCAACCTGGAGAGTTGGGACCCATGGAATGGTTGCCATGCATTATTGCTTTAAAGGGTCTGCATTTGCTCACCCAATCTCACCAATCCTCTCAGTCCCAAGTGTCCAGCCTCATGCCGCATCCAGCTGTCATCGTAGATAGGGTCATTCCAGGTTGCATCAGAGACCCTGAAGGAATTGTAAAGAATTTCCCTGTTTCTTTGTTCTGTTTTTGAAATTCCTTTTTAGAGTGGGTTTGAGCTGATTCTCGCTGCCATGTTTATGCCAGTCTAGACACACTTGATTCCCTTACGGAGACATATCAATACATAGGTTTTAAGATTCTTACTAGTCAGATCTATTCCTCTGCGGGAAATATGGGGTTTTGAGTCCCTTTCACTGAGGAAGGTGTAGGTCTTGTCTATTCCATAGTTGGTTTTTGGAACAGTACCTGTGCTTATATCAAACTCTGGTTTGATGCATCACCCCACCTCTCCTTCCCCCTTAAGCAGGCATAAGAGTGTTTTCTAAATGTGAGACTCTGTTCTCTTTCCTAACTCAGTTCATGTGTAGCCATGTTTACAGGATCTTCCTTAGTGATATCTTATGATAAGTTTCTTTTTCTGTGTGACTTCTTTCACTTAGAATCATCGTACCTGAATCCACTCATTTTGCTGCTACTGGTCTTATGACATTGATTTCATGGCTGAGGGATATTCCATCATACGTAAGTTCCACAATGTTTTGAACCATTTTTATATTTCCTGGGATATTTCCGGTGTACCCAGGTTGAGGTTCTTGTAAGCAGTGCAGCCCTCAATTTGGGGGTGGCTCTGTCTTATGGATTTTCAGTTTTCCCAAGGTATATTCCCTAGACTGGAAGTGCCCTTGGCTCTGTAGCTCTGTTGTTTACTTGTATTAGGGAACAAAATGCACTCCTCCAGTGAGGCAGTTGGCAACTTACATCCCGCCCATCAGCATAACAAGGCTCCCATTTCGCCACGGCCTGTCTTGCCTTTCTGGTTTTTACACATTTTGTGGATGTCCCTTTTGACCCGTGGGAAGTGATACTTCTTTGTAGTGCAGATTTGCATTGCCCGCTTGCTTGCTTGGCCAAAAGGGCGTATGCGTGTTCTCCTGAATATATTCAGGAGAAAACGCATACGCCCTTTTTGGCCAAGTGCATCATTGTCGAAGTTGTGCCCCTCTTCCTGTGCTTTACTGGTGATTCCAACGTACCTCTTGAAATCTGTTTCCTGCTATTCTGCCTCGATTTCAAGTCCGCCTCGTTGCCTTCCCTCAACAGATTTTTGGACGATTGTTGGCCTTGATTACTCTGCCTGTTTGTGAATTGCTGTGCCCCTGAGCTCCATTTTCTAACTCGTTTTTTGTGAGCTGAACGCAAGTCCAAACTTTTGGTTCAGGACCTATACTGGTTCCCGGTGGGTGGCTGAGACTTTGGTTAATTCTTCTTCCTGCCGGGAAATTAGAGTGACATGTGCCCATCCAAATGCCTAACAGCGACTCTCTCATTGGTTCTCCCTCTTCCCTTTCATCCTCTGCCAAATTGTCAACCTGTGTGAACCAGGAGCTTAAAGGGGCTGTCTCTCCAAGTTGGGAGATTGATACTAAAGCAGTTGGAAAGTCAAACCAGAGCACCAGGAGAGGGACTCTTCATTGAGTTTTAGAAACCTTTCGTATTCACAGTGTGTCCATTCTCTAGGTTTCCCGTACATGTTAAAGCTGTAGTAATATTCCCTTCAACCTGGAGAGTTGGGAATCATGGAATGGGTGCCATGCATTATTGCTATAAAGGGTCTGCCTTTGCTCACCCAATCTCTCCAATCCTCTCAGTCCCAAGTGTCCAGCCTCATGCCACATCCAGCTGTCATTGTAGATAGGGTCATTCCAGGTTGCATCAGAGACCCTGAAGGAATTGTTAAGAATTTCCCTGTTTCTTTGTTCTGTTTTTGAAATTCCTTTTTAGAGTGGGTTTGAGCTGATTCTCGCTGCCATATTTATGCCAGTCTAGACACACTTGATTCCCTTACGGAGACATATCAATACATAGGTTTTAAGATTCTTACTAGTCAGATCTATTCCTCTGCGGGAAATATGGGGTTTTGAGTCCCTTTCACTGAGGAAGGTGTAGGTCTTGTCTATTCCATAGTTGGTTTTTGGAACAGTACCTGTGCTTATATCAAACTCTGGTTTGATGCATCACCCCACCTCTCCTTCCCCCTTAAGCAGGCATAAGAGTGTTTTCTAAATGTGAGACTCTGTTCTCTTTCCTAACTCAGTTCATGTGTAGCCATGTTTACAGGATCTTCCTAAGTGATATCTTATGATAAGTTTCTTTTTCTGTGTGACTTCTTTCACTTAGAATCATCGTACCTGAATCCACTCATTTTGCTGCTACTGGTCTTATGACATTGATTTCATGGCTGAGGGATATTCCATCATACGTAAGTTCCACAATGTTTTGAACCATTTTTATATTTCCTGGGATATTTCAGGTGTACCCAGGTTGAGGTTCTTGTAAGCAGTGCAGCCCTCAATTTGGGGGTGGCTCTGTCTTATGGATTTTCAGTTTTCCCAAGGTATATTCCCTAGACTGGAAGTGCCCTTGGCTCTGTAGCTCTGTTGTTTACTTGTTTTAGGGAACACAATGCACTCCTCCAGTGAGGCAGTTGGCAACTTACATCCCGCCCATCAGCATAACAAGGCTCCCTGTTCTCCAGGGCCTGTCTTGCCTTTCTGGTTTTTACACATTTTGTGGATGTCCCTTTTGACCGGTGGGAAGTGATACTTCTTTGTAGTGCAGATTTGCATTGCCCGCTTGCTTGCTTGGCCAAAAAGGGCATATGCGTTTTCTCCTGAATATATTCAGGAGAAAACGCATACGCCCTTTTTGGCCAAGTGCATCATTGTCGAAGTTGTGCCCCTCTTCCTGTGCTTTACAGGCGATTCTAACGTACCTCTTGAAATCTGTTTCCTGCTATTCTGCCTCGCATTCAAGTCCGCCTCGTTGCCTTCCCTCAACAGATTTTTGGACGATAGTTGGCCTTGATTACTCTGCCAGTTTGTGAATTGCTGTGCCCCTGAGCTCCATTTTTCAACTCGTTTTTTGTGAGCTGAACGCAAGTCCAAACTTTTGGTTCAGGATCTATACTGGTTCCCGGTGGGTGGCTGAGACTTTGGTTAATTCTTCTTCCTGCCGGGAAATTAGAGTGACATGTGCCCATCCAAATGCCTAACAGCTACTCTCTCATTGGTTCTCCCTCTTCCCTTTCCTCCTCTGCCAAATGGGCAACCTGTGTGAACCAGGAGCTTAAAGGGGCTGTCTCTCCAAGTTGGGAGATTGATAGGAAAGCAGTTGGAAAATCAAACCGGAGCACCAGGAGAGGGACTCTTCGTTGAGT
The DNA here is from genome assembly GCF_964341445.2 of Mesoplodon mirus. Lineage (NCBI taxonomy): Eukaryota > Metazoa > Chordata > Mammalia > Artiodactyla > Ziphiidae > Mesoplodon > Mesoplodon mirus. The sequence goes on from NW_028295556.1 coordinate 475,260, forward strand.
TTTAGAAACCTTTTGTATTCACAGTGTGTCCATTCTCTAGGTTTCCCGTACATGTTATAGCTTTAGAAATATTCCCTACAACCTGGAGAGTTGGGACCCATGGAATGGTTGCCATGCATTATTGCTGTAAAGGGTCTGCATTTGCTCACCAAATCTCACCAATCCTCTCAGTCCCAAGTGTCCAGCCTCATGCCTCATCCAGCTGTCATCGTAGATAGGGTCATTCCAGGTTGCATCAGAGACCCTGAAGGAATTGTAAAGAATTTCCCTATTTCTTTGTTTTGTTTTTGAAATTCCTTTTTATCGTGGGTTTGAGCTGATTCTCGCTGCCCTGTTTATGCCAGTCTAGACACAATTGATCCCCTTACGGAGACATATCAATACATAGGTTTTAAGATTCTTACTAGTCAGATCTATTACTCTGTGGGAAATATGGGGTTTTGAGTCCCTTTCACTGAGGAAGGTGTAGGTCTTGTCTATTCCATAGTTGGTTTTTGGAATGGTACCTGTGCTTATATCAAACTCTGGTTTGATGCATCACCCCACCTCTCCTTCCCCCTTAAGCAGGCATAAGAGTGTTTTCTAAATGTGAGACTCTGTTCTCTTTCCTAACTCAGTTCATGTGTAGCCATGTTTACAGGATCTTCCTAAGTGATATCTTATGATAAGCTTCTTTTTCTGTGTGACTTCTTTCACTTAGAATCATCGTACCTGAATCCACTCATTTTGCTGCTACTGGTCTTATGACATTGATTTCATGGCTGAGGGATATTCCATCGTACGTAAGTTCCACAATGTTTTGAACCATTTATATATTTCCTGGGATATTTCAGGTGTACCCAGGTTGAGGTTCTTGTAAGCAGTGCAGCCCTCAATTTGGGGGTGGCTCTGTCTTATTGATTTTCAGTTTTCCCAAGGTATATTCCCTAGACTGGAAGTGCCCTTGGCTCTGTAGCTCTGTTGTTTACTTGTTTTAGGGAACACAATGCACTCCTCCAGTGAGGCAGTTGGCAACTTACATCCCGCCCATCAGCATAACAAGGCTCCCTGTTCTCCAGGGCCTGTCTTGTCTTTCTGGTTTTTACACATTTTGTGGATATCCCTTTTGACCCGTGGGAAGTGATACTTCTTTGTAGTGCAGATTTGCATTGCCCGCTTGCTTGCTTGGCCAAAAACGGCGTATGCGTTTTCTCCTGAATATATTTAGGAGAAAACGCATACGCCCTTTTTGGCCAAGTGCATCATTGTCGAAGTTGTGCCCCTCTTACTGTGCTTTACATGCCACGACCACCCTGGCTGGCCTGCAGGCACCAAGTTGGCCTGCGTGCTGTCGCTGGTGTGGCTCCACGGTCCTTCCTCTAGGCTTTCAAGCCCTTGTACATATTCAGGTGTTTAACCTGGAAAGGGTGGGAACAGTTCAGCAGCAGCTGGCCTGGGGCTCAGCTCACGTTTACTCACAGATGCCTCGGCACGGTCCCCCAACTTTGCAATGAGGACGCTCCTTGCGTGGGGGGTGGGTTGATGGCTGTATGGGAGATGGTTCTCCACCTCTGACCAATTTCAGAATTGTTTACCACTGTAGCAAGTGCCCTGATAGGGTTTTCCTCTGTATAACTCGTGGGTTCAGGTTTTTTTTTCTTTTATGGTTCAAGTTAGATTTTATTCCTCTTTTATGTATTTATAGATATAAGCATGGAAATAATTCATTCCTATAAATACATCTGTGTGACGCGAAGGATTTTTTCTGATTTATTTTTAAATTTTATTTTTTAAAATTTTGAAATATAATTTTATTTATTTTTTATACAGCACATTATTATTAGTTATGTATTTTATGCGTATACATGTATACAGGTCAATCCCAAACTCCCAACTCATCCCACCACCACCACCCCATGGCTTCCCACACTTGGTGACCATACGTTTGTTCTCTACCTCTGTGTCTCTATTTCTTCCCTGCAAACCAGTTCATCTGTACCATCTTTAGGCTCCACATATATGCATTAATATACAATATTTGTTTTCCTCTTTCTGACTTACTTCATTCTGTATGACAGTCTCTCGATCCATCGATGTCTCTACAAATGACCCAGTTTCATTCCTTTTTATGGCCGAGTAATATTCCATTTCATATATGTACCACATCTTTATCCATTCATCTGTCTGTGGGCATTTAGGTTGCTTCCATTACCTGGCTATTGTAAATAGTGCTGCAATGAACATTGTGGTGAATGTGTCTTTTTGAAATACGGTTTTCTCTGGGTATATGTCCAGAAGTGGGATTGCTGGATCAGATGGTAATTCTATTTCTAGTTTTTTTAAGGAAACTCCATACTGTTCTCCATAGTGACTGTATCAATTTACATTCCCACCAATAGTGGAAGAGGGCTCCTTTTGTCCACACCCTCCCCAGAATTGGTTGTATGTAGATTTTCTGATGATGCCGATTCTAACAGGTGTGAGGTGATACCTCATTGTAGTTTTGATTGGCATTTCTCTAATAATTAGTGTTGTTGAGCAGCTTTTCATGTGCGTCTTGGCCATCTCTGTGCCTTCTTTGAAGAAACGTCTCTTTAGATCCTCTGCCCATTTTTGTATTGGGATGTTTGTTTTTTTAATATTAAGCTTCATGTGTTGTTTATATATATTGGAGATTAAACCTCTGTCCATTGATTCGTCTGCAACGATTTTGGCCCATTCTGAGGGATGCCTTTTTCCATTCCCGTGTTTTTTAACAAAAAAGGAAAGAAAGGAAAAGAAGCAGAACACTAATGTGCGTAAAATATGCCTTTTGAAACGGTCGTTTTGAAATATGGACGTGCTTTGAATTTTTTGGTCGATATGTGACCCCAGGATTTGTTTTCAGAGCAGGTGTCATTTACAGGCCTGCAATGATTTTGAATATCAACTGACCATTAGCGTTGGGATTAAACTGCTGTTGTGTGAAACGGCCACAAGGTGGCAGCAGTTCACCCTTACCAAATCTGGTTACTAGGGCAAGAGAGCCTCAGTGGAAGTGGTGTTCTAGTTTGGAGTTTAGAATGGAATGTGCCAGGAGAAAGCCCCTCACGTTTGTCTCACTACTTCTTGTTCGTGTTTTTAATTTAATTTTTTATTTTTTATTACAGCAAGTTTGATTACAATGTTTGGCTTGTTGTAGGTGTGGAAGATGTGGTTCTTTTACACATATACAGATGACTGTTCTTCCTGGGATCCTTTTCCGATGTACGTTATGACAGAATGTTGAGTAGTCCTCTCTTGGTATTCTGTAGGTCTTTGGTGATTATATATGTCACCTGTGTTTGTATATGTCTGTTAACCCCGATATCGTAATGAAACCAATCCTCACACCTTTCCATTGGTGAACCATAAGTTTGTTTAATGAATCTGTGATTGCCCTTCTCCGTGGAAATATCTGCCCTGGTATCCATTTTTAGGTAACACCTATAAGTGATATGATTTGATATGTGTTTCACTTTCTGACTTACTACAAGGCACGTGATTACTTCTAGACTCATCTACGGTGCCGCAAATGGCATTGTGTCCTTTTTTCCCTTGACTTCTCTTCTGCCTTAGCGGGGTCCATTTTCAACAATGTGATTCCCTGAGGGATGAAGATTAGCTGACCTGGGCAGCCTTACCCTGCCGGCCCGCCCTCCCCAGGTGTGCCTCGTTGAGGTCAATATAAACAGAGCTCCAGGCAGCAATAGCCCCTGAAGCTGTGCCTGACTCCATATTCTCTGCCCCGTCAGCAGTCTCGGGGCTGTGCTGGTGGGAGGGAGTGAGGGGCCACAGCTTTGTGGGTGGCCCGGTGTGAGTGGGGTTCTGCTGGCCTTTCTGCAGGAGTTGCCAGGCTGCCCCCTGTAAAGAAGAGGTTGTGTCACCCATACATTCCGCTGGAATTTCTCTCCGGACAGAGGTGAGGAAGGAAAAAAGCAGTGGGGGCCGGGACAGGAGGGGTATCTCAGGCAGGGCAATGGAAAGCTTCTGGAAGAGCGCCCGGGGCCAGGACCACCATGGCTGGCCTGCAGGCACCAAGTTGGCCTGCGTGCTGTCGCTGGTGTGGCTCCACTGTCCTTCCTCTAGGCTTTCAAGCCCTTGTACCTATTCAGGTGTTTTACCTGGAAAGGGTGGGAAAAGTTCAGCAGCAGCTGGCCTGGGGCTCAGCTCACGTTTACTCACAGATGCCTCGGCACGGTCCCCCAGCTTTGCAATGAGGACGCTCCTTGCGTGGGGGGTGGGTTGCTGGCTGTATGGGAGATGATTCCCCACCTCTGACCAATTTCAGAATTGTTTACCACTGGAGCAAGTGCCCTGCTAGGGTTTTCCTGTGTATAACTTGTGGGTTCAGGTTTTTTTTTTTTCTTTTATGGTTCAAGTTAGATTTTATTCCTCTTTTATGTATTTATAGATAGAAGCATGGAAATAATTCATTCCTATAAATACATCTGTGTGACGAGAAGAATTTTTTCTGTTTTATTTTTAAATTTTATTTTTTAAAATTTTGAAATTTAATTTTATTTATGTTTTTAAACAGCACATTATTATTAGTTATGTATTTTATGAATATACATGTATACAGGTCAGTCCCAATCTCTCAACTCATCCCACCACCACCACCCCATGGCTTCCCACACTTGGTGTCCATACGTTTGTTCTCTACCTCTGTGTCTCTATTTCTTCCCTGCAAACCAGTTCATCTGTACCATTTTTACGCTCCACATATATGCATTAATATACAATATTGGTTTTCCTCTTTCTGACTTACTTCATTCTGTATGACAGTCTCTCGATCCATCAATGTCTCTACAAATGAACCAGTTTCATTCCTTTTAATGGCCGAGTAATATTCCATTTTATATATGTACCACATCTTTATCCATTCATCTGTCTGTGGGCATTTAGGTTGCTTCCATTACCTGGCTATTGTAAATAGTGCTGCAACGAACACTATGGTGAATATGCCTTTTTGAAATACGGTTTTCTCTGGGTATATGCCCAGAAGTGGGATTGCTGGATCAGATGGTAATTCGATTTCTAATATTTTTAAGGAAACTCCATACTGTTCTAAAGAGTGACTGTATCAGTTTACATTCCCACCAATAGTTGAAGAGGGCTCCTTTTGTCCACAACCTCCCCAGAATTGGTTGTTTGTAGATTTTCTGATGATGCCGATTCTAACAGGTGTGAGGTGAAACCTCATTGTAGTTTTGATTTACATTTCTCTAATAATTAGTGCTGTTGAGCAGCTTTTCATGTGCGTCTTGGCCATCTCTGTGTCTCCTTTGAAGAAACGTCTCTTTAGATCTTCTGCCCATTTTTTTGGGTTGTTTGTTTTTTTTAATATTAAGCTGCATGAGCTGTTTATATATATTGGAGATTAAACCTCTGTCCATTGATTCGTTTGCAACGATTTTCGCCATTTCTGAGGGATTACTTTTTCCATTCCCGTGATTTTTAACAAAAAAGGAAAGAAAGGAAAAGAAGCAGAACACTAATGTGCGTAAAATACGCCTATTGAAATGGTCGTTTTGAAATATGGACGTCCTTTGAATTTTTTGGTCGATATGTGACCCAAGGATTTGTTTTCAGGGCAGGTGTCATTTACAGGCCTGCAATGATTTTGAATATCAACTGACCATAAGCATTGGGATTAATCTGCTGTTGTGTGAAACGGACACAAGGTGGCAGCAGTTCACCCTTACCAAATCTGGTTACTAGGGCAAGAGAGCCTCAGTGGAAGTGGTGTTCTAGATTGGAGTTTAGAATGGAATGTGCCAGGAGAAAGCCCCTCACTTTGTCTCACTACTTCTTGTTCGTGTTATTAAATTAATTTTTTATTTTTTATTACAGCAAGTTTGATTACAATGTTTGGCTTGTTGTAGGTGTGGAAGATGTGGTTCTTTTACACATATATAGATGTCTGTTCTTCCTGGGATCCTTTTCCCATGTACGTTATGACAGAATGTTGAGTAGTCCTCTCTTGGTATTCTGTAGGTCTTTGGTGATTATATATGTCACCTGTGTTTGTATATGTCTGTTAACCCCGATATCGTAATGAAACCAATCCTCACACCTTTCCATTGGTGAACCATAAGTTTGTTTAATGAATCTGTGATTGCCCTTCTCCGTGGAAATATCTGCCCTGGTATCCATTTTTAGGTAACACCTATAAGTGATATGATATGATATGTGTCTTCCACTTTCTGACTTACTACAAGTCACGTGATTACTTCTAGACTCATCTACGGTGCTGCAAATGGCATTGTGTCCTTTTTTCCCTTGGCTTCTCTTCTGCCTTAGCGGGGTTCATTTTCAACAATGTGATTCCCTGAGGGTTGTGGATTAGCTGACCTGGGCAGCCTTACCCTGCCGGCCCGCACTCCCCAGGTGTGCCTCGTTGAGGTCAATATAAACAGCACTCCAGGCAGCAATAGCCCCTGAAGCTGTGCCTGACTCCATATTCTCTGCCCCGTCAGCAGTCTCGGGGCTGTGCTGGTGGGAGGGAGTGAGGGGCCACAGCTTTGTGGGTGGCCCGGTGTGAGTGGGGTTCTGCTGGCCTTTCTGCAGGAGTTGCCAGGCTGCCGCCTGTAAAGAAGAGGTTGTGTCACCCATACTTTCCGCTGGAATTTCTCTTCGGACAGAGGTGAGGAAGGAAAAAAGCAGTGGGGGCCGGGACAGGAGGGGTATCTCAGGCAGGGCAATGGAAAGCTTTTGGAAGAGCGCCCGGGGCCAGGACCACACTGGCTGGCCTGCAGGTACCAAGTTGGCCTGCGTGCTGTCGCTGGTTTGGCTCCACGGTCCTTCCTCTAGGCTTTCAAGCCCTTGTATATATTTAGGTGTTTTACCTGGAAAGGGTGGGAACAGTTCAGCAGCAGCTGGCCTGGGGCTCAGCTCACGTTTACTCACAGATGCCTCCGCATGGTCCCCCAGCTTTTCAATGAGGACGCTCCTTGAGTGAGGGGTGGGTTGATGGCTGTATGGGAGATGGTTCCCCACCTCTGACCAATTTCAGAATTGTTTACCACTGGAGCAAGTGCCCTGATAGGGTTTTCCTCTGTATAACTCGTGGGTTCAGGTTTTTTTTTTTCTTTTATGGTTCAAGTTAGATTTTATTCCCCTTTTATGTATTTATAGATATAAGCATGGAAATAATTCACTCCTATAAATACATCTGTGTGACGGGAAGAACTTTTTTCTGTTTTATTTTTAAATTTTATTTTTTCAAATTTTGAAATTTAATTTTATTTATTTTTTTATACACCACGTTATTATTAGTTATGTATTTTATGCATATACATGTATACAGGTCAATCCCAAACTCCCAACTCATTCCACCACCACCACACCATGGCTTCCCACACTTGGTGTCCATACGTTTGTTCTCTACCTCTGTGTCTCTATTTCTTCCCTGAAAACCAGTTCATCTGTACCATTTTTAGGCTCCAAATATATGCATTAATATACAGTATTTGTTTTCCTCTTTCTGACTTACTTCATTCTGTATGACACTCTCTCGATCCATCGATGTCTCTACAAATGACCCAGTTTCATTCCTTTTTATGGCCGAGTAATATTCCATTTCATATATGTACCACCTCTTTATCCATTCATCTGTCTGTGGGCAATTAGGTTGCGTCCATTACCTGGCTATTGTAAATAGTGCTGCAATGAACATTGTGGTGAATGTGCCTTTTTGATTTACGGTTTTCTCTGGGTATATGCCCAGAAGTGGGATTGCTGGATCAGATGGTAATTCTATTTCTAGTTTTTTTAAGGAAACTCCATACTGTTCTCCATAGTGACTGTATCAATTTACATTCCCACCAATAGTGGAAGAGGGCTCCTTTTGTCCACACCCTCCCCAGAATTGGTTGTTTGTAGATTTTCTGATGATGCCGATTCTAACAGGTGTGAGGTGATACCTCATTGTAGTTTTGATTTGCATTTCTCTAATAATTAGTGCTGTTGAGCAGCTTTTCATGTGCGTCTTGGCCATCTCTGTGTCTCCTTTGAAGAAAAGTCTCTTTAGATCTTCTGCCCATTTTTTTTGGGTTGTTTGTTTTTTTAATATTAAGCTGCATGAGCTGTTTATATATATTGGAGATTAAACCTCTGTCCATTGATTCATCTGCAACGATTTTCGCCCATTCTGAGGGATGCTTTTTTCCATTCCCGTGTTTTTTAACAAAAAAGGAAAGAAAGGAAAAGAAGCAGAACACTAATGTGCCTAAAATATGCCTTTTGAAACGGTCGTTTTGAAATATGGACGTCCTTTGAATATTTTGGTCGATATGTGACCCCAGGATTTGTTTTCAGGGCAGGTGTCATTTACAGGCCTGCAATGATTTTGAATATCAACTGACCATTAGCGTTGGGATTAAAGGTGCTGTTGTGTGAAACGGCCACAAGGTGGCAGCAGTTCACCCTTACCAAATCTGGTTACTAGGGCAAGAGAGCCTCAGTGGAAGTGGTGTTCGAGATTGGAGTTTAGAATGGAATGTGCCAGGAGAAAGCCCCTCACGTTTGTCTCACTACTTCTTGTTCGTGTTTTTAAATTAATTTTTTATTTTTTATTACAACAAGTTTGATTAAAATGTTTGGCTTGTTGTAGGTGTGGAAGATGTGGTTCTTTTACACATATACACATGTCTGTTCTTCCTGGGATCCTTTTCCCATGTACGTTATGACAGAATGTTGAGTAGTCCTCTCTTGGTATTCTGTAGGTCTTTGGTGATTATATATGTCACCTGTGTTTGTATATGTCTGTTAACCCCGATATCGTAATGAAACCAATCCTCACACCTTTCCATTGGTGAACCATAAGTTTGTTTAATGAATCTGTGATTGCCCTTCTCCGTGGAAATATCTGCCCTGGTATCCATTTTTAGGTAACACCTATAAGTGATATGATATGATATGTGTCTTTCACTTTCTGACTTACTACAAGTCACGTGATTACTTCTAGACTCATCTACGGTGCTGCAAATGGCATTGTGTCCTTTTTTCCCTTGGCTTCTCTTCTGCCTTAGCGGGGTCCATTTTCAACAATGTGATTCCCTGAGGGTTGTGGATTAGCTGACCTGGGCAGCCTTAAACTGACAGCCCGCCCTCCCCAGGTGTGCCTCGTTTAGGTCAATATAAACAGCGCTCCAGGCAGCAATAGCCCCTGAAGCTGTGCCTGACTCCATATTCTCTGCCCCGTCAGCAGTCTCGGGGCTGTGCTGGTGGGAGGGAGTGAGGGGCCACAGCTATGTGGGTGGCCCGGTGTGAGTGGGGTTCTGCTGGCCTTTCTGCAGGAGTTGCCAGGCAGCCGCCTGTAAAGAAGAGGTTGTGTCACCCATACCTTCCGCTGGAATTTCTCTCCAGACAGAGGTGAGGAAGGAAAAAAGCAGTGGGGGCCGGGACAGGAGGGGTATCTCAGGCAGGGTAATGGAAAGCTTCTGGAAGAGCGCCCGGGGCCAGGACCACCCTGGTTGGCCTGCAGGCACCAAGTTGGCCTGCGTGCTGTCGCTGGTGTGGCTCTACGGTCCTTCCTCTAGGCTTTCAAGCCCTTGTACATATTCAGGTGTTTTACCTGGAAAGGGTGGGAACAGTTCAGCAGCCGCTGGCCTGGGGCTCAGCTCACGTTTACTCACAGATGCCTCGGCACGGTCCCCAAGCTTTGCAATGAGGACGCTCCTTGCATGGAGGGGGGGTTGCTGGCTGTATGGGAGATGGTTCCCCACCTCTGACCAATTTCAGAATTGTTTACCGCTGGAGCAAGTGCCATGATAGGGTTTTCCTCTGTATAACTCGTGGGTTCACTTTTTTTTTCTTTTATCATTCAAGATAGATTTTATTCCTCTTTTATGTATTTATAGATATAAGCATGGAAATAATTCATTCCTATAAATACATCTGTGTGAAGGGAAGAACTTTTTTTTGTTTTATTTTTAAATTTTATTTTTTAAAATTTTGAAATTTAATTTTATTTATATTTTTAAAGAGCACGTTATTATTAGTTATGTATTTTATGCATATACATGTATATAGGTCAATCCCAATCTCCCATCTCATCCCACCAACACCACCCCATGGCTTCCCACACTTGTTGTCCATACGTTTGTTCTCTACCTCTGTGTCTCTATTTCTTCCCTGCAAACCAGTTCATCTGTACCATTTTTTAGGCTCCACTTATATGCATTAATATACAATATTTGTTTTCCTCTTTCTGACTTACTTCATTCTGTATAACAGTCTCTCCATCCATCGATGTCTCTACAAATGACTCAGTTTCATTCCTTTTTATGGCCGAGTAATATTCCATTTTATATATGTACCACATCTTTATCCATTCATCTGTCTGTGGGCATATTGGTTGCTTCCATTACTTGTCTAATGTAAATAGTGTTGCAACGAACATTGTGGTGAATGTGCCTTTTTGATTTACGGTTTTTCTGGGTATATGCCCAGAAGTAGGATTGCTGGATCAGATGGTAATTCTATTTCTAGTTTTCTTAAGGAAACTCCATGCTGTTCTCCATAGTGACTGTATCAATTTACATTCCCACCAATAGTGGAAGAGGGCTCCTTTTGTCCACACCCTCCTCGAATTGTTTGTTTGTAGATTTTCTGATGATGCCGATTCTAACAGGTGTGAGGTGATACCTCATTGTAGTTTTGATTTGCATTTCTCTAATAATTAGTGCTGTTGAGCAGCTTTTCATGTGCGTCTTGGCCATCTCTGTGTCTCCTTTGAAGAAACGTCTCTTTAGATCTTCTGCCCATTTTTTTGGGTTGTTTGTTTTTTTAATATTAAGCTGCATGAGCTGTTTATATATATTGGAGATTAAACCTCTGTCCATTGATTCGTCTGCAATGATTTTCGCCCATTCTGAGGGATGCCTTTTTCCATTCCCGTGTTTTTTAACAAAAAAGGAAAGAAAGGAAAAGAAGCAGAACACTAATGTGCGTAAAATATGCCTTTTGAATCGGTCGTTTTGAAATATGGACGTCCTTTGAATTTTTTGGTCGATATATGACCCCAGGATTTGTTTTCAGGGCAGGTGTCATTTACAGGCCTGCAATGATTTTGAATATCAACTGACCATTAGCACTGGGATTAAAGCTGCTGTTGTGTGAAACGGCCACAAGGTGGCAGCAGTTCTCCCTTACCAAATCTGGTTACTAGGGCAAGAGAGCCTCAGTGGAAGTGGTGTTCTAGATTGGAATTTAGAATGGAATGTGCCAGGAGAAAGCCCCTCAAGTTTGTCTCACTACTTCTTGTTCGTGTTTTTAATTTAATTTTTTATTTTTTATTACAGCAAGTTTGATTACAATGTTTGGCTTGTTGTAGGTGTGGAAGATGTGGTTCTTTTACTCATATACAGATGTCTGTTCTTCCTGGGATCCTTTTCCCATGTATGTTAAGACAGAATATTGAGTAGTCCTCTCTTGGTATTCTGTAGGTCTTTGGTGATTATATATGTCACCTGTGTTTGTATATGTCTGTTAACCCCGATATCGTAATGAAACCAATCCTCACACATTTCCATTGGTGAACCATAAGTCTGTTTAATGAATCTGTGATTGCCCATCTCCGTGGAAATATCTGCCCTGGTATCCATTTTTAGGTAACACCTATAAGTGATATGATATGATATGTGTCTTCCACTTTCTGACTTACTACAAGTCACGTGATTACTTCTAGACTCATCTACGGTGCTGCAAATGGCATTGTGTCCTTTTTTCCCTTGGCTTCTCTTCTGCCTTAGCGGGGTCCATATTCAACAATGTGATTCCCTGAGGGTTGTGGATTAGCTGACCTGGGCAGCCTTACCCTGCCGGCCCGCCCTCCCCAGGTGTGCCTCGTTGAGGTCAATATAAACAGAGCTCCAGGCAGCAATAGCCCCTGAAGCTGTGCCTGACTCCATATTCTCTGCCCCGTCAGCAGTCTCGGGGCTGTTCTGGTGGGAGGGAGTGAGGGGCCACAGCTTTGTTGGTGGCCCGGTGTGAGTGGGGTTCTGCTGGCCTTTCTGCAGGAGTTGCCAGGCTGCCGCCTGTAAAGAAGAGGATGTGTCACACATACCTTCCGCTGGAATTTCTCTCCGGACAGAGGTGAGGAAGGAAAAAAGCAGTGGGGGCCGGGACAGGAGGGGTATCTCAGGCAAGGCAATGGAAAGCTTCTGGAAGAGCGCCCGGGGACAAGTCCACCCTGGCTGGCCTGCAGGCACCAAGTTGGCCTGCGTGCTGTCGCTGGTGTGGCTCCACGGTCCTTCCACTAGGCTTTCAAGCCCTTGTACATATTCAGGTGTTTTACCTGGAAAGGGTGGGAACAGTTCAGCAGCAGCTGGCCTGGGGCTCAGCTCACGTTTACTCACAGATGCCTCGGCACGGTCCCCAAGCTTTGCAATGAGGTCGCTCCTTGCGTGGGGGGTGGGTTGATGGCTGTATGGGAGATGCTTCCCCACCTCTGACCAATTTCATAATTGTTTACGACTGGAGCAAGTGCCCTGATAGGGTTTTCCTCTGTATAACTCAAGGGTTCAGGTTTTTTTTTTCTTTTATGGTTCAAGTTAGATTTTATTCCTCTTTTATGTATTTATAGATATAAGCATGGAAATAATTCATTCCTATAAATACATCTGTGTGACGGGAAGAACTTTTTTCTGTTTTATTTTTAAATTTTATTTTTTTAAATTTTGAAATATAATTTTATTTATTTTTTTATACAGCACATTATTATTAGTTATTTATTTTATGCATATACATGTACACAGGTCAATCCCAAACTCCCAACTCATCCCACCACCACCACCCCATGGCTTCCCACACTTGGTGTCCATACGTTTGTTCTCTACCTCTGTGTCTCTATTTCTTCCCTGCAAACCAGTTCATCTGTACCATTTTTAGGATCCACATATATGCATTAATATACAATATTTGTTTTCCTCTTTCTGACTTACTTCATTCTGTATGACAGTCTCTCGATCCATCGATGTCTCTACAAATGACCCAGTTTCATTCCTTTTTATGGCCGAGTAATATTCCATTTCATATATGTACCACCTCTTTATCCATTCATCTGTCTGTGGGCAATTAGGTTGCGTCCATTACCTGGCTATTGTAAATAGTGCTGCAATGAACATTGTGGTGAATGTGCCTTTTTGAAATACGGTTTTCTCTGGGTATATGCCCAGAAGTGGGATTGCTGGATCAGATGGTAATTCTATTTCTAGTTTTTTTAAGGAAACTCCATACTGTTCTCCATAGTGACTGTATCAATTTACATTCCCACCAATAGTGGAAGAGGGCTCCTTTTGTCCACACCCTCCCCAGAATTGGTTGTTTGTAGATTTTCTGATGATGCCGATTCTTACAGGTGTGAGGTGAAACCTCATTGTAGTTTTGATTTGCATTTCTCTAATAATTATTGCTGTTGAGCAGCTTTTCATGTGCGTCTTAGCCATCTCTGTGTCTCCTTTGAAGAAACGTCTCTTTAGATCGTCTGCCCATTTTTTTGGGGGTTGTTTGTTTTTTTAATATTAAGCTGCATGAGCTGTTTATATATATTGGAGATTAAACCTCTGTCCATTGATTCGTCTGCAACGATTTTCGCCCATTCTGAGGGATGCTTTTTTCCATTCCCGCTTTTTTTAACAAAAAAAGGAAAGAAAGGAAAAGAAGCAGAACACTAATGTGCGTAAAATATGCCTTTTGAAACGGTCGTTTTGAAATATGGACGTCCTTTGAATTTTTTGGTCGATATGTGACCCCAGGATTTGTTTTCAGGGCAGGTGTCATTTACAGGCCTGCAATGATTTTGAATATCAACTGACCATTAGCACTGGGATTAAAGCTGCTGTTGTGTGAAACGGCCACAAGGTGGCAGCAGTTCACCCTTACCAAATCTGGTTACTAGGGCAAGAGAGCCTCAGTGGAAGTGGTGTTCTAGATTGGAATTTAGAATGGAATGTGCCAGGAGAAAGCCCTTCAAGTTTGTCTCACTACTTCTTGTTCGTGTTTTTAATTTAATTTTTTATATTTTTTATTACAGCAAGTTTGATTACAATGTTTGGCTTGTTGTAGGTGTGGAAGATGTGGTTCTTTTAAACATATACAGATGTCTGTTCTTCCTGGGATCCTTTTCCCATGTACGTTATGACAGAGTTAAGTAGTCCTCTCTTGGTATTCTGTAGTTCTTTGGTGATTATATATGTCACCTGTGTTTGTATATGTGTGTTAACGCCGATATCGTAATAAAACCAATCCTCAAACCTTTCCATTGGTGAACCATAAGATTGTTTAATGAATCTGTGATTGCCCTTCTCCGTGGAAATATCTGCCCTGCTATCCATTTTTAGGTAACACCTATAAGTGATATGATATGATATGTGTCTTTCACTTTCTGACTTACTACAAGTCACGTGATTACTTCTAGACTCATCTACGGGGCTGCAAATGGCATTGTGTCCTTTTTTTCCTTGGCTCCTCTTCTGCCTTAGCGAGGTCCATTTTCACCAATGTGATTCCCTGAGGGTTGTGGATTAGCTGACCTGGGCAGCCTTACCCTGCCGGCCCGCCCTCCCCAGGTGTGCCTCGTTGAGGTCAATATAAACAGAGCTCCAGGCAGCAATAGCCCCTGAAGCTGTGCCTGACTCCATATTCTCTGCCCCATCAGCAGTCTCGGGGCTGTGCTGGTGGGAGGGAGAGAGGTGCCACAGCTTTGTGGGTGGCCCGGTGTGAGTGGGGTTCTGCTGGCCTTTCTGCAGGAGTTGCCAGGCTGCCGCCTGTAACGAAGAGGATGTGTCACCCATACCTTCCGCTGGAATTTCTCTCCGGACAGAGATGAGGAAGGAAAAAAGCAGTGGGGGCCGGGACAGGAGGGGTATCACAGGCAGGGCAATGGAAAGCTTCTGGAGGAGCGCCCGGGTCCAGGACCACCCTGGCTGTCCTGCAGGCACCAAGTTGGCCTGCGTGCTGTCACTGGTGTGGCTCCACGGTCCTTCCTCTAGGCTTTCAAGCCCTTGTACATATTCAGGTGTTTTACCTGGAAAGGTTGGGGACAGTTCAGCAGCAGCTGGCCTGGGGCTCAGCTCACGTTTACTCACAGATGCCTCGGCACGGTCCCCCAGCTTTGCAATGAGGACGCTCCTTGCGTGGGGGGTGGGTTGCTGACTGTATGGGAGATGGTTCCCCACCTCTGACCAATTTCAAAATTCTTTACCGCTGGAGCAATTGTGCCCTGATAGGGTTTTCCTCTGTATAACTCGTGGGTTCAGGTTTTTTTTTCTTTTATGGTTCAAGTTAGATTTTATTCCTCTTTTATGTATTTATAGATATAAGCATGGAAATAATTCATTCCTATAAATACATCTGTGTGACGGGAAGAACTTTTTTCTGTTTTATTGTTAAATTCTATTTTTTTAATTTTGAAATATAATTTTATTTATTTTTTTTTATACAGCACGTTATTATTAGTTATGTATTTTATGCATATATATGTATTCAGGTCAATCCCAATCTCCCAACTCATCCCACCACCACCGCCCCATGGCTTCCCACACTTGTTGTCCATACGTTTGTTCTCTACCTCTGTGTCTCTATTTCTTCCCTGCAAACCAGTTCATCTGTACCATTTTTTAGGCTCCACATATATGCATTTATATACAATATTTGTTTTCCTCTTTCTGACTTACTTCATTCTGTATGACAGTCTCTCGATCCATCGATGTCTCTACAAATGACCCAGTTTCATTCCTTTTTATGGCCGAGTAATATTCCATTTTATATATGTACCACATCTTTATCCATTCATCTGTCTGTGGGCATTTAGGTTGCTTCCATTACCTGGCTATTGTAAATAGTGCTGCAATGAACATTGTGGTGAATGTGCCTTTTTGAAATAAGGTTTTCTCTGGGTATATGCCCAGAAGTGGGATTGCTGGATCAGATGGTAATTCTATTTCTAGTTTTTTTAAGGAAACTCCATACTGTTCTCCATAGTGACTGTATCAAGTTACATTCCCACCAATAGTGGAAGAGGGCTCCTTTTGTCCACACCCTCCCCAGAATTGGTTGTTTGTAGATTTTCTGATGATGCCGATTCTAACAGGTGTGAGGTGATACCTCATTGTAGTTTTGATTTGCATTTCTCTAATAATTAGTGCTGTTGAGCAGCTTTTCATGTGCGTCTTGGCCATCTCTGTGTCTCCTTTGAAGAAACGTCTCTTTAGATCTTCTGCCCATTTTTTTGGGTTGTTTGTTTTTTTTAATATTAAGCTGCATGAGCTGTTTATATATATTGGAGATTATACCTCTGTCCATTGATTCGTTTGCAACGATTTTCGCCCATTCTGAGGGATGCCTTTTTCCATTCCCGTGTTTTTTAACAAAAAAGGAAAGAAAGGAAAAGAAGCAGAACACTAATGTGCGTAAAATATGCCTTTTGAAACGGTCGTTTTGAAATATGGACGTCCTTTGAATTTTTTGGTCGATATGTGACCCCAGGATTTGTTTTCAGGGCAGGTGTCATTTACAGGCCTGCAATGATTCTGAATATCAACTGACCATTAGTGCTGGGATTAAAGCTGCTGTTGTGTGAAACGGCCACAAGGTGGCAGCAGTTCTCCCTTACCAAATCTGGTTATTAGGGCAAGAGAGCCTCAGTAGAAGTGGTGATCTTGATTGGAATTTAGAATGGAATGTGCCAGGAGAAAGCCCCTCAAGTTTGTCTCACTACTTCTTGTTTGTGTTTTTAATTTAATTTTTCATTTTGTATTACAGGAAGTTTGATTACAATGTTTGGCTTGTTGTAGGTGTGGAAGATGTGGTTCTTTTACACATATACAGATGACTGTTCTTCTTGGGATCCTTTTCCCATGTACGTTATGACAGAATGTTGAGTAGTCCTCTCTTGGTATTCTGTAGGTCTTTGGTGATTATATATGTCACCTGTGTTTGTATATGTGTGTTAATGCCAATATCGTAATGAAACCAATCCTCACACCTTTCCATTGGTGAACCATAAGTTTGTTTAATGAATCTGTGATTGCCCTTCTCCGTGGAAATATCTGCCCTGGTATCCATTTTTAGGTAACACCTATAAGTGATATGATATGATATGTGTCTTTCACTTTCTGACTTACTACAAGTCACGTGATTATTTCTAGACTCATCTACGGTGCTGCAAATGGCACCGTGTACTTTTTTCCCTTGGCTTCTCTTCTGCCTTAGCGAGGTCCATTTTCACCAATGTGATTTCCTGAGGGTTGTGGATTAGCTGACCTGGGTAGCCTTACCCTGCCGGCCCGCCCTCCCCTGGTGTGCCT
This sequence comes from Mesoplodon mirus, assembly GCF_964341445.2. Taxonomy (NCBI): domain Eukaryota; kingdom Metazoa; phylum Chordata; class Mammalia; order Artiodactyla; family Ziphiidae; genus Mesoplodon; species Mesoplodon mirus. The sequence continues at coordinate 492,572 of NW_028295556.1, forward strand.
CGACAGGCTATATGCTGACACACCGTTCAGTGCCAGCGTATGGGTCACGAGTAGGCTATGGCTTGGGGGTAAGCTGTAGGGCTGGTGGTGGGTTTCCGTTCCGGACTAGGGTTAGGGTTAGGGAACGGCAAGGCTTAGGGCACAGGTGAGGGTACGGAAACGAGTGAGGGTCCGGCTACGTGCTGACGCATGGGTCAGTGCCAGCGTATGGGCCAGGATTAGGCTACGGCGTAGTGTAAGGTGTAGGGCTGGTGGTGGGTTTCTGTGATGGGCTAGGGTTAGGGTTAAGGAACGGCAAGGCTTAGGGCACAGGTGATGGTACGGAAACGTGGGAGGGTCAGGCTAAGTGCTGACGCACGGCTCAGTGCCAGCGTACACGCCAGGAGTTGGCTACAGCGTAGGGTAGAGTGTAGGGCTGGTGGTGGGTTTCCGTTCGGGGCTAGGGTTAGGATAAGGGAACGGCAAGGCTTAGGGCACAAGTGAGGGTAGTGTAACATGGGAGTGTCAGGCTATGTGCTGAAGCACAGGTCAGTGCCCGCGTACGGGCCAGGAGTAGGCTACGGCTTGGGGGTTAGGTGTAGGGCTGGTGGTGTGTTTCCATTCAGGTCTAGGGTTAGGGTTAGGGAACGGCAAGGCTTAGGGCACAGGTGATGGTACGGAAACGTGGGAGGGTCAGGCTACGTGCTGACGCATGGGTCAGTGCCAGCGTACGGGCAAGGAGTAGGCTAAGGCTTGGGGGTAAGTTGTAGGGTTGGTGGTTGGTTTTCGTTCCGGGCTAGGGTTAGGGTTAGGGAACGGCAAGGCTTAGGGCCCACGTGAGGATACGGAAACGTGGGAAGGTCAGGCTCCGTGCTGACACACGGATCAGTGCCAGCGTACGGGCCAGGAGTAGGCTATAGGTTGTGGGTAAGTTTTAGGCTGGTGAATGGGTTTCTGTTCTGGGCTAGGGTTAGGGAACGGCAAGGCTTAGGGCACAGGTGAGGGTAAGGAAACGTGGGAGGGTCAGGCTACCTGCTGAATGCACGGGTCAGTGCCCGCGTATGGGCCAGGAGTAGGCTACGGCGTAAGGTAAGGTGTAGGGTTGGTGGTGGGTTTCCCTTCTGGGCTAGGGTTAGGGTTAGGGAACCGCAAGGCTTAGGGCACACTTGAGGGTACGGAAACGTGGGAGTTTCATTGCTACGTGGTGACCCACGCATCAGTGCCAGCGTACGGGCCAGGAGTAGGCTATGGCTTGGGGGTAAGGTGTAGGGCTGGTGGTGGGTTTCCGTTCCGGGTTAGGGTTAGTGTTAGGGAACGTCAAGGCTTAGGGCACAGATGAGGGTGCGGAAATGTGGGAAGGTCAGGCTTCGTGCTGACGCACAGGTCAGTGCCAGCGTACGGGACAGGAGTAGGCTACGGCATAGGGTTAGATATAGGGCTGGTGGTGGGTTTCCGTTCCGGGCTAGGGTTAGGGTGAGGGAACTGCAAGGCTTAGGACACTGGTGAGGGTACGGAAACGTGGGAGGATCAGGCTACGTGCTGATTCACGGGTCAGTGCCAGCGTATGGGCCAGGAGTAGGGTATGGCGTAGGGTATGGTTTAGGGCTGGTTGTGGTTTTCCGTTCTGGGCTAGGGTTAGGGTTAGGGAACCGCAAGGCTTAGGGCCCAGGTGATGGTACGGAAACGTGGGAGGTTCAGGCTACATGCTGACGCACGTGTCAGTGCCAGCGTACGGGCTAGAAGTAGGCTTCAGCTTGGGGGTAATGTTTAGGGCTTGTGGTGTGTTTCTGTCCCGTACTAGGGTTACGGTTAGGGAACGGCAAGGCTTAGGGCACAGGTGACGTTACGGTAACGTGGGAAGGTCAGGCTACGTGCTGACGCAGAGGTCAGTGCCAGCGTATGGACCACGAGTAGGCTACGGCTTGGGGGTAAGGTGTAGGGCTTGTGGTGGGTTTCCGTTCCGGGCTAGTGTTACGGTTAGGGAACGGCAAGGTTTAGGGCACATGTGAGGGTACGGCAACGTGGCAGGGTCAGGATACATTCTGAAGCACGGGTCAGTGCAAGCGTATGGACCAGGAGTAGGCTACGGCTTGGGGGTAAGTTGTAGGGCTGGTGGTGGGTTTCCGTTCCGGGCTACAGTTAGGGTTAGGGAACGGCAAAGCTTAGGGCACAGGTGAGGGTACGGAAACGTGGGAGGGTCAGGCTACGTGATGATGCACGGGTCAGTGCCAGCATACCGGCCAGGAGTAGGCTACGGCTTGGCGGTTAGTTGTAGGGCTGGTGGTGGTTTTCCGTTCCAGGCTAGTGTTAGTGTTAGGGAACAGCAAGTCTTAGGGCACAGGTGAGGGTACGGAAACGTGGGAGGGTCAGGCTACTTGCTGACGCACGGGTCAGTGCCAGCGTACGGGCCAGGAGAAGGCTACGGCTTGGGGTAAGGTGTAGGGCTGGTTGTGGGTTTCCCTTCCAGGCTAGGCTTAGGGTTAGGGAACGGCAAGGCTTAGGGCACAGGTGAGGGTACGGAAACGTGGGAGGGTCTGGCTACATGCTGACGCACGGGTCAGTGCCAGCATACGGGCCAGGAGTAGGCTACGGCGTAGGGTAAGGTGTAGGGCTGGTGGTCGGTTTCCGTTCATGGTCTAGGGTTAGGGTTAGGAAACGGCAAGGCTTAGGGCCCAGGTGAGGGTACGGAAACTTGGGAGTGTCAGGTTACGTGCTGAGGCACGGGTCAGTGCCAGCATACCGGCCAGGATTAGGCTACGTCTTGGTGGTTAGGTGTAGGGCTGATGGTGTGTTTCCGTTCAGGGCTAGGGTTAGTGTTAGGGAACAGAAAGTCTTACAGCACAGGTGAGGGTACGGAAACGTGGGAGGGTCAGGCTACGTGCTGACGCACGGGTCAGTGCCAGCGTACGGGCCAGGAGTAGGCTACGGTGTAGGGTAAGGTTTAGGTCTGCTGGTGGGTTTCCGTTCTTGGCTAGGGTTAGGGTGAGGGAACGGCAAGGCTTAGGGCACAGGTGAGGGTACGGAAACGTGGGAGGGTCAGTCTACGTGCTGACTCACGGGTCATTGCCAGCGTACGGGCCAGGAGTAGGCTACGGCGTATGGTAAGGTGTAGGGATTGTGGTGGGTTTCCGTTACTGACTAGGGTTAGGGTTAGGGAACGGCAAGGCTTAGGGCACAGGTGAGGGTACGGAAACGTGGGAGGGTCAGGCTACATGCTGACGCACGGGTCAGTGCCAGCGTACGGGCTAGGACTAGGCTACGGCATATGATAAGGTGTAGGGCTGGTGGTGGGATACCGTGCCGGGCTCGGGTTAGGGTTAGGGAACGGCAAGGCTTAGGTCACAGTTCAGGGTACAGTAACATTGGAGTGTCAGGCTACGTGCTGAAGCACAGGTCAATGCCCGCGTACGGACCAGGTGTAGTCTACGGCATAGAGTAAGGTTTAGGGCTGGTGGTGGGTTTCTGTTCCGGGATAGGGTTAGGGTTAGGGAATGGCAAGGCTTAGGGCACATGTGAGGTTACGGAAACGTGGGAGGGTCAGGCTACGTGCTGACGCACGTGTCAGTGCCAGCGTACCGGCCTGGAGTAGGCTACGGCTTTGTGGTAAGATGTAGAGCTGGTGGTGGGTTTCCGTTCCGGGCTAGGGTTAGGGTTAGGGAACGGCAAAGCTTAGGGCACAGGTGAGGGTACGGAAACGTGGGAGGGTCAGGCTACGTGCTGACGCACGTGTCAGTGTCAGCGTACAGGCCAGGAGTAGGCTACGCCGTAGGGTAAACTCTAGGGCTGGTGGTGGGTTTCCGTTCCGGGCTAGGGTTAGGGAACGTCAAGGCTTAGTGCACAGGTGAGGGAACGGAAACGTGGGAGCATCAGGCTACGTGCTTACGCATGAGTCAGTGCCAGCATATGGGCCAGCAGTACGCTACAGCGTAGGGTAAGGTATAGGGCTGGTGGTGGGTTTCGGTTCCGGGCTAGGGTTAGGGTTAGGGAACGGCAAGGCTTAGGGCACAGGTGAGTGTACATAAACGTGGGAGGGTCAGGCTACGTGCTGACACACGGGTCAGTGCCAGCATACGGGCCAGGTGTAGGCTACGGCTTTTGGGTAATGTTTAGGGCTGGTGGTGGGTTTCCGTTCCGGGCTTGGGTTAGAGTTAGTGAATGCCAAGGCTTAGGGCTTAGCTGAGGGTACGGAAATGTGGGAGGGTCAGGCTACGTGCTGACGCACGGGTCAGTGCCTGTGTACGGGCCCGGAGTAGGCTATGGCATGGGGGTAAGTTTTAGGGCTGGTGGTGGGTTTCCATTCCGGGCTAGGGTTAGGGTTAGGGAACGGCAAGGCTTAGGAAACAGGTGAGGGTACAAAAAAGTGGTGGGGTCAGGCTACGTGCTGACGCACGGGTCAGTGCCAGCGTATGGGCCAGGAGAAGGCTACGGCGTTGGGTAAGGTGTAGGGCTGGTGGTGGGTTTCCCTGCTGGGCTAGGGTTAGGGTTAGGGAACGGCAAAGTTTAGGGCCCAGGTGAGGGTATGCAAATATGGGTGGGTCAGTGTACATGCTGACGCATGGGTCAGTGCCAGTGTACGGGCCAGGAGTAGGCTACGGCGTAGGGAAAGGTTTAGGGCTGGTGGTGGGTTTCCGTTCCGGGCTAGGGTTAGGGTTAGGGAACGGCAAAGCTTAGGGCACAGGTGAGGGTACCGAAACGTGGGAGGGTCTGGCTACGTGTTGACGCACGTGTCACTGTCAGCGTACAGGCCAGGAGTAGGCTACGCCATAGGGTAAGGTCTAGGGCTGGTGGTGGGTTTCCGTTCTGGGCTAGGGTTAGGGTTAGGGAATGGCAAGGCTGAGGGCCCACGTGAGGGTACGGAAACGTGGGAGGGTCAAACTACATGTTGACGCACGGGTCAGTGCGAGCGTACGGGCGAGGAGTAGGCTACCCACTAGGGAAAGGTTTAGGGATGGTGGTGGGTTTCCGTTCCGAGTTAGGGTTAGGGTTAGGGAACGGCAAGGCTTAGGGCACAGGTGAGGGTACGGAAACGTGGGAGGGTCAGGCTACGTGGTGACGCACGGGTCAATGCCAGCGTAAGGGCCAGGAGTAGGCTACGGCGTAGTGTAAGGTTTAGGGCTGGTGGAGGGTTTTCGTTCTGGGCTACGGTTACGGTTAGGGAATGGCAAGGCTTAGGGCACATGTGAGGGTACGGAAACGTGGGAGTGTATGGCTACGTGCTGAAGCACGGGTCAGTGCCAGGGTACGGGCAAGGAGTAGGCTACGGCATAGTGTAAGGTGTAGGGCGGGTGGTGGGTTTCCGTTCCAGGCTAGGATTAGGGTAAGGGAACGGCAAGGCTTAGGGCACAGGTGAGGGTACGGAAAAGTGGGAGGGTCAGGCTACGTGATGACGCACGGGTCAGTGCCAGCGTACGGGCCAGGAGTATGCTACGGCGTAGGGAATGGTGTAGGGCAGGTGGTGGGTTTGCGTTACGGGCTAGGGTTAGGGATAGGGAACGTCAAGGCTTAGGGCACATGTGACGGTATGGAAACGTGAGAGGGTCAGGCTACATGCTGAAGCACGGGTCAGTGCCAGCGTACGAGCCAGGAGTAGGCTACGGTGTAGCGTATGGTGTAGGGCTGGTGGTGGGTTTCCGTTCCGGGCTAGGGTTAGGGTTAGGGAACGGCAAGGCTTAGGGCACAGGTGAGGGTACGGAAAAGTGGGAGGGTCAGGCTACGTGCTGACGCACGGGTCAGTGCCAGCGTACGGGCCAGGAGTAGGCTACGGCTTGTGGCTAAGTTTTAGGGCTGGTGGTGGCTTTCCGTTCCGGGCTAGGGTTAGGGTTAGGGAACGGCAAGGCTTAGGGCACAGGTGAGGGTACGGAAACGTGGGAGGGTCAGGCTACGTGCTGACGCACGGGTCAGTGCCCGCATACGGGCCATGTGTAGGCTACAGCATAGGGTAAGGTGTAGGGCTAGTGGTGGGTTTCCGTTCCGGGCTAGGGTTAGGGTTAGGGAACGGCAAGGCTTAGGGCACAGGTGAGGGTACGGAAACGTGGGAGGGTCACGCTACGTGCTGACGCACGGGTCAGTGCCAGCATACGGGCCAGGTGTAGGCTACGGCTTTTGGGTAATGTTTAGGGCTGGTGGTGGGTTTCCGTTCCGGGCTTGGGTTAGAGTTAGTGAATGCCAAGTCTTAGGGCTTAGCTGAGGGTACGGAAATGTGGGAGGGTCAGGCTACGTGCTGACGCACGGGTCAGTGCCTGTGTACGGGCCCGGAGTAGGCTATGGCATGGGGGTAAGTTTTAGGGCTGGTGGTGGGTTTCCGTTCCGGGCTAGGGTTAGGGTTAGGGAACGGCAAGGCTTAGGAAACAGGTGAGGGTACAAAAAAGTGGTGGGGTCAGGCTACGTGCTGACGCACGGGTCAGTGCCAGCGTATGGGCCAGGAGAAGGCTACGGCGTTGGGTAAGGTGTAGGGCTGGTGGTGGGTTTCCCTGCTGGGCTAGGGTTAGGGTTAGGGAACGGCAAAGTTTAGGGCCCAGGTGAGGGTATGCAAATATGGGTGGGTCAGTGTACATGCTGACGCATGGGTCAGTGCCAGTGTACGGGCCAGGAGTAGGCTACGGCGTAGGGAAAGGTTTAGGGCTGGTGGTGGGTTTCCGTTCCGGGCTAGGGTTAGGGTTAGGGAACGGCAAAGCTTAGGGCACAGGTGAGGGTACCGAAACGTGGGAGGGTCTGGCTACGTGTTGACGCACGTGTCACTGTCAGCGTACAGGCCAGGAGTAGGCTACGCCATAGGGTAAGGTCTAGGGCTGGTGGTGGGTTTCCGTTCTGGGCTAGGGTTAGGGTTAGGGAATGGCAAGGCTGAGGGCCCACGTGAGGGTACGGAAACGTGGGAGGGTCAAACTACATGTTGACGCACGGGTCAGTGCGAGCGTACGGGCGAGGAGTAGGCTACCCACTAGGGAAAGGTTTAGGGATGGTGGTGGGTTTCCGTTCCGAGTTAGGGTTAGGGTTAGGGAACGGCAAGGCTTAGGGCACAGGTGAGGGTACGGAAACGTGGGAGGGTCAGGCTACGTGGTGACGCACGGGTCAATGCCAGCGTAAGGGCCAGGAGTAGGCTACGGCGTAGTGTAAGGTTTAGGGCTGGTGGAGGGTTTTCGTTCTGGGCTACGGTTACGGTTAGGGAATGGCAAGGCTTAGGGCACATGTGAGGGTACGGAAACGTGGGAGTGTATGGCTACGTGCTGAAGCACGGGTCAGTGCCAGGGTACGGGCAAGGAGTAGGCTACGGCATAGTGTAAGGTGTAGGGCGGGTGGTGGGTTTCCGTTCCAGGCTAGGATTAGGGTAAGGGAACGGCAAGGCTTAGGGCACAGGTGAGGGTACGGAAAAGTGGGAGGGTCAGGCTACGTGATGACGCACGGGTCAGTGCCAGCGTACGGGCCAGGAGTATGCTACGGCGTAGGGAATGGTGTAGGGCAGGTGGTGGGTTTGCGTTACGGGCTAGGGTTAGGGATAGGGAACGTCAAGGCTTAGGGCACATGTGACGGTATGGAAACGTGAGAGGGTCAGGCTACATGCTGAAGCATGGGTCAGTGCCAGCGTACGAGCCAGGAGTAGGCTACGGTGTAGCGTATGGTGTAGGGCTGGTGGTGGGTTTCCGTTCCGGGCTAGGGTTAGGGTTAGGGAACGGCAAGGCTTAGGGCACAGGTGAGGGTACGGAAAAGTGGGAGGGTCAGGCTACGTGCTGACGCACGGGTCAGTGCCAGCGTACGGGCCAGGAGTAGGCTACGGCTTGTGGCTAAGTTTTAGGGCTGGTGGTGGCTTTCCGTTCCGGGCTAGGGTTAGGGTTAGGGAACGGCAAGGCTTAGGGCACAGGTGAGGGTACGGAAACGTGGGAGGGTCAGGCTACGTGCTGACGCACGGGTCAGTGCCCGCATACGGGCCATGTGTAGGCTACAGCATAGGGTAAGGTGTAGGGCTAGTGGTGGGTTTCCGTTCCGGGCTAGGGTTAGGGTTAGGGAACGGCAAGGCTTAGGGCACAGGTGAGGGTACGGAAACGTGGGAGGGTCACGCTACGTGCTGACGCACGGGTCAGTGCCAGCATATGGGCCAGGATTACGCTACGGCCTGGGGGTAAGGTGTAGGGCTGGTGGTGGGTTTCCGTTCCGGGCTAGGGTTAGGGTTAGTGAACGGCAAGGCTTAGGGCACAGGTGAGGGTACGGAAACGTGGGAGGGTCAGGCTACATGCTGACGCAAGGGTCAGTGCCACCGTACAGGCCAGGAGTAGGCTACGGCTTAGGGGTAAGTTGTAGGGCTGGTGGTGTGTTTCCGTTCCGGGCTAGGGATAGGGTTAGGGAACGGCAAGGCCTAGGGCACAGCTGAGGGTACAGAAACGTGGGAGGGTCAGGCTACGTGCTGATGCACAGCTCAGTGGCACCGTACCGGGCAGGAGTAGGCTACGGCATATGGTAAGGTGTAGGGCTGGTGGTGGGATTCCATTCCGGGCTAGGTTTAGGGTTAGGGAACGGCAAGACTTAGGGCTCAGGTAAGGGTACAAAAAAGTGGTAGGGTCCGGCTACGTGCTGACGCATGTGTCTGTGTCAGCGTACAGGCCAGGAGTAGGCTACGCCATAGGGTAAGGTCTAGGGCTGGTGGTGGGTTTCTGTTCCGGGCGAGGGTTAGGGTTAGGAAACGGCAAGGATTAGGGCACAGGTGAAGGTACGGAAACGTGTGAGGGTCAGGCTACGTGCTGACGCACGTGTCAGTGCCAGCGTACCGGCCAGGAGTAGGCTACGGCTTGGGGGTAAGGTGTAGGGCTTGTGGTGGGTTTCCGTTCCGGGCTAGGGTTTGGGTTAGTGAACGGCAAGGCTTAGGGCACAGGTGAGGGTACAGAAACGTGGGAGCGTCAGGCTACGTGCTGATGAAAGTGTCAGTGCCTGCGTACGAGCCAGGAATAGGGTACGGCGTAGGGAAATGTGTAGGGCTGGTGGTGGGTTTCCGTTCCAGCCTAGGGTTAGTGTTAGGGAACAACAAGTCTTAGGGCACAGGTGAGGGTCCGCAAACGTGGGAGGGTCAGGCTACGTGCTGAAGCACAGGTCAGTGCCTGCGTATGGGCCAGGTGTAGGCTACGGCATAGGGTAAGGTGTAGGGCTGGTGGTGGGTTTCCTTTCCGGTCTAAGGTTAGTGTTAGGGAATGGCAAGGCTTAGGGCCCAGGTGAGGGTACGGAAACGTGGGAGGGTCAAATTACATGCTGACGCACGGGTCAGTGCGAGCGTACGGGCGAGGAGTAGGCTACCCAGTAGGGAAAGGTTTAGGGATGGTGGTGGGTTTCCGTTCCGGGTTAGGGTTTTGGTTAGCGAACGGCACGTCTTAGGGCACAGGTGAGGGTACGGAAACGTGGGAGGGTAAGGCTACGTGCTGACGCAAGGGTCAGTGCCAGCGTATGGGCCACGAGTAGGCTACGGCGTAGGGAAAGGTGTAGGGCTGGTGGTGGGTTTGCGTTCCGGGCTAGGGTTAGGGTGAGGGAACGTCAAGGCTTAGGGCACAGATGAGGGTACGGAAACGTGAGAGGGTCAGGCTACATGCTGACGCACGGGTCAGTGCCAGCGTACGGGCCAGGAGTAGGCTACGGTGTAGGGTATGGTGTAGGGCTGGTGGTGGTTTTCCGTTCCGGGCTAGGGTTAGGGTTAGGGAACGGCAAGGCTTAGGGCACAGGTGAGGGTACGGAAACGTGGGAGGGTCAGGCTACGTGCTGACGCATGTGTCAGAGCCAGCGTACGGGCCAGGAGTAGGCTACGGCGTAGGGTAAAGTGTAGGGCTGGTGGTGGTTTTCCCTTCAGGGCTAGGGTTAGGGTTACGGAACGGCAAGGCTTAGGGCACAGGTGACGATACAGAAACGTGGGAGGGTCAGGCTACTTGCTGACGCACGGGTCAGTGCCAGCGTACGGGCCAGGAGTAGGCTACAGCGTAGGGTAAAGTGTAGGGCTGGTGGTGGTTTTCCGTTCAGGGCTAGGGTTAGGGTTAGGGAACGGCAAGGCTTAGGGCACAGGTGAGGATACAGAAACATGGGAGGGTCAGGCTATGTGCTGACGCACGGGTCAGTGCAATCGTACCGGCCAGGAGTAGGCTCCGGCTTGGGGGTTAGGTGTAGGGCTGGTGGTGGGTTTCTGTACCGGGCTAGGGTTAGGGTTAGGGAACGGCAAGGCTTAGGGCAAATGTGATGGTACGGAAACGTGGGAGGGTCAGGCTACGTGCTGACGCACGGGTCACTGCCAGCGTACGGGCCATAATTAGGCTATGGCTTGGAGGTTAGGTGTAGGGCTAGTGGTGGTTTTCCGTTCCGTACTAGGGTTAGGGTTAGGGAACAGCAAGGCTTACGGCACAGGTGAAGGTACGGAAATGTGGGAAGGTCAGGCTACGTGCTGACGCACGGGTCAGTGCCAGCGTTCGGGCTAGGAGTAGGCTACGGCATAGGGTAAGGTGTAGGGCTTGTGGTGGATTTCCGTTCCGGGCTAGGGTTAGGGTTAGGGAACGGCAAGGCTTACGGCCCAGGTGAGGGTACGGAAACGTGTGGGGGTCAGACTACATGCTGACACACGGGTCAGTGCCAGCGTACGGGCCAGGAGTAGGCTACGGCGTAGGGAAAGGTTTAGGGCTGGTGGTGGTTTTCCGTTCCGGGCTAGGCTTAGGGTTAGGGAACGGCAAGGCTTAGGGCACAGGTGAGGGTACGGAAACGTAGGAGGGTCAGGCTACGTGCTGACGCACGTGTCAGTGTCAGCGTACAGGCCAGGAGTAGGCTACGCCGTAGGGTAAGGTCTAGGGCTGGTGGTGGGTTTCAGTTCCGGGCTAGGGTTAGGTTCAGGGAACGTCAAGGCTTAGTGCACAGGTGAGGGAACGGAAACGTGGGAGCGTCAGGCTACGTGCTTACGCATGAGGCAGTGCCAGCGTATGGGCCAGCAGTAGGCTACAGCGTAGGGTAAGGTATAGGGCTGGTGGTGGGTTTCCGTTCCGGGCTAGGGTTAGGGTTAGGGAACGGCAAGGCTTAGGGCACAGGTGAGTGTACGTAAACGTGGGAGGGTCAGGCTACGTGCTGACGCACGGGTCAGTGCCAGCATACGGGCCAGGTGTAGGCTACGGCTTGTGGGTAATGTTTAGGGCTGGTGGTGGGTTTCCGTTCCGGGCTAGGGTTAGGGTTAGGGAACGGCAAGGCTTAGGGCAGAGGTGAGGGTACGGAAACGTGGGAGGGTTAGGCTACATGCTGACACACGGGTCAGTGCCCACGTACGGGCCAGGTGTAGGCTACGGCATAGGGTAAAGTGTAGGGCTGGTGGTGGTTTTCCGTTCTGTGCTAGGGTTAGGGTTAGGGAACGGCAAGGCATAGGGCACAGGTGAGGGTACGGAAACGTGGGAGGGTCAGGCTACGTGCTGACGCACGGGTCAGTGCCAACATACGGGCCAGGAGTAGGCTACATCTTGGGGGTAAGTTGTAGGGCTGGTGGTGGGTTTCCGTTCCGGGCTACGGTTAGGGTAAGGGAACGGCAAGGCTTAGGGCACAGGTGAGGGTACGGAAACGTGGGCAGGTCAGGCTACGTGCTGACGCATGGGTCAGTGCGAACGTACGGGCCAGGTGTAGGCTACGGCGTAGGGTAAGGTGTCGGGCTGGTGGTGGGTTTCCGTTCCGGGCTAGGGTTAGTGTTAGGGAACGTCAAGGCTTAGGGCACAGGTGAGGGTACAGAAAAGTTGGAGGTTCAGGCTACGTGCTGATGCATGGGTCAGTGCCAGCGTACGGGCCAGGAGTAGGCTACGTCGTAGGGAAATGTGTAGGGCTGGTGGTGGGTTTCCATTCCGGGCTAGGGTTAGGGTTAGGGAACGTCAAGGCTTAGGGCACAGGTGAGAGTACGGAAACGGGGGAGGGTCAGGCAATGTGTCGATGCACGGGTCAGTGCCAGCGTACCAGCCAGGAGTAGGCTACGGCTTGGGAGTTAGGTGTAGGGCTGGTGATGGGTTTCCATTCCGGGCTAGTGTTAGGGTTAGGGAACGGCAAGGCTTAGGGCACAGGTGAGGGTACGGAAACGTGGGAGGTTCAGGCTACATGCTGACACACGGGTCATTGCCAGCGTACGGGCCAGGAATAGGCTATGGCTTGGTGGTAAGCTGTAGGGCTGGTGGTGGGTTTCCGTTCCGGACTAGGGTTAGGGTTAGGGAACGGCAATGCTTAGGGCACAGGTGAGGGTACGGAAACGTGTGAGGGTCAGGCTACGTGCTGACGCACGGGTCAGCGCCAGCGTACGAGCCAGGAGTAGGCTACGGCGTAGGGTAAGGTGTAGGGCTGCTGGTGGGTTTCCGTTCCTGGCTAGGGTTAGGGTGAGGGAACGGCAAGGCTTAGGGCACAGGTGAGGTTACAGTATCGTGGGAGGGTCAGGCTACGTGCTGACTCACGGGTCAGGGCCAGCGTACGGGCCAGGAGTAGGCTATGGCGTATGGTGAGGTGTAGGGCTTGTGGTGGGTTTCCGTTCCGGGCTAGTGTTAGGGTTAGGGAATGGCAAGGCTTAGGGCACAGGTGAGGGTACAGAAACGTGTGAGGGTCAGGCTACATGCTGACGCACGTGTCAGTGCCAGCATATGGGCCAGGTATAGGCTACGGCATACGGTAAGGTGTAGGGCTGGTGGTGGGATTCCGTTCCGGCTTGGGTTAGGGTCAGGGAACGGCAAGGCTTAGGGCACAGGTGATGGTACGGAAACGTGGGAGGGTCAGGCTACATGCTGATACACGTGTCAGTGCCAGCGTACCGGCCAGGAGTAGGCTACGGCGTAGGGTAAGGTGTAGGGCTGTTTCCCTTTCGGGCTACAGTTAGGGTTAGGGAATGGCAAAGCGTAGGGCACAGGTGAGGTTACGGAAACGTGGGAGGATCAGGCTACATGCTGAGGCACATATCAGTGCCAGCGTACCGGCCAGGAGTAGGCTACGGCTTGGTGGTTAGGTGTAGGGTTGGTGGTGTGTTTCCGTTCCAGGCTAGGGTTAGTGTTAGGGAACAGCAAGGCTTAGGGCACAGGTGAGGGTACGGAAATGTGGGAGGGTCAGGCTACGTCAGTGCCAGCGTACGGGCCAGGAGTAGGCTATGTCTTGGGGGTTTGGTGTAGGGCTGGTGGTGTGTTTCCGTTCCGTACTAGGTTTAGAGTTAGGGAACGGCAAGGCTTAGGGCACAGGTGAGGTTACGGTAATGTGGGAAGTTCAGGCTACATGCTGACGCACAGGTCAGTGCCAGCGTATGGGCCAGGAGTAGGCTACGGCTTGGGGGTAAGATGTAGGGCTGGTGGTGTGTTTCCGTTCCAGCCTACGGTTAGGGTTAGGGAACGGCAAGGCTTAGGGCACAGGTGAGGGTACGGAAACGTGGGAGGGTCAGGCTACGTGCTGATGAAAGTGTCAGTGCCTGTGTAGGGGCCAGGAATAGGCTACGTCGTAGGGAAAGTTGTAGGGCTGGTGGTGGGTTTCCGTTCCGGGCTAGGGTTAGGGTTAGGGAATGGCAAGGCTTAGGGCACAGGTGAGGGTCCACAAACGTGGGAGGGTCAGGCTACGTGCTGACGCACTGGTCAGTGCCAGCATAAGGTCCAGGAGTAGCCTACGGCTTGGGGGTAAGTTGTAGGGCTGGTGGTGGGTTTCCGTTCCTGGCTAGGATTAGGGTTAGGGAATGGCAAGGCTTAGGGCACAGGTGAGTGTACAGAAACGTGGGAGGGTCAGGCTATGTGCTGATGCACGGGTCAGTGCCAGCGTACCGGCTAGTAGTAGGCTACGGCTTGGGGGTTAGGTGTAGGGCTGGTGGTGGGTTTCTGTTCCGGACTAGGTTTAGGGTTAGGGAACGGTAAGGCTTAGGGCACATGTGAGGGTACTGAAATGTGTGAGGGTCAGGCTACGTGCTGACGCACGTGTCAGAGCCAGCGTACGGGCCAGGAGTAGGCTGCGGCGTAGGGTAAGGTGTAGGGCTGCTGGTGGATTTCCGTTCCTGGCTAGGGTTATGGTGAGGGAACGGCAAGGCTTAGGGCACAGGTGAGGGTACGGAAACATGGGAGAGTCAGGCTACGGGCTGCCTCACGGGTCAGTGCCATCGTACGGGCCAGGAGTGGGCTACGGCGTATGGTAAGGTGTAGGGCTTCTTTTGGGTTTCCGTTCCTGGCTAGGGTTAGGGTTAGGGAACGGCAAGGCTTAGGGCACAGGTGAGGGTACGGAAACGTGGGAGGGTCAGGCTACGTGCTGACGCACACGTCAGTGCCAGCGTATGGGCCAGGAATAGGCTACGGCATACGTTAAGGTGTAGGGCTGGTGGTGGGATTCCGTTCCGGGCTTGGGTTAGAGTTAGTGAATGCCAAGGCTTAGGGCTTAGCTGAGGGGACGGAAAAGTGGGAGGGTCAGGCTACGTGCTGACGCACGGGTCAGTGCCTGTGTACGGGCCCGGAGTAGGCTATGGCATGGGGGTAAATTTTAGGGCTGGTGGTGGGTTTCCATTCCGGGCTAGGGTTAGGGTTAGGGAACGGCAAGGCTTAGGGCACAGGTGAGGGTACAAAAAAGTGGTAGGGTCAGGCTACTTGCTGACGCACGGGTCAGTGCCAGCATATGGGCCAGGAGTAGGCTACGGCGTTGGGTAAGGTGTAGGGCTGGTGGTGGGTTTCCCTTCCGGGCTAAGGTTAGTGTTAGGGAATGGCAAGGCTGAGGGCCCACGTGAGGGTACGGAAACGTGGGAGGTTCAAACTACATGTTGACGCATGGGTCAGTGCGAGCGTACGGGCGAGGAGTAGGCTACACAATAGGGAAAGGTTTAGGGATGGTGGTGGTTTTCCGTTCCGAGTTAGGGTTAGGGTTAGGGAACGGCAAGGCTTAGGGCACAGATGAGGGTACGGAAACTGGGAGGGTCAGGCTACGTGCTGATGAAAGGGTCAGTGCCTGCGTACGGGCCAGGAATAGGCTACGGCTTGGGGTAAGGTGTAGGGCTGGTGGTGGGTTTCTGTTCCGGGCTAGGGTTAGGGTTAGGGAACGGCAAGGCTTAGTGCTAAGGAGAGGGTACGGAAACGTGGGAGTGTCAGGCTACATGCTGACACACTGGTCAGTGCCAGCGTACGGGCCAGGACTAGGCTACGGAATACGATATGGTGTAGAGCTGGTGGTGAGATTCCGTGCCGGGCTAGGGTTAGGGTTAGGGAATGACAAGGCTTAGGGCACAGGTGAGCGTATGGTAAAATGGGAGTGTCAGGCTACGTGCTGAAGCACAGGTCAGTGCCCGCGTACGGGCCAGGTGTAGGCTACGGAATAGAGCAAGGTGTATGGCTGGTGGTGGGTTTCCGTTCCGGGCTAGGGTTAGGGTTAGTGAACGGCAAGGCTTAGGGCACAGGTGAGGTTACGGAAATGTGGGCGGGTCAGGCTACTTGCTGATGAAAGTGTCAGTGCCTGCGTATGAGCCAGGAATAGGCTACGGCATAGAGAAAGGTGTAGGGTTGGTGGTGGGTTTCCGTTCCGGTCTAGGGTTAGTGTTAGGGAACGGCAAGGCTTAGGGCACAGGTGAGGGTCCGCAAACGTGGGAGGGTCAGGCTTCGTGCTGAAGCACGGGTCTGTGCCAGCGTACGGGCCAGGAGTAGGCTACGGCTTGGGGGTAAGGTGTAGGGCTGGTGGTGGTTTTCCGTTCCGGGCTAGGGTTAGGGTTAGGGAACGGCAAGGCTTAGGGCACAGGTGAGGGTACAGAAACGTGGGAGGGTCAGGCTACGTGATGATGCACGGGTCAGTGCCAGCGTACTGGCCAGGAGTAAGCTACGGCGTGGGGGTTAGTTGTTGTGCTGGTGGTGGGTTTCCGTTCAGGGCTAGGGTTAGGGTTAGGGAACGGCAAGGCTTAGGGCACAGGTGAGGGTACGGAAACGTGGGAGGGTCAGGCTACATGCTGACGCACGGGTCAGTGCCAGCGTACGGGCCAGGAATAGGCTATGGCTTGGGGGTAAGCTGTAGGGCTGGTGGTGTGTTTCCATTCCGGACTAGGGTTAGGGTTAGGGAACGGCTAGGCTTAGGGCACAGGTGAGTGTACGGAAACGTGTGAGGGTCAGGCTATGTGCTGACGCACGTGTCAGTGCCAACGTACGTGCCAGGAGTAGGCTATGGCGTAGGGCAAGGTGTAGGGCTGGTAGTTCGTTTCCGATCCGGGCTAGGGTTAGGGTTAGGGAAAGGCAAGGCTTAGGGCCCAGGTGAGGGTACGGAAACGTGTGAGGGTCAGGCTACGTGCTGACGCACGGGTCAGTGCCAGCGAACCGGCCAGGAGTAGGCTACGGCTTGGGGGTTAGCTGTAGGGCTGGTGGTGGGTTTCTGTTCAGGGCTACGGTTAGTGTTATGGAACAGGAAGGCGTAGGGCATAGGTGAGGGTACGGAAACCTGGGAGGGTCAGGCTACGTGCTGACGCACGGTTCAGTGCCAGCGTATGGGCCAGGAGTATGCTATGGTTTGTGGGTTAGGTGTAGGGCTTGTGGTGTGTTTCCGTCCCGTACTAGGGTTAGGGTTAGGGAAGGGCAAGGCTTAGGGCACAGGTGACGTTACGGTAACGTGGGAAGGTCAGGCTACGTGCTGACGCACAGGTCAGTGCCAGCGTATGGACCACGTGTAGGCTACGGCTTGGGGGTAAGGTGTAGGGCTTGTGGTGGGTTTCCGTTCGGCACTAGGGTTAGGGTTAGGGAACGGCAAGGTTTAGGGCACATGTGAGGGTACGGCAACGTGGCAGGGTCAGGATACGTTCTGACGCACGGGTCAGTGCCAGCGTATGGACCAGGATTAGGCTACGGCTTGGGGGTACGTTGTAGGGCTGGTGGTGGGTTTCCGTTCCGGGCTACAGTTAGAGTTAGGGAATGGCAAAGCTTAGGACACAGGTGAGGGTACGGAAATGTGGGAGGGTCAGGCTACGTGATGACGCACGGGTCAGTGCCAGCGTACCCGCCAGGAGTAGGCTACGGCTTGGGGGTAAGGTGTAGGGCTGGTGGTGGGTTTCCGTTCAGGGCTAGGGTTAGGGTTAGGGAACGGCAAGGCTTAGGGCACAGCTGAGGGTACGGAAACGTGGGAGGGTCTGGCTACGTGCTGACGCACGGGTCAGTGCCAGCATTCGGGCCAGGAGTAGGCTACGGCATACGATAAGGTGTAGGGCTGGTGGTGGGATTCCGTGCCGGGCTAGGGTTAGGATTAGGGAAAGGCAAGGCTTAGGGCACAGGTGAGCGTACGGTCACATTGGAGGGTCAGGCTACGTGCTGAAGCACAGGTCAGTGCCCGCGTACGGGCCAGGTGTAGGCTACGGCATAGAGTAAGGTGTAGGTCTGGTGGTGGGTTTCCGTTCCGGGCTAGGGTTAGGGTTAGTGAACGGCAAGGATTAGGGCACAGGTGAGGGTACGGAAACGTGGGAGGGTCAGGCTACTTGCTGATGAAAGGGTCAGTGCCGGCGTATGAGCCAGGAATAGGCTACGGCGTAGGGAAAGGTGTAGGGCTGGTGGTGGGTTTCCGTTCCAATCTAGGGTTAGTGTTAGGGAACGGCAAGGCTTATGGCACAGGTGAGGGTCCGCAAACGTGGGAGGGTCAGGCTTCGTGCTGACGCACGGGTCTGTGCCAGCGTACGGGCCAGGAGTAGGCTACGGCTTGGGGGTAAGGTGTAGGGCTGCTGGTGGTTTTCCGTTCTGGGCTAGGGTTAGGGTTAGGGAACGGCAAGGCTTAGGGCACAGGTGAGGGTACGGAAACGTGGGAGGGTCGGACTACGTGATGATGCACGGGTCAGTGCCAGCGTACTGGCCAGGAGTAAGCTACGGCTTGGGGGTTAGTTGTAGGGCTGGTGGTGGGTTTCCGTTCCGGACTAGGGTTAGGGTTAGGGAACGGCAAGCCTTAGGGCACAAGTGAGGGTACGGAAACGTGGGAGGGTCAGGCTACGTGCTGACGCACGGGTCAGTGCCAGGGTACAGGCAAGGTGTAGGCTACGGCATAGGCTAAGGAATAAGGCTGGTGGTGGGTTTCCGTTCCATGCTAGGGCTAGGGTAAGGGAACGGCAAGGCTTAGGGCACAGGTGAGGGTACAGAAAAGTGGGAGGGTCAGGCTACGTGATGACGCACGGTTCAGTGCCAGCGTACGGGCCAGGAGTAAGCTACGGCATAGGGAAAGGTGTAGGGCTGCTGGTGGGTTTGCATTCCGGGCTAGGGTTAGGGTTAGGGAACGGCAAGGCTTAGGGCACAGGTGAGGTTACGGAAACGTGGGAGGGTCAGGCTACGTGCTGACGCACGTGTCAGTGTCCGCGTACAGGCCAGGAGTAGGCTACGGCGTAGGGTAAGGTGTAGGGCTGGTGGTGGGTTTCCGTTCCGGGCTAGGGTAAGGGTTAGGGAACGGCAAGTCTTACAGCACATGTGAGGGTACGGAAACGTGAGAGGGTTAGGCTACGTGCTGACGCACGGGTCAGTGCCAGCGTACGGGACAGGAGTATGCTACGGCGTAGGGTATGGTGTTTGGCTGGTGGTGTGTTTCCGTTCATGGGCTAGGGTTAGGGTTAGGAAACGGCAAGGCTTAGAGCCCAGGTGAGGGTACGGAAACGTGGGAGGGTCAGACTACGTGCTGACGCATGGTTCAGTGCCAGCGTACGGGCCAGGTGTAGGCTACGGCGTAGGGAACGGTTTAGGGCTAGTGGTGGGTTTCCGTTCCGGGGTAGGGTTAGGGTTAGGGAACGGCAAGGCTTAGGGCACAGGTGAGGGTACGAACACGTGGGAGGGTCAGGCTACGTGCTGACACATTGGTCAGTGCCAGCGTACCAGCCAGGAGTAGGCTACGGCTTGGTGGTTAGGTGTAGGTCTGATGGTGTGTTTCCATTCCAGGCACGGGTTAGTGTTAGGGAACAGCAAGTCTTAGGGCACATGTGAGGGTACGGAAACGTGGGAGTGTCAGGCTACGTGCTGACGCACGGGTCAGTGCCAGCATACGGGCCAGGAGTAGGCTACGTCTTGGGGGTTAGGTGTAGGGCTTATGGTGTGTTTCCGTTCAGTACTAGGGTTAGAGTTAGGGAACGGCAAGGCTTAGGGCACAGGTGAGGGTACGGTAATGTGGGAAGTTCAGGCTATGTGCTGACGCACAGGTCAGTGCCAGCGTATGGACCAGGAGTAGGCAACGGCTTGGGGGTAAGGTGTAGGGCTGGTGGTGGGTTTCCGTTCCGGGCTAGGGTTAGGGATAGGGAACGGTAAGGCTTAGGGCACAGGTGAGTGTACGGAAACGTGGGTGGATCAGGCTACGTGCTGATGAAAGGGTCAGTGCCTGCGTACGGGCCAGGAATAGGCTACGGCGTAGGAAAAGGTGTAGGGCTGGTGGTGGGTTTCCGTTCTGGGCTAGGGTTAGGGTTAGGGAATGCCAAGGCTTAGGGCACATGTGAGGGTCCACAAACGTGGGAGGGTCAGGCTACGTGCTGACACACAGGTCAGTGCCAGCGTAAGGTCCAGGAGTAGCCTACGGCTTGGGGGTAAGTTGTAGGGCTGGTGGTGGGTTTCCGTTCCTGGCTAGGATTAGGGTAAGGGAACGGCAAGGCTTAGGGCACAGGTGAGGGTACAGAAACGTGGGAGGGTCAGGCTATGTGCTGATGCATGGGTCAGTGCCAGCGTACCGGCTAGGAGTAGGCTACGGCTTGGGGGTTAGGTGTAGGGCTGGTGGTGGGTTTCCGTTCCGGGCTAGGGTTAGGGTTAGGGGACTGCAAGGCTTAGGGCACAGGTGAGGGTACGGAAACGTGGGAGGGTCAGGCTACATGCTGACGCACGGGTCAGTGCCAGCGTACGGGCCAGGAATAGTCTATGGCTTGGGGGTAAGCTGTAGGGCTGGTGGTGGGTTTCTGTTCCTGACTAGGGTTAGGGTTAGGGAACGGCAAGGCTTAGGGCACAGGTGAGGGTACGGAAATGTGTGAGGGTCAGGCTACCTGCTGACGCACGGGTCAGTGCCAGCGTACGGGCCAGGAGTAGGCTACGGCGTAGGGTAAGGTGTAGGGCTGCTGGTGGATTTCCGTCCCTGGCTAGGGTTATGGTGAGGGAACGGCAAGGCTTAGGGCACAGGTGAGGGTACGGAAACGTGGGAGGGTCAGGCTACGTGCTGACTCACGGGTCAGTGCCAGCGTACGGGCCAGGATTGGGCTCCGGCGTATGGTAAGGTTTAGGGCTTCTGGTGGGTTTCCGTTCCTGGCTAGGGTTAGGGTTAGGGAACGGCAAGGCTTAGGGCAGAGGTGAGGGTACGGAAACGTGGGAGGGTCAGGCTACGTGCTGACGCACGTGTCAGTGCCAGCGTACGCGCCAGGAATAGGCTACGGCATACGTTAAGGTGTAGGGCTGGTGGTGCGATTCCGTTCCGGGCTTGGGTTAGAGTTAGGGAAGGCCAAGGCTTAGGGCTTAGCTGAGGGTACGGAAAAGTGGGAGGGTCAGGCTACGTGCTGACGCACGAGTCAGTGCCTGTGTACGGGCCAGGAGTAGGCTATGGCATGGGGGTAAGTTTTAGGGCTGGTGGTGGGTTTCCATTCCGGGCTAGGGTTAGTTTTGGGGAACGGCAAGGTTTAGGGCCCAGGTGAGGGTATGGAAACGTGGGGTGTCAGTCTACATGCTGACGCACGGGTCAGTGCCAGCGTACGGGCCAGGAGTAGGCTACGGTGTAGGGAAAGGTTTAGGGCTGGTGGTGGGATTCCGTTCCGGGCTAGGGTTAGGGTTAGGGAACGGCAAAGCTTAGGGCACAGGAGAGGGTACGGAAACGTGGGAGGGTCAGGCTGCATGCTGACGCACGTGTCAGTGTCAGCGTACAGGCCAGGAGTAGGCTACACCGTAGGGTAAAGTCTAGGGCTGGTGGTGGTTTCCCGTTCAGGACTAGGGTTATGGTTAGGGAACGTCAAGGCTTAGGGCACAGGTGAGGGTACGGAAACGTGGGAGGGTCAGGCTACGTGCTTACGCATGGGTCAGTGCCAGCGTACGGGCCAGGAGTAGGCTACGGTGTAGGGAATGGTCTAGGGCTGGTGGTGGGTTTCCGTTGCAGGCTAGGGTTAGGGTTAGGGAAAGGCAAGGTTTAGGGCACAGGTGAGGGTACGGAAAGGTGGGAGGGTCAGGCTACGTGCTGACGCACGTGTCAGTGCCAGTGTACGGACCAGGAGTAGGCTACGGCTTGGGGGTAAGTTGTAGGGCTGGTGGTGTGTTTCCGTTTCGGGCTAGGGTTAGGGTTAGGCAACGGCAAGGCTTAGGGCACAGGTGAGGGTACGGAAACGTGGGAGGGTCACGCTACGTACTGCCGCATGGGTCAGTGCCAGCGTACCGTCCCGGACTAGGCTATGGCTTGTGCGTTAGTTGTAGGGCTGGTGGTGGGTTTCCGTTCCGGGCTAGGGTTAGGGTTAGGGAACGGCAAGGTTTAGGGCCCAGGTGAGGGTATGGAAGCTAGGGGGTGTCTGTCTACATGCTGACGCACGGGTCAGTGCCACCGTACGGGCCAGGAGTAGGCTACGGCGTAGGGAAAGGTTTAGGGCTGGTGGTGGGTTTCCGTTCAGGGCTAGGGTTAGGGTTAGGGAACGGCAAGGCTTAGGGCACAGGTGTGGGTACGGAAACGTGGGAGGGTCAGGCTACGTGCTGACGCACGGGTCAGTGCCAGCGTAAGGTCCAGGAGTAGCCTACGGCTTGGGGTTAAGGTGTAGGGCTGGTGGTGGGTTTCCGTTCATGGCTAGGGTTAGGGTTAGGGAACGGCAAGGCTTAGGGCACAGGTGAGGGTACGGAAACGGGGGAGGGTCAGGTTATGTGTCGATGCACGGGTCAGTGCCAGCGTACCAGCCAGGAGTAGGCTACGGCTTGGGGGTTAGTTGTAGGGTTGGTGTTGGGTTTCCGTTCGGGGCTAGGGTTAGGGTTAGGGAACGGCAAGGCTTAGGGCACAGGTGAGGGTACGGAAACGTGGGAGGTTCAGGCTACATGCTGACGCACGGGTCAGTGCCAGCGTACGGGCCAGGAATAGGCTATGGCTTGGTGGTAAGCTGTAGGGCTGGTGGTGGGTTTCCGTTCCGGACTAGGGTTAGGGTTAGGGAACGGCAACGCTTAGGGCACAGGTGAGGGTACGGAAACGTGGGAGGGTCAGGCTACGTGCTGACGCACGGGTCAGTGCCAGCGTACGGGCCAGGAGTAGGCTACGGCGTAGGGTAAGGTTTAGGGCTGCTGGTGGGGTTCCGTTCCTGGCTAGGGATAGGGTGAGGGAACAGCAAGGCTTAGGGCACAGGTGAGGGTATGGAAACGTGGGAGGGTCAGGCTACGTGCTGACTCACGGGTCAGTGCCAGCGTACGGTCCAGGAGTAGGCTATGACGTATGGTAAGGTGTAGGGCTTGTGGTGGGTTTCCGTTCCGGGCTAGTGTTAGGGTTAGGGAACGGCAAGGCTTAGGGCACAGGTGAGGGTACCGAAACATGTGAGGGTCAGGCTACATGCTGACGCACGTGTCAGTGCCAGCGTACGGGCCAGGAATAGGCTACGGCATACGGTAATGTGTAGGGCTGGTGGTGGGATTCCGTTCCGGCTTGGGTTATGGTTAGGGAACGGCAAGGCTTAGGGCACAGGTGAGGGTATGGAAACGTGGGAGGGTCAGGCTTCATGCTGATGCACGTGTCAATGCCAGTGTACCGGCCAGGAGTAGGCTACGGCGTAGGGTAATGTGTAGGGCTGTTTCCCTTTCGGGCTACAGTTATGGTTAGGGAATGGCAAAGCGTAGGGCACAGGTGAGGTTACGGAAACGTGGGAGGGTCAGGCTACATGCTGATGCACGTGTCAGTGCCAGCGTACCGGCCAGGAGTAGCCTACGGCTTGGTGGTTAGGTGTAGGGTTGGTGGTGTGTTTCCGTTCCAGGCTAGGGTTAGTGTTAGGGAACAGCAAGGCTTAGGGCACAGGTGAGGGTACGGAAATGTGGGAGGGTCAGGCTACGTGCTGACGCACGGGTCATTGCCAGCGTACGGGCCAGGAGTAGTCTATGGCTTGGGGGTTAGGTGTAGGGCTGGTGGTGTGTTTCCGTTCCGTACTAGGGTTAGAGTTAGGGAACGGCAAGGCTTAGGGCACAGGTGAGGGTACGGTAATGTGGGAAGTTCAGGCTACGTGCTGACGCACAGGTCAGTGCCAGCATATGGACCAGGAGTAGGCTACGTCTTGGGGGTAAGGTGTAGGGCTGGTGGTGGGTTTCCGTTCCGGGCTAGGGTTAGGGATAGGGAACGGTAAGGCTTAGGACACAGGTGAGTGTACGGAAACTTGGGAGGATCAGGCTACGTGCTGATGAAAGGGTCAGTGCCTGCGTACGGGCCAGGAATAGGCTACGGCGTAGGAAAAGGTGTAGGGCTGGTGGTGGGTTTCCGTTCCGGGCTAGGGTTAGGGTTAGGGAATGCCAAGGCTTAGGGCACATGTGAGGGTCCACAAACGTGGGAGGGTCAGGCTACGTGCTGACACACAGGTCAGTGCCAGCGTAAGGTCCAGGAGTAGCCTACGGCTTGGGGGTAAGTTGTAGGGCTGGTGGTGCGTTTCCGTTCCTGGCTAGGATTAGGGTAAGGGAACGGCAAGGCTTAGGGCACAGGTGAGGGTACAGAAACGTGGGAGGGTCAGGCTATGTGCTGATGCATGGGTCAGTGCCAGCGTACCGGCAAGGAGTAGGCTACGGCTTGGGGGTTAGGTGTAGGGCTGGTGGTGGGTTTCCGTTCCAGGCTACGGTTAGTGTTAGAGAACGGCAAGGCTTAGGGCCCAGGTGAGGGTACGGAAACGTGGGAGTGTCAAACTACATGCTGACGCACGGGTTAGTGCGAGCGTTCGGGCGAGGAGTAGGCTACGGAGTAGGGAAAGGTTTAGGGCTGGTGGTGGTTTTCCGTTCCGGGCTAGGGATAGGGTTAGGGAACGGCAAGGCTTAGGGCCCAGGTGAGGGTACGGAAACGTGGGAGGGTCAATCTATGTGCTGACTTACGGTTCACTGCCAGCGTATGGGCCAGGAGTAGGCTACGGCGTAGGGTAAGGTGTAAGGCTGGTGGTGGGTTTTCGTTCTGGGCTACGGTTAGGGTTAGGGAACGGCAAGACTTAGGGCACAGGTGAGGGTACGGAAACGTGGGAGGGTCAGGCTAAGTGCTGACGCACGTTTCAGTGCCAGCGTACGGGCCAGGAGTAGGCTACTGCTTGTGGGTAAGTTTTAGGGTTTGTGGTGGGTTTCCGTTCCGGGCTAGGGTTAGGGTTAGGGAACGGCAAAGCTTAGGGCACAGGTGAGGGTACGGTAACATGGGAGGGTTAGGCTACGTGCTGAAGCACAGGTCATTACCCGCGTATGGGCCAGGTGTAGGCTACGGCATAGGGTAAGGTGTAGGGCTGGTGGTGGGTTTTTGCTCCGGGCTAGGGTTAGGGTTAGGGAACGGCAAGGCTTAGGGCACAGTTGAGGTTACGGAAACGTGGGAGGGTCAGGCTACGTGCTGACGCATGGGTCAGTGCCAGCATATGGGCCAGGAGTAGGCTACCGCGTGGTGGTAAGTTGTAGGACTGGTGGTGGGTTTCTGTTCCGGGCTAGGGTTAGGGTTAGCGAACGTCAATGCTTAGGGCACAGGTGAGGGTACGGAAACGTGGGAGGGTCAGGCTACGTGCTGACGCACGGGTCAGTGCCAGCATACGGGCCAGGAATAGGCTACGGCATAGGATAGAGTGTAGGACTGGTGGTGGGTTTCCGTTCCGGGCTAGGGTTAGGGTTAGGGAACGGCAAGGCTTAGGGCACAGGTGAGGGAACGGAAACGTGGGAGGGTCAGGCTACGTGCTGACGCACGGGTCAGTGCCAGCGTACTGGCCAGGAGTAGGCTACGGCGTAGGTTAAGGTGTAGGGCTGGTGGTGGGTTTCCGTTCTGGGCTAGGTTTAGGGTAAGGGAACGGCAAGACTTAGGGCACACGTGAGGGTACGGAAACGTGGGAGGGTCAGGCTACATGCTGACGCATGGATCAGTGTCAGCGTACGTGCCAGGAGTAGGCTACGGCGTAGGGTAAGGTGTAGGGCTGGTGGTTCTTTTCTGTTCCGGGCTACGGTTATTGTTAGGGAACAGCAAGGCTTAGGGCACAGGTGAGTGTACGGAAACGTGGGAGGGTCAGGATACGTGCTGACGCACGGGTCAGTGCCAGCGTACCGGACAGGAGTAGGCTACGGCTTGGGGGTTAGGTGTAGGGCTGGTGGTGGGTTTCCGTTCCAGGCTAGGGTTAGTGTTAGGGAACAGCAAGGCTTAGGGCACAGGGGAGGGTAAGGTAACGTGGGAGGGTCAGGCTACGTGCTGACGCACGGGTCAGTGCCAGCGTACGGGCCAGGAGTAGGCTATGGCTTGGGGCTTAGGTATAGTGCTTGTGGTGTGTTTCCCTTCCATACTAGTGTTAGGTTTAAGGAACGGCAAGGCTTAGGGCACAGGTGACGTTACGCTAATGTGGGAAGGACACGCTACGTGCTGACGCACATGTCAGTGCCAGCGTATGGACCAGGAGTAGGCTACGGCTTGGGGGTAAGTTGTAGGGCTGGTGGTGTGTTTCCGTTGGGGGCTAGGGTTAGGGTTAGGGAACGGCAAGACTTAGGGCACAGGTGAGGGTACGGAAACGTTGGAGTGTCAGGCTACATGCTGACGCATGGGTCAGTGCCAGCGTACGGGCCAGGAGTAGGCTACAGCTTGTGGGTAAGATTTAGGGCTGGTGGTGGGTTTTCATTCCGGGCTAGGGTTAGAGTTAGGGAACGGAAAGTCTTAGGGCAGAGGTGAGGGTACGGTAACATGGGAGGGTCAGGCTACGTGCTGAAGCACATGTCAGTGCCCGCGTATGGGCCAGGTGTAGGCTATGGCATAGGGTAAGGTTTAGGGCTGGTGGTCGGTTTCCGTTCCGGGCTAGGGTTAGGGTTACGGAACGGCAAGGCTTAGGGCACAGGTGAGGGTACGAAAACGTGGGAGGGTCAGGCTACATGCTGACGCAAGTGTCAGTGCCACCGTACAGGCCAGGAGTAGGCTATGGCGTAGGTTAAGGTGTAGGGCAGGTGGTGGGTTTCCGTTCAGGGATAGGGTTAGGGTTAGGGAACGTCAAGGCTTAGGGCACAGGTGAGGGTACGGAAACATGGGAGGGTCAGGCTACTTATTGACGCACGGGTCATTGCCAGGGTACGGGCCAGGAGTAGGCTACGGCGTAGGGTAAGGTGTAGGGCTGGTTGTCGGTTTCCATTCCGGGCTACATTTAGGGTTAGGGAACGGCAAAGCTTAGGGCACATGTGAGGGTACGGAAACGTGGGAGGGTCAGGCTACGTGCTGACGCACGGGTCAGTGCCAGTGTACGGGCCAGGAGTAGGCTACGGCTTGTCGGTAAGTTTTAGAGCTCGTGGTGGGTTTCCGTTCGGGGCTAGGGTTAGGGTTAGGGAATGGCAAGGCTTACGGCACAGGTGAGGGTACGGAAACGTGGGAGGGTCAGGCTACGTGCTGACGCACGGCTCAGTGTCCGCGTATGGGCCAGGTGTAGGCTACGACATATGGTAAGGTGTAGGGCTGGTGGTGGTTTTCCGTTCCGGCTAGGGTTAGGGTTAGGGAACGGCAAGGCTTAGGGGACAGGTGAGTGTACGGAAACGTGGGAGGGTCAGGCTACGTGCTAACGCACGGGTCAGTGTCAGCATACGGTCCACGAGTAGGCTACGGCTTGGGGGTAAGGTCTAGAGCTGGTGGTGGGTTTCCTTTCTGGGCTAGGGTTAGTGTTAGGAACGGCCAGGCTTAGGGCACAGTTGAGGGTCCTGAAACGTGGGAGGGTCAGGCTACTTGCTGACGCACGTGTCAGTGCCAGAATACGGGCCAGGAGTAGGCTACGGCTTGGGGTTAAGTTGTTGGGCTGGTGGTGGCTTTCCATTCCGGGCTAGGGTTAGGGTTACGGAATGGCAAGGCTTAGTGCTCAGGTGAGTGTACGGAAACGTGGGAGGGTCAGGCTACGTGCTGACGCACGGGTCAGTGCCAGCATACAGGCCAGGAGTAGGCTACGGCGGAGGGTAATTTCTAGGGATGGTGGTGGGTTTCCGTTCCGGGTTAGGGTTAGGGTTAGGGAACGTCAAGGTTTAGGGCACAGGTGAAGGTACGGAAACGTGGGAGGGTCAGGCTACGTACTGATGCATGGATCAGTGCCAGCGTACGGGCCAGGAGTAGGCTACGGCGTAGGGTAAGGTGGAGGGCTGGTGGTGGGTTGGCATTGTGGACCACGGTTAGGGATAGGGAACGGCAAGCCTTAGGGCACAGGTGAGGGTACGGAAACGTGGGAGGGTCAGGCTACGTGCTAATGCACTGGTCAGTGCCATCGTATGGGCAAGGAGTAGGCTACGGCGTAGGGTAAGGTGTAGGGCTGGTAGTGGGTTTCCGTTCCGGGCTTGGTTTAGGGTTACGGAACGGCAAGGCTTAGGGCACGGGTGAGGGTACGGAAACGTGGGAGGGTCAGGCTACTTGATGATGCTCAGGTTAGTGCCACCAAACGGGCCAGGATTAGGCTACGGCTTGGGGGTAAGATGCAGGGCTGGTGGTGGGTTTCCATTCCGGGCTGGGGTTAGGGTTACGGAACGGCAAGGCTTAGGGCACAGGTGAGGGTACGGAAACGTGGGAGGGTCAGGCTACATGCTGACGCAAGTGTCAGTGCCACCGTATAGGCCAAGAGTAGGCTACGGCTTAGGGTAACGTGTAGGGATGGTGGTGGGTTTCCGTTCCGGGCTAGGGTTAGGGTTAGGGAACGGCAAGGCTTAGGGCACAGCTTAGGGTACAGAAACGTGGGAGAGTCAGGCTACGTGCTGACGCATGTGTCAGTGCCAGCGTACCGTCCAGGAGTAGGCTACGGCTTGGGGGTTAGGTGTAGGGCTGGTGGTGGGTTTCGGTTCAGGGCTAGGGTTAGGGTTACGGAACGGCAAGGCTTAGGGCATGGGTGAGGGTACGGAAACGTGGGAGGGACAGGATAAGTGCTGACGCACGGGTCAGTGCCAGCGTACGGGCCATGAGTAGGCTATGGCATGGAGTTTAGGTGTAGGGCTGGTGGTGGGTTTCCGTTCGGTACTAGGGTTAGGGTTAGGGAACGGCAAGGCTTAGGGCACAGGTGAGGGTACGGAAATGTGTGAAGGTCAGGCTACGTGCTGACGCACGGGTCAGTGCCAACGTACGGGCCAGGAGTAGGCTACGGCGTAGGGTAATGTGTAGGGCTGGTGCAGGGTTTCCGTTCCGGGCTAGGGATAGGTTTAGGGAACGGCAAGACTTAGGGCACAGGTGAGGGTACGGAAACGTGGTAGGGTCAGGCTACGTGCTGACGCAAGTGTCAGTGCCAGCGTTCGGGCCAGGAGTAGGCTACGGCATAGGGGAAAGTGTATGGCTGGTGGTGGGTTTCCGTTCCGGGCTAGGGTTAGGGTTAGGGAACGGCAAGGCATAGGGCACAGGTGAGGGAACAGAAACGTGGGAGGATCAGGCTACATGCTGACGCACGTGTCAGTGCCAGCGTACGGGCCAGGAGTAGGCTATGGCTTGTGGGTAAGCTGTAGGGCTGGTGGTGTGTTTCCTTTTCGGAATAGGGTTAGGGTTAGGGAACGGCAAGTCTTAGGGCACAGGTGAGGGTACGGAAACGTGTGAGGGTCAGGCTACGTGCTGACGCGCGTTTTAGTGCCAGCGTACGGGCCAGGGGTAGGCTACGGCGTAGGGTAAGGTGTAGGGCTGCTGGTGGATTTCCGTCCCTGGCTAGGGTTATGGTGAGGGAACGGCAAGGCTTAGGGCACAGGTGAGGGTACGGAAACGTGGGAGTGTCAGGCTACGTGATGACGCACGGGTCAGTGCCAACGTACACGCCAGGAGTAGGCTACGGCGTAGGGTAATGTCTAGGGATGGTGGTGGGTTTCCGTTTCGGGCTAGGGTTAGGGTTAGGGAACGTCAAGTCTTGGGCACAGGTGCGGGTACGGAAACTTGGGAGGGTCAGGCTACGTACTGATGCATGGGTCAGTGCCAGCGTACGGGCCAGGAGTAGGCTACGGTGTAGGGTAACGTGTAGGGCTGTTGGTGGGTTTTCATTGCGGGGTACGGTTAGGGTAAGGGAACGGCAAGGCTTAGGGCATAGGTGAGGGAACGGAAACGTGTGAGGGTCAGGCTACGTGCTGACGCACGGGTCAGTGCCAGCGTACGGGCAAGGAGTAGGCTACGGGGTAGGGTAAGATCTAGGGCTTGTCATGGGTTTCCGTTCCGGGCTAGGGTTAGTGTTAGGGAACGGCAAGGCTTAGGGCTCAGGTGAGGGTACAGAAAAGTTGGAGGTTCAGGCTACGTGCTAATGCACGTGTCAATGCTAGCGTACGGGCCAGGAGTAGGCTACGTCGTAGAGAATGGTTTATGGCTGGTGGTGGGTTTCCTTTCTGGGCTAGGGTTAGGGATAGGGAACGGAAAGGCTTAGGGCACAGGTGAGGTTACGGAAACGTGGGAGGGTCAGGCTACGTGCTGACGCATGGGTCAGTGCCAGCGTACAGGCCAGGATTAGGCTATGGCTTGGGTGTTAGGTGTAGGGCTGGTGGTGGGTTTCCGTTCCGTACTAGGGTTAGGGTTAGGGAACGGCAAGGCTAAGGGCACAGGTTAGGGTACGGAAATGTGGGAAGGTCAGGCTACGTGCTGACACACGGGTCAGTGCCAGCATACGGGCCAGGAGTAGGCTACGGCGTAGTGTAAGGTGTAGGGTTGGTGGTGGGTTTCCGTTCCGGGCTATGGTTAGGGTTAGTGAAAGGCAAGGCTTAGGGCACAGGTGAGGATACGGAAACGTGGAAGGGTCAGGCTACGTGCTGACGCACGTGTCAGTGCCAGAATACGGGCCAGGAGTAGGCTACGGCCTGGGGGTAAGTTGTAGGGCTGGTGGGGCATTTCAGTTGGGGGCTAGGGTTAGGGTTAGGGAACGGCAAGGCTTAGGGCACAGGTGACGTTATGGTAATGTGGGAAGGTCAGGCTACGTGCTGACGCACAAATCAGTGCCCTCGTATGGACCAGGAGTAGGCTACGGCTTGGGGGTAAGGTGTAGGTCTTGTGGTGGGTTTCCGTTCCGGGCTAGGGTTAGGGTTAGGGAACGGCAAGGCTTAGGGCACAGGTGAGGGTACGGCAAAATGGCAGGGTCAGGATACGTGCTGATGAAAGGTTCAGTGCCTGCGTACAGGCCAGGAATAGGCTACGGCGTAGGGAAAGGTATAGGGCTGGTGGTGGGTTTCCGTTCCGGGCTAGGGTTAGGGTTAGGTAACGGTTAGCAAGGCTTAGGAGTTGCCAGGCTGCCACCTGTAAAGAAGAGGATGCGTCACCCATAACGTCTGATGAAATTTCTCTCCGGGCTGAGGTGAGGAAGGAAAAAAAGGAATGGGGGCCGGGATAGGAGGGGTATCTCAGGCAGGAAAATGGAAAGCTTCCAGAAGAGCGCTGTGGCTAGGACCATCCTGGCTGGCCTGCAGGCACCAAGTGGGCCTGTGTGCTGTCGCTGGTGTGACTCCACTGCCCTTCCTCTAGGCTTTCAAGCCCTTGTACATATTCAGGTGTTTTACCTGGGAAGGGTGGGAACAGTTCAGCAGCAGCTGGCCTGGGGCTCAGCTCACGTTTACTCACAGAAGCCTCAGCACGGTCCCGCAGCTTTGCAATGAGGACCCTCCTTGCGTGGGGTGGGGCTGCTGGCTGTATTGGAGATGATTCTCCACATCTGACCAATTTCAGAATTGTTTACCGCTGGAGTAAGTGCCTTGATAGGGTTTTCCTCTGTATAACTGTTGGGTTCAGGTTATTTTTTTTCTCCATTGTTTCAAGTTAAATTTTATTCCTCTTTTATGTATTTATAGATATAAGCATGGAAATAAGTCATTCATATAAATACATCTGTGTGAATGCAAGAACATTTTTCTGTTTTATTTTTAAAAATTTTGAAATTTAAATTTATTTTCTTATACAGCAGGTTATTATTAGTTATGTATTTTATGCATTTACATGTATACAGGTCAATCCCAATCTCCCAACTCATCCCACCACCACCACCACCCCATGGCTTCCCCCTATTTGTGTCCATACGTTTGTTCTCTACCTGTGTGTCTCTATTTGTGCCCTGCAAACAAGTTCATCTGTAACACTTTCCTAGGTACCAAATATAGGCATTAATATACAATATTTGTTTTTCTGTTTCTGACTTACTCCACTCTGTATGACAGTCTCTAGATACATCGAGTTCTCTACAAATGAACCAGTTTCATTCCTTTATATGGTTGAGTCATACTCCATTTTATATATGTACCACATCTTTATCCGTTCTTCTGTCTGTGGGCATTTAGGTTGCTTCCATTACCTGGCTATTGTAAATAGTGCTGCAATGAACATTGTGGTGAATGTGTCTCTTTGATTTTTGTTTTTCTCTGGGTATATGCTCAGAAGTGGGATTGCTGGATCAGATGGTAATTCTATTTCTAGTTTTTTTAAGGAAACTCCATACTGTTCTCCATAGTGACTGTATCAATTTACATTCCCACCAATAGTGGAAGAGGGCTCCTTTTGTCCACACCCTCCCCAGAATTTGTTGTTTGTAGATTTTCTGATGATGCCGATTCTAACAGGTGTGAGGTGATACCTCATTGTAGTTTTGATTTGCATTTCTCTAATAATTAGTGCTGTTGAGCAGCTTTTCATGTGCGTCTTGGCCATCTCTGTGTCTCCTTTGAAGAAACGTCTCTTTAGATCTTCTGCCCATTTTATTTTTGGGTGGTTTGTTTTTTTTAATATTAAGCTGCATGAGCTGTTTATATATACTGGAGATTAAACCTCTGTCCATTGATTCGTCTGCAACGATTTTCGCCCATGCTGAGGGATTCCTTTTTCCATTCCCGTGTTTATTAACAAAAAAGGAAAGAAAGGAAAAGAAGCAGAACACTAATGTGTGTAAAATATGCCTTTTGAAACGGTCCTTTTGAAATATGGACGTCCTTTGAATTTTTTGGTTGATATGTGACCCCAGGATTGGTTTTCAAGGCAGGTGTCATTTACAGGCCTGCAATGATTTTGAATATCAACTGACCATTAGCGTTGGGATTAAAGCTGCTGTTGTGTGAAACGGCCACAAGGTGGCAGCAGTTCACCCTTACCAAATCTGGTTACTAGGGCAAGAGAGCCTCAGTGGAAGTGGTGTTCTAGATTGGAGTTTAGAATGGAATGTGCCAGGAGAAAGCCCCTCACGTTTGTCTCACTACTTCTTGTTCGTGTTTTTAATTTAATTTTTTATTTTTTATTACAGCAAGTTTGATTACAATGTTTGGCTTGTTGTAGGTGTGGAAGATGTGGTTCTTTTACACATATACAGATGTCTGTTCTTCCTGGGATCCTTTTCCCATGTACGTTATGACAGAATGTTGAGTAGTCCTCTCTTGGTATTCTGTAGGTCTTTGGTGATTATATATGTCACCTGTGTTTGTATATGTCTGTTAACCCCGATATCGTAATGAAACCAATCCTCACACCTTTCCATTGGTGAACCATAAGTTTGTTTAATGAATCTGTGATTGCCCTTCTCCGTGGAAATATCTGCCCTGGTATCCATTTTTAGGTAACACCTCTAAGTGATATGATATGTGTCTTTCACTTTCTGACTTACTACAAGTCACGTGATTACTTCTAGACTCATCTACAGGGCTGCAAATGGCATTTTGTACTTTTTTCCCTTGGCTTCTCTTCTGCCTTTGCGGGGTCCATTTTCAACAATGTGATTCCCTGAGGGTTGTGGATTAGCTGACCTGGGCAGCCTTACCCTGCCGGCCTGCCCTCCCCTGGTGTGCCTCGTTGAGGTCAATATAAACAGCGCTCCAGGCAGCAGTAGCCTCTGAAGCTGTGCCTGACTCCATATTCTCTGCCCCGTCAGCAGTCTCGGGGCTGTGCTGGTGGGAGGGAGTGAGGGGCCACAGCTTTGTGGGTGGCCCTGTGTGAGTGGGGTTCTGCTGGCCTTTCTGCAGGAGTTGCCAGGCTGCCGCCTGTAAAGAAGAGGATGTGTCACCCATACCTTCCGCTGGAATTTCTCTCCGGACAGAGGTGAGGAAGGAAAAAAGCAGTGGGGTCCGGGACAGGAGGGGTATCTCAGGCAGGGCAATGGAAAGCTTCTGGAAGAGTGCCCGGGGCCAGGACCACGCTGGCTGGCCTGCAGGCACCAAGTTGGCCTGCGTGCTGTCACTGGTGTGGCTCCACGGACCTTCCTCTAGGCTTTCAAGCCATTGTACATATTCAGGTGTTTTACCTGGAAACGGTGGGAACAGATCAGCAGCAGCTGGCCTGGGGCTCAGCTCACGTTTACTCACAGATGCCTCGGCATGGTCGCCCAGCTTTTCAATGAGGACGCTCCTTGTGTGGGGGGTGGGTGGCTGGCTGTATGGGAGATGGTTCCCCACCTCTGACCAATTTCAGAATTGTTTGCCGCTGGAGCAAGTGCCATGATAGGGTTTTCCTCTGTATAACTCGTGGGTTCAATTTTTTTTTCTTTTTTGGTTCAAGTTAGATTTTATTCCTCTTTTATGTATTTATAAATATAAGCATGGAAATAATTCATTCCTATAAATACATCTGTGTGACGGGAAGTATTTTTTCTGTTTTATTTTTAAATTTTATTTTTTAAAATTTTGAAATTTAATTTTATTTATGTTTTTATACAGCACGTTATTATTAGTTATGTATTTTATGCATATACATGTATACAGGTCAATCCCAATATCCCAACTCATCCCACCACCACCACCCCATGGCTTCCCACACTTGGTGTCCATACGTTTGTTCTCTACCTCTGTGTCTCTATTTCTTCCCTGCAAACCAGTTCATCTGTACCATTTTTAGGCTCCACATATATGCATTAATAGACAATATTTGTTTTCCTCTTTCTGACTTACTTCATTCTTTATGACAGTCTCTCGATCCATCGATGTCTCTACAAATGACCCAGTTTCATTCCTTTTTATGGCCGAGTCATATTCCATTTTATATATGTACCACATCTTTATCCATTCATCTGTCTGTGGGCATTTAGGTTGCTTCCATTACCTGGCTATTGTAAATAGTGCTGCAACGAACATTGTGGTGAATGTGCCTTTTTGAAATACGGTTTTCTCTGGGTATATGCCCAGAAGTGGGATTGCTGGATCAGATGGTAATTCTATTTCTAGTTTTTTTAAGGAAACTCCATACTGTTCTCCATAGTGACTGTATCAATTTACATTCCCACCAATAGTGGAAGAGGGCTCCTTTTGTCCACACCCTCCCCAGAATTGGTTGTTTGTAGATTTTCTGATGATGCCGATTCTAACAGGTGTGAGGTGATACCTCATTGTAGTTTTGATTTGCATTTCTCTAATAATTAGTGCTGTTGAGCAGCTTTTCATGTGCGTCTTGGCCATCTCTGTGTCTCCTTTGAAGAAACGTCTCTTTAGATCTTCTGCCCATTTTTTGGGGGGTTGTTTGTTTTTTTAATATTAAGCTGCATGAGCTGTTTATATATATTGGAGATTAAACCTGTGTCCAGTGATTCGTTTGCAACGATTTTTACCCATCCTGAGGGATACCTTTTTCCATTCCCGTTTTTTTTAACAAAAAAGGAAAGAAAGGAAAAGAAGCAGAACACTAATGTGTGTAAAATATGCCTTTTGAAACGGTCGTTTTGAAATATGGACGTCCTTTGAAATTTTTGGTCGATATGTGACCCCAGGATTTGTTTTCAGGGCAGGTGTCATTTACAGGCCTGCAATGATTTTGAATATCAACTGACCATTAGCGTTGGGATTAAAGCTGCTGTTGTGTGAAACGGCCACAAGGTGGCAGCAGTTCACCCTTACCAAATCTGGTTACTAGGGCAAGAGAGCCTCAGTGGAAGTGGTGTTCTAGATTGGAGTTTAGAATGGAATGTGCCAGGAGAAAGCCCCTCACGTTTGTCTCACTACTTCTTGTTCGTGTTTTTAATTTAATTTTTTATTTTTTATTACAGCAAGTTTGATTACAATGTTTGGCTTGTTGTAGGTGTGGAAGATGTGGTTCTTTTACACATATACAGATGACTGTTCTTCTTGGGATCCTTTTCCCATGTACGTTATGACAGAATGTTGAGTAGTCCTCTCTTGGTATTCTGTAGGTCTTTGGTGATTATATATGTCACCTGTGTTTGTATATGTCTGTTAACCCCGATATCGTAATGAAACCAATCCTCACACCTTTCCATTGGTGAACCATAAGTTTGTTTAATGAATCTGTGATTGCCCTTCTCCGTGGAAATATCTGCCCTGGTATCCATTTTTAGGTAACACCTCTAAGTGATATGATATGTGTCTTTCACTTTCTGACTTACTACAAGTCACGTGATTACTTCTAGACTCATCTACGGGGCTGCAAATGGCATTTTGTCCTTTTTTTCCTTCGCTCTTCTTCTGCCTTTGCGGGGTCCATTTTCAACAATGTGATTACCTGAGGGTTGTGGATTAGCTGACCTGGGCAGCCTTACACTGCCGGCCTGCCCTCCTCAGGTGTGCCTCGTTGAGGTCAATATAAACAGCGCTCCAGGCAGCAGTAGCCTCTGAAGCTGTGCCTGACTCCATATTCTCTGCCCTGTCAGCAGTCTCGGGACTGTGCTGGTGGGAGGGAGTGAGGGGCCACAGCTTTGTGGGTGGCCCGGTGTGAGTGGGGTTCTGCTGGCCTTTCTGCAGGAGTTGCCAGGCTGCCGCCTGTAAAGAAGAGGATGTGTCACCCATACCTTCCGCTGGAATTTCTCTCCGGACAGAGGTGAGGAAGGAAAAAAGCAGTGGGGGCCGGGACAGGATGGGTATCTCAGGCAGGGCAATGGAAAGCTTCTGGAAGAGCGCCGGGGCCAGGACCACGCTGGCTGGCCTGCAGGCACCAAGTTGGCCTGTGTGCTGTCGCTGGTGTGGCTCCACGGTCCTTCCTCTAGGCTTTCAAGCCCTTGTACATATTCAGGTATTTTACCTGGAAAGGGTGGGAACAGTTCAGCAGCAGCTGGCCTGGGGCTCAGCTCACGTTTACTCACAGATGCCTCGGCACGGTCCCCCAGCTTTGCAATGAGGACGCTCCTTGCGTGGGGGGTGGGTTGCTGGCTGTATGGGAGATGGTTCCCCACCTCTGACCAATTTCAGAATTGTTTACCACTGGAGCAAGTGCCCTGATAGGGTTTTCCTCTGTATAACTCCTGGGTTCAGGTTTTTTTTTTTCTTTTATGGTTCAAGTTAGATGTTATTCCCCTTTTATGTATTTTTAGATATAAGCATGGAAATAATTCTTTCCTATAAATACATCTGTGTGATGGGAAGAATTTTTTCTGTTTTATTTTTAAATTTTATTTTTTAAAATTTTGAAATTTAATTTTATTTATGTTTTTATACAGCACGTTATTATTAGTTATGTATTTTATGCATATACATGTATACAGGTCAATCCCAATCTCCCAACTCATCCCACCACCACCACCCCATGGCTTCCCACACTTGGTGTCCATACGTTTGTTCTCTACCTCTGTGTCTCTATTTCTTCCCTGCAAACCAGTTCATCTGTACCATTTTTAGGCTCCACATATATGCATTAATATACAATATTTGTTTTCCTCTTTCTGACTTACTTCATTCTGTATGACAGTCTCTCGATCCATCGATGTCTCTACAAATGACCCAGTTTCATTCCTTTTTATGGCCGAGTAATATTCCATTTTATATATGTACCACATCTTTATCCATTCATCTGTCTGTGGGCATTTAGGTTGCTTCCATTACCTGGCTATTGTAAATAGTGCTGCAACGAACATTGTGGTGAATGTGCCTTTTTGAAATACGGTTTTCTCTGGGTATATGCCCAGATGTGGGATTGCTGGATCAGATGGTAATTCTATTTCTAGTTTTTTTAAGGAAACTCCATACTGTTCTCCATAGTGACTGTATCAATTTACATTCCCACGAATAGTGGAAGAGGGCTCCTTTTGTCTACACCCTCCCCAGAATTGGTTGTTTGTAGATTTTCTGATGATGCCGATTCTAACAGGTGTGAGGTGATACCTCATTGTAGTTTTGATTTGCATTTCTCTAATAATTAGTGCTGTTGAGCAGCTTTTCATGTGCGTCTTGGCCATCTCTGTGTCTCCTTTGAAGAAACGTCTCTTTAGATCTTCTGCCCATTTTTTTTGGGTTGTTTGTTTTCTTAATATTAAGCTGCATGAGCTGTTTATATATATTGGAGATTAAACCTCTGTCCATTGATTCGTCTGCAACGATTTTCGCCCATTCTGAGGGATGCCTTTTTCCATTCCCGTGTTTTTTAACAAAAAAGGAAAGAAAGGAAAAGAAGCAGAACACGAATGTGCGTAAAATATGCCTTTTGAAACGGTGGTTTTGAAATATGGACGTCCTTTGAATTTTTTGGTTGATATGTGACCCCAGGATTGGTTTTCAAGGCAGGTGTCATTTACAGGCCTGCAATGATTTTGAATATCAACTGACCATTAGCGTTGGGATTAAAGCTGCTGTTGTGTGAAACGGCCACAAGGTGGCAGCAGTTCACCCTTACCAAATCTGGTTACTAGGGCAAGAGAGCCTCAGTGGAAGTGGTGTTCTAGATTGGAGTTTAGAATGGAATGTGCCAGGAGAAAGCCCCTCACGTTTGTCTCACTACTTCTTGTTCGTGTTTTTAATTTAATTTTTTATTTTTTATTACAGCAAGTTTGATTACAATGTTTGGCTTGTTGTAGGTGTGGAAGATGTGGTTCTTTTACACATATACAGATGACTGTTCTTCTTGGGATCCTTTTCCCATGTACGTTATGACAGAATGTTGAGTAGTCCTCTCTTGGTATTCTGTAGGTCTTTGGTGATTATATATGTCACCTGTGTTTGTATATGTCTGTTAACCCCGATATCGTAATGAAACCAATCCTCACACCTTTCCATTGGTGAACCATAAGTTTGTTTAATGAATCTGTGATTGCCCTTCTCCGTGGAAATATCTGCCCTGGTATCCATTTTTAGGTAACACCTCTAAGTGATATGATATGTGTCTTTCACTTTCTGACTTACTACAAGTCACGTGATTACTTCTAGACTCATCTACGGGGCTGCAAATGGCATTTTGTCCTTTTTTTCCTTGGCTCTTCTTCTGCCTTTGCGGGGTCCATTTTCAACAATGTGATTACCTGAGGGTTGTGGATTAGCTGACCTGGGCAGCCTTACACTGCCGGCCTGCCCTCCTCAGGTGTGCCTCGTTGAGGTCAATATAAACAGCGCTCCAGGCAGCAGTAGCCTCTGAAGCTGTGCCTGACTCCATATTCTCTGCCCCGTCAGGAGTCTCGGGACTGTGCTGGTGGGAGGGAGTGAGGGGCCACAGCTTTGTGGGTGGCCCGGTGTGAGTGGGGTTCTGCTGGCCTTTCTGCAGGAGTTGCCAGGCTGCCGCCTGTAAAGAAGAGGATGTGTCACCCATACCTTCCGCTGGAATTTCTCTCCGGACAGAGGTGAGGAAGGAAAAAAGCAGTGGGGGCCGGGACAGGATGGGTATCTCAGGCAGGGCAATGGAAAGCTTCTGGAAGAGTGCCGGGGCCAGGACCACGCTGGCTGGCCTGCAGGCACCAAGTTGGCCTGTGTGCTGTCGCTGGTGTGGCTCCACGGTCCTTCCTCTAGGCTTTCAAGCCCTTGTACATATTCAGGTATTTTACCTGGAAAGGGTGGGAACAGTTCAGCAGCAGCTGGCCTGGGGCTCAGCTCACGTTTACTCACAGATGCCTCGGCACGGTCCCCCAGCTTTGCAATGAGGACGCTCCTTGCGTGGGGGGTGGGTTGCTGGCTGTATGGGAGATGGTTCCCCACCTCTGACCAATTTCAGAATTGTTTACCACTGGAGCAAGTGCCCTGATAGGGTTTTCCTCTGTATAACTCGTGGTTTCAGGTTTTTTTTTCTTTTATGGTTCAAGTTAGATTTTATTCCTCTTTTATGTATTTATAGATATAAGCATGGAAATAATTCTTTCCTATAAATACATCTGTGTGACAGAAGAAATTTTTTCTGTTTTATTGTTAAATTCTATTTTTTTTAAATTTTGAAATATAATTTTATTTATGTTTTTATACAGCAGGTTTTTATGAGTTATGTATTTTATGCATATATATGTATACAGGTCAATCCAAATCTCCCAACTCATCCCACCACCACCACCCCATGTTTTCCCACACTTGGTGTCCATACGTTTGTTCTCTACCTCTGTGTCTCTATTTCTTCCCTGCAAACAAGTTCATCTGTACCATTTTTTTAGGTTCCACATATATGCATTAATATACAATATTTGTTTTCCGCTTTCTGACATACTTCATTCTGTATGACAGTCTCTCGATCCATCGATGTCTCTACAAATGACCCAGTTTCATTCCTTTATATGGCCGAGTAATATTCCATTTTATATATGTACCACATCTTTATCCATTCATCTCTCTGTGGGCATTTAGGTTGCTTCCATTACCTGGCTATTGTAAATAGTGCTGCAATGAACATTGTGGTGAATGTGCCTTTTTGATTTACGGTTTTCTCTGGGTATATGCCCAGAAGTGGGATTGCTGGATCAGATGGTAATTCTATTTCTAGTTTTTTTAAGGAAACTCCATACTGTTCTCCATAGTGACTGTATCAATTTACATTCCCACCAATAGTGGAAGAGGGCTCCTTTTGTCCACACCCTCCCTAGAATTGGTTGTTTGTAGATTTTCTGATGATGCCGATTCTAACAGGTGTGAGGTGATACCTCATTGTAGTTTTGATTTGCATTTCTCTAATAATTAGTGCTGTTGAGCAGCTTTTCATGTGCGTCTTGGCCATCTCTGTGTCTCCTTTGAAGAAACGTCTCTTTAGATCTTCTGCCCATTTTTGTATTGGGTTGTTTGTTTTTTTTAATATTAAGATGCATGAGCTGTTTATATATATTGGAGATTAAACCTCTGTCCATTGATTCGTTTGCAACGATTTTCGCCCATTCTGAGGGATGCCTTTTTCCATTCCCGTGTTTTTTAACAAAAAAGGAAAGAAAGGAAAAGAAGCAGAACACTAATGTGCGTAACATATGCCTTTTGAAATGGTCTTTTTGAAATATGGACGTGCTTTGAATTTTTTGGTCGATATGTGACCCCAGGATTTGTTTTCAGGGCAGGTGTCATTTACAGGCCTGCAATGATTTTGAATATCAACTGACCATTAGCACTGGGATTAAAGCTGCTGTTGTGTGAAACGGCCACAAGGTGGCAGCAGTTCACCCTTACCAAATCTGGTTACTAGGGCAAGAGAGCCTCAGTGGAAGTGGTGTTCTAGATTGGAATTTAGAATGGAATGTGCCAGGAGAAAGCCCCTCAAGTTTGTCTCACTACTTCTTGTTCGTGTTTTTAATTTAATTTTTTATATTTTTTATTACAGCAAGTTTGATTACAATGTTTGGCTTGTTGTAGGTGTGGAAGATGTGGTTCTTTTACACATATACAGATGTCTGTTCTTCCTGGGATCCTTTTCCCATGTACGTTATGACAGAGTTGAGTAGTCCTCTCTTGGTATTCTGTAGGTCTTTGGTGATTATATATGTCACCTGTGTTTGTATATGTGTGTTAACGCCGATATCGTAATAAAACCAATCCTCACACGTTTCCATTGGTGAACCATAAGTTTGTTTAATGAATCTGTGATTGCCCTTCTCCGTGGAAATATCTGCCCTGCTATCCATTTTTAGGTAACACCTATAAGTGATATGATATGATATGTGTCTTTCACTTTCTGACTTACTACAAGTCACGTGATTACTTCTAGACTCATCTACGGGGCTGCAAATGGCATGGTGTCCTTTTTTTCCTTGGCTCCTCTTCTGCCTTAGCGAGGTCCATTTTCAACAATGTGATTCCCTGAGGGTTGTGGATTAGCTGACCTGGGCAGCCTTACCCTGCCGGCCCGCCCTCCCCAGGTGTGCCTCGTTGAGGTCAATATAAACAGAGCTCCAGGCAGCAATAGCCCCTGAAGCTGTGCCTGACTCCATATTCTCTGCCCCATCAGCAGTCTCGGGGCTGTGCTGGTGGGAGGGAGAATGGTGTCACAGCTTTGTGGGTGGCCCGGTGTGAGTGGGGTTCTGCTGGCCTTTCTGCAGGAGTTGCCAGGCTGCCGCCTGTAAAGAAGAGGATGTGTCACCCATACCTTCCGCTGGAATTTCTCTCCGGACAGAGATGAGGAAGGAAAAAAGCAGTGGGGGCCGGGACAGGAGGGGTATCTCAGGCAGGGCAATGGAAAGCTTCTGGAGGAGCGCCCGGGGCCAGGACCACCCTGGCTGGCCTGCAGGCACCAAGTTGGCCTGCGTGCTGTCGCTGGTGTGGCTCCACGGTCCTTCCTCTAGGCTTTCAAGCCCTTGTACATATTCAGGTGTTTTACCTGGAAAGGGTGGGAACAGTTCAGCAGCAGCTGGCCTGGGGCTCAGCTCACGTTTACTCACAGATGCCTCGGCACGGTCCCCCAGCTTTGCAATGAGGACGCTCCTTGTGTGGGGGGTGGGTTGCTGGCTGTATGGGAGATGGTTACCCACCTCTGACCAATTTCAGAATTGTTTACCGCTGGAGCAATTGTGCCCTGATAGGGTTTTCCTCTGTATAACTCGTGGGTTCAGTTTTTTTTTTCTTTTATGGTTCAAGTTAGATTTTATTCCTCTTTTATGTATTTATAGATATAAGCATTGTAATAATTCATTCCTATAAATACATCTGTGTGACACAAGAAATTTTTTCTGTTTTATTGTTAAATTCTATTTTTTTTAAATTTTGAAATATAATTTTATTTATGTTTTTATACAGCAGGTTTTTATTAATTATGTATTTTATGCATATATATGTATACAGGTCAATCCAAATCTCCCAACTCATCCCACCACCACCACCCCATGGTTTCCCACACTTGGTGTCCATACGTTTGTTCTGTACCTCTGTGTCTCTATTTCTTCCCTGCAAACCAGTTCATCTGTACCATTTTTTTAGGTTCCACATATATGCATTAATATACAATATTTGTTTTCCGCTTTCTGACTTACTTCATTCTGTATGACAGTCTCTCGATCCATCGATGTCTCTACAAATGACCCAGTTTCATTCCTTTTTATGGCCGAGTAATATTCCATTTTATATATGTACCACTTCTTTATCCATTCATCTGTCTGTGGGCATTTAGGTTGCTTCCATTACCTGGCTATTGTAAATAGTGCTGCAATGAACATTGTGGTGAATGTGCCTTTTTGATTTACGGTTTTCTCTGGGTATATGACCAGAAGTGGGATTGCTGGATCAGATGGTAATTCTATTTCTAGTTTTTTTAAGGAAACTCCATACTGTTCTCCATAGTGACTGTATCAAGTTACATTCCCACCAATAGTGGAAGAGGGCTCCTTTTGTCCACACCCTCCCTAGAATTGGTTGTTTGTAGATTTTCTGATGATGCCGATTCTAACTGGTGTGAGGTGATACCTCATTGTAGTTTTGATTTGCATTTCTCTAATAATTAGTGCTGTTGAGCAGCTTTTCATGTGCGTCTTGGCCATCTCTGTGTCTCCTTTGAAGAAACGTCTCTTTAGATCTTCTGCCCATTTTTGTATTGGGTTGTTTGTTTTTTTTAATATTAAGCTGCATGAGCTGTTTATATATATTGGAGATTAAACCTCTGTCCATTGATTCGTTTGCAACGATTTTCGCCCATTCTGAGGGATGCCTTTTCCATTCCCGTGTTTTTTAACAAAAAAGGAAAGAAAGGAAAAGAAGCAGAACACTAATGTTCGTAAAATATGCCTTTTGAAATGGTCTTTTTGAAATATGGACGTGCTTTGAATTTTTTGGTCGATATGTGACCCCAGGATTTGTTTTCAGGGCAGGTGTCATTTACAGGCCTGCAATGATTTTGAATATCAACTGACCATTAGCACTGGGATTAAAGCTGCTGTTGTGTGAAACGGCCACAAGGTGGCTGCAGTTCTCCCTTACCAAATCTGGTTACTAGGGCAAGAGAGCCTCAGTGGAAGTGGTGTTCTAGATTGGAATTTAGAATGGAATGTGCCAGGAGAAAGCCCCTCAAGTTTGTCTCACTACTTCTTGTTCGTGTTTTTAATTTAATTTTTTATATTTTTTATTACAGCAAGTTTGATTACAATGTTTGGCTTGTT
Source organism: Mesoplodon mirus (assembly GCF_964341445.2). NCBI lineage: Eukaryota > Metazoa > Chordata > Mammalia > Artiodactyla > Ziphiidae > Mesoplodon > Mesoplodon mirus. The sequence goes on from NW_028295556.1 coordinate 535,737, forward strand.
GTAGGTGTGGAAGATGTGGTTCTTTTACACATATACAGATGTCTGTTCTTCCTGGGATCCTTTTCCCATGTACGTTATGACAGAGTTGAGTAGTCCTCTCTTGGTATTCTGTAGGTCTTTGGTGATTATATATGTCACCTGTGTTTGTATATGTGTGTTAACGCCGATATCGTAATAAAACCAATCCTCACACGTTTCCATTGGTGAACCATAAGTTTGTTTAATGAATCTGTGATTGCCCTTCTCCGTGGAAATATCTGCCCTGCTATCCATTTTTAGGTAACACCTATAAGTGATATGATATGATATGTGTCTTTCACTTTCTGACTTACTACAAGTCACGTGATTACTTCTAGACTCATCTACGGGGCTGCAAATGGCATGGTGTCCTTTTTTTCCTTGGCTCCTCTTCTGCCTTAGCGAGGTCCATTTTCAACAATGTGATTCCCTGAGGGTTGTGGATTAGCTGACCTGGGCAGCCTTACCCTGCCGTCCCGCCCTCCCCAGGTGTGCCTCGTTGAGGTCAATATAAACAGAGCTCCAGGCAGCAATAGCCCCTGAAGCTGTGCCTGACTCCATATTCTCTGCCCCATCAGCAGTCTCGGGGCTGTGCTGGTGGGAGGGGGAATGGTGCCACAGCTTTGTGGGTGGCCCGGTGTGAGTGGGGTTCTGCTGGCCTTTCTGCAGGAGTTGCCAGGCTGCCGCCTGTAAAGAAGAGGATGTGTCACCCATACCTTCCGCTGGAATTTCTCTCCGGACAGAGATGAGGAAGGAAAAAAGCAGTGGGGGCCGGGACAGGAGGGGTATCTCAGGCAGGGCAATGGTAAGCTTCTGGAGGAGCGCCCGGGGCCAGGACCACCCTGGCTGGCCTGCAGGCACCAAGTTGGCCTGCATGCTGTCGCTGGTGTGGCTCCACGGTCCTTCCTCTAGGCTTTCAAGCCCTTGTACATATTCAGGTGTTTTACCTGGAAAGGTTGGGAACAGTTCAGCAGCAGCTGGCCTGGGGCTCAGCTCACGTTTACTCACAGATGCCTCGGCACGGTCCCCCAGCTTTGCAATGAGGACGCTCCTTGCATGGGGGGTGGGTTGCTGGCTGTATGGGAGATGGTTCCCCACCTCTGACCAATTTCAGAATTGTTTACTGCTGGAGCAATTCTGCCCTGATAGGGTTTTCCTCTGTATAACTCGTGGGTTCAGTTTTTTTTTCTTTTATGGTTCAAGTTAGATTTTATTCCTCTTTTATGTATTTATAGATATAAGCATTGTAATAATTCATTCCTATAAATACATCTGTGTGACAGAAGAAATTTTTTCTGTTTTATTGTTAAATTCTATTTTTTTAAATTTTGAAATATAATTTTATTTATGTTTTTATACAGCAGGTTTTTATTAGTTATGTATTTTATGCATATATATGTATACAGGTCAATCCAAATCTCCCAACTCATCCCACCACCACCACCCCATGGTTTCCCACACTTGGTGTCCATACGTTTGTTCTCTACCTCTGTGTCTCTATTTCTTCCCTGCAAACCAGTTCATCTGTACCATTTTTTTTAGGTTCCACATATATGCATTAATATACAATATTTGTTTTCCGCTTTCTGACTTACTTCATTCGGTATGACAGTCTCTCGATCCATCGATGTCTCTACAAATGACCCAGTTTCATTCCTTTTTATGGCGGAGTAATATTCCATTTTATATATGTACCACATCTTTATCCATTCATCTGTCTGTGGGCATTTAGGTTGCTTCCATTACCTGGCTATTGTAAATAGTGCTGCAATGAACATTGTGGTGAATGTGCCTTTTTGATTTACGGTTTTCTCTGGGTATATGCCCAGAAGTGGGATTGCTGGATCAGATGGTAATTCTATTTCTAGTTTTTTTAAGGAAACTCCATACTGTTCTCCATAGTGACTGTATCAAGTTACATTCCCACCAATAGTGGAAGAGGGCTCCTTTTGTCCACACCCTCCCCAGAATTGGTTGTTTGTAGATTTTCTGATGATGCCGATTCTAACAGGTGTGAGGTGATACCTCATTGTAGTTTTGATTTGCATTTCTCTAATAATTAGTGCTGTTGAGCAGCTTTTCATGTGCGTCTTGGCCATCTCTGTGTCTCCTTTGAAGAAACGTCTCTTTAGATCTTCTGCCCATTTTTGTATTGGGTTGTTTGTTTTTTTAATATTAAGCTGCATGAGCTGTTTATATATAATGGAGATTAAACCTCTGTCCATTGATTCGTTTGCAACGATTTTCGCCCATTCTGAGGGATGCCTTTTTCCATTCCCGTGTTTTTTAACAAAAAAGGAAAGAAAGGAAAAGAAGCAGAACACTAATGTGCGTAAAATATGCCTTTTGAAACGGTCGTTTTGAAATATGGACGTGCTTTGAATTTTTTGGTCGATATGTGACCCCAGGATTTGTTTTCAGGGCAGATGTCATTTACAGGCCTGCAATGAATTTGAATATCAACTGACCATTAGCACTGGGATTAAAGCTGCTGTTGTGTGAAACGGCCAAAAGGTGGCAGCAGTTCTCCCTTACCAAATCTGGTTACTAGGGCAAGAGAGCCTCAGTGGAAGTGGTGTTCTAGATTGGAGTTTATAATGGAATGTGCCAGGAGAAAGCCCCTCAAGTTTGTCTCACTACTTCTTGTTCGTGTTTTTAGTTTAATTTTTTATATTTTGTATTACAGCAAGTTTGATTACAATGTTTGGCTTGTTGTAGGTGTGGAAGATGTGGTTCTTTTACACATATACAGATGTCTGTTCTTCCTGGGATCCTTTTCCCATGTACGTTATGACAGAATGTTGAGTAGTCCTCTCTTGGTATTCTGTAGGTCTTTGGTGATTATATATGTCACCTGTGTTTGTATATGTCTGTTAACCCCGATATCGTAATGAAACCAATCCTCACACCTTTCCATTGGTGAACCATAAGTTTGTTTAATGAATCTGTGATTGCCCTTCTCCGTGGAAATATCTGCCGTGGTATCCATTTTTAGGTAACACCTATAAGTGATATGATATGATATGTGTCTTTCACTTTCTGACTTACTACAAGTCACGTGATTACTTCTAGACTCATCTACGGGGCTGCAAATGGCATTGTGTCCTTTTTTTCCTTGGCTCCTCTTCTGCCTTAGCGAGGTCCATTTTCAATAATGTGATTCCCTGATGGTTGTGGATTAGCTGACCTGGGCAGCCTAACCCTGCCGGCCCGCCCTCCCCAGGTGTGCATCGTTGAGGTCAATATAAACAGAGCTCCAGGCAGCAATAGCCCCTGAAGCTGTGCCTGACTCCATATTCTCTGCCCCATCAGCAGTCTCGGGGCTGTGCTGGTGGGAGGGAGAGAGGTGCCACAGCTTTGTGGGTGGCCCGGTGTGAGTGGGGTTCTGCTGGCCTTTCTGCAGGAGTTGCCAGGAAGCCGCCTGTAAAGAAGAGGATGTGTCACCCATACCTTCCGCTGGAATTTCTCTCCGGACAGAGATGAGAAAGGAAAAAAGCAGTGGGAGCCGGGACAGGAGGGGTATCTCAGGAAGGGCAATGGAAAGCTTCTGGAAGAGCGCCAGGGTCCAGGACCACCCTGGCTGCCCTGCAGGCACCAAGTTGGCCTGCGTGCTGTCGCTGGTGTGGCTCCAGGGTCCTTCCTCTAGGCTTTCAAGCCCTTGTACATATTCAGGTGTTTTACCTGGAAAGGTTGGGAACAGTTCAGCAGCAGCTGGCCTGGGGCTCAGCTCACGTTTACTCACAGATGCGTCGGCACGGTTCCCCAGCTTTGCAATGAGGACGCTCCTTGCGTGGGGGGTGGGTTGCTGGCTGTATGGGAGATGGTTCCCCACCTCTGACCAATTTCAGAATTGTTTACCACTGGAGCAATTGCCCTGATAGGGTTTTCCTCTGTATAACTCGTGGGTTCAGTTTTTTTTTCTTTTATGGTTCAAGTTAGATTTTATTCCTCTTTTATGTATTTATAGATATAAGCATGGAAATAATTCACTCCTATAAATACATCTGTGTGACGGGAAGAACATTTTTCTGTTTTATTTTTAAATTTTATTTTGTAAAATTTTGAAATTTAATTTTATTTTTTTTATACAGCACGTTATTATTAGTTATGTATTTTATGCATATATATGTATTCAGGTAAATCCCAAACTCCCAACTCATCCCACCAACACCACCCCATGGCTTCCCACACTTGGTGTCCATACGTTTGTTCTCTACCTCTGTGTCTCTATTTCTTCCCTGCAAACCAGTTCATCTGTACCATTTTTTAGGCTCCACATATATGCATTTATATACAATATTTGTTTTCCTCTTTCTGACTTACTTCATTCTGTATGACAGTCTCTCGATCCATCGATGTCTCTACAAATGACCCAGTTTCATTCCTTTTTATGGCCGAGTCATATTCCATTTTATATATGTACCACATCTTTATCCATTCATCTGTCTGTGGGCATTTAGGTTGCTTCCATTACCTGGCTATTGTAAATAGTGCTGCAATGAACATTGTGGTGAATGTGCCTTTTTGATTTACGGTTTTCTCTGGGTATATGCCCAGAAGTGGGATTGCTGGATCAGATGGTAATTCTATTTCTAGTTTTTTTTAAGGAAACTCCATACTGTTCTCCATAGTGACTGTATCAAGTTACATTCCCACCAATAGTGGAAGAGGGCTCCTTTTGTCCACACCCTCCCCAGAATTTGTTGTTTGTAGATTTTCTGATGATGCCGATTCTAACAGGTGTGAGGTGATACCTCATTGTAGTTTTGATTTGCATTTCTCTAATAATTAGTGCTGTTGAGCAGCTTTTCATGTGCGTCTTGGCCATCTCTGTGTCTCCTTTGAAGAAATGTCTCTTTAGATCTTCTGCCCATTTTTGTATTGGGTTGTTGGTTTTTTTAATATTAAGCTGCATGAGCTGTTTATATATATTGGAGATTAAACCTCTGTCCATTGATTCGTATGCAACGATTTTCGCCCATTCTGAGGGATGCCTTTTTCCATTCCCGTTTTTTTTAACAAAAAAGGAAAGAAAGGAAAAGAAGCAGAACACTAATGTGCGTAAAATATGCCTTTTGAAACGGTCGTTTTGAAATATGGACGTCCTTTGAATTTTTTGGTCGATATGTGACCCCAGGATTTGTTTTCAGGGCAGGTTTCATTTACAGGCCTGCAATGATTTTGAATATCAACTGACCATTAGCACTGGGATTAAAGCTGCTGTTGTGTGAAACGGCCACAAGGTGGCTGCAGTTCTCCCTTACCAAATCTGGTTACTAGGGCAAGAGAGGCTCAGTGGAAGTGGTGTTCTAGATTGGAATTTAGAATGGAATGTGCCAGGAGAAAGCCCCTGAAGTTTGTCTCACTACTTCTTGTTCGTGTTTTTAATTTAATTTTTTATATTTTTTATTACAGCAAGTTTGATTACAATGTTTGGCTTGTTGTAGGTGTGGAAGATGTGGTTCTTTTACACATATACAGATGTCTGTTCTTCCTGGGATCCTTTTCCCATGTACGTTATGACAGAGTTGAGTAGTCCTCTCTTGGTATTCTGTAGGTCTTTGGTGATTATATATGTCACCTGTGTTTGTATATGTGTGTTAATGCCGATATCGTAATAAAACCAATCCTCACACGTTTCCATTGGTGAACCATAAGTTTGTTTAATGAATCTGTGATTGCCCTTCTCCGTGGAAATATCTGCCCTGCTATCCATTTTTAGGTAACACCTATAAGTGATATGATATGATATGTGTCTTTCACTTTCTGACTTACTACAAGTCACGGGATTACTTCTAGACTCATCTACGGGGCTGCAAATGGCATGGTGTCCTTTTTTTCCTTGGCTCCTCTTCTGCCTTAGCGAGGTCCATTTTCAACAATGTGATTCCCTGAGGGTTGTGGATTAGCTGACCTGGGCAGCCTTACCCTGCCGGCCCGCCCTCCCCAGGTGTGCCTCGTTGAGGTCAATATAAACAGAGCTCCAGGCAGCAATAGCCCCTGAAGCTGTGCCTGACTCCATATTCTCTGCCCCATCAGCAGTCTCGGGGCTGTGCTGGTGGGAGGGAGAATGGTGCCACAGCTTTGTGGGTGGCCCGGTGTAAGTGGGGTTCTGCTGGCCTTTCTGCAGGAGTTGCCAGGCGGCCGCCTGTAAAGAAGAGGATGTGTCACCCATACCTTCCGCTGGAATTTCTCTCCGGACAGAGATGAGGAAGGAAAAAAGCAGTGGGGGCCGGGACAGGAGGGGTATCTCAGGCAGGGCAATGGTAAGCTTCTGGAGGAGCGCCCGGGGCCAGGACCACCCTGGCTGGCCTGCAGGCACCAAGTTGGCCTGCATGCTGTCGCTGGTGTGGCTCCACGGTCCTTCCTCTAGGCTTTCAAGCCCTTGTACATATTCAGGTGTTTTACCTGGAAAGGTTGGGAACAGTTCAGCAGCAGCTGGCCTGGGGCTCAGCTCACGTTTACTCACAGATGCCTCGGCACGGTCCCCAGCTTTGCAATGAGGACGCTCCTTGCATGGGGGGTGGGTTGCTGGCTGTATGGGAGATGGTTCCCCACCTCTGACCAATTTCAGAATTGTTTACCGCTGGAGCAATTGTGCCCTGATAGGGTTTTCCTCTGTATAACTCGTGGGTTCAGTTTTTTTTTCTTTTATGTTTCAAGTTAGATTTTATTCCTCTTTTATGTATTTATAGATATAAGCATTGTAATAATTCATTCCTATAAATACATCTGTGTGACAGAAGAAATTTTTTCTGTTTTATTGTTAAATTCTATTTTTTTAAATTTTGAAATATAATTTTATTTATGTTTTTATACAGCAGGTTTTTATTAGTTATGTATTTTATGCATATATATGTATACAGGTCAATCCAAATCTCCCAACTCATCCCACCACCACCACCCCATGGTTTCCCACACTTGGTGTCCATACATTTGTTCTCTACCTCTGTGTCTCTATTTCTTCCCTGCAACCCAGTTCATCTGTACCATTTTTTTTAGGTTCCACATATATGCATTAATATACAATATTTGTTTTCCGCTTTCTGACTTACTTCATTCTGTATGACAGTCTCTCGATCCATCGATGTCTCTACAAATGACCCAGTTTCATTCCTTTTTATGGCGGAGTAATATTCCATTTTATATATGTACCACATCTTTATCCATTCATCTGTCTGTGGGCATTTAGGTTGCTTCCATTACCTGGCTATTGTAAATAGTGCTGCAATGAACATTGTGGTGAATGTGCCTTTTTGATTTACGGTTTTCTCTGGGTATATGCCCAGAAGTGGGATTGCTGGATCAGATGGTAATTCTATTTCTAGTTTTTTTAAGGAAACTCCATACTGTTCTCCATAGTGACTGTATCAAGTTACATTCCCACCAATAGTGGAAGAGGGCTCCTTTTGTCCACACCCTCCCCAGAATTGGTTGTTTGTAGATTTTCTGATGATGCCGATTCTAACAGGTGTGAGGTGATACCTCATTGTAGTTTTGATTTGCATTTCTCTAATAATTAGTGCTGTTGAGCAGCTTTTCATGAGCGTCTTGGCCAACTCTGTGTCTCCTTTGAAGAAACGTCTCTTTAGATCTTCTGCCCATTTTTGTATTGGGTTGTTTGTCTTTTTAATATTAAGCTGCATGAGCTGTTTATATATATTGGAGATTAAACCTCTGTCCATTGATTCGTTTGCAACGATTTTCGCCCATTCTGAGGGATGCCTTTTTCCATTCCCGTGTTTTTTAACAAAAAAGGAAAGAAAGGAAAAGAAGCAGAACACTAATGTGCGTAAAATATGCCTTTTGAAACGGTCGTTTTGAAATATGGACGTGCTTTGAATTTTTTGGTCGATATGTGACCCCAGGATTTGTTTTCAGGGCAGATGTCATTTACAGGCCTGCAATGAATTTGAATATCAACTGACCATTAGCACTGGGATTAAAGCTGCTGTTGTGTGAAACGGCCAGAAGGTGGCAGCAATTCTCCCTTACCAAATCTGGTTACTAGGGCAAGAGAGCCTCAGTGGAAGTGGTGTTCTAGATTGGAGTTTAGAATGGAATGTGCCAGGAGAAAGCCCCTCAAGTTTGTCTCACTACATCTTGTTCGTGTTTTTAATTTAATTTTTAATATTTTGTATTACAGCAAGTTTGATTACAATGTTTGGCTTGTTGTAGGTGTGGAAGATGTGGTTCTTTTACACATATACAGATGTCTGTTCTTCCTGGGATCCTTTTCCCATGTACGTTATGACAGAATGTTGAGTAGTCCTCTCTTGGTATTCTGTAGGTCTTTGGTGATTATATATGTCACCTGTGTTTGTATATGTCTGTTAACCCCGATATCGTAAAGAAACCAATCCTCACACTTTTCCATTGGTGAACCATAAGTTTGTTTAATGAATCTGTGATTGCCCTTCTCCGTGGAAATATCTGCCGTGGTATCCATTTTTAGGTAACACATATAAGTGATATGATATGATATGTGTCTTTCACTCTCTGACTTACTACAAGTCACGTGATTACTTCTAGACTCATCTACGGTGCTGCAAATGGCATTGTGTCCTTTTTTTCCTTGGCTCCTCTTCTGCCTTAGCGAGGTCCATTTTCAATAATGTGATTCCCTGATGGTTGTGGATTAGCTGACCTGGGCAGCCTAACCCTGCCGGCCCGCCCTCCCCAGGTGTGCATCGTTGAGGTCAATATAAACAGAGCTCCAGGCAGCAATAGCCCCTGAAGCTGTGCCTGACTCCATATTCTCTGCCCCATCAGCAGTCTCGGGGCTGTGCTGGTGGGAGGGAGAGAGGTGCCACAGCTTTGTGGGTGGCCCGGTGTGAGTGGGGTTCTGCGGGCCTTTCTGCAGGAGTTGCCAGGAAGCCGCCTGTAAAGAAGAGGATGTGTCACCCATACCTTCCGCTGGAATTTCTCTCCGGACAGAGATGAGAAAGGAAAAAAGCAGTGGGAGCCGGGACAGGAGGGGTATCTCAGGAAGGGCAATGGAAAGCTTCTGGAAGAGCGCCAGGGTCCAGGACCACCCTGGCTGCCCTGCAGGCACCAAGTTGGCCTGCGTGCTGTCGCTGGTGTGGCTCCAGGGTCCTTCCTCTAGGCTTTCAAGCCCTTGTACATATTCAGGTGTTTTACCTGGAAAGGTTGGGAACAGTTCAGCAGCAGCTGGCCTGGGGCTCAGCTCACGTTTACTCACAGATGCCTCGGCACGGTTCCCCAGCTTTGCAATGAGGACGCTCCTTGCGTGGGGGGTGGGTTGCTGGCTGTATGGGAGATGGTTCCCCACCTCTGACCAATTTCAGAATTGTTTACCACTGGAGCAATTGCCCTGATAGGGTTTTCCTCTGTATAACTCGTGGGTTCAGTTTTTTTTTCTTTTATGGTTCAAGTTAGATTTTATTCCTCTTTTATGTATTTATAGATATAAGCATGGAAATAATTCATTCCTATAAATACATCTGTGTGACGGGAAGAACTTTTTTCTGTTTTATTTTTAAATTTTATTTTGTAAAATTTTGAAATTTAATTTTATTTATTTTTTTTATACAGCACGTTATTATTAGTTATGTATTTTATGCATATATATGTATTCAGGTCAATCCCAATCTCCCAACTCATCCCACCACCACCACCCCATGGCTTCCCACACTTGGTGTCCATACGTTTGTTCTCTACCTCTGTGTCTCTATTTCTTCCCTGCAAACCAGTTCATCTGTACCATTTTTTAGGCTCCACATATATGCATTTATATACAATATTTGTTTTCCTCTTTCTGACTTACTTCATTCTGTATGACAGTCTCTCGATCCATCGATGTCTCTACAAATGACCCAGTTTCATTCCTTTTTATGGCCGAGTCATATTCCATTTTATATATGTACCACATCTTTATCCATTCATCTGTCTGTGGGCATTTAGGTTGCTTCCATTACCTGGCTATTGTAAATAGTGCTGCAATGAACATTGTGGTGAATGTGCCTTTTTGATTTACGGTTTTCTCTGGGTATATGCCCAGAAGTGGGATTGCTGGATCAGATGGTAATTCTATTTCTAGTTTTTTTAAGGAAACTCCATACTGTTCTCCATAGTGACTGTATCAAGTTACATTCCCACCAATAGTGGAAGAGGGCTCCTTTTGTCCACACCCTCCCCAGAATTGGTTGTTTGTAGATTTTCTGATGATGCCGATTCTAACAGGTGTGAGGTGATACTTCATTGTAGTTTTGATTTGCATTTCTCTAATAATTAGTGCTGTTGAGCAGCTTTTCATGAGCGTCTTGGCCATCTCTGTGTCTCCTTTGAAGAAACGTCTCTTTAGATCTTCTGCCCATTTTTGTATTGGGTTGTTTGTTTTTTTAATATTAAGCTGCATGAGCTGTTTATATATATTGGAGATTAAACCTCTGTCCATTGATTCGTTTGCAACGATTTTCGCCCATTCTGAGGGATGCCTTTTTCCATTCCCGTGTTTTTTAACAAAAAAGGAAAGAAAGGAAAAGAAGCAGAACACTAATGTGCGTAAAATATGCCTTTTGAAACGGTCGTTTTGAAATATGGACGTGCTTTGAATTTTTTGGTCGATATGTGACCCCAGGATTTGTTTTCAGGGCAGATGTCATTTACAGGCCTGCAATGAATTTGAATATCAACTGACCATTAGCACTGGGATTAAAGCTGCTGTTGTGTGAAACGGCCAGAAGGTGGCAGCAATTCTCCCTTACCAAATCTGGTTACTAGGGCAAGAGAGCCTCAGTGGAAGTGGTGTTCTAGATTGGAGTTTAGAATGGAATGTGCCAGGAGAAAGCCCCTCAAGTTTGTCTCACTACATCTTGTTCGTGTTTTTAATTTAATTTTTAATATTTTGTATTACAGCAAGTTTGATTACAATGTTTGGCTTGTTGTAGGTGTGGAAGATGTGGTTCTTTTACACATATACAGATGTCTGTTCTTCCTGGGATCCTTTTCCCATGTACGTTATGACAGAATGTTGAGTAGTCCTCTCTTGGTATTCTGTAGGTCTTTGGTGATTATATATGTCACCTGTGTTTGTATATGTCTGTTAACCCCGATATCGTAAAGAAACCAATCCTCACACTTTTCCATTGGTGAACCATAAGTTTGTTTAATGAATCTGTGATTGCCCTTCTCCGTGGAAATATCTGCCGTGGTATCCATTTTTAGGTAACACATATAAGTGATATGATATGATATGTGTCTTTCACTCTCTGACTTACTACAAGTCACGTGATTACTTCTAGACTCATCTACGGTGCTGCAAATGGCATTGTGTCCTTTTTTTCCTTGGCTCCTCTTCTGCCTTAGCGAGGTCCATTTTCAATAATGTGATTCCCTGATGGTTGTGGATTAGCTGACCTGGGCAGCCTAAACCTGCCGGCCCGCCCTCCCCAGGTGTGCATCGTTGAGGTCAATATAAACAGAGCTCCAGGCAGCAATAGCCCCTGAAGCTGTGCCTGACTCCATATTCTCTGCCCCATCAGCAGTCTCGGGGCTGTGCTGGTGGGAGGGAGAGAGGTGCCACAGCTTTGTGGGTGGCCCGGTGTGAGTGGGGTTCTGCGGGCCTTTCTGCAGGAGTTGCCAGGAAGCCGCCTGTAAAGAAGAGGATGTGTCACCCATACCTTCCGCTGGAATTTCTCTCCGGACAGAGATGAGAAAGGAAAAAAGCAGTGGGAGCCGGGACAGGAGGGGTATCTCAGGAAGGGCAATGGAAAGCTTCTGGAAGAGCGCCAGGGTCCAGGACCACCCTGGCTGCCCTGCAGGCACCAAGTTGGCCTGCGTGCTGTCGCTGGTGTGGCTCCAGGGTCCTTCCTCTAGGCTTTCAAGCCCTTGTACATATTCAGGTGTTTTACCTGGAAAGGTTGGGAACAGTTCAGCAGCAGCTGGCCTGGGGCTCAGCTCACGTTTACTCACAGATGCCTCGGCACGGTTCCCCAGCTTTGCAATGAGGACGCTCCTTGCGTGGGGGGTGGGTTGCTGGCTGTATGGGAGATGGTTCCCCACCTCTGACCAATTTCAGAATTGTTTACCACTGGAGCAATTGCCCTGATAGGGTTTTCCTCTGTATAACTCGTGGGTTCAGTTTTTTTTTCTTTTATGGTTCAAGTTAGATTTTATTCCTCTTTTATGTATTTATAGATATAAGCATGGAAATAATTCATTCCTATAAATACATCTGTGTGACGGGAAGAACTTTTTTCTGTTTTATTTTTAAATTTTATTTTGTAAAATTTTGAAATTTAATTTTATTTATTTTTTTTATACAGCACGTTATTATTAGTTATGTATTTTATGCATATATATGTATTCAGGTCAATCCCAATCTCCCAACTCATCCCACCACCACCACCCCATGGCTTCCCTCACTTGGTGTCCATACGTTTGTTCTCTACCTCTGTGTCTCTATTTCTTCCCTGCAAACCAGTTCATCTGTACCATTTTTTAGGCTCCACATATATGCATTTATATACAATATTTGTTTTCCTCTTTCTGACTTACTTCATTCTGTATGACAGTCTCTCGATCCATCGATGTCTCTACAAATGACCCAGTTTCATTCCTTTTTATGGCCGAGTCATATTCCATTTTATATATGTACCACATCTTTATCCATTCATCTGTCTGTGGGCATTTAGGTTGCTTCCATTACCTGGCTATTGTAAATACTGCTGCAATGAACATTGTGGTGAATGTGCCTTTTTGATTTACGGTTTTCTCTGGGTATATGCCCAGAAGTGGGATTGCTGGATCAGATGGTAATTCTATTTCTAGTTTTTTTAAGGAAACTCCATACTGTTCTCCATAGTGACTGTATCAAGTTACATTCCCACCAATAGTGGAAGAGGGTTCCTTTTGTCCACACCCTCCCCAGAATTTGTTGTTTGTAGATTTTCTGATGATGCCGATTCTAACAGGTGTGAGGTGATACCTCATTGTAGTTTTGATTTGCATTTCTCTAATAATTAGTGCTGTTGAGCAGCTTTTCATGTGCGTCTTGGCCATCTCTGTGTCTCCTTTGAAGAAATGTCTCTTTAGATCTTCTGCCCATTTTTGTATTGTGTTGTTTGTTTTTTTAATATTAAGCTGCATGAGCTGTTTATATATATTGGAGATTAAACCTCTGTCCATTGATTCGTTTGCAACGATTTTCGCCCATTCTGAGGGATGCCTTTTTCCATTCCCGTTTTTTTTAACAAAAAAGGAAAGAAAGGAAAAGAAGCAGAACACTAATGTGCGTAAAATATGCCTTTTGAAACGGTCGTTTTGAAATATGGACCTGCTTTGAATTTTTTGGTCGATATGTGACCCCAGGATTTGATTTCAGGGCAGGTGTCATTTACAGGCCTGCAATGATTCTGAATATCAACTGACCATTAGTGCTGGTATTAAAGCTGCTGTTGTGTGAAACGGCCACAAGTTGGCAGCAGTTCACCCTTACCAAATCTGGTTACTAGGGCAAGAGAGCCTCAGTGGAAGTGGTGTTCTAGATTGGAATTTAGAATGGAATGTGCCAGGAGAAAGCCCCTCAAGTTTGTCTCACTACTTCTTGTTTGTGTTTTTAATTTAATTTTTTATTTTTTATTACAGCAAGTTTGATTACAATGTTTGGCTTGTTGTAGGTGTGGAAGATGTGGTTCTTTTTCACATATACAGATGTCTGTTCTTCCTGGGTTCCTTTTCCCATGTACGTTATGACAGAATGTTGAGTAGTCCTCTCTTGGTATTCTGTAGGTCTTTGGTGATTATATATGTCACCTGTGTTTGTATATGTGTGTTAACCCCGATATCGTAATGAAACCAATCCTCACACCTTTCCATTGGTGAACCATAAGTTTGTTTAATGAATCTGTGATTGCCCTTCTCCGTGGAAATATCTGCCCTGGTATCCATTTTTAGGTAACACCTATAAGTGATACGATATGATATGTGTCTTTCACTTTCTGACTTACTACATGTCACGTGATTACTTCTAGACTCATCTACGGTGCTGCAAATGACACCGTGTCCTTTTTTCCGTTGGCTTCTATTCTGCTTTAGCGAGGTCCATTTTCACCAATGTGATTCCCTGAGGGTTGTGGATTAGCTGACCTGGGTAGCCTTACCCTTCCGGCCCGCCCTCCCCTGGTGTGCCTCGTCAGGCTATATGCTGACACACTGGTCAGTGCCAGCGTATGGGCCACGAGTAGGCTATGGCTTGGGGGCAAGCTGTAGGGCTGGTGGTGTGTTTCCGTTCCGGACTAGGGTTAGGGTTAGGGAACGGCAAGGCTTAGGGCACAGGTGAGGGTATGGAAACGTGTGAGGTTCCGGCTACGTGCTGACGCACGGGTCAGTGCCAGCGTACGGGTCAGGATTAGGCTACGGCGTAGGGTAAGGTGTAGGGCTGGTGGTGGGTTTCCGTGATGGGCTAGGGTTAGGGTTAAGGAACGGCAAGGCTTAGGGCACAGGTGATGGTACGGAAACGTGGGAGGGTCAGGCTATGTGCTGACGCACGGCTCTGTGCCAGCGTGCGGGCCAGTAGTAGGCTACAGCGTAGGGTAGAGTGTAGGGCTGGTGGTGGGTTTCCGTTCGGGGCTAGGGTTAGGATAAGGGAACGGCAAGGCTTAGGGCACAGGTGAGGGTAGAGTAACATGGGAGGGTTAGGCTATGTGCTGAAGCACAGGTCAGTGCCCGCGTACGGGCCAGGAGTAGGCTACGGCTTGGTGGTTAGTTATAGGGCTGGTGGTGTGTTTCCATTCAGGGCTAGGGTTAGGGTTAGGGAACGGCAAGGCTTAGGGCACAGGTGATGGTACGGAAACGTGGGAGGGTCAGGCTACGTGCTGACGCACATGTCAGTGCCAGCGTACGGGCCAGGAATAGGCTACAGCTTGGGGGTAAGTTGTAGGGCTGGTGGTTGGTTTCCGTTCCGGGCTAGGGTTAGGGTTAGGGAACGGCAAGGCTTAGGGCCCACGTGAGGGTACGGAAACGAGGGAAGGTCAGGCTCCGTGCTGACGCACGGGTCAGTGCCAGCGTAAGGGCCAGGAGTAGGCTATAGGTTGTGGGTAAGTTTTAGGCTGGTGATGGGTTTCTGTTCTGGGCTAGGGTTAGGGTTAGGTAATGGCAAGGCTTAGGGCACAGGTGAGGGTACGGAAACGTGGGAGGGTCAGGCTACCTGCTGAATGCACGGGTCAGTGCCCGCGTACAGGCCAGGAGTAGGCTACGGCGTAGGGTAAGGTTTAGTGTTGGTGGTGGGTTTCCTTTCTGGGCTAGGGTTAGGGTTAGGGAACCGCAAGGCTTAGGGCACACTTGAGGGTACGGAAACGTGGGAGTTTCATTGCTACATGCTGACGCACGCATCAGTGCCAGCGTACGGGCCAGGAGAAGGCTATGGCTTGGTCGTAAGGTTTAGGGCTGGTTGTGTGTTTCCGTTCCGGGCTATGGTTAGAGTTAGGGAACGTCAAGTCTTAGGGCACAGGTGAGGCTCCGGAAACGTGGGAGGGTCAGGCTACGTGCTGACGCACGGGTCAGTGCCAGCGTACGTGCCCGGAGTAGGCTACAGTGTAGGGTAAGGTGTAGGGCTGGTGGTGGGTTTCCTTTCCGGACTAGGGTTAGGGTTAGGAAACGTCAAGGCTTAGGGCACAGGTGACGTTACGGAAATGTGGGAGGGTCAGGCTACGTACTGATGCACGGGTCAGTGCCAGCGTACGGGACAGGAATAGGCTACGGCTTGGGGGTAAGTTGTAGGGCTGGTGGTGTGTTTCCGTTCCGGGTTAGGGTTAGTGTTAGGGAACGTCAAGGCTTAGGGCACAGATGAGGGTGCGGAAATGTGGGAAGGTCAGGCTTCGTGCTGACGCACAGGTCAGTGCCAGCGGACGGGACAGGAGTAGGCTACGGTATAGGGTTAGATGTAGGGCTGGTGGTGGGTTTCCATTCCGGGCTAGGGTTAGGGTGAGGGAACTGCAAGGCTTAGGACACTGGTGAGGGTACGGAAACGTGGGAGGGTCAGGCTACGTGCTGATTCACGGGTCAGTGCCAGCGTATGGGCCAGGAGTAGGGTATGGCGTAGGGTATGGTTTAGGGCTGGTCGTGGTTTTCCGTTCCGGGCTAGGGTTAGGGTTAGGGAACTGCAAGGCTTAGGGCCCAGGTGAGGGTACGGAAACGTGGGAGGTTCAGGCTCACACACGTGTCAGTGCCAGCGTAAGGGCCAGCAGTAGGCTTCAGCTTGGGGGTAAAGTTTAGGGCTGGTGGTGAGTTTCCGTTCCGGGCTAGGGTTAGGGTTAGGGAACTGCAAGGCTTAGGGCACAGGTGAGGGTACGGAAACGTGGGAGGGTCAGGCTACGTGATGACGCACGAGTCAGTGCCAGGATTCAGGCCAGGATTAGGCTTCGGCGTAGGGTAAGGTGTAGGGCTGGTGGTGGCTTTCCGTTTCGGGCTAGGGTTAGGGATAGGGAACAGCAAGGCTTAGGGCACAGGTGAGTGTACAGAAACGTGGGAGGGTCAGGCTACATGCTGACGCACGTGTCAGTGCCAGCGTACGGGCCAGGAGTAGGCTATGGCATACGGTAATGTGTAGGGCTGGTGGTGGGTTTCCGTTCCGGGCTAGGGTTATGGTTAGGGAACGGCAAGGCTTAGGGCACAGGTGAGGGTACGAAACGTGGGAGGGTCAGGCTTCGTGCTGACGTAAGGGTCAGTGTCACCGTATGGACCAGGAGTAGGCTATGGCTTGGGAGTTAGGTGTAGGGCTTGTGGTGGGGTTCCTTTTTGGGCTAGGGTTAGGGTTAGGGAACGGCAAGGCTTAGGGAACAGGTGAGGGTACGGAAACGTGGGAGGGTCAGGCTACATGCTGACGCATGGGTCAGAGCCAGCGTTCGGGCCAGGAGTAGGCTACGGCGTAGGGTAAGGTGTAGGGCTGGTGGTGGGTTTCCGTTCCGGGCTAGGGTTAGGGTTAGGGAACGGCAAGGTTTAGGCCAAAGGTGAGGGTACGGAAACGTGGGGGGGTCAGACTAGATGCTGACGCACGGGTCAGTGCCAGCGTACGGGCCAGGAGTAGGCTACGGCGTAGGGCAAGGTTAAGGCTGCTGGTGGGTTTCCGTTCCGGGCTAGTTTTAGGGTTAGGGAACGGCAAGGCTTAGGGCATAGGTGAGGGTACGGAAACGTGGGAGGGTCAGGCTACGTGTTGACGCACGGGTCAGTGCCAGCGTACGGGCCAGGAGTAGGCTACGGCATAGGGTAAGGTGTAGGGCAGCTGGTGGGTTTCCATTCCGGGCTAGGGTTAGGGTTACGGAACGGCAAGTCTTAGGGCACAGTGAGGGCACGGAAACTTGGGAGTGTCAGGCTACCTGCTGATGCATGGGTCAGTGCCAGCGTACAGGCCAGGAATAGGCTACGGCGTAGGGTAAGGTCTAGGGCTCGCGGTGGGTTTCCGTTCCGGGCTAGGGTTAGGGTTAGGGAACGGCAAGGCTTAGGGCACAGGTGAGGATACGGAAACGTGGGAGGGTCAGGCTACGTGCGGACGCACGGGTCAGTGCCAGCTTACGGGCCAGGAGTAGGCTACGGCGTAGGGTAAGGTGTAGGGCTGGTGGTGGGTTTCCGTTCCGGGCTACAGTTAGGGTTAGGGAACGGCAAAGCTTAGGGCACAGGTGAGTTTACAGAAACTTGGGAGGGTCAGGCTACGTGATGGCGCACGTTTCAGTGCCAGCGTACCGGCCAGGAGTAGGCTACGGCTTGGTGGTTAGGTGTAGGGCTGGTGGTGTGTTTCCGTTCAAGGCTAGGGTTAGTGTTAGGGAACAGCAATGCTTAGGGCACAGGTGAGGGTACGGAAACGTGGGAGGGTCAGGCTACGTGCTGACGCACGGGTCAGTGTCAGCGTACGGGCCAGGATTAGGCTATGGCTTGGGGGTTAGGTGTAGGGCTTGTGGTGTGTTTCCATTCCATACTAGGGTTAGGGTTAGGGAACGGCAAGGCTTAGGACACAGGTGAGGGTACGGTAATGTGAGAAGTTCAGGCTAAGTGCTGACGCACAGGTCAGTGCCAGCGTATGGACCAGGAGTAGGCTAAGGCTTGGGGGTAAGGTGTAGGGCTGGTGTTGGGTTTCCGTTCCGGGCTAGGGTTAGGGTTAGGGAACGGCAAGGCTTAGGGCACAGGTGAGGGTACGGAAACGTGGGAGTGTCAGGCTACGTGCTGATGAAAGGGTCAGTGCCTGCGTATGGGCCAGGAATAGGCTACGGCGTAGGGAAAGGTGTAGGGCTCGTGGTGGGTTTCCGTTCCGGGCTAGGGTTACAGTTAGGGAATGGCAAGGCTTAGGGCACAGGTGAGGGTCCGCAAACGTGGGAGGGTCAGGCTACGTGCTGACGCACGGGTCAGTGCCAGCGAATGGGCCAGGAGTAGGCTATGGCGTATGGTAAGGTATAGGGCTTCTGGTGGGTTTCCGTTCCTGGCTAGGGTTAGGCTTAGGGAACGGCAAGGCTTCGGGCACAGGTGAGGGTACGGAAACGTGGGAGGGTCAGGCCACGTGTTGACGCACGTGTCAGTGCCAGCGTACGGGCCAGGAGTAGGCTATGGCTTGGGCGTTAGGTGTAGGGCTGGTGGTGGGATTCCATTCCGTACTATGGTAAGGGTTAGGGAATGGCAAGGCTTAGGGCACAGGTGAGGGTACTGAAACGTGTGAGGGTCAGGGTACGTGTTGACGCACGGGTCAGTGCCAGCATACGGGCCAGGAGTAGGCTACGGCGTAGGGTAAGGTGTAGGGCTGGTGGTGGGTTTCCGTTCCGGGTTAGGGTTAGGGTGAGGGAACACCAAGGCTTAGGGCACAGGTGAGTGTACGGAAACGTGGGATGGTCAGGCAACGTGCTGACGCACGGGTCAGTGCCAGCATACGGGCCAGGAGTAGGCTACGGCGTAGGGTAAAGTGAAGGGTTGATGGTGGGTTTCCGTTCCGGGCTAGGGTTAGGGTTAGGGAACGTCAAGGCTTAGGGCACAGGTGAGGATATGGAAACGTGGGAGGGTCAGGCTACGTGCTGACGCATGGGTCAGTGCCAGCGTATGGGCCAGTAATAGGCTACGGCGTAGGGTAGAGTTTAGGGCTGGTGGTGGGTTTCTGTTCTGGGTTAGGGTTAGGGTTAGGGAAAGGCAAGGCTTAGGGCACAGGTGAGGGTACGGAAAAGTGTGAGGGTCAGGCTACGTGCTGACTCACGTGTCAGTGCCAGCATACCGGCCAGGTGTAGGCTAAGGCTTCGGGGTTAGGTGTAGGGCTGATGGTGGGTTTCCATTCCGGGCTAGGGTTTGGGTTAGGGAACGGTAAGGCTTAGGGCACAGGTGAGGGTACGGAAACGTGGGAGGTTCAGGCTACGTGCTGCCGCATGTTTCAGTGCCAGCGTATGGGCCAGGAGTAGGCTATGGCTTGGGAGTTAGGTGTAGGGCTTGTGGTGGGGTTCCTTTTTGGGCTAGGGTTAGGGTTAGGGAACGGCAAGGCTTAGGGAACAGGTGAGGGTACGGAAACGTGGGAGGGTCAGGCTACATGCTGACGCATGGGTCAGAGCCAGCGTTCGGGCCAGGAGTAGGCTACGGCGTAGGGTAAGGTGTAGGGCTGGTGGTGGGTTTCCGTTCCGGGCTAGGGTTAGGGTTAGGGAACGGCAAGGTTTAGGCCAAAGGTGAGGGTACGGAAACGTGGGGGGGTCAGACTAGATGCTGACGCACGGGTCAGTGCCAGCGTACGGGCCAGGAGTAGGCTACGGCGTAGGGCAAGGTTAAGGCTGCTGGTGGGTTTCCGTTCCGGGCTAGTTTTAGGGTTAGGGAACGGCAAGGCTTAGGGCATAGGTGAGGGTACGGAAACGTGGGAGGGTCAGGCTACGTGTTGACGCACGGGTCAGTGCCAGCGTACGGGCCAGGAGTAGGCTACGGCATAGGGTAAGGTGTAGGGCAGCTGGTGGGTTTCCATTCCGGGCTAGGGTTAGGGTTACGGAACGGCAAGTCTTAGGGCACAGTGAGGGCACGGAAACTTGGGAGTGTCAGGCTACCTGCTGATGCATGGGTCAGTGCCAGCGTACAGGCCAGGAAAAGGCTACGGCGTAGGGTAAGGTCTAGGGCTCGCGGTGGGTTTCCGTTCCGGGCTAGGGTTAGGGTTAGGGAACGGCAAAGCTTAGGGCACAGGTGAGGGTACGGAAACGTGGGTGGGTCAGGCTACGTGCTGACGCACGGGTCTGTGTCCGCGTACGGTCCAGGAGTAGGCTACGGCGTACGGTAAGGTGTAGGGCTGGTGGTGGGTTTCCGTTCCGGGCTAGGGTTAGGGTTAGGGAACGGCAAGGCTTAGGGCACAGGTGAGGGTACGTAAACGTGGGAGCATCAGGCTACGTGCTGACGCATGTGTCAGTGCCAGCGTACAGTCCAGGAGTAGGCTACGGCGTAGGGTAAGGTCTAGGGCTGGTGGTGGGTTTCCGTTCCGGGCTAGGGTTAGGGTTAGGGAATGGCAAGGCTTAGGGCCCAGGTGAGGGTACGGAAACGTGGGAGGGTCAGGCTACGTGCTGACACATGGTTCAGTGCCATCGTACCGGCCAGGAGTAGGCTTCGGCTTGGGGGTTAGGTGTAGGGCTGGTGGTGGTTTTCCGTTCAGGGCTAGGGTTAGTGTTAGGGAACAGCAAGGCTTAGGGCATAGGTGAGTGTACGGAAACGTGGGAGGGTCAGGCTACGTTCTGACACATGGGTCAGTGCCAGCGTACGGGCCAGGAATAGGCTATGGCTTGTGGGTTAGGTGTAGGGCTTGTGGAGTGTTTCCGTCCCGTACTAGGGTTAGTGTTAGGGAACGGCAAGGCTTAGGGCACAGGTGAGGGTACGGAAACGTGGGAGGGTCAGGCTACGTGCTGACGCATGGGTCAGTGCCAGCGTACGGGCCAGGAGTAGGCTACGGCTTCGGGGTAAGTTGTAGGGCAGGTGGTGGGTTTCCGTTCCGGGCTAGGGTTCGGGTTAGGGAACGGCAAGGCTTAGGGCACAGCTGAGGGTACGGAAACGTGGGAGGGTCAGGCTACGTGCTGATGCACGGCTTAGTGGCAGCGTACCGGCCAGGAGTATGCTACGGCATATGGTAAGGTGTAGGGCTGGTGGTGGGATTCCGTTCCGGGCTAGGGTTAGGGTTAGGGAACGGCAAGTCTTAGGGCTCAGGTAAGGGTACAGAATAGTGGGAGGGTCAGGCTACGTGCTGACCCACGGGTCATTGCCAATGTACGGGCCAGGAGTAGGCTACGGCTTGTGGGTAAGGTTTAGGGCTGGTGGAGTGTTTCAGTTCCGGGCTAGGGTTTGGGTTACGGAACGGCAAGGCTTAGGGCACAGTGAGGGCACGGAAACGTGGGAGTGTCAGGCTACCTGCTGATGCATGGGTCAGTGCCAGCGTACAGGCCAGGAATAGGCTACGGCGTAGGGTAAGGTCTAGGGCTCGCGGTGGGTTTCCGTTCCGGGCTAGGGTTAGGGTTAGGGAACGGCAAGGCTTAGGGCACAGGTGAGGATACGGAAACGTGGGAGGGTCAGGCTACGTGCGGACGCACGGGTCAGTGCCAGCGTACGGGCCAGGAGTAGGCTACGGCGTAGGGTAAGGTGTAGGGCTGGTGGTGGGTTTCCGTTCCGGGCTGGGGTTAGGTTTAGGGAACGGCAAGGCTTAGGGCACAGGTGAGGGTACGGAAACATGGGAGGGTCAGGCTACGTGCTGATGAAAGGATCAATGCCTGCGTACGGGCCAGGTATAGGCTATGGCGTAGGGAAAGGTGTAGGGCTGGTGTTGGGTTTCCGTTCCGGGCTAGGGATAGTGTTAGGGAATGGCAAGGCTTAGGGCACAGGTGAGGGTCCGCAAACGTGGGAGGGTCAGGCTACGTGCTGACGCACAGGTCAGTGCCAGCGTAATGTCCAGGAGTAGCCTACGGCTTGGGGGTTAGTTGTAGGGCTGGTGGTGGGGTTCCGTTCCTGGCTAGGATTAGGGTTAGGGAACGGCAAGGCTTAGGGCACAGGTGAGGGTACAGAAACTTGGGAGGGTCAGCTATGTGTCGATGCACGGGTCAGTGCCAGCGTACCAGCCAGGAGTAGGCTACGGCTTGGGGGTTAGGTGTAGGGCTGTTGGTGGGTTTCCGTTCCGGGCTAGGGTTAGGGTTAGGGAACGGCAAGGCTTAGGGCACAGGTGAGGGTACGGAAACGTGGGAGGTTCAGGCTACATGCTGACACACGGATCAGTGCCAGCGTACGGGCCAGGAGTAGGCTATGGCTTGGTGGTAAGCTGTAGGGCTGGTGGTGGGTTTCCGTTCCAGACTAGGGTTAGGGTTAGGGAACGGCAACGCTTAGGGCACAGGTGAGGGTACGGAAACGTGTGAGGGTCAGGCTACGTGCTGACGCACGGGTCAGTGCCAGCGTACGGGCCAGGAGTAGGCTACGGCGTAGGGTAAGGTGTAGGGCTGCTGGTGGTTTTCCGTTCCTGGCTAGGGTTAGGGTGAGGGAACGGCAAGGCTTAGGGAACAGGTGTGGGTACGGAAACGTGGGAGGGTCAGGCTACGTGCTGACTCACGGGTCAGTGCCAGCGTACGGGCCAGGAGTAGGCTATGGCATATGGTAAGGTGTAGGGCTTGTGGTGGGTTTCCGTTCCGGGCTAGTGTTAGGGTTAGGGAACAGCAAGGCTTAGGGCACAGGTGAGGGTACGGAAACGTGTGAGGGTCAGGCTACATGCTGACGCACGTGTCAGTGCCAGCATACGGGCCAGGAATAGGCTACGGCATACGGTAAGGTGTAGGGCTGGTGGTGGGATTCCGTTCCGGCTTGGGTTAGGGTTAGGGAACGGCAAGGCTTAGGGCACAGGTGAGGGTACGGAAACGTGGGAGGGTCAGGCTACATGCTGATGCACGTGTCAGTGCCAGCGTACCGGCCAGGAGTAGGCTACGGCGTAGGGTAAGGTATAGGGCTGTTTCCCTTTCGGGCTACAGTTAGGGTTAGGGAATGGCAAAGCATAGGGCACAGGTGAGGTTACGGAAACGTGGGAGGGTCAGGCTACCTGCTGTGGCACATGTCAGTGCCAGCGTTCCGGCCAGGTTTAGGCTACGGCTTGGTGGTTAGGTGTAGGGTTGGTGGTGTGTTTCCATTCCAGGCTAGGGTTAGTGGTAGGGAACAGCAAGGCTTAGGGCACAGGTGAGGGTACGGAAATGTGGGAGAGTCACGCTACGTGCTGACGCACAGGTCAGTGCCAGCGTATGGACCAGGAGTAGGCTACGGCTTGGGTGTAAGGTGTACGGCTGCTGGTGGGTTTCCGTTCCGGGCTAGGGTTAGGGTTAGGGAACGGCAAGGCTTAGGGCACAGGTAAGGGTACGGAAACGTGGGAGTGTCAGGCTACGTGCTGATGAAAGGGTCAGTGCCTGCGTAGGGGCCAGGAATAGGCTACGTCGTAGGGAAAGTTGTAGGGCTGGTGGTGGGTTTCCGTTCCGGGCTAGGGTTAGGGTTAGGGAATGGCAAGGCTTAGGGCACAGGTGAGGGTCCGCAAACTTGGGATGGTCAGGCTATGTGCTGACGCACTGGTCAGTGCCAGCGTAAGGTCCAGGAGCAGCCTACGGCTTGGGGGTAAGTTGTAGGGCTGGTGGTGGGTTTCCGTTCCTGGCTAGGATTAGGGTTAAGGAACGGCAAGGCTTATGGCACAGGTGAGGGTACGGAAACGTGGGTGGGTCAGGCTACGTGCTGACGCATGGGTCAGTGCCAGCGTACGGGCCGGGAGTAGGCTACGGCGTAGGGAATGGTCTAGGGCTGGTGGTGGGTTTCCGTTCCGGGCTAGGGTTAGTGTTAGTGAAAGGCAAGGCTTAGGGCACAGGTGAGGGTACGGAAAGGTGGGAGGGTCAGGCTACATGCTGACGCACGGGTCAGTGCCAGTGTACGGACCAGGAGTAGGCTACGGCTTGGGGGTAATGTGTAGGGCTGGTGGTGGGTTTCCGTTTCGGTCTAGGGTTAGGGTTAGGCAACGGCAAGGCTTAGGGCACAGGTGAGGGTACGGAAACTTGGGAGGGTCAGGCTACGTGCTGCCGCATGGGTCAGTGCCAGCGTACGGGCCAGGACTAGTCTATGGCTTGGGTGTTAGTTGTAGGGCTGGTGGTGGGTTTCCGTTCCGGGCTAGGGTTAGGGTTAGGGAACAGCAAGGTTTAGGGCCCAGGTGAGGGTATGGAAACTTGGGGGTGTTTGTCTACATGCTGACGCACGGGTCAGTGCCAGCGTACGGGCCAGGAGTAGGCTACGGCGTAGGGAAAGGTTTAGGGCTGGTGGTGGGTTTCCGTTCCGGGCTAGGGTTAGGGTTAAGGAACGGCAAACCTTAGGGCACAGGTGAGGGTACGGAAACCTGGGAGGGTCAGGCTACGTGCTAACGCACGGGTCAGTGTCACCATATGGGCCAGGAGTAATCTACGGCGTAGGGTATGGTGTAGGACGGGTGTTGGTTTTCCGTTCTGGACTAGGCTTAGGGTTACGGAACGGCAAGTCTTAGGGCACAGGTGAGGGTATGGAAACGTGTGAGCATCAGGCTACGTGCTGACGCCTGGGTCAGTGCCAGCGTACGGGCCAGGAGTAGGCTACGGCGTTGGGTAAGGTGTAGGGCAGGTTGTGGGTTTCCGTTCTGGGCTAGAGTTAGGGTTAGGGAAGGGCAAGGCTTAGGGCACAGGTGAGGGTACGGAAACGTGGGAGGGTCAGGCTACTTGATGACCCACGGGTCAGTGCCAGCATATGGGCCAGGAGTAGTCTACGGCTTGGGGGTAAGATATAGGGCTGGTGGTGCTTTTCCGTTCCGGGCTAGGGTTAGGGATACGGAACGGCAAGGCTTAGGGCACTGGTGAGGGTTACGGAAACGTGGGAGGGTCAGGCTACGTGCTGACCCACGGATCAGTGACAGCGTACAGGCCAGGAGTAGGCTACGCCGTAGGGTAAGGTGTAGGGCTGGTGGTGGGTTTCCTTTCCGGGCTAGGGTTAGGGTTAGGGAACGGCAAGGCTTAGGGCACAGGTGAGGGTACGGAAACGTGGGAGGGTGAGGCTACATGCTGACGCACGGGTCAGTGCCAGCCTATGGGCCATGAGTAGGCTATGGCGTGGAGGTTAGGTGTAGGGCTGGTGGTGGTTTTCCGTTCCATACTAGCGTTAGGGTAAAGGAACGGCAAGGCTTAGGGCACAAGTGAGGGTACGGAAATGTGGGAAGGTCAGGCTACGTGCTGATGCACGTGTCAGTGCCAGCGTACGGGCCAGCAGTAGGCTACGCCGGAGGGTAATGTCTACGGCTGGTGGTGGGTTTCTGTTCCGGGCTAGGGTTAGGGTTAGGGAACGTCAAGGCTTAGGGCACAGGTGAGGGTACGGAAACGTGGGAGGGTCAGGCTACGTGCTGACACACGGGTCAGTGCCAGTGTACAGGCCAGGAGTAGGCTACGGCGTAGGGTAAGCTGTAGGGTTCGTGGTGGGTTTCCGTTCCGGACTAGGGTTAGGGTTAGGGAAAGGCAAGGCTTAGGGCACAGGTGAGGTTACAGAAACGTGGGAGGGTCAGGCTATGTGGTGACGCACGTGTCAGTGCCAGCATACGGGCCAGGAGTAGGCTACGGCTTGGGGGTAACGTGTAGGCCTGGTGGTGGGTTTCCGTTCCGGGGTAGGGTTAGGGTTAGGGAACGTCAAGGCTTAGGGCACAGGTGAGGGTACGGAAACGTGGGAGGGTCAGGCTACATGCTGACGCACATGTCAGTGCCAGCGTACGGGCCAGGAGTAGGCTACGGCGTAGGGTATGGTGTACGGCTGGTGGTGGGTTTCCATTTCGGGCTAGGGTTAGGGTTAGGGAACGGCAAGGCTTAGGGCACAGGTGAGGGTACGGAAACGAGGGAGGGTCAGGCTACGTGCTGACGCACGGGTCTGTGCCAGCGTACGGGTCAGGAGTAGGCTACGGCTTGTGGCTAAGCTATAGGGCTGGTGGTGGCTTTCCGTTCCGGGGTAGGGTTAGGGTTAGAGAACGGCAAGGCTTAGGGCACAGGTGAGGGTACGGAAACGTGGGAGGGTCAGGCTACGTGCTGACACATGGGTCAGTGCCCGCGTACGGGCCAGGTGTAGGCTACAGCATAGGGTAAGTTTTAGGGCTGGTGGTGGGTTTCCGTTCCTCGCTAGGGTTAGGGTGAAGGAACGGCAAGGCTTAGGACACAGGTAAGGGTACGGAAACGTGGGAGTGTCAGGCTACGTGATGACGCACGTGTCAGTGCCAGCGTACAGGCCAGGAGTACGCTACGGCGTAGGGTAATGTCTAGGGATGGTGGTGGGTTTCCGTTCCTGGCTAGGGTTAGGTTTAGGGAAGGTCAAGGCTTAGGGCACAGGTGAGGGTAAGGAAACGTGGGAGGGTCAGGCTACGTACTGATGCATGGGTCAGTGCCAGCGTACGGGCCAGGAGTAGGCTAAGGTGTAGGGTAACGTGTAGGGCTGTTGGTGGGTTTTCATTGCGGGGTACGGTTAGGGTTAGGGAACGGCAAGGCTTAGGGCACAGGTGAGGGAACGGAAACGTTGGAGGGTCAGGCTACGTGCTGAAGCACAGGTCATTACCCGCGTATGGGACAGGTGTAGGCTACAGCATAGGGTAAGGTGTAGGGCTGGTGGTGGGATTCCGTTCCGGCTTGGGTTAGGGTTAGGGAACGGCAAGGCTTAGGGCACAGGTGAGGGTACGGAAACGTGGGAGGGTCAGGGTACATGCTGATGCACGTGTCATTGCCAGCGTACCGGCCAGGAGTAGGCTACGGCGTAGGGTAAGGTGTAGGGCTGTTTCCCTTTCGGGCTACAGTTAGGGTTAGGGAATGGCAAAGCGTAGGGCACAGGTGAGGTTACGGAAACGTGGGAGGGTCAGGCTACATGCTGATGCACGTGTCAGTGCCAGCGTACCGGCCAGGAGTAGGCTACGGCTTGGTGGTTAGGTGTAGGATTGGTGGTGTGTTTCCATTCAAGTCTAGGGTTAGTGTTAGGGAACAGCAAGGCTTAGGGCACAGGTGAGGGTACGGAAATGTGGGAGTGTCATGCTACGTGCTGACGCACGGGTCAGTGCCAGCGTATGGGCCAGGAGTAGGCTATGGCTTGCGGGTTAGTTGTAGGGCTGGTGGTGTGTTTCCGTTCCGTACTAGGGTTAGGGTTAGGGAACGGCAAGGCTTAGGGCACAGGTGAGGTTACGGTAATGTGGGAAGTTCAGGCTACGTGCTGACGCACAGGTCAGTGCCAGCGTATGGACCAGGAGTAGGCTACGGCTTGGGGGTAAGTTGTAGGGCTGGTGGTGGGTTTCCGTTCCTGGCTAGGATTAGGGTTAAGGAACGGCAAGGCTTAGGGCACACGTGAGGGTACAGAAACGTGGGAGGGTCAGGCTATGTGCTGATGCACGGGTCAGTGCCAGCGTACTGGCTAGTAGTAGGCTACGGCTTGGGGGTTAGGTGTAGGGCTGGTGGTGGGTTTCCGTTCGGGGCTAGGGTTAGGGTTAGGGAACGGCAAGGCTTAGGGCACAGGTGAGGGTACAGAAAGGTGGGAGCGTCAGGCTACATGCTGACGCACGGGTCAGTGCCATCGTACGGCCAGGAATAGTCTATGGCTTGGGTGTAAGCTGTAGGGCTGGTGGTGGGATTCCGTTCCGGGCTTGGGTTAGAGTTAGGGAATGCCAAGGCTTAGGGCTTAGCTGAGGATACGGAAAAGTGGGAGGGTTAGGCTACGTGCTGACGCACGGGTCACTGCCTGTGTACAGGCCAGGAGTAGGCTATGGCATGGGGGTAAGTTTTAGGGTTGGTGGTGGTTTTCCATTCCGGGCTACGGTTAGGATTAGGGAACGGCAAGGCTTAGGGCACAGGTGAGGGTACAAAAAAGTGTTAGGGTCAGGCTACGTGCTGATGCACGGGTCAGTGCAAGCGTATGGGCCAGGAGTAGGCTACGGTGTAGGGTAAGGTTTAGGGCTGGTGGTGGGTTTCCCTGCAGGGCTAGGGTTAGGGTTAGGGAACGGCAAGGTTTAGGGCCCAGGTGATGGTATGGAAACGTGGGTGGGTCAGTCTACATGCTGACGCATGGGTCAGTGCCAGCATACGGGCCAGGATTAGGCTAGGGCGTAGGGAAAGGTTTAGGGCTGGTGGTGGGTTTCCGTTCCGGTCTAGGGTTAGGGTTAGGGAACGGCAAAGCTTAGGGCACAGGTGAGGGTACGGAAACGTGGGAGGGTCAGGCTACGTGCTGACGCACGTGTCAGTGTCAGCGTACAGGCCAGGAGTAGTCTACGCCATAGGGTAATGTCTAGGGCTGGTGGAGGGTTTCCGTTCTGGGCTAGGGTTAGGGTTAGGGAACGTCAAGGCTTAGGGCACAGGTGAGGGTACAGTTACGTGGGAGGGTCAGGCTACGTGCTTACGCATGGGTCAGTGCCAGCATACGGGCCAGCAGTAGGCTACAGCATAGGGTAAGGTATAGGGCTGGAGGTGGGTTTCCGTTCTGTGCTAGGGTTAGGGTTAGGGAACGGCAAGGCATAGGGCACAGGTGAGGGTACGGAAACGTGGGAGGGTCAGGCTACGTGCTGACGCACGGGTCAGTGCCAGCATACGGGCCAGGAGTAGGCTACAGGTTGGGGGTAAAGTTTAGGGCTGGTGGTGGGTTTCCGTTCCGGGCTAGGGTTAGGGTAAGGGAACGGCAAGGCTTAGGGCACAGGTGAGGGTACGGAAACGTGGGCCGGTCAGGCTACGTGCTGACGCACGGGTCAGTGCCAACGTACGGGCCAGGTGTAGGCTACGGCATAGGGTAAGGTGTAGGGCTGGAAGTGGGTTTCCGTTCTGTGCTAGGGTTAGGGTTAGGGAACGGCAAGGCATAGGGCACAGGTGAGGGTACGGAAACGTGGGTGGGTCAGGCTACGTGCTGACACATGGGTCAGTGCCAGCGTATGGGCCAGGAGTAGGCTACGGCGTAGGGAATGGTCTAGGGCTGGTGGTGGGTTTCCGTTCCGGGCTAGGGTTAGGGTTAGGGAAAGGCAAGGCTTAGGGCACAGGTGAGGGTACGGAAAGGTGGGAGGGTCAGGCTACATGCTGACGCACGGGTCAGTGCCAGTGTACGGACCAGGAGTAGGCTACGGCTTGGGGGTAATGTGTAGGGCTGGTGTTGGGTTTCCGTTTCGGGCTAGGGTTAGGGTTAGGCAACGGCAAGGCTTAGGGCACAGGTGAGGGTACGGAAACTTGGGAGGGTCAGGCTACGTGCTGCCGCATGGGTCAGTGCCAGCGTACGAGCCAGGACTAGTCTATGGCTTGGGTGTTAGTTGTAGGGCTGGTGGTGGGTTTCCGTTCCGGGCTAGGGTTAGGGTTAGGGAACAGCAAGGTTTAGGGCCCAGGTGAGGGTATGGAAACTTGGGGGTGTTTGTCTACATGCTGACGCATGGGTCAGTGCCAGCGTACGGGCCAGGAGTAGGCTACGGCGTAGGGAAAGGTTTAGGGCTGGTGGTGGGTTTCCGTTCCGGGCTAGGGTTAGGGTTAAGGAACGGCAAACCTTAGGGCACAGGTGAGGGTACGGAAACCTGGGAGGGTCAGGCTACGTGCTAACGTACGGGTCAGTGTCACCATATGGGCCAGGAGTAATCTACGGCGTAGGGTAAGGTGTAGGACGGGTGTTGGTTTTCCGTTCTGGACTAGGCTTAGGGTTACGGAACGGCAAGTCTTAGGGCACAGGTGAGGGTATGGAAACGTGTGAGCATCAGGCTACGTGCTGACGCCTGGGTCAGTGCCAGCGTACGGGCCAGGAGTAGGCTACGGCGTTGGGTAAGGTGTAGGGCAGGTTGTGGGTTTCCTTTCTGGGCTAGGGTTAGGGTTAGGGAAGGGCAAGGCTTAGGGCACAGGTGAGGGTACGGAAACGTGGGAGGGTCAGGCTACTTGATGACCCACGGGTCAGTGCCAGCGTATGGGCCAGGAGTAGTCTACGGCTTGGGGGTAAGATATAGGGCTGGTGGTCCGTTTCCGTTCCGGGCTAGGGTTAGGGTTACGGAACGGCAAGGCTTAGGGCACTGGTGAGGGTTACGGAAACGTGGGAGGGTCAGGCTACGTGCTGACCCACGGGTCAGTGCCAGCGTACAGGCCAGGAGTAGGCTACGCCGTAGGGTAAGGTGTAGGGCTGGTGGTGGGTTTCCTTTCCGGGCTAGGGTTAGGGTTAGGGAACGGCAAGGCTTAGGGCACAGGTGAGGGTACGGAAACGTGGGAGGGTGAGGCTACATGCTGACGCACGGGTCAGTGCCAGCCTATGGGCCATGAGTAGGCTATGGCGTGGAGGTTAGGTGTAGGGCTGGTGGTGGTTTTCCGTTCCGTACTAGCGTTAGGGTAAGGGAACGGCAAGGCTTAGGGCACAAGTGAGGGTACGGAAATGTGGGAAGGTCAGGCTACGTGCTGATGCACGTGTCAGTGCCAGCGTACGGGCCAGCAGTAGGCTACGCCGGAGGGTAATGTCTACGGCTGGTGGTGGGTTTCTGTTCCGGGCTAGGGTTAGGGTTAGGGAACGTCAAGGCTTAGGGCACAGGTGAGGGTACGGAAACGTGGGAGGGTCAGGCTACGTGCTGACACACGGGTCAGTGCCAGTGTACAGGCCAGGAGTAGGCTACGGCGTAGGGTAAGCTGTAGGGTTCGTGGTGGGTTTCCGTTCCGGACTAGGGTTAGGGTTAGGGAAAGGCAAGGCTTAGGGCACAGGTGAGGTTACAGAAACGTGGGAGGGTCAGGCTATGTGGTGACGCACGTGTCAGTGCCAGCATACGGGCCAGGAGTAGGCTACGGCTTGGGGGTAACGTGTAGGCCTGGTGGTGGGTTTTCGTTCCGGGCTAGGGTTAGGGTTAGGGAACGGCAAGGCTTAGGGCACAGGTAAGTGTACGGAAACGTGGGAGGGTCAGGCTACATGCTGACGCACGTGTCAGTGCCAGCGTACGGGCCAGGAGTAGGCTACGGCGTAGGGTATGGTGTACGGCTGGTGGTGGGTTTCCATTTCGGGCTAGGGTTAGGGTTAGGGAACGGCAAGGCTTAGGGCACAGGTGAGGGTACGGAAACGAGGGAGGGTCAGGCTACGTGCTGATGCACGGGTCTGTGCCAGCGTACGGGTTAGGAGTAGGCTACGGCTTGTGGCTAAGCTATAGGGCTGGTGGTGGCTTTCCGTTCCGGGGTAGGGTTAGGGTTAGAGAACGGCAAGGCTTAGGGCACAGGTGAGGGTACGGAAACGTGGGAGGGTCAGGCTACGTGCTGACACATGGGTCAGTGCCCGCGTACGGGCCAGGTGTAGGCTACAGCATAGGGTAAGTTTTAGGGCTGGTGGTGGGTTTCCGTTCCTCGCTAGGGTTAGGGTGAGGGAACGGCAAGGCTTAGGACACAGGTAAGGGTACGGAAACGTGGGAGTGTCAGGCTACGTGATGACGCACGTGTCAGTGCCAGCGTACAGGCCAGGAGTACGCTACGGCGTAGGGTAATGTCTAGGGATGGTGGTGGGTTTCCGTTCCTGGCTAGGGTTAGGTTTAGGGAACGTCAAGGCTTAGGGCACAGGTGAGGGTAAGGAAACATGGGAGGGTCAGGCTACGTACTGATGCATGGGTCAGTGCCAGCGTACGGGCCAGGAGTAGGCTACGGTGTAGGGTAACGTGTAGGGCTGTTGGTGGGTTTTCATTGCAGGGTACGGTTAGGGTTAGGGAACGGCAAGGCTTAGGGCACAGGTGAGGGAACGGAAACGTGGGAGGGTCAGGCTACGTGCTGAAGCACAGGTCATTACCCGCGTACGGGACAGGTGTAGGCTACAGCATAGGGTAAGGTGTAGGGCTGATGGTGGGATTCCGTTCCGGCTTGGGTTAGGGTTAGGGAACGGCAAGGCTTAGGGCACAGGTGAGGGTACGGAAACGTGGGAGGGTCAGGGTACATGCTGATGCACGTGTCAGTGCCAGCGTACCGGCCAGGAGTAGGCTACGGCGTAGGGTAAGGTGTAGGGCTGTTTCCCTTTTGGGCTACAGTTAGGGTTAGGGAATGGCAAAGCGTAGGGCACAGGTGAGGTTACGGAAACGTGGGAGGGTCAGGCTACATGCTGATGCACGTGTCAGTGCCAGCGTACTGGCCAGGAGTAGGCTACGGCTTGGTGGTTAGGTGTAGGGTTGGTGGTGTGTTTCCATTCAAGTCTAGGGTTAGTGTTAGGGAACAGCAAGGCTTAGGGCACAGGTGAGGGTACGGAAATGTGGGAGGGTCAGGCTACGAGCTGATGCACGGGTCAGTGCCAGCGTATGGGCCAGGAGTAGGCTATGGCTTGGGGGTTAGGTGTAGGGCTGGTGGTGTGTTTCCGTTCCGTACTAGGGTTAGGGTTACGGAACGGCAAGGCTTAGGGCACAGGTGAGGTTACGGTAATGTGGGAAGTTCAGGCTACGTGCTGACGCACAGGTCAGTGCCAGCGTATGGACCAGGAGTAGGCTACGGCTTGGGGGTAAGTTGTAGGGCTGGTGGTGGGTTTCCGTTCCGGGCTGGGGTTAGGGTTAGGGAACGGCAAGGCTTAGGGCACAGGTGAGGGTACGGAAACATGGGAGGGTCAGGCTACGTGCTGATGAAAGTATCAATGCCTGCGTACGGGCCAGGTATAGGCTACGGCGTAGGGAAAGGTGTAGGGCTGGTGTTGGGTTTCCGTTCCGGGCTAGGGATAGTGTTAGGGAATGGCAAGGCTTAGGGCACAGGTGAGGGTCCGCAAACGTGGGAGGGTCAGGCTACGTGCTAACGCACGGGTCAGTGTCACCATATGGGCCAGGAGTAATCTACGGCGTAGGGTAAGGTGTAGGACGGGTGTTGGTTTTCCGTTCTGGACTAGGCTTTGGGTTACGGAACGGCAAGTCTTAGGGCACAGGTGAGGGTATGGAAACATGTGAGCATCAGGCTACGTGCTGACGCCTGGGTCAGTGCCAGCGTACGGGCCAGGAGTAGGCTACGGCGTTGGGTAAGGTGTAGGGCAGGTTGTGGGTTTCCGTTCTGGGCTAGGGTTAGGGTTAGGGAAGGGCAAGGCTTAGGGCACAGGTGAGGGTACGGAAACGTGGGAGGGTCAGGCTACTTGATGACCCACGGGTCAGTGCCAGCGTATGGGCCAGGAGTAGTCTACGGCTTGGGGGTAAGATATAGGGCTGGTGGTCCGTTTCCGTTCCGGGCTAGGGTTAGGGTTACGGAACGGCAAGGCTTAGGGCACTGGTGAGGGTTACGGAAACGTGGGAGGGTCAGGCTACGTGCTGACCCACGGGTCAGTGCCAGCGTACAGGCCAGGAGTAGGCTACGCCGTAGGGTAAGGTGTAGGGCTGGTGGTGGGTTTCCTTTCCGGGCTAGGGTTAGGGTTAGGGAACGGCAAGGCTTAGGGCACAGGTGAGGGTACGGAAACGTGGGAGGGTGAGGCTACATGCTGACGCACGGGTCAGTGCCAGCCTATGGGCCATGAGTAGGCTATGGCGTGGAGGTTAGGTGTAGGGCTGGTGGTGGTTTTCCGTTCCGTACTAGCGTTAGGGTAAGGGAACGGCAAGGCTTAGGGCACAAGTGAGGGTACGGAAATGTGGGAAGGTCAGGCTACGTGCTGATGCACGTGTCAGTGCCAGCGTACGGGCCAGCAGTAGGCTACGCCGGAGGGTAATGTCTACGGCTGGTGGTGGGTTTCTGTTCCGGGCTAGGGTTAGGGTTAGGGAACGTCAAGTCTTAGGGCACAGGTGAGGG
Source organism: Mesoplodon mirus (assembly GCF_964341445.2). Lineage (NCBI taxonomy): Eukaryota > Metazoa > Chordata > Mammalia > Artiodactyla > Ziphiidae > Mesoplodon > Mesoplodon mirus. Next base: position 569,441 of record NW_028295556.1, read on the forward strand.
TACGGAAACGTGGGAGGGTCAGGCTACGTGCTGACACACGGGTCAGTGCCAGTGTACAGGCCAGGAGTAGGCTACGGCGTAGGGTAAGCTGTAGGGTTCGTGGTGGGTTTCCGTTCCGGACTAGGGTTAGGGTTAGGGAAAGGCAAGGCTTAGGGCACAGGTGAGGTTACAGAAACGTGGGAGGGTCAGGCTATGTGGTGACGCACGTGTCAGTGCCAGCATACGGGCCAGGAGTAGGCTACGGCTTGGGGGTAACGTGTAGGCCTGGTGGTGGGTTTCCGTTCCGGGCTAGGGTTAGGGTTAGGGAACGGCAAGGCTTAGGGCACAGGTGAGGGTACGGAAACGAGGGAGGGTCAGGCTACGTGTTGACGCACGTGTCAGTGCCAGCGTACGGGCCAGGAGTAGGCTACGGCGTAGGGTATGGTGTACGGCTGGTGGTGGGTTTCCATTTCGGGCTAGGGTTAGGGTTAGGGAACGGCAAGGCTTAGGGCACAGGTGAGGGTACGGAAACGAGGGAGGGTCAGGCTACGTGCTGACGCACGGGTCTGTGCCAGCGTACGGGTCAGGAGTAGGCTACGGCTTGTGGCTAAGCTATAGGGCTGGTGGTGGCTTTCCGTTCCGGGGTAGGGTTAGGGTTAGAGAACGGCAAGGCTTAGGGCACAGGTGAGGGTACGGAAACGTGGGAGGGTCAGGCTACGTGCTGACACATGGGTCAGTGCCCGCGTACGGGCCAGGTGTAGGCTACAGCATAGGGTAAGTTTTAGGGCTGGTGGTGGGTTTCCGTTCCTCGCTAGGGTTAGGGTGAGGGAACGGCAAGGCTTAGAACACAGGTAAGGGTACGGAAACGTGGGAGTGTCAGGCTACGTGATGACGCACATGTCAGTGCCAGCGTACAGGCCAGGAGTACGCTACGACGTAGGGTAATGTCTAGGGATGGTGGTGGGTTTCCGTTCCTGGCTAGGGTTAGGTTTAGGGAACGTCAAGGCTTAGGGCACAGGTGAGGGTAAGGAAACATGGGAGGGTCAGGCTACGTACTGATGCATGGGTCAGTGCCAGCGTACGGGCCAGGAGTAGGCTACGGTGTAGGGTAACGTGAAGGGCTGTTGGTGGGTTTTCATTGCGGGGTACGGTTAGGGTTAGGGAACGGCAAGGCTTAGGGCACAGGTGAGGGAACGGAAACGTGGGAGGGTCAGGCTACGTGCTGACACACGGGTCAGTGCCAGCGTACGGGCAAGGATTAGGCTACGGGGTGGGTAAGGTCTAGGGCTGGTGGTTTGTTTCCATTCCGGGCTAGGGTTAGTGTTAGGGAACGGCAAGGCTTAGGGCACAGGTGAGGGTACAGAAAAGTTGGAGGTTCAGGCTACGTGCTAAAGCACGTGTCAATGCCAGCGTATGGGCCAGGAGTAGGCTACGTCGTAGAGAAAGGTTTATGGCTGGTGGTGGGTTTCTGTTCTGGGCTAGGGTTAGGGATAGGGAACGGCAAGTCTTAGGGCACAGGTGAAGGTACGGAAACGTGGGAGGGTCAGGCTACGTGCTGACGCATGGGTCAGTGCCAGCGTACAGGCCAGGAGTAGGCTATGGCTAGGGTGTTAGGTGTAGGGCTGGTGGTGTGTTTCCGTTCCGTACTAGGGTTTGGGTTAGGGAACGGCAAGTCTTAGGGCACAGGTGAGGGTACGGAAATGTGAGAAGGTCAGGCTACGTGCTGACACACGGGTCAGTGCCAGCGTACGGGCCAGGAGTAGGCTACGGCATAGGGTAAGGTTTAGGGCTGGTGGTGGTTTTCCGTTCCAGGCTAGGGTTAGGGTTAGGGAACGGCAAGACTTAGGGCACAGGTGAGGGTACGGAAACGTGGTAGGTTCAGGCTACGTGCTGACGCACGGGTCAGTGCCAGCGTTCGGGCAAGGAGTAGGCTACGGCGTAGGGTAAGGTGTAGGGCTGGTGGTGGGTTTCCGTTCCGGTCTAGGGTTAGGGTTAGGGAACGGCAAGGCTTAGGGCCCAGGTGAGGGTACGGAAACGTGTGGGGGTCAGACTACATGCTGACGCACGGGTCAGTGCCAGCGTACGGGCCAGAAGTAAGCTACGGCGTAGGGAAAGGTTTCAGGCTGGTGGTGGGTTTCCGTTCCGGGCTAGGGTTAGGGTTAGGGAACTGCAAGGCTTAGGGCACAGGTGAGGGTACGGAAACGTGGGAGGGTCAGGCTACGTGCTGATGCATGTGTCAGTGCCAGCGTACCGGCCAGGAGTAGGCTATGGCTTGGGGGTAAGCTGTAGCGATGGTGGTGTGTTTCCGTTCTGGGCTAGGGTTAGCGTTAGGGTACGGCAAGGCTTAGGGCACAGGTGAGGTTACGGAAACGTGGGACGGTCAGGCTACGTGCTGACGCACGTGTCATTGCCAGCGTACCGGCCAAGAGTAGGCTACGGCTTGGGGGTTAGTTGTAGGGCTGGTGGTGGGTTTCCGTTCCGGGCTAGGGTTAGGGTTAGGGAACGGCAAGGCTTAGGGCACAGGTGAGGGTACGGAAATGTGAGAAGGTCAGGCTACGTGCTGACGCACGTGTCAGTGCCAGCGTACGGGCCAGGAGTAGGCTACGGCGTAGGGTAAGGTGTAGGGCTGGTGGTGGGTTTCCTTTCCGGGCTAGATTTAGGGTTAGGGAACGGCAAGACTTAGGGCACAGGTGAGGGTACGGAAACGTGGTAGGGTCAGGCTACGTGCTGACGCATGGGTCAGTGCCAGCGTTCGGGCCAGGAGTAGGCTACGGCGTAGTGTAAGGTGTAGGACTGGTGGTGTGTTTCCGTTCCGGGCTAGGGTTAGTGTTAGGGAACGGCAAGGCTTCGGGCCCCGGTGTGGGTACGGAAACGTGGGGTGGTCAGATTACATGCTGACGCACGGGCCAGTGCCAGCATACCGGCCCGGAGTAGGCTACGGCTTAGGGGTTAGGTGTAGGGCTGGTGGTTGTTTTCCGTTCCAGGCTAGGGTTAGGGTTACGGAACGGCAAGACTTAGGGCACAGGTGAGGGTACGGAAACGTGGGAGGGTCAGGCTACATGCTGACGCAAGGTTCAGTGCCACCGTACAGGCCAGGAGTAGGCTACAGCGTAGGTTAGGTGTAGGGCTGGTGGTGGGTTTCCGTTCAGGGCTAGGGTTAGGGTTAGGGAACGTCAAGGCTTAGGGCACAGGTGAGGGTACGGAAACATGGGAGGGTCAGGCTACGTACTGACGCACGGGTCAGTGCCAGCGTACGGGCCAGGTGTAGGCTACGGCGTAGGGTAAGGTGTAGGGCTGGTGGTGATTTTCCGTTCCGGCTAGGGTTAGGGTTAGGGAACGGCAAGGCTTAGGGCACAGGTGAGTGTACGGAAACGTGGGAGGGTCAGGCTACGTGCTGACGCATGGGTCAGTGCCCGCGTACAGGCCAGGAGTAGGCTATGGCTTGGGTGTTAGGTGTAGGGCTGGTGGTGTGTTTCCGTTCCGTACTAGGGTTAGGGTTAGGGAACGGCAAGGCTTAGGGCACAGGTGAGGGTACGGAAATGTGGGAAGGTCAGGCTACGTGCTGACACACGGGTCAGTGCCAGCGTACGTGCCAGGAGTAGGCTACGGCATAGGGTAAGGTGTAGGGTTGGTGGTGGGTTTCCATTCCGTGCTATAGTTAGGGTTAGTGAAAGGCAAGGCTTAGGGCACAGGTGAGGATACTGAAACGTGGGAGGGTCAGGCTACGTGCTGACGCACGTGTCAGTGCCAGAATACGGGCCAGGAATAGGCTACGGCTTGGGGGTAAGGTTTAGGGCTGGTGGTGGGTTTCCGTTGGGTGCTAGGTTTAGGGTTAGGGAACGGCAAGGCTTAGGGCACAGGTGAGGGTACGGAAACGTGGGAGGGTCAGACAACGTTCTGACGCACGGGTCAGTGCCAGCGTACGGGCCAGGAGTAGGCTACGGCGTAGGGTATAGTGTAGGGCTGGTGGTGGGTTTCCGTTCTGGGCTAGGGTTATGGTTAGGGAACGGCAAGGCTTAGGGCGCAGGTGAGGGTACGGAAACGTGGGAGGGTCCGGCTACGTGCTGACGCACGGGTCAGTGCCAGCGTACGGGCCATGAGTAGGCTATGGCTTGGAGGTTAGGTGTAGGGCTGGTGGTGGGTTTCGTTCCGTACTAGGGTTAGGGTAAGGGAACGGCAAGGCTTAGGGCACAGGTGAGGGTACGGAAATGTGGGAAGGTCAGGCTACGTGCTGACGCACGTGTCAGTGCCAGCGTAGGGGCCAGAAGTAGGCTACGGCATAGGGTAAGGTGTAGGGCTGGTGGTGGGTTTCCGTTCCAGGCTAGGGTTAGGGTTAGGGAATGGCAAGGCTTAGGGCACAGGTGAGGGTACGGAAACGTGGTAGGGTCAGGCTACGTGCTGACGCACGGGTCAGTGCCAGCGTTCGGGCCAGGAGTAGGCTACGGCGTAGGGTAAGGTGTAGGGCTGGTGGTGGGTTTCCGTTCCGGGCTAGGGTTAGGGTTAGGGAACGGCAAGGCTTAGGGCCCAGGTGAGGGTACGGAAACGTGTGGGGGTCAGACTACATGCTGACGCACGGGTCAGTGCCAGCGTACGGGCCAGAAGTAAGCTACGGCGTAGGGAAAGGTTTCAGGCTGGTGGTGGGTTTCCGTTCTGGGCTAGGGTTAGGGTTAGGGAACTGCAAGGCTTAGGGCACAGTTGAGGGTATGGAAACGTGGGAGGGTCAGGCTACGTGCTGATGCATGTGTCAGTGCCAGCGTACTGTCTAGGAGTAGGCTATGGCTTGGGGGTAAGCTGTAGGGCTGGTGGTGTGTTTCCGTTCTGGGCTAGTGTTAGCGTTAGGGTACGGCAAGGCTTAGGGCACAGGTGAGGTTACGGAAACGTGGGAAGGTCAGGCTACGTGCTGACGCACGTGTCAGTGCCAGCGTACCGGCCAAGAGTAGGCTACGGCTTGGGTGTTAGTTGTAGGGCTGGTGGTGGGTTTCCGTTCCGGGCTAGGGTTAGGGTTAGGGAACAGCAAGGCTTAGGGCACAGGTGTGGGTACGGAAATGTGAGAAGGTCAGACTACGTGCTGACGCACGTGTCAGTGCCAGCGTACGGGCCAGGAGTAGGCTACGGCATAGGGTAAGGTGTAGGGCTGGTGGTGGGTTTCCTTTCCGGGCTAGGTTTAGGGGTAGGGAACGGCAAGACTTAGGGCACAGGTGAGGGTACGGAAACGTGGTAGGGTCAGGCTACGTGCTGACGCATGGGTCAGTGCCAGCGTTCGGGCCAGGAGTAGGCTACGGCGTAGTGTAAGGTGTAGGACTGGTGGTGTGTTTCCGTTCCGGGCTAGGGTTAGTGTTAGGGAACGGCAAGGCTTCGGGCCCCGGTGTGGGTACGGAAACGTGGGGTGGTCAGATTACATGCTGACGCACGGGCCAGTGCCAGCATACCGGCCCGGAGTAGGCTACGGCTTAGGGGTTAGGTGTAGGGCTGGTGGTTGTTTTCCGTTCCAGGCTAGGGTTAGGGTTACGGAACGGCAAGACTTAGGGCACAGGTGAGGGTACGGAAACGTGGGAGGGTCAGGCTACATGCTGACGCAAGGTTCAGTGCCACCGTACAGGCCAGGAGTAGGCTACAGCGTAGGTTAGGTGTAGGGCTGGTGGTGGTTTTCCGTTCAGGGCTAGGGTTAGGGTTAGGGAACGTCAAGGCTTAGGGCACAGGTGAGGGTACGGAAACATGGGAGGGTCAGGCTACGTACTGACGCACGGGTCAGTGCCAGCGTACGGGCCAGGTGTAGGCTACGGCGTAGGGTAAGGTGTAGGGCTGGTGGTGATTTTCCGTTCCGGCTAGGGTTAGGGTTAGGGAACGGCAAGGCTTAGGGGACAGGTGAGGGTACGGAAACGTGGGAGGGTCAGGCTACGTGCTGACGCACGGGTCAGTGTCAGCATACGGGCCAGGAGTAGGCTACGGCTTGTGGGTAAGGTGTAGAGCTAGTGGTGGGTTTCCGTTCTGGGCTAGGGTTAGTGTTAGGAACGGCCAGGCTTAGGGCACAGTTGAGGGTCCTGAAACGTGGGAGGGTCAGGCTACTTGCTGACGCACGTGTCAGTGCCGAGTACGGGCCAGGAGTAGGCTACGGCTTGGGGTTAAGGTGTAGGGCTGGTGGTGGTTTTCCATTCCGGGCTAGGGTTAGGGTTACCGAACGGCAAGCCTTAGTGCTCAGGTGAGGGTACGGAAACGTGGGAGGGTCAGGCTACGTGCTGACGCACGGGTCAGTGCCAGCATACCGGCCAGCAGTAGGCTACGCCGGAGGGTAATGTTTAGGGCTGGTGGTGGGTTTCTGTTCCGGGCTAGGGTTAGGGTTAGGGAACGTCAAGGCTTAGGGCACAGGTGAGGGTACGGAAACGTGGGAGGGTCAGGCTACGTGCTGACACACGGGTAAGTGCCAGTGTACAGGCCAGGAGTAGGCTACGGCGTAGGGTAAGCTGTAGGGTTCGTGGTGGGTTTCCGTTCCGGACTAGGGTTAGGGTTAGGGAACGTCAAGGCTTAGGGCACAGGTGAGGGTACGGAAACGTGGGAGGGTCAGGCTACGTACTGATGCATGTGTCAGTGCCAGCGTACGGGCCAGGAGTAGGCTACGGTGTAGGGTAAAGTGTAGGGCTGTTGGTGGGTTCTCATTGCGGGGTACGATTAGGGTTAGGGAACGGCAAGGCTTAGGGCACAGGTGAGGGAACGGAAACGTGGGAGGGTCATGCTACGTGCTGACACACGGGTCAGTGCCAGCGTACGGGCAAGGAGTAGGCTACGGGGTAGGGTAAGGTCTAGGGCTGGTGGTGGGTTTCCGTTCCGGGCTAGGGTTAGTGTTAGGGAACGGAAAGGCTTAGGGCACAGGTGAGGGTACAGAAAAGTTGGAGGTTCAGGCTACGTGCTAAAGCACGTGTCAATGCCAGCGTATGGGCCAGGAGTAGGCTACGTCGTAGAGAAAGGTGTATGGCTGGTTCTGGGTTTCCGTTCTGGCCTAGGGTTAGGGATAGGAAACGGCAAGGCTTAGGGCACAGGTGAGGGTACGGAAACGTGGGAGGGTCAGGCTACGTGCTGACGCATGGGTCAGTGCCCGCGTACAGGCCAGGAGTAGGCTATGGCTTGGGTGTTAGGTGTAGGGCTGGTGGTGTGTTTCCGTTCCGTACTAGGGTTAGGGTTAGGGAACGGCAAGGCTTAGGGCACAGGTGAGGGTACGGAAATGTGGGAAGGTCAGGCTACGTGCTGACACACGGGTCAGTGCCAGCGTACGGGTCAGGAGTAGGCTACGGCATAGGGTAAGGTGTAGGGTTGGTGGTGGGTTTCCATTCCGTGCTATAGTTAGGGTTAGTGAAAGGCAAGGCTTAGGGCACAGGTGAGGATACTGAAACGTGGGAGGGTCAGGCTACGTGCTGACGCACGTGTCAGTGCCAGAATACGGGCCAGGAATAGGCTACGGCTTAGGGGTAAGGATTAGGGCTGGTGGTGGGTTTCCGTTGGGGGCTAGGTTTAGGGTTAGGGAACGGCAAGGCTTAGGGCACAGGTGAGGGTACGGAAACGTGGAAGGGTCAGACAACGTTCTGACGCACGGGTCAGTGCCAGCGTACGGGCCAGGAGTAGGCTACGGCGTAGGGTATAGTGTAGGGCTGGTGGTGGGTTTCCGTTCTGGGCTAGGGTTATGGTTAGGGAACGGCAAGGCTTAGGGCGCAGGTGAGGGTACGGAAACGTGGGAGGGTCAGGTTATGTGCTGACGCACGGGTCAGGGCCAGCGTACGGGCCATGAGTAGGCTATGGCTTGGAGGTTAGGTGTAGGGCTAGTGGTGGGTTTCGTTCCGTACTAGGGTTAGGGTAAGGGAACGGCAAGGCTTAGGGCACAGGTGAGGGTACGGAAATGTGGGAAGGTCAGGCTACGTGCTGACGCACGTGTCAGTGCCAGCGTAGGGGCCAGAAGTAGGCTACGGCATAGGGTAAGGTGTAGGGCTGGTGGTGGGTTTCCGTTCCAGGCTAGGGTTAGGGTTAGGGAACGGCAAGACTTAGGGCACAGTTGAGGGTACGGAAACGTGTTAGGGTCAGGCTACGTGCTGACGCACGGGTCAGTGCCAGCGTTCGGGCCAGGAGTAGGCTACGGCGTAGGGTAAGGTGTAGGGCTGGTGGTGGGTTTCCGTTCCAGGCTAGGGTTAGGGTTAGGGAACGGCAAAGCTTAGGGCCCAGGTGAGGGTACGGAAACGTGTGGGGGTCAGACTACATGCTGACGCACGGGTCAGTGCCAGCGTACGGGCCAGAAGTAAGCTACGGCGTAGGGAAAGGTTTCAGGCTGGTGGTGGGTTTCCGTTCTGGGCTAGGGTTAGGGTTAGGGAACTGCAAGGCTTAGGGCACAGTTGAGGGTACGGAAACGTGGGAGGGTCAGGCTACGTGCTGATGCATGTGTCAGTGCCAGCGTACTGTCTAGGAGTAGTCTATGGCTTGGGGGTAAGCTGTAGGGCTGGTGGTGTGTTTCCGTTCTGGGCTAGTGTTAGCGTTAGGGTACGGCAAGGCTTAGGGCACAGGTGAGGTTACGGAAACGTGGGAAGGTCAGGCTACGTGCTGACGCACGTGTCAGTGCCAGCGTACCGGCCAAGAGTAGGCTACGGCTTGGGTGTTAGTTGTAGGGCTGGTGGTGGGTTTCCGTTCCGGGCTAGGGCTAGGGTTAGGGAACGGCAAGGCTTAGGGCACAGGTGTGGGTACGGAAATGTGAGAAGTTCAGACTTCGTGCTGACGCACGTGTCAGTGCCAGCGTACGGGCCAGGAGTAGGCTACGGCGTAGGGTAAGGTGTAGGGCTGGTGGTGGGTTTCCTTTCCGGGCTAGGTTTAGGGTTAGGGAACGGCAAGACTTAGGGCACAGGTGAGGGTACGGAAACGTGGTAGGGTCAGGCTACGTGCTGACGCATGGGTCAGTGCCAGCGTTCGGGCCAGGAGTAGGCTACGGCGTAGTGTAAGGTGTAGGACTGGTGGTGTGTTTCCGTTCCGGGCTAGGGTTAGTGTTAGGGAACGGCAAGGCTTCGGGCCCCGGTGTGGGTACGGAAACGTGGGGTGGTCAGATTACATGCTGACGCACGGGCCAGTGCCAGCATACCGGCCCGGAGTAGGCTACGGCTTAGGGGTTAGGTGTAGGGCTGGTGGTTGTTTTCCGTTCCAGGCTAGGGTTAGGGTTACGGAACGGCAAGACTTAGGGCACAGGTGAGGGTACGGAAACGTGGGAGGGTCAGGCTACATGCTGACGCAAGGTTCAGTGCCACCGTACAGGCCAGGAGTAGGCTACAGCGTAGGTTAGGTGTAGGGCTGGTGGTGGGTTTCCGTTCAGGGCTAGGGTTAGTGTTAGGGAACGTCAAGGCTTAGGGCACATTTGAGGGTACGGAAACATGGGAGGGTCAGGCTACGTACTGACGCACGGGTCAGTGCCAGCATACGGGCCAGGTGTAGGCTACGGCGTAGGGTAAGGTGTAGGGCTGGTGGTGATTTTCCGTTCCGGCTAGGGTTAGGGTTAGGGAACGGCAAGGCTTAGGGGACAGGTGAGGGTACGGAAACGTGGGAGGGTCAGGCTACGTGCTGACGCACGGGTCAGTGTCAGCATACGGGCCAGGAGTAGGCTACGGCTTGTGGGTAAGGTGTAGAGCTAGTGGTGGGTTTCCGTTCTGGGCTAGGGTTAGTGTTAGGAACGGCCAGGCTTAGGGCACAGTTGAGGGTCCTGAAACGTGGGAGGGTCAGGCTACTTGCTGACGCACGTGTCAGTGCCGAGTACGGGCCAGGAGTAGGCTACGGCTTGGGGTTAAGGTGTAGGGCTGGTGGTGGTTTTCCATTCCGGGCTAGGGTTATGGTTACCGAACGGCAAGGCTTAGTGCTCAGGTGAGGGTACGGAAACGTGGGCGGGTCAGGCTACGTGCTGACGCACGGGTCAGTGCCAGCATACAGGCCAGCAGTAGGCTACGCCAGAGGGTAATGTTTAGGGCTGGTGGTGGGTTTCTGTTCCGGGCTAGGGTTAGGGTTAGGGAACGTCAAGGCTTAGGGCACAGGTGAGGGTACGGAAACGTGGGAGGGTCAGGCTACGTGCTGACACACGGGTCAGTGCCAGTGTACAGGCCAGGAGTAGGCTACGGCGTAGGGTAAGCTGTAGGGTTCGTGGTGGGTTTCCGTTCCAGACTAGGGTTAGGGTTAGGGAACGTCAAGGCTTAGGGCACAGGTGAGGGTACGGAAACGTGGGAGGGTCAGGCTACGTACTGATGCATGTGTCAGTGCCAGTGTACGGGCCAGGAGTAGGCTACGGTGTAGGGTAACGTGTAGGGCTGTTGGTGGGTTTTCATTGCGGTGTACGGTTAGGGTTAGGGAACGGCAAGGCTTAGGGCACAGGTGAGGGAATGGAAACGTGGGAGGGTCATGCTACGTGCTGACACACGGGTCAGTGCCAGCGTACGGGCAAGGAGTAGGCTACGGGTTAGGGTAAGGTCTAGGGCTGGTGGTGGGTTTCCATTCCGGGCTAGGGTTAGTGTTAGGGAACGGCAAGGCTTAGGGCACAGGTGAGGGTACAGAAAAGTTGGAGGTTCAGGCTACGTGCTAAAGCACGTGTCAATGCCAGCGTATGGGCCAGGAGTAGGCTACGTCGTAGAGAAAGGTGTATGGCTGGTTCTGGGTTTCCGTTCTGGGCTACGGTTAGGGATAGGAAACGGCAAGGCTTACGGCACAGGTGAGGGTACGGAAACGTGGGAGGGTCAGGCTACGTGCTGATGCATGGGTCAGTGCCCGCGTACAGGCCAGGAGTAGGCTATGGCTTGGGTGTTAGGTGTAGGGCTGGTGGTGTGTTTCCGTTCCGTACTAGGGTTAGGGTTAGGGAACGGCAAGGCTTAGGGCACAGGTGAGGGTACGGAAATGTGGGAAGGTCAGGCTACGTGCTGACACACGGGTCAGTGCCAGCGTACGGGCCAGGAGTAGGCTACGGCATAGGGTAAGGTGTAGGGTTGGTGGTGGGTTTCCATTCCGTGCTATAGTTAGGGTTAGTGAAAGGCAAGGCTTAGGGCACAGGTGAAGATACTGAAACGTGGGAGGGTCAGGCTACGTGCTGACGCACGTGTCAGTGCCAGAATACGGGCCAGGAATAGGCTACGGCTTGGGGGTAAGGTGTAGGGCTGGTGGTGGGTTTCCGTTGGGGGCTAGGGTTAGGGTTAGGGAACGGCAAGGCTTAGGGCACAGGTGAGGGTACGGAAACGTGGTAGGGTCAGGCTACGTGCTGACGCACGGGTCAGTGCCAGCGTTCGGGCCAGGAGTAGGCTACGGCGTAGGGTAAGGTGTAGGGCTGGTGGTGGGTTTCCGTTCCGGGCTAGGGTTAGGGTTAGGGAACGGCAAGGCTTAGGGCTCAGGTGAGGGTACGGAAACGTGTGGGGGTCAGACTACATGCTGACGCACGGGTCAGTGCCAGCGTACGGGCCAGAAGTAAGCTACGGCGTAGGGAAAGGTTTTAGGCTGGTGGTGGGTTTCCGTTCCGGGCTAGGGTTAGGGTTAGGGAACTGCAAGGCTTAGGGCACAGGTGAGGGTACGGAAACTTGGGAGGGTCAGGCTACGTGCTGATGCATGTGTCAGTGCCAGCGTACCGTCTAGGAGTAGGCTATGGCTTGTGGGTAAGCTGTAGGGCTGGTGGTGTGTTTCCGTTCTGGGCTAGTGTTAGCGTTAGGGTACGGCAAGGCTTAGGGCACAGGTGAGTTTACGGAAACGTGGGAGGGTCAGGCTACGTGCTGACGCACGTGTCAGTGCCAGCGTACCGGCCAAGAGTAGGCTACGGCTTGGGTGTTAGTTGTAGGGCTGGTGGTGGGTTTCCGTTCTGGGCTAGGGTTAGGGTACGGGAACGGCAAGGCTTAGGGCACAGGTGAGGGTACGGAAACGTTGGAGGGTCAGGCTACATGCTGACGCATGGGTCAGTGCCAGCGTACGGGCCAGGAGTAGGCTACGGCTTGTGGGTAAGGTTTAGGGCTGGTGGTGGGTTTCCTTTCCGGGCTAGGGTTAGAGTTAGGGAACGGCAAGGCTTAGGAGTTGCCAGGCTGTCACCTGTAAAGAAGAGGATGCGTCACCCATAATGTCTGCTGAAATTTCTCTCTGGGCTGAGGTGAGGAAGGAAAAAAAGGAGTGGGGGCCGGGATAGGAGGGGTATCTCAGGCAGGAAAATGGAAAGCTTCCAGAAGAGCTTCCGTGGCCAGGACCATCCTGGCTGGCCTGCAGGCACCAAGAGGGCCTGTGTGCTGTCGCTGGTGTGGCTCCACTGCCCTTCCTCTAGGCTTTCAAGCCCTTGTACATATTCAGGTGTTTTACCTGGGAAGGGTGGGAACAGTTCAGCAGCAGCTGGCCTGGGGCTCAGCTCACATTTACTCACAGACGCCTCGGCACGGTCCCGCAGCTTGGCAATGAGGACCTTTCTTGTGTGGGGTTGGGCTGCTGGCTGTATGGGAGATGATTCTCCACATCTGACCAATTTCAGAATTGTTTACTGCTGGAGTAAGTGCCTTGATAGGGTTTTCCTCTGTATAACTGTTGGGTTCAGGTTTTTTTTTTCTCCATTGTTTCAAGTTAAATTTTATTCCTCTTTTATGTATTTATAGATATAAGCATGGAAATAAGTCATTCATATAAATACATCTGTGTGAATGGAAGAACTATTTTCTGTTTTATTTTTAAAAATTTTGAAATTTAAATTTATTTTCTTATACAGCAGGTTATTATTAGTTATGTATTTTATGTATTTACATGTATACAGGTCAATCCCAATCTCCCAACTCATCCCACCACCACCACCACCCCATGGCTTCCCCCTCTTTGTGTCCATACGTTTGTTCTCTACCTCTGTGTCTCTATTTCTGCCCTGCAAACAAGTTCATCTGTACCACTTTTCTAGGTACCAAATATAGGCATTAATATACAATATTTGTTTTTCTGTTTCTGACATACTCCACTCTGTATGACAGTCTCTAGATCCATCGAGTCCTCTACAAATGACCCAGTTTCATTCCTTTATATGGTTGAGTAATACTCCATTTTATATATGTACCACATCTTTATCCGTTCTTCTGTTTGTGGGCATTTAGGTTGCTTCCATTACCTGGCTATTGTAAATAGTGCTGCAATGAACATTGGGGTGAATGTGTCTCTTTGATTTATGGTTTTCTCTGGGTATATGCGCAGAAGTGGGATTGCTAGATCAGATGGTACTCCTCTTTTTAGTTTTTTAAAGGAACCTCCATACTGTTCTCCATAGTGACTGTATCAATTTACATTCCCACCAATAGTGGAAGAGGGTTCCTTTTGTCCACACCCTCCTCAGAATTTTTGTTTGTAGATTTTCTGATGATGCCGACTCTAATGGGTGTGACGTCATACCTTATTGTAGTTTTGATTTGCATTTCTCTAACAATTAGTGATGTTGAGCAGCTTTTCATGTGTGTCTTGGCCATCTCTGTGTCTTCTTTGAAGAAACGTCTCTTTAGATCTTCTGCCCATTTTTGTATTGGGTGGTTTGTTTTTTTTAATATTAAGCTGCATGAGCTGTTTATATATATTGGAGATTAAACCTCTGTCCATTGATTCGTTTGCAACGATTTTTGCCCATTCTGAGGGATGCCTTTTTCCATTCCCGTTATTTTTTAACAAAAAAGGAAAGAAAGGAAAAGAAGCAGAACACTAATGTGCGTAAAATATGCCTTTTGAAACGGTCGTTTTGAAATATGGACGTCCTTTGAATTTTTTGGTCGATATGTGACCCCAGGAATTGTGTTCAGGGCAGGTGTCATTTACAGGCCTGCAATGATTTTGAATATCAACTGACCATTAGCGCTGGGATTAAAGCTGCTGTTGTGTGAAACGGCCACAAGGTGGCAGCAGTTCACCCTTACCAAATCTGGTTACTAGGGCAAGAGAGCCTCAGTGGAAGTGGTGTTCTAGATTGGAATTTAGAATGGAATGTGCCAGGAGAAAGCCCCTCAAGTTTGTCTCACTACTTCTTGTTCGTGTTTTTAATTTATTTTTTTTATTTTTTATTACAGCAAGTTTGATTACAATGTTTGGCTTGTTGTAGGTGTGGAAGATGTGGTTCTTTTACACATATACAGATGTCTGTTCTTCCTGGGATCCTTTTCCCATGTACGTTATGACAGAATGTTGAGTAGTCCTCTCTTGGTATTCTGTAGGTCTTAGGTGATTATATATATCATCTGTGTTTGTATATGTCTGTTAACCCCGATATCGTAATGAAACCAAACCTCACACCTTTCCATTCGTGAACCATAAGTTTGTTTAATGAATCTGTGATTGCCCTTCTCCGTGGAAATATCTGCCCTGGTATCCATTTTTAGGTAATACCTATAAGTGATATGATATGGTATGTGTCTTTCACTTTCTGACTTACTACAAGTCACGTGATTACTTCTAGACTCATCTACGGTGCTGCAAATGGCATTGTGTCCTTTTTTCCCTTGGCTTCTCTTCTGCCTTAGCGGGGTCCATTTTCAACAATGTGATTCCCTGAGGGTTGTGGATTAGCTGACCTGGGCAGCCTTACCCTGCCGGCCCGCCCTCCCCAGGTGTGCCTCGTTGAGGTCAATATAAACAGAGCTCCAGGCAGCAATAGCCCCTGAAGCTGTGCCTGACTCCATATTCTCTGCCCCGTCAGCAGTCTCGGGGCTGTGCTGGTGGGAGGGAGTGAGGGGCCACAGCTTTGTGGGTGGCCCGGTGTGAGTGGGGTTCTGCTGGCCTTTCTGCAGGAGTTGCCAGGCTGCCGCCTGTAAAGAAGAGGATGTGTCACCCATACCTTCCGCTGGAATTTCTCTCCGGACAGAGGTGAGGAAGGAAAAAAGCAGTGGGGGCCGGGACAGGAGGGGTATCTCAGGCAGGGCAATGGAAAGCTTCTGGAAGAGCGCCAGGGTCTAGGACCACGCTGGCTGGCCTGCAGGCACCAAGTTGGCCTGCGTGCTGTCGCTGGTGTGGCTCCACGGTCCTTCCTCTAGGCTTTCAAGCCCTTGTACATATTCAGGTGTTTTACCTGGAAAGGGTGGGAACAGTTCAGCAGCAGCTGGCCTGGGGCTCAGCTCACGTTTACTCACAGATGCCTCGGCACGGTCCCCCAGCTTTGCAATGAGGACGCTCCTTGCGTGGGGGTTGGGTTGCTGGCTGTATGGGAGATGGTTCCCCACCTCTGACCAATTTCAGAATTGTTTACCACTGGACCAAGTGCCGTGATAGGGTTTTCCTCTGTATAACTCGTGGGTTCACTTTTTTTTTCTTTTTTGGTTCAAGTTAGATGTTATTCCTCTTTTATGTATTTATAGATATAAGCATGGAAATAATTCATTCCTATAAATACATCTGTGTGACGGGAAGAACTTTTTTCTGTTTTATTTTTAAATTTTATTTTTTAAAATTTTGAAATTTTATTTATTTTTTTATACAGCACGTTATTATTAGTTATGTATTTTATGCATATACATGTATACAGGTCAATCCCAAACTCCCAACTCATCCCACCACCACCACCCCATGGCTTCCCACACTTGGTGTCCATACGTTTGTTCTCTACCTCTGTGTCTCTATTTCTTCCCTGCAAACCAGTTCATCTGTACCATTTTTAGGCTCCACATATATGCATTAATATACAATATTTGTTTTCCTCTTTCTGACTTACTTCATTCTGTATGACAGTCTCTCGATCCATCGATGTCTCTACAAATGACCCTGATTCATTCCTTTATATGGCCGAGTAATTTTCCATTTTATATATGTACCACATCTTTATCCATTCATCTGTCTGTGGGCATTTAGGTTGCTTCCATTACCTGGCTATTGTAAATAGTGCTGCAACGAACATTGTGGTGAATGTGCCTTTTTGAAATACGGTTTTCTCTGGGTATATGCCCAGAAGTGGGATTGCTGGATCAGATGGTAATTCTATTTCTAGTTTTTTTAAGGAAACTCCATACTGTTCTCCATAGTGACTGTATCAATTTACATTCCCACCAATAGTGGAAGAGGGCTCCTTTTGTCCACACCCTCCCCAGAATTGGTTGTTTGTAGATTTTCTGATGATGCCGATTCTAACAGGTGTGAGGTGATACCTCATTGTAGTTTTGATTTGCATTTCTCTAATAATTAGTGCTGTTGAGCAGCTTTTCATGTGCGTCTTGGCCATCTCTGTGTCTCCTTTGAAGAAACGTCTCTTTAGATCTTCTGCCCATTTTTTTTGGGTTGTTGGTTTTTTTAATATTAAGCTGCATGAGCTGTTTATATATATTGGAGATTAAACCTCTGTCCATTGATTCGTCTGCAAAGATTTTCGCCCATTCTGAGGGATGCCTTTTTCCATTCCCGTGTTTTTTAACAAAAAAGGAAAGAAAGGAAAAGAAGCAGAACACTAATGTGCGTAAAATATGCCTTTTGAAACGGTGGTTTTGAAATATGGACGTCCTTTGAAATTTTTGGTCGATATGTGACCCCAGGATTTGTTTTCAGGGCAGGTGTCATTTACAGGCCTGCAATGATTTTGAATATCAACTGACCATTAGCGTTGGGATTAAAGCTGCTGTTGTGTGAAACGGCCACAAGGTGGCAGCAGTTCACCCTTACCAAATCTGGTTACTAGGGCAAGAGAGCCTCAGTGGAAGTGGTGTTCTAGAATGGAGTTTAGAATGGAATGTACCAGGAGAAAGCCCCTCACGTTTGTCTCACTACTTCTTGTTCGTGTTTTTAATTTAAGTTTTTATTTTTTATTACAGCAAGTTTGATTACAATGTTTGGCTTGTTGTAGGTGTGGAAGATGTGGTTCTTTTACACATATACAGATGACTGTTCTTCTTGGGATCCTTTTCCCATGTACGTTATGACAGAATGTTGAGTAGTCCTCTCTTGGTATTCTGTAGGTCTTTGGTGATTATATATGTCACCTGTGTTTGTATATGTCTGTTAACCCCGATATCGTAATGAAACCAATCCTCACACCTTTCCATTGGTGAACCATAAGTTTGTTTAATGAATCTGTGATTGCCCTTCTCCGTGGAAATATCTGCCCTGGTATCCATTTTTAGGTAACACCTATAAGTGATATGATATGATATGTGTCTTTCACTTTCTGACTTACTACAAGTCACGTGATTACTTCTAGACTCATCTACGGTGCTGCAAATGGCATTGTGTCCTTTTTTCCCTTGGCTTCTCTTCTGCCTTAGCGGGGTCCATTTTCAACAATGTGATTCCCTGAGGGTTGTGGATTAGCTGACCTGGGCAGCCTTACCCTGCCAGCCCGCCCTCCCCAGGTGTGCCTCGTTGAGGTCAATATAAACAGAGCTCCAGGCAGCAATAGCCCCTGAAGCTGTGCCTGACTCCATATTCTCTGCCCCGTCAGCAGTCTCGGGGCTGTGCTGGTGGGAGGGAGTGAGGGGCCACAGCTTTGTGGGTGGCCCGGTGTGAGTGGGGTTCTGCTGGCCTTTCTGCAGGAGTTGCCAGGCTGCCGCCTGTAAAGAAGAGGATGTGTCACCCATACCTTCCGCTGGAATTTCTCTCCGGACAGAGGTGAGGAAGGAAAAAAGCAGTGGGGGCCGGGACAGGAGGGGTATCTCAGGCAGGGCAATGGAAAGCTTCTGGAAGAGCGCCAGGGTCTAGGACCACGCTGGCTGGCCTGCAGGCACCAAGTTGGCCTGCGTGCTGTCGCTGGTGTGGCTCCACGGTCCTTCCTCTAGGCTTTCAAGCCCTTGTACATATTCAGGTGTTTTACCTGGAAAGGGTGGGAACAGTTCAGCAGCAGCTGGCCTGGGGCTCAGCTCACGTTTACTCACAGATGCCTCGGCACGGTCCCCCAACTTTGCAATGAGGACGCTCCTTGCGTGGGGGTTGGGTTGCTGGCTGTATGGGAGATGGTTCCCCACCTCTGACCAATTTCAGAATTGTTTACCACTGGACCAAGTGCCGTGATAGGGTTTTCCTCTGTATAACTCGTGGGTTCACTTTTTTTTTCTTTTATGTTTCAAGTTAGATGTTATTCCTCTTTTATGTATTTATAGATATAAGCATGGAAATAATTCATTCCTATAAATACATCTGTGTGACGGGAAGAACTTTTTTCTGTTTTATTTTTAAATTTTATTTTTTAAAATTTTGAAATTTTATTTATTTTTTTATACAGCACGTTATTATTAGTTATGTATTTTATGCATATACATGTATACAGGTCAATCCCAAACTCCCAACTCATCCCACCACCACCACCCCATGGCTTCCCACACTTGGTGTCCATACGTTTGTTCTCTACCTCTGTGTCTCTATTTCTTCCCTGCAAACCAGTTCATCTGTACCATTTTTAGGCTCCACATATATGCATTAATATACAATATTTGTTTTCCTCTTTCTGACTTACTTCATTCTGTATGACAGTCTCTCGATCCATCGATGTCTCTACAAATGACCCCGATTCATTCCTTTATATGGCCGAGTAATTTTCCATTTTATATATGTACCACATCTTTATCCATTCATCTGTCTGTGGGCATTTAGGTTGCTTCCATTACCTGGCTATTGTAAATAGTGCTGCAACGAACATTGTGGTGAATGTGCCTTTTTGAAATACGGTTTTCTCTGGGTATATGCCCAGAAGTGGGATTGCTGGATCAGATGGTAATTCTATTTCTAGTTTTTTTAAGGAAACTCCATACTGTTCTCCATAGTGACTGTATCAATTTACATTCCCACCAATAGTGGAAGAGGGCTCCTTTTGTCCACACCCTCCCCAGAATTGGTTGTTTGTAGATTTCCTGATGATGCCGATTCTAACAGGTGTGAGGTGATACCTCATTGTAGTTTTGATTTGCATTTCTCTAATAATTAGTGCTGTTGAGCAGCTTTTCATGTGCGTCTTGGCCATCTCTGTGTCTCCTTTGAAGAAACGTCTCTTTAGATCTTCTGCCCATTTTTTTTGGGTTGTTTGTTTTTTTAATATTAAGCTGCATGAGCTGTTTATATATATTGGAGATTAAACCTCTGTCCATTGATTCGTCTGCAACGATTTTCGCCCATTCTGAGGGATGCCTTTTTCCATTCCCGTTTTTTTTAACAAAAAAGGAAAGAAAGGAAAAGAAGCAGAACACTGATGTGCGTAAAATATGCCTTTTGAAACGGTCGTTTTGAAATATGGACGTCCTTTGAATTTTTTGGTCGATATGTGACCCCAGGATTTGTTTTCAGGGCAGGTGTCATTTACAGGCCTGCAATGATTTTGAATATCAACTGACCATTAGCGCTGGGATTAAAGCTGCTGTTGTGTGAAACGGCCACAAGGTGGCAGCAGTTCACCCTTACCAAATCTGGTTACTAGGGCAAGAGAGCCTCAGTGGAAGTGGTGTTCTAGATTGGAGTTTAGAATGGAATGTGCCAGGAGAAAGCCCCTCACGTTTGTCTCACTACTTCTTGTTCGTGTTTTTAATTTAATTTTTTATTTTTTATTACAGCAAGTTTGATTACAATGTTTGGCTTGTTGTAGGTGTGGAAGATGTGGTTCTTTTACACATATACAGATGACTGTTCTTCCTGGGATCCTTTTCCCATGTACGTTATGACAGAATGTTGAGTAGTCCTCTCTTGGTATTCTGTAGGTCTTTGGTGATTATATATGTCACCTGTGTTTGTATATGTCTGTTAACCCCGATATCGTAATGAAACCAATCCTCACACCTTTCCATTGGTGAACCATAAGTTTGTTTAATGAATCTGTGATTTCCCTTCTCCGTGGAAATATCTGCCCTGGTATCCATTTTTAGGTAACACCTATAAGTGATATGATATGATATGTGTCTTTCACTTTCTGACTTACTACAAGTCACGTGATTACTTCTAGACTCATCTACGGTGCTGCAAATGGCATTGTGTCCTTGTTTTCCTTGGCATCTCTTATGCCTTAGCGGGGTCCATTTTCAACAATGTGATTCCCTGAGGGTTGTGGATTAGCTGACCTGGGCAGCCTTACCCTGCCGGCCCGCCCTCCCCAGGTGTGCCTCGTTGAGGTCAATATAAACAGAGCTCCAGGCAGCAATAGCCCCTGAAGCTGTGCCTGACTCCATATTCTCTGCCCCGTCAGGAGTCTCGGGGCTGTGCTGGTGGGAGGGAGTGAGGGGCCACAGCTTTGTGGGTGGCCCGGTGTGAGTGGGGTTCTGCTGGCCTTTCTGCAGGAGTTGCCAGGCTGCCGCCTGTAAAGAAGAGGATGTGTCACCCATACCTTCTGCTGGAATTTCTCTGCGGACAGAGGTGAGGAAGGAAAAAATCAGTGGGGGCCGGGACAGGAGGGATATCTCAGGCAGGGCAATGGAAAGCTTCTGGTAGAGCGCCAGGGTACAGGACCACCCTGGCTGGCCGGCAGGCACCAAGTTGGCCTGCGTGCTGTCGCTGGTGTGGCTCCACGGTCCTTCCTCTAGGCTTTCAAGCCCTTGTACATATTCAGGTGTTTTACCTGGAAAGGGTTGGGACAGTTCAGCAGCAGCTGGCCTGGGGCTCAGCTCACTTTTACTCACAGATGCCTCAGCACGGTCCCCCAGCTTTGCAATGAGGACGCTCCTTGCGTGGGGGGTGGGTTGCTGGCTGTATGGGAGATGGTTCCCCACCTCTGACCAATTTCAGAATTGTTTACCGTTGGAGCAAGTGCCGTGATAGGGTTTTCCCCTGTATAACTCGTGGGTTCACTTTTTTTTTCTTTTATCGTTCAAGTTAGATTTTATTCCTCTTTTATGTATTTACAGATATAAGCATGGAAATAATTCATTCCTATAAATACATCTGTGTGACGGGAAGAACTTTTTTCTGTTTTATTTTTAAATTTTATTTTTTTAAATTTTGAAATTTAATTTTATTTATTTTTTTTATACAGCACTTTATTATTAGTTATGTATTTTATGCATATACATGTATACAGGTCAATCCCAAACTCCAAACTCATCCCACCACCACCACCCCATGGCCTCCCACACTTGGTGTCCATACGTTTGTTCTCTACCTCTGTGTCTCTATTTCTTCCCTGCAAACCAGTTCATCTGTACCATTTTTAGGCTCCACATATATGCATTAATATACAATATTTGTTTTCCTCTTTCTGACTTACTTCATTCTGTATGACAGTCTCTCGATCCATCGATGTCTCTACAAATGACCCAGTTTCATTCCTTTTTATGGCCGAGTAATATTCCATTTTATATATGTACCACATCTTTATCCATTCATCTGTCTGTGGGCATTTAGTTTGCTTCTATTACCTGGCTATTGTAAATAGTGCTGCAACGAACATTGTGGTGAATGTGCCTTTTTGAAATACGGTTTTCTCTGGGTATATGCCCAGAAGTGGAATTGCTGGATCAGATGGTAATTCTATTTCTAATTTTTTTAAGGAAACTCCATACTGTTCTCCATAGTGACTGTATCAATTTACATTCCCACCAATAGTGGAAGAGGGCTCCTTTTGTCCACACCCTCCCCAGAATTGGTTGTTTGTAGATTTCCTGATGATGCCGATTCTAACAGGTGTGAGGTGATACCTCATTGTAGTTTTGATTTGCATTTCTCTAATAATTAGTGCTGTTGAGCAGCTTTTCATGTGCGTCTTGGCCATCTCTGTGTCTCCTTTGAAGAAACGTCTCTTTAGATCTTCTGCCCATTTTTTTGGGTTGTTTGTTTTTTTAATATTAAGCTGCATGAGCTGTTTATATATATTGGAGATTAAACCTCTGTCCATTGATTCGTCTGCAACGATTTTCGCCCATTCTGAGGGATGCCTTTTTCCATTCCCGTTTTTTTTAACAAAAAAGGAAAGAAAGGAAAAGAAGCAGAACACTGATGTGCGTAAAATATGCCTTTTGAAACGGTCGTTTTGAAATATGGACGTCCTTTGAAATTTTTGGTCGATATGTGAACCCAGGATTTGTTTTCAGGGCAGGTGTCATTTACAGGCCTGCAATGATTTTGAATATCAACTGACCATTAGCGCTGGGATTAAAGCTGCTGTTGTTTGAAACGGCCACAAGGTGGCAGCAGTTCACCCTTACCAAATCTGGTTACTAGGGCAAGAGAGCCTCAGTGGAAGTGGTGTTCTAGATTGGAGTTTAGAATGGAATGTGCCAGGAGAAAGCCCCTCACGTTTGTCTCACTACTTCTTGTTCGTGTTTTTAATTTAATTTTTTATTTTTTATTACAGCAAGTTTGATTACAATGTTTGGCTTGTTGTAGGTGTGGAAGATGTGGTTCTTTTACACATATACAGATGACTGTTCTTCCTGGGATCCTTTTCCCATGTACGTTATGACAGAATATTGAGTAGTCCTCTCTTGGTATTCTGTAGGTCTTTGGTGATTATATATGTCACCTGTGTTTGTATATGTCTGTTAACCCCGATATCGTAATGAAACCAATCCTCACACCTTTCCATTGGTGAACCATAAGTTTGTTTAATGAATCTGTGATTGCCCTTCTCCGTGGAAATATCTGCCCTGGTATCCATTTTTAGGTAACACCTATAAGTGATATGATATGATATGTGTCTTTCACTTTCTGACTTACTACAAGTCACGTGATTACTTCTAGACTCATCTACGGTGCTGCAAATGGCATTGTGTCCTTTTTTTCCTTGGCATCTTTTATGCCTTAGCGGGGTCCATTTTCAACAATGTGATTCCCTGAGGGTTGTGGATTAGCTGACCTGGGCAGCCTTACCCTGCCGGCCCGCCCTCCCCAGGTGTGCCTCCTTGAGGTCAATATAAACAGAGCTCCAGGCAGCAATAGCCCCTGAAGCTGTGCCTGACTCCATATTCTCTGCCCCGTCAGCAGTCTCGGGGTTGTGCTGGTGGGAGGGAGTGAGGGGCCACAGCTTTGTGGGTGGCCCAGTGTGAGTGGGGTTCTGCTGGCCTTTCTGCAGGAGTTGCCAGGCTGCCGCCTGTAAAGAAGAGGATGTGTCACCCATACCTTCCGCTGGAATTTCTCTGCGGACAGAGGTGAGGAAGGAAAAAATCAGTGGGGGCCGGGACAGGAGGGATATCTCAGGCAGGGCAATGGAAAGCTTCTGGTAGAGCGCCAGGGTACAGGACCACCCTGGCTGGCCGGCAGGCACCAAGTTGGCCTGCGTGCTGTCGCTGGTGTGGCTCCATGGTCCTTCCTCTAGGCTTTCAAGCCCTTGTACATATTCAGGTGTTTTACCTGGAAAGGGTTGGGACAGTTCAGCAGCAGCTGGCCTGGGGCTCAGCTCACTTTTACTCACAGATGCCTCAGCACGGTCCCCCAGCTTTGCAATTAGGACGCTCCTTGCGTGGGGGGTGGGTTGCTGGCTGTATGGGAGATGGTTCCCCACCTCTGACCAATTTCAGAATTGTTTACCGTTGGAGCAAGTGCCGTGATAGGGTTTTCCTCTGTATAACTCGTGGGTTCACTTTTTTTTTCTTTTATCGTTCAAGTTAGATTTTATTCCTCTTTTATGTATTTACAGATATAAGCATGGAAATAATTCATTCCTATAAATACATCTGTGTGACGGGAAGAACTTTTTTCTGTTTTATTTTTAAATTTTATTTTTTTAAATTTTGAAATTTAATTTTATTTATTTTTTTATACAGCACTTTATTATTAGTTATGTATTTTATGCATATACATGTATACAGGTCAATCCCAAACTCCAAACTCATCCCACCACCACCACCCCATGGCCTCCCACACTTGGTGTCCATACGTTTGTTCTCTACCTCTCTGTCTCTATTTCTTCCCTGCAAACCAGTTCATCTGTACCATTTTTAGGCTCCACATATATGCATTAATATACAATATTTGTTTTCCTCTTTCTGACTTACTTCATTCTGTATGACAGTCTCTCGATCCATCGATGTCTCTACAAATGACCCAGTTTCATTCCTTTTTATGGCCGAGTAATATTCCATTTTATATATGTACCACATCTTTATCCATTCATCATCTGTGGGCATTTAGTTTGCTTCTATTACCTGGCTATTGTAAATAGTGCTGCAACGAACATTGTGGTGAATGTGCCTTTTTGAAATACGGTTTTCTCTGGGTATATGCCCAGAAGTGGGATTGCTGGATCAGATGGTAATTCTATTTCTAATTTTTTTAAGGAAACTCCATACTGTTCTCCATAGTGACTGTATCAATTTACATTCCCACCAATAGTGGAAGAGGGCTCCTTTTGTCCACACCCTCCCCAGAATTGGTTGTTTGTAGATTTCCTGATGATGCCGATTCTAACAGGTGTGAGGTGATACCTCATTGTAGTTTTGATTTGCATTTCTCTAATAATTAGTGCTGTTGAGCAGCTTTTCATGTGCGTCTTGGCCATCTCTGTGTCTCCTTTGAAGAAACGTCTCTTTAGATCTTCTGCCCATTTTTTTGGGTTGTTTGTTTTTTTAATATTAAGCTGCATGAGCTGTTTATATATATTGGAGATTAAACCTCTGTCCATTGATTCGTCTGCAACGATTTTCGCCCATTCTGAGGGATGCCTTTTTCCATTCCCGTGTTTTTTAACAAAAAAGGAAAGAAAGGAAAAGAAGCAGAACACTGATGTGCGTAAAATATGCCTTTTGAAACGGTCGTTTTGAA
This sequence comes from Mesoplodon mirus, assembly GCF_964341445.2. Lineage (NCBI taxonomy): Eukaryota > Metazoa > Chordata > Mammalia > Artiodactyla > Ziphiidae > Mesoplodon > Mesoplodon mirus. Next base: position 594,041 of record NW_028295556.1, read on the forward strand.
ATATGGACGTCCTTTCAAATTTTTGGTCGATATGTGAACCCAGGATTTGTTTTCAGGGCAGGTGTCATTTACAGGCCTGCAATGATTTTGAATATCAACTGACCATTAGCGCTGGGATTAAAGCTGCTGTTGTGTGAAACGGCCACAAGGTGGCAGCAGTTCACCCTTACCAAATCTGGTTACTAGGGCAAGAGAGCCTCAGTGGAAGTGGTGTTCTAGATTGGAGTTTAGAATGGAATGTGCCAGGAGAAAGCCCCTCACGTTTGTCTCACTACTTCTTGTTCGTGTTTTTAATTTAATTTTTTATTTTTTATTACAGCAAGTTTGATTACAATGTTTGGCTTGTTGTAGGTGTGGAAGATGTGGTTCTTTTACACATATACAGATGACTGTTCTTCCTGGGATCCTTTTCCCATGTACGTTATGACAGAATGTTGAGTACTCCTCTCTTGGTATTCTGTAGGTCTTTGGTGATTATATATGTCACCTGTGTTTGTATATGTCTGTTAACCCCGATATCGTAATGAAACCAATCCTCACACCTTTCCATTGGTGAACCATAAGTTTGTTTAATGAATCTGTGATTGCCCTACTCCGTGGAAATATCTGCCCTGGTATCCATTTTTAGGTAACACCTATAAGTGATATGATATGATATGTGTCTTTCACTTTCTAACTTACTACAAGTCACGTGATTACTTCTAGACTCATCTACGGTGCTGCAAATGGCATTGTGTCCTTTTTTCCCTTGGCTTCTCTTCTGCCATAGCGAGGTCCATTTTCAACAATGTGATTCCCTGAGGGTTGTGGATTAGCTGACCTGGGCAGCCTTACCCTGCCGGCCCGCCCTCCCCAGGTGTGCCTCGTTGAGGTCAATATAAACAGAGCTCCAGGCAGCAATAGCCCCTGAAGCTGTGCCTGACTCCATATTCTCTGCCCCGTCAGCAGTCTCGGGGCTGTGCTGGTGGGAGGGAGTGAGGGGCCACAGCTTTGTGGGTGGCCCGGTGTGAGTGGGGTTCTGCTGGCCTTTCTGCAGGAGTTGCCAGGCTGCCGCCTGTAAAGAAGAGGATGTGTCACCCATACCTTCCGCTGGAATTTCTCTGCGGACAGAGGTGAGGAAGGAAAAAATCAGTGGGGGCCGGGACAGGAGGGATATCTCAGGCAGGGCAATGGAAAGCTTCTGGTAGAGCGCCAGGGTACAGGACCACCCTGGCTGGCCGGCAGGCACCAAGTTGGCCTGCGTGCTGTCGCTGGTGTGGCTCCACGGTCCTTCCTCTAGGCTTTCAAGCCCTTGTACATATTCAGGTGTTTTACCTGGAAAGGGTTGGGACAGTTCAGCAGCAGCTGGCCTGGGGCTCAGCTCACTTTTACTCACAGATGCCTCAGCACTATCCCCCAGCTTTGCAATGAGGACGCTCCTTGCCTGGGGGGTGGGTTGCTGGCTGTATGGGAGATGGTTCCCCACCTCTGACCAATTTCAGAATTGTTTACCGTTGGAGCAAGTGCCGTGATAGGGTTTTCCTCTGTATAACTCGTGGGTTCACTTTTTTTTTTCTTTTATCGTTCAAGTTAGATTTTATTCCTCTTTTATGTATTTACAGATATAAGCATGGAAATAATTCATTACTATAAATACATCTGTGTGACGGGAGGAACTTTTTTCTGTTTTATTTTTAAATTTTATTTTTTTAAATTTTGAAATTTAATTTTATTTATTTTTTTTATACAGCACTTTATTATTAGTTATGTATTTTATGCATATACATGTATACAGGTCAATCCCAAACTCCAAACTCATCCCACCACCACCACCCCATGGCCTCCCACACTTGGTGTCCATACGTTTGTTCTCTACCTCTCTGTCTCTATTTCTTCCCTGCAAACCAGTTCATCTGTACCATTTTTAGGCTCCACATATATGCATTAATATACAATATTTGTTTTCCTCTTTCTGACTTACTTCATTCTGTATGACAGTCTCTCGATCCATCGATGTCTCTACAAATGACCCAGTTTCATTCCTTTTTATGGCCGAGTAATATTCCATTTTATATATGTACCACATCTTTATCCATTCATCTGTCTGTGGGCATTTAGTTTGCTTCTATTACCTGGCTATTGTAAATAGTGCTGCAACGAACATTGTGGTGAATGTGCCTTTTTGAAATACGGTTTTCTCTGGGTATATGCCCAGAAGTGGGATTGCTGGATCAGATGGTAATTCTATTTCTAATTTTTTTAAGGAAACTCCATACTGTTCTCCATAGTGACTGTATCAATTTACATTCCCACCAATAGTGGAAGAGGGCTCCTTTTGTCCACACCCTCCCCAGAATTGGTTGTTTGTAGATTTCCTGATGATGCCGATTCTAACAGGTGTGAGGTGATACCTCATTGTAGTTTTGATTTGCATTTCTCTAATAATTAGTGCTGTTGAGCAGCTTTTCATGTGCGTCTTGGCCATCTCTGTGTCTCCTTTGAAGAAACGTCTCTTTAGATCTTCTGCCCATTTTTTTGGGGTTGTTTGTTTTTTTAATATTAAGCTGCATGAGCTGTTTATATATATTGGAGATTAAACCTCTGTCCATTGATTCGTCTGCAACGATTTTCGCCCATTCTGAGGGATGCCTTTTTCCATTCCCGTTTTTTTTAACAAAAAAGGAAAGAAAGGAAAAGAAGCAGAACACTGATGTGCGTAAAATATGCCTTTTGAAACGGTGGTTTTGAAATATGGACGTACTTTGAAATTTTTGGTCGATATGTGAACCCAGGATTTGTTTTCAGGGCAGGTGTCATTTACAGGCCTGCAATGATTTTGAATATCAACTGACCATTAGCGCTGGGATTAAAGCTGCTGTTGTGTGAAACGGCCACAAGGTGGCAGCAGTTCACCCTTACCAAATCTGGTTACTAGGGCAAGAGAGCCTCAGTGGAAGTGGTGTTCTAGATTGGAGTTTACAATGGAATGTGCCAGGAGAAAGCCCCTCACGTTTGTCTCACTACTTCTTGTTCGTGTTTTTAATTTAATTTTTTATTTTTTATTACAGCAAGTTTGATTACAATGTTTGGCTTGTTGTAGGTGTGGAAGATGTGGTTATTTTACACATATACAGATGACTGTTCTTCCTGGGATCCTTTTCCCATGTACGTTATGACAGAATGTTGAGTAGTCCTCTCTTGGTATTCTGTAGGTCTTTGGTGATTATATATGTCACCTGTGTTTGTATATGTCTGTTAACCCCGATATCGTAATGAAAACAATCCTCACACCTTTCCATTGGTGAACCATAAGTTTGTTTAATGAATCTGTGATTGCCCTTCTCCGTGGAAATATCTGCCCTGGTATCCATTTTTAGGTAACACCTATAAGTGATATGATATGATATGTGTCTTTCACTTTCTGACTTACTACAAGTCACGTGATTACTTCTAGACTCATCTACGGTGCTGCAAACGGCATTGTGTCCTTTTTTTCCTTGGCATCTCTTATGCCTTAGCGGGGTCCATTTTCAACAATGTGATTCCCTGAGGGTTGTGGATTAGCTGACCTGGGCAGCCTTACCCTGCCGGCCCGCCCTCCCCAGCTGTGCCTTGTTGAGGTCAATATAAACAGAGCTCCAGGCAGCAATAGCCCCTGAAGCTGTGCCTGACTCCATATTCTCTGCCCCGTCAGCAGTCTCGGGGCTGTGCTGGTGGGAGGGAGTGAGGGGCCACAGCTTTGTGGGTGTCCCGGTGTGAGTGGGGTTCTGCTGGCCTTTCTGCAGGAGTTGCCAGGCTGCCGCCTGTAAAGAAGAGGATGTGTCACCCATACCTTCCGCTGGAATTTCTCTCCGGACAGAGGTGAGGAAGGAAAAAAGCAGTGGGGGCCGGGACAAGACGGTTATCTCAGGCAGGGCAATGGAAAGCTTCTGGAAGAGCGCCAGGGTCCAGAACCACCCTGGCTGGCCTGCAGGCACCAAGTTGGCCTGCGTGCTGTCGCTGGTGTGGCTCCACGGTCCTTCCTCTAGGCTTTCAAGCCCTTGTACATATTCAGGTGTTTTACCTGGAAAGGGTGGGGACAGTTCAGCAGCAGCTGGCCTGGGGCTCAGCTCACGTTTACTCACAGATGCCTTGGCACGGAGCCCCAGCTTTGCAATGAGGACGCTCTTTGCATGGGGGGTGGGTTGCTGGCTGTATGGGAGATGGTTCCCCACCTCTGACCAATTTCAGAATTGTTTAACGCTGGAGCAAGTGCCCTGATAGGGTTTTCCTCTGTATAACTCGTGGGTTCACTTTTTTTTTCTTTTATCGTTCAAGTTAGATTTTATTCCTCTTTTATGTATTTATAGATATAAGCATGGAAATAATTCTTTCCTATAAATACATCTGTGTGACGGGAAGAACTTTTTTCTGTTTTATTTTTAAATTTTATTTTTTAATATTTTGAAATTTAATTTTATTTATTTTTTTAAAGAGCACGTTATTATTAGTTATGAATTTTATGCATATACATGTATACAGGTCAATCCCAAACTCCCAACTCATCCCACCACCACCACCCCATGGCTTCCCACACTTGGTGTCCATACGTTTGTTCTCTACCTCTGTGTCTCTATTTCTTCCCTGCAAACGAGTTCATCTGTACCATTTTTAGGCTCCACATATATGCATTAATATACAATATTTGTTTTCCTCTTTCTGACTTACTTCATTCTGTATGACAGTCTCTCGATCCATTGATGTCTCTACAAATGACCCAGTTTCATTCCTTTTTATGGCCGAGTAATATTCCATTTGATATATGTACCACATCTTTATCCATTCATCTGTCTGTGGGCATTTAGGTGGCTTCCATTACCTGGCTATTGTAAATAGTGCTGCAACGAACATTGTGGTGAAAGTGCCTTTTTGAAATACGGTTTTCTCTGGGTATATGCCCAGAAGTGGGATTGCTGGATCAGATGGTAATTCTATTTCTAGATTTTTAAAGGAAACTCCATACTGTTCTCCATAGTGACTCTATCAATTTACATTCCCACCAATAGTGGAAGAGGGCTCCTTTTGTCCACACCCTCCCCAGAATTGGTTGTTTGTAGATTTCCTGATGATGCCGATTCTAACAGGTGTGAGGTGATACCTCATTGTAGTTTTGATTTGCATTTCTCTAATAATTAGTGCTGTTGAGCAGCTTTTCATGTGTGTCTTGGCCATCTCTGTGTCTCCTTTGAAGAAACGTCCCTTTAGATCTTCTTCCAATTTTTGGGGGGTTGTTAATTTTTTAATATTAAGCTGCATGAGCTGTTTATATATATTGGAGATTAAACCTCTGGCCATTGATTCGTCTGCAACGATTTTCGCCCATTCTGAGGGATGCATTTTTTCATTTCCGGGTTTTTTAACAAAAAAGGAAAGAAAGGAAAAGAAGCAGAACACTAATGTGCGTAAAATATGCCTTTTGAAACGGTCGTTTTGAAATATGGACGTCCTTTGAATTTTTTGGTCGATATGTGACCCCAGGATTTGTTTTCAGGGCAGGTGTCATTTACAGGCCTGCAATGATTTTGAATATCAACTGACCATTAGCGTTGGGATTAAAGCTGCTGTTGTGTGAAACGGCCACAAGGTGGCAGCAGTTCACCCTTAACAAATCTGGTTACTAGGGCAAGAGAGCCTCAGTGGAAGTGGTGTTCTAGATTGGAGTTTAGAATGGAATGTGCCAGGAGAAAGCCCCTCACGTTTGTCTCACTACTTCTTGTTCGTGTTTTTAATTTAATTTTTTATTTTTTATTACAGCAAGTTTGATTACAATGTTTGGCTTGTTGTAGGTGTGGAAGATGTGGTTCTTTTACACATATACAGATGACTGTTCTTCCTGGGATCCTTTTCCCATGTACGTTATGACAGAATATTGAGTAGTCCTCTCTTGGTATTCTGTAGGTCTTTGGTGATTATATATGTCACCTGTGTTTGTATATGTCTGTTAACCCCGATATCGTAATGAAACCAATCCTCACACCTTTCCATTGGTGAACCATAAGTTTGTTTAATGAATCTGTGATTGCCCTTCTCCGTGGAAATATCTGCCCTGGTACCCATTTTTAGGTAACACCTATAAGTGATATGATATGATATGTGTCTTTCACTTTCTGACTTACTACAAGTCACGTGATTACTTCTAGACTCATCTACGGTGCTGCAAATGGCATTGTGTCCTTTTTTTCCTTGGCATCTTTTATGCCTTAGCGGGGTCCATTTTCAACAATGTGATTCCCTGAGGGTTGTGGATTAGCTGACCTGGGCAGCCTTACCCTGCCGGCCCGCCCTCCCCAGGTGTGCCTCCTTGAGGTCAATATAAACAAGGTCCAGGCAGCAATAGCCCCTGAAGCTGTGCCTGACTCCATATTCTCTGCCCCGTCAGCAGTCTCGGGGTTGTGCTGGTGGGAGGGAGTGAGGGGCCACAGCTTTGTGGGTGGCCCAGTGTGAGTGGGGTTCTGCTGGCCTTTCTGCAGGAGTTGCCAGGCTGCCGCCTGTAAAGAAGAGGATGTGTCACCCATACCTTCCGCTGGAATTTCTCTGCGGACAGAGGTGAGGAAGGAAAAAATCAGTGGGGGCCGGGACAGGAGGGATATCTCAGGCAGGGCAATGGAAAGCTTCTGGTAGAGCGCCAGGGTACAGGACCACCCTGGCTGGCCGGCAGGCACCAAGTTGGCCTGCGTGCTGTCGCTGGTGTGGCTCCATGGTCCTTCCTCTAGGCTTTCAAGCCCTTGTACATATTCAGGTGTTTTACCTGGAAAGGGTTGGGACAGTTCAGCAGCAGCTGGCCTGGGGCTCAGCTCACTTTTACTCACAGATGCCTCAGCACGGTCCCCCAGCTTTGCAATTAGGACGCTCCTTGCGTGGGGGGTGGGTTGCTGGCTGTATGGGAGATGGTTCCCCACCTCTGACCAATTTCAGAATTGTTTACCGTTGGAGCAAGTGCCGTGATAGGGTTTTCCTCTGTATAACTCGTGGGTTCACTTTTTTTTTCTTTTATCGTTCAAGTTAGATTTTATTCCTCTTTTATGTATTTACAGATATAAGCATGGAAATAATTCATTCCTATAAATACATCTGTGTGACGGGAATAACTTTTTTCTGTTTTATTTTTAAATTTTATTTTTTTAAATTTTGAAATTTAATTTTATTTATTTTTTTATACAGCACTTTATTATTAGTTATGTATTTTATGCATATACATGTATACAGGTCAATCCCAAACTCCAAACTCATCCCACCACCACCACCCCATGGCCTCCCACACTTGGTGTCCATACGTTTGTTCTCTACCTCTCTGTCTCTATTTCTTCCCTGCAAACCAGTTCATCTGTACCATTTTTAGGCTCCACATATATGCATTAATATACAATATTTGTTTTCCTCTTTCTGACTTACTTCATTCTGTATGACAGTCTCTCGATCCATCGATGTCTCTACAAATGACCCAGTTTCATTCCTTTTTATGGCCGAGTAATATTCCATTTTATATATGTACCACATCTTTATCCATTCATCATCTGTGGGCATTTAGTTTGCTTCTATTACCTGGCTATTGTAAATAGTGCTGCAACGAACATTGTGGTGAATGTGCCTTTTTGAAATACGGTTTTCTCTGGGTATATGCCCAGAAGTGGGATTGCTGGATCAGATGGTAATTCTATTTCTAATTTTTTTAAGGAAACTCCATACTGTTCTCCATAGTGACTGTATCAATTTACATTCCCACCAATAGTGGAAGAGGGCTCCTTTTGTCCACACCCTCCCCAGAATTGGTTGTTTGTAGATTTCCTGATGATGCCGATTCTAACAGGTGTGAGGTGATACCTCATTGTAGTTTTGATTTGCATTTCTCTAATAATTAGTGCTGTTGAGCAGCTTTTCATGTGCGTCTTGGCCATCTCTGTGTCTCCTTTGAAGAAACGTCTCTTTAGATCTTCTGCCCATTTTTTTGGGTTGTTTGTTTTTTTAATATTAAGCTGCATGAGCTGTTTATATATATTGGAGATTAAACCTCTGTCCATTGATTCGTCTGCAACGATTTTCGCCCATTCTGAGGGATGCCTTTTTCCATTCCCGTGTTTTTTAACAAAAAAGGAAAGAAAGGAAAAGAAGCAGAACACTGATGTGCGTAAAATATGCCTTTTGAAACGGTCGTTTTGAAATATGGACGTCCTTTCAAATTTTTGGTCGATATGTGAACCCAGGATTTGTTTTCAGGGCAGGTGTCATTTACAGGCCTGCAATGATTTTGAATATCAACTGACCATTAGCGCTGGGATTAAAGCTGCTGTTGTGTGAAACGGCCACAAGGTGGCAGCAGTTCACCCTTACCAAATCTGGTTACTAGGGCAAGAGAGCCTCAGTGGAAGTGGTGTTCTAGATTGGAGTTTAGAATGGAATGTGCCAGGAGAAAGCCCCTCACGTTTGTCTCACTACTTCTTGTTCGTGTTTTTAATTTAATTTTTTATTTTTTATTACAGCAAGTTTGATTACAATGTTTGGCTTGTTGTAGGTGTGGAAGATGTGGTTCTTTTACACATATACAGATGACTGTTCTTCCTGGGATCCTTTTCCCATGTACGTTATGACAGAATGTTGAGTACTCCTCTCTTGGTATTCTGTAGGTCTTTGGTGATTATATATGTCACCTGTGTTTGTATATGTCTGTTAACCCCGATATCGTAATGAAACCAATCCTCACACCTTTCCATTGGTGAACCATAAGTTTGTTTAATGAATCTGTGATTGCCCTACTCCGTGGAAATATCTGCCCTGGTATCCATTTTTAGGTAACACCTATAAGTGATATGATATGATATGTGTCTTTCACTTTCTAACTTACTACAAGTCACGTGATTACTTCTAGACTCATCTACGGTGCTGCAAATGGCATTGTGTCCTTTTTTCCCTTGGCTTCTCTTCTGCCATAGCGAGGTCCATTTTCAACAATGTGATTCCCTGAGGGTTGTGGATTAGCTGACCTGGGCAGCCTTACCCTGCCGGCCCGCCCTCCCCAGGTGTGCCTCGTTGAGGTCAATATAAACAGAGCTCCAGGCAGCAATAGCCCCTGAAGCTGTGCCTGACTCCATATTCTCTGCCCCGTCAGCAGTCTCGGGGCTGTGCTGGTGGGAGGGAGTGAGGGGCCACAGCTTTGTGGGTGGCCCGGTGTGAGTGGGGTTCTGCTGGCCTTTCTGCAGGAGTTGCCAGGCTGCCGCCTGTAAAGAAGAGGATGTGTCACCCATACCTTCCGCTGGAATTTCTCTGCGGACAGAGGTGAGGAAGGAAAAAATCAGTGGGGGCCGGGACAGGAGGGATATCTCAGGCAGGGCAATGGAAAGCTTCTGGTAGAGCGCCAGGGTACAGGACCACCCTGGCTGGCCGGCAGGCACCAAGTTGGCCTGCGTGCTGTCGCTGGTGTGGCTCCACGGTCCTTCCTCTAGGCTTTCAAGCCCTTGTACATATTCAGGTGTTTTACCTGGAAAGGGTTGGGACAGTTCAGCAGCAGCTGGCCTGGGGCTCAGCTCACTTTTACTCACAGATGCCTCAGCACTATCCCCCAGCTTTGCAATGAGGACGCTCCTTGCGTGGGGGGTGGGTTGCTGGCTGTATGGGAGATGGTTCCCCACCTCTGACCAATTTCAGAATTGTTTACCGTTGGAGCAAGTGCCGTGATAGGGTTTTCCTCTGTATAACTCGTGGGTTCACTTTTTTTTTTCTTTTATCGTTCAAGTTAGATTTTATTCCTCTTTTATGTATTTACAGATATAAGCATGGAAATAATTCATTACTATAAATACATCTGTGTGACGGGAGGAACTTTTTTCTGTTTTATTTTTAAATTTTATTTTTTTAAATTTTGAAATTTAATTTTATTTATTTTTTTTATACAGCACTTTATTATTAGTTATGTATTTTATGCATATACATGTATACAGGTCAATCCCAAACTCCAAACTCATCCCACCACCACCACCCCATGGCCTCCCACACTTGGTGTCCATACGTTTGTTCTCTACCTCTCTGTCTCTATTTCTTCCCTGCAAACCAGTTCATCTGTACCATTTTTAGGCTCCACATATATGCATTAATATACAATATTTGTTTTCCTCTTTCTGACTTACTTCATTCTGTATGACAGTCTCTCGATCCATCGATGTCTCTACAAATGACCCAGTTTCATTCCTTTTTATGGCCGAGTAATATTCCATTTTATATATGTACCACATCTTTATCCATTCATCTGTCTGTGGGCATTTAGTTTGCTTCTATTACCTGGCTATTGTAAATAGTGCTGCAACGAACATTGTGGTGAATGTGCCTTTTTGAAATACGGTTTTCTCTGGGTATATGCCCAGAAGTGGGATTGCTGGATCAGATGGTAATTCTATTTCTAATTTTTTTAAGGAAACTCCATACTGTTCTCCATAGTGACTGTATCAATTTACATTCCCACCAATAGTGGAAGAGGGCTCCTTTTGTCCACACCCTCCCCAGAATTGGTTGTTTGTAGATTTCCTGATGATGCCGATTCTAACAGGTGTGAGGTGATACCTCATTGTAGTTTTGATTTGCATTTCTCTAATAATTAGTGCTGTTGAGCAGCTTTTCATGTGCGTCTTGGCCATCTCTGTGTCTCCTTTGAAGAAACGTCTCTTTAGATCTTCTGCCCATTTTTTTGGGGTTGTTTGTTTTTTTAATATTAAGCTGCATGAGCTGTTTATATATATTGGAGATTAAACCTCTGTCCATTGATTCGTCTGCAACGATTTTCGCCCATTCTGAGGGATGCCTTTTTCCATTCCCGTTTTTTTTAACAAAAAAGGAAAGAAAGGAAAAGAAGCAGAACACTGATGTGCGTAAAATATGCCTTTTGAAACGGTGGTTTTGAAATATGGACGTACTTTGAAATTTTTGGTCGATATGTGAACCCAGGATTTGTTTTCAGGGCAGGTGTCATTTACAGGCCTGCAATGATTTTGAATATCAACTGACCATTAGCGCTGGGATTAAAGCTGCTGTTGTGTGAAACGGCCACAAGGTGGCAGCAGTTCACCCTTACCAAATCTGGTTACTGGGGCAAGAGAGCCTCAGTGGAAGTGGTGTTCTAGATTGGAGTTTACAATGGAATGTGCCAGGAGAAAGCCCCTCACGTTTGTCTCACTACTTCTTGTTCGTGTTTTTAATTTAATTTTTTATTTTTTATTACAGCAAGTTTGATTACAATGTTTGGCTTGTTGTAGGTGTGGAAGATGTGGTTATTTTACACATATACAGATGACTGTTCTTCCTGGGATCCTTTTCCCATGTACGTTATGACAGAATGTTGAGTAGTCCTCTCTTGGTATTCTGTAGGTCTTTGGTGATTATATATGTCACCTGTGTTTGTATATGTCTGTTAACCCCGATATCGTAATGAAAACAATCCTCACACCTTTCCATTGGTGAACCATAAGTTTGTTTAATGAATCTGTGATTGCCCTTCTCCGTGGAAATATCTGCCCTGGTATCCATTTTTAGGTAACACCTATAAGTGATATGATATGATATGTGTCTTTCACTTTCTGACTTACTACAAGTCACGTGATTACTTCTAGACTCATCTACGGTGCTGCAAACGGCATTGTGTCCTTTTTTTCCTTGGCATCTCTTATGCCTTAGCGGGGTCCATTTTCAACAATGTGATTCCCTGAGGGTTGTGGATTAGCTGACCTGGGCAGCCTTACCCTGCCGGCCCGCCCTCCCCAGCTGTGCCTTGTTGAGGTCAATATAAACAGAGCTCCAGGCAGCAATAGCCCCTGAAGCTGTGCCTGACTCCATATTCTCTGCCCCGTCAGCAGTCTCGGGGCTGTGCTGGTGGGAGGGAGTGAGGGGCCACAGCTTTGTGGGTGTCCCGGTGTGAGTGGGGTTCTGCTGGCCTTTCTGCAGGAGTTGCCAGGCTGCCGCCTGTAAAGAAGAGGATGTGTCACCCATACCTTCCGCTGGAATTTCTCTCCGGACAGAGGTGAGGAAGGAAAAAAGCAGTGGGGGCCGGGACAAGACGGTTATCTCAGGCAGGGCAATGGAAAGCTTCTGGAAGAGCGCCAGGGTCCAGAACCACCCTGGCTGGCCTGCAGGCACCAAGTTGGCCTGCGTGCTGTCGCTGGTGTGGCTCCACGGTCCTTCCTCTAGGCTTTCAAGCCCTTGTATATATTCAGGTGTTTTACCTGGAAAGGGTGGGGACAGTTCAGCAGCAGCTGGCCTGGGGCTCAGCTCACGTTTACTCACAGATGCCTTGGCACGGAGCCCCAGCTTTGCAATGAGGACGCTCTTTGCATGGGGGGTGGGTTGCTGGCTGTATGGGAGATGGTTCCCCACCTCTGACCAATTTCAGAATTGTTTAACGCTGGAGCAAGTGCCCTGATAGGGTTTTCCTCTGTATAACTCGTGGGTTCACTTTTTTTTTCTTTTATCGTTCAAGTTAGATTTTATTCCTCTTTTATGTATTTATAGATATAAGCATGGAAATAATTCTTTCCTATAAATACGTCTGTGTGACGGGAAGAACTTTTTTCTGTTTTATTTTTAAATTTTATTTTTTAATATTTTGAAATTTAATTTTATTTATTTTTTTAAAGAGCACGTTATTATTAGTTATGAATTTTATGCATATACATGTATACAGGTCAATCCCAAACTCCCAACTCATCCCACCACCACCACCCCATGGCTTCCCACACTTGGTGTCCATACGTTTGTTCTCTACCTCTGTGTCTCTATTTCTTCCCTGCAAACGAGTTCATCTGTACCATTTTTAGGCTCCACATATATGCATTAATATACAATATTTGTTTTCCTCTTTCTGACTTACTTCATTCTGTATGACAGTCTCTCGATCCATTGATGTCTCTACAAATGACCCAGTTTCATTCCTTTTTATGGCCGAGTAATATTCCATTTGATATATGTACCACATCTTTATCCATTCATCTGTCTGTGGGCATTTAGGTGGCTTCCATTACCTGGCTATTGTAAATAGTGCTGCAACGAACATTGTGGTGAAAGTGCCTTTTTGAAATACGGTTTTCTCTGGGTATATGCCCAGAAGTGGGATTGCTGGATCAGATGGTAATTCTATTTCTAGATTTTTAAAGGAAACTCCATACTGTTCTCCATAGTGACTCTATCAATTTACATTCCCACCAATAGTGGAAGAGGGCTCCTTTTGTCCACACCCTCCCCAGAATTGGTTGTTTGTAGATTTCCTGATGATGCCGATTCTAACAGGTGTGAGGTGATACCTCATTGTAGTTTTGATTTGCATTTCTCTAATAATTAGTGCTGTTGAGCAGCTTTTCATGTGTGTCTTGGCCATCTCTGTGTCTCCTTTGAAGAAACGTCCCTTTAGATCTTCTTCCAATTTTTGGGGGGTTGTTAATTTTTTAATATTAAGCTGCATGAGCTGTTTATATATATTGGAGATTACACCTCTGTCCATTGATTCGTCTGCAACGATTTTCGCCCATTCTGAGGGATGCCTTTTTCCATTCCCGTGTTTTTTAACAAAAAAGGAAAGAAAGGAAAAGAAGCAGAACACTAATGTGCGTAAAATATGCCTTTTGAAACGGTCGTTTTGAAATATGGACGTCTTTTGAAATTTTTGGTCGATATGTGACCCCAGGATTTGTTTTCAGGGCAGGTGTCATTTACAGGCCTGCAATGATTTTGAATATCAACTGACCATTAGCATTGGGATTAAAGCTGCTGTTGTGTGAAACGGCCACAAGGTGGCAGCAGTTCACCCTTACCAAATCTGGTTACTAGGGCAAGAGAGCCTCAGTGGAAGTGGTGTTCTAGATTGGAGTTTAGAATGGAATGTACCAGGAGAAAGCCCCTCACGTTTGTCTCACTACTTCTTGTTTGTGTTTTTAATTTAAGTTTTTATTTTTTATTACAGCAAGTTTGATTACAATGTTTGGCTTGTTGTAGGTGTGGAAGATGTGGTTCTTTTACACATATACAGATGACTGTTCTTCTTGGGATCCTTTTCCCATGTACGTTATGACAGAATGTTGAGTAGTCCTCTTTTGGTATTTTGTAGGTCTTTGGTGATTATATATGTCACCTGTGTTTGTATATGTCTGTTAACCCCGATATCGTAATGAAACCAATCCTCACACCTTTCCATTGGTGAACCATAAGTTTGTTTAATGAATCTGTGATTGCCCTTCTCCGTGGAAATATCTGCCCTGGTATCCATTTTTAGGTAACACCTATAAGTGATATGATATGATATGTGTCTTTCACTTTCTGACTTACTACAAGTCACGTGATTACTTCTAGACTCATCTACGGTGCTGCAAATGGCATTGTGTCCTTTTTTCCCTTGGCTTCTCTTCTGCCTTAGCGGGGTCCATTTTCAACAATGTGATTCCCTGAGGGTTGTGGATTAGCTGACCTGGGCAGCCTTACCCTGCCGGCCCGCCCTCCCCAGGTGTGCCTCGTTGAGGTCAATATAAACAGAGCTCCAGGCAGCAATAGCCCCTGAAGCTGTGCCTGACTCCATATTCTCTGCCCCGTCAGCAGTCTCGGGGCTGTGCTGGTGGGAGGGAGTGAGGGGCCACAGCTTTGTGGGTGGCCCGGTGTGAGTGGGGTTCTGCTGGCCTTTCTGCAGGAGTTGCCAGACTGCCGCCTGTAAAGAAGAGGATGTGTCACCCATACCTTCCGCTGGAATTTCTCTCCGGACAGAGGTGAGGAAGGAAAAAAGCAGTGGGGTCCGGGACAGGAGGGGTATCTCAGGCAGGGCAATGGAAAGCTTCTGGAAGAGCGCCAGGGTCCAGGACCACGCTGGCTGACCTGCAGGCACCAAGTTGGCCTGCGTGCTGTCGCTGGTGTGGCTCCACGGTCCTTCCTCTAGGCTTTCAAGCCCTTGTACATATTCAGGTGTTTTACCTGGAAAGGGTGGGAACAGTTCAGCAGCAGCTGGCCTGGGGCTCAGCTCACGTTTACTCACAGATGCCTCGGCATGGTCCCCCAGCTTTGCAATGAGGACGCTCCTTGCGTGGGGGGTGGGTTGCTGGCTGTATGGGAGATGGTTCCCCACCTCTGATCAATTTCAGAATTGTTTACCACTGGAGCAAGTGCCCTGATAGGGTTTTCCTCTGTATAACTCCTGGGTTCAGGTTTTTTTTTTCTTTTATGGTTCAAGTTAGATTTTATTCCCCTTTTTTGTATTTATAGATATAAGCATGGAAATAATTCTTTCCTATAAATACATCTGTGTGATGGGAAGAATTTTTTCTGTTTTATTTTTAAATTTTATTTTTTAAAATTTTGAAATTTTATTTATTTTTTTATACAGCACGTTATTATTAGTTATGTATTTTATGCATATACATGTATACAGGTCAATCCCAAACTCCCAACTCATCCCACCACCACCACCCCATGGCTTCCCACACTTGGTGTCCATACGTTTGTTCTCTACCTCTTTGTCTCTATTTCTTCCCTGCAAACCAGTTCATCTGTACCATTTTTAGGCTCCACATATATGCATTAATATACAATATTTGTTTTCCTCTTTCTGACTTACTTCATTCTGTGTGACAGTCTCTCGATCCATCGATGTCTCTACAAATGACCCAGTTTCATACCTTTTTATGGCCGAGTCATATTCCATTTTATATATGTACCACATCTTTATCCATTCATCTGTCTGTGGGCATTTAGGTTGCTTCCATTACCTGGCTATTGTAAATAGTGCTGCAACGAACATTGTGGTGAATGTGCCTTTTTGAAATACGGTTTTCTCTGGGTATATGCCCAGAAGTGGGATTGCTGGATCAGATGGTAATTCTATTTCTAGTTTTTTTAAGGAAACTCCATACTGTTCTCCATAGTGACTGTATCAATTTACATTCCCACCAATAGTGGAAGAGGGCTCCTTTTGTCCACACCCTCCCCAGAATTGGTTGTTTGTAGATTTTCTGATGATGCCGATTCTAACAGGTGTGAGGTGATACCTCATTGTAGTTTTGATTTGCATTTCTCTAATAATTAGTGCTGTTGAGCAGCTTTTCATGTGCGTCTTGGCCATCTCTGTGTCTCCTTTGAAGAAACGTCTCTTTAGATCTTCTGCCCATTTTTTTGGGGTTGTTTGTTTTTTTCATATTAAGCTGCATGAGCTCTTTATATATATTGGAGATTAAACCTCTGTCCATTGATTCGTCTGCAACGATTTTCACCCATTCTGAGGGATGCCTTTTTCCATTCCCGTGTTTTTTAACAAAAAAGGAAAGAAAGGAAAAGAAGCAGAACACTAATGTGCGTAAAATATGCCTTTTGAAACGGTCGTTTTGAAATATGGACGTCCTTTGAATTTTTTGGTCGATATGTGACCCCAGGATTTGTTTTCAGGGCAGGTGTCATTTACAGGCCTGCAATGATTTTGAATATCAACTGACCATTAGCGTTGGGATTAAAGCTGCTGTTGTGTGAAACGGCCACAAGGTGGCAGCAGTTCACCCTTACCAAATCTGGTTACTAGGGCAAGAGAGCCTCAGTGGAAGTGGTGTTCTAGATTGGAGTTTAGAATGGAATGTGCCAGGAGAAAGCCCCTCACGTTTGTCTCACTATTTCTTGTTCGTGTTTTTAATTTAAGTTTTTATTTTTTATTACAGCAAGTTTGATTACAATGTTTGGCTTGTTGTAGGTGTGGAAGATGTGGTTCTTTTACACATATACAGATGACTGTTCTTCTTGGGATCCTTTTCCCATGTACGTTATGACAGAATGTTGAGTAGTCCTCTCTTGGTATTCTGTAGGTCTTTGGTGATTATATATGTCACCTGTGTTTGTATATGTCTGTTAACCCCGATATCGTAATGAAACCAATCCTCACACCTTTCCATTGGTGAACCATAAGTTTGTTTAATGAATCTGTGATTGCCCTTCTCCGTGGAAATATCTGCCCTGGTATCCATTTTTAGGTAACACCTATAAGTGATATGATATGATATGTGTCTTTCACTTTCTGACTTACTACAAGTCACGTGATTACTTCTAGACTCATCTACGGTGCTGCAAATGGCATTGTGTCCTTTTTTCCCTTGGCTTCTCTTCTGCCTTAGCGGGGTCCATTTTCAACAATGTGATTCCCTGAGGGTTGTGGATTAGCTGACCTGGGCAGCCTTACCCTGCCGGCCCGCCCTCCCCAGGTGTGCCTCGTTGAGGTCAATATAAACAGAGCTCCAGGCAGCAATAGCCCCTGAAGCTGTGCCTGATGCCATATTCTCTGCCCCGTCAGCAGTCTCGGGGCTGTGCTGGTGGGAGGGAGTGAGGGGCCACAGCTTTGTGGGTGGCCCGGTGTGAGTGGGGTTCTGCTGGCCTTTCTGCAGGAGTTGCCAGGCTGCCGCCTGTAAAGAAGAGGATGTGTCACCCATACCTTCCGCTGGAATTTCTCTCCGGACAGAGGTGAGATAGGAAAAAAGCAGTGGGGTCCGGGACAGGAGGGGTATCTCAGGCAGGGCAATGGAAAGCTTCTGGAAGAGCGCCCGGGACCAGGACCACGCTGGCTGGCCTGCAGGCACCAAGTTGGCCTGCGTGCTGTCACTGGTGTGGCTCCATGGTCCTTCCTCTAGGCTTTCAAGCCCTTGTACATATTCAGGTGTTTTACCGGGAAAGGGTGGGAACAGATCAGAAGCAGCTGGCCTGGGGCTCAGCTCACGTTTACTCACAGATGCCTCGGCACGGTCCCCCAGCTTTTCAATGAGGACGCTCCTTGTGTGGGGGGTGGGTGGCTGGCTGTATGGGAGATGGTTCCCCACCTCTGACCAATTTCAGAATTGTTTACCGCTGGAGCAAGTGCCGTGATAGGGTTTTCCTCTGTATACCTCGTGGGTTCACTTTTTTTTTCTTTTATGTTTCAAGTTAGATGTTATTCCTCTTTTATGTATTTATAAATATAAGCATGGAAATATTTCATTCCTATAAATACATCTGTGTGACGGGAAGAACTTTTTTCTGTTTTATTTTTAAATTTTATTTTTTAAAATTTTGAAATTTTATTTATTTTTTTATACAGCACGTTATTATTAGTTATGTATTTTATGCATATACATGTATACAGGTCAATCCCAAACTCCCAACTCATCCCACCACCACCACCCCATGGCTTCCCACACTTGGTGTCCATACGTTTGTTCTCTACCTCTGTGTCTCTATTTCTTCCCTGCAAACCAGTTCATCTGTACCATTTTTAGGCTCCACATATATGCATTAATATACAATATTTGTTTTCCTCTTTCTGACTTCATTCTGTGTGACAGTCTCTCGATCCATCGATGTCTCTACAAATGACCCAGTTTCATACCATTTTATGGCCGAGTCATATTCCATTTTATATATGTACCACATCTTTATCCATTCATCTGTCTGTGGGCATTTAGGTTGCTTCCATTACCTGGCTATTGTAAATACTGCTGCAACGAACATTGTGGTGAATGTGCCTTTTTGAAATACGGTTTTCTCTGGGTATATGCCCAGAAGTGGGATTGCTGGATCAGATGGTAATTCTATTTCTAGTTTTTTTAAGGAAACTCCATACTGTTCTCCATAGTGACTGTATCAATTTACATTCCCACCAATAGTGGAAGAGGGCTCCTTTTGTCCACACCCTCCCCAGAATTGGTTGTTTGTAGATTTTCTGATGATGCCGATTCTAACAGGTGTGAGGTGATACCTCATTGTAGTTTTGATTTGCATTTCTCTAATAATTAGTGCTGTTGAGCAGCTTTTCATGTGCGTCTTGGCCATCTCTGTGTCTCCTTTGAAGAAACGTCTCTTTAGATCTTCTGCCCATTTTTTTGGGGTTGTTTGTTTTTTTAATATTAAGCTGCATGAGCTCTTTATATATATTGGAGATTAAACCTCTGTCCATTGATTCGTCTGCAACGATTTTCACCCATTCTGAGGGATGCCTTTTTCCATTCCCGTGTTTTTTAACAAAAAAGGAAAGAAAGGAAAAGAAGCAGAACACTAATGTGCGTAAAATATGCCTTTTGAAACGGTCGTTTTGAAATATGGACGTCCTTTGAATTTTTTGGTCGATATGTGACCCCAGGATTTTTTTCAGGGCAGGTGTCATTTACAGGCCTGCAATGGTTTTGAATATCAACTGACCATTAGCATTGGGATTAAAGCTGCTGTTGTGTGAAACGGCCACAAGGTGGCAGCAGTTCACCCTTACCAAATCTGGTTACTAGGGCAAGAGAGCCTCAGTGGAAGTGGTGTTCTAGATTGGAGTTTAGAATGGAATGTGCCAGGAGAAAGCCCCTCACGTTTGTCTCACTATTTCTTGTTCGTGTTTTTAATTTAAGTTTTTATTTTTTATTACAGCAAGTTTGATTACAATGTTTGGCTTGTTGTAGGTGTGGAAGATGTGGTTCTTTTACACATATACAGATGACTGTTCTTCTTGGGATCCTTTTCCCATGTACGTTATGACAGAATGTTGAGTAGTCCTCTCTTGGTATTCTGTAGGTCTTTGGTGATTATATATGTCACCTGTGTTTGTATATGTCTGTTAACCCCGATATCGTAATGAAACCAATCCTCACACCTTTCCATTGGTGAACCATAAGTTTGTTTAATGAATCTGTGATTGCCCTTCTCCGTGGAAATATCTGCCCTGGTATCCATTTTTAGGTAACACCTATAAGTGATATGATATGATATGTGTCTTTCACTTTCTGACTTACTACAAGTCACGTGATTACTTCTAGACTCATCTACGGTGCTGCAAATGGCATTGTGTCCTTTTTTCCCTTGGCTTCTCTTCTGCCTTAGCGGGGTCCATTTTCAACAATGTGATTCCTTGTGGGTTGTGGATTAGCTGACCTGGGCAGCCTTACCCTGCCGGCCCGCCCTCCCCAGGTGTGCCTCGTTGAGGTCAATATAAACAGCGCTCTAGGCAGCAATAGCCCCTGAAGCTGTGCCTGACTCCATATTCTCTGCCCCGTCAGCAGTCTCGGGGCTGTGCTGGTGGGAGGGAGTGAGGGGCCACAGCTTTGTGGGTGGCCCGGTGTGAGTGGGGTTCTGCTGGCCTTTCTGCAGGAGTTGCCAGGCTGCCGCCTGTAAAGAAGAGGATGTGTCACCCATACCTTCCGCTGGAATTTCTCTCCGGACAGAGGTGAAGAAGGAAAAAAGCAGTGGGGTCCGGGACAGGAGGGGTATCTCAGGCAGGGCAATGGAAAGCTTCTGGAAGAGCGCCCGGGACCAGGACCACGCTGGCTGGCCTGCAGGCACCAAGTTGGCCTGCGTGCTGTCGCTGGTGTGGCTCCATGGTCCTTCCTCTAGGCTTTCAAGCCCTTGTACATATTCAGGTGTTTTACCGGGAAAGGGTGGGAACAGATCAGAAGCAGCTGGCCTGGGGCTCAGCTCACGTTTACTCACAGATGCCTCGGCACGGTCCCCCAGCTTTTCAATGAGGACGCTCCTTGTGTGGGGGGTGGGTGGCTGGCTGTATGGGAGATGGTTCCCCACCTCTGACCAATTTCAGAATTGTTTACCGCTGGAGCAAGTGCCGTGATAGGGTTTTCCTCTGTATACCTCGTGGGTTCACTTTTTTTTTCTTTTATGTTTCAAGGTAGATGTTATTCCTCTTTTATGTATTTATAAATATAAGCATGGAAATATTTCATTCCTATAAATACATCTGTGTGACGGGAAGAACTTTTTTCTGTTTTATTTTTAAATTTTATTTTTTAAAATTTTGAAATTTTATTTATTTTTTTATACAGCACGTTATTATTAGTTATGTATTTTATGCATATACATGTATACAGGTCAATCCCAAACTCCCAACTCATCCCACCACCACCACCCCATGGCTTCCCACACTTGGTGTCCATACGTTTGTTCTCTACCTCTGTGTCTCTATTTCTTCCCTGCAAACCAGTTCATCTGTACCATTTTTAGGCTCCACATATATGCATTAATATACAATATTTGTTTTCCTCTTTCTGACTTACTTCATTCTGTATGACAGTCTCTCGATCCATCGATGTCTCTACAAATGACCCAGTTTCATACCTTTTTATGGCCGAGTCATATTCCATTTTATATATGTACCACATCTTTATCCATTCATCTGTCTGTGGGCATTTAGGTTGCTTCCATTACCTGGCTATTGTAAATACTGCTGCAACGAACATTGTGGTGAATGTGCCTTTTTGAAATACGGTTTTCTCTGGGTATATGCCCAGAAGTGGGATTGCTGGATCAGATGGTAATTCTATTTCTAGTTTTTTTAAGGAAACTCCATACTGTTCTCCATAGTGACTGTATCAATTTACATTCCCACCAATAGTGGAAGAGGGCTCCTTTTGTCCACACCCTCCCCAGAATTGGTTGTTTGTAGATTTTCTGATGATGCCGATTCTAACAGGTGTGAGGTGATACCTCATTGTAGTTTTGATTTGCATTTCTCTAATAATTAGTGCTGTTGAGCAGCTTTTCATGTGCGTCTTGGCCATCTCTGTGTCTCCTTTGAAGAAACGTCTCTTTAGATCTTCTGCCCATTTTTTTGGGGTTGTTTGTTTTTTTAATATTAAGCTGCATGAGCTCTTTATATATATTGGAGATTAAACCTCTGTCCATTGATTCGTCTGCAACGATTTTCGCCCATTCTGAGGGATGCCTTTTTCCATTCCCGTGTTTTTTAACAAAAAAGGAAAGAAAGGAAAAGAAGCAGAACACTAATGTGCGTAAAATATGCCTTTTGAAACGGTCGTTTTGAAATATGGACGTCCTTTGAATTTTTTGGTCGATATGTGACCCCAGGATTTGTTTTCAGGGCAGGTGTCATTTACAGGCCTGCAATGATTTTGAATATCAACTGACCATTAGCGTTGGGATTAAAGCTGCTGTTGTGTGAAACGGCCACAAGGTGGCAGCAGTTCACCCTTACCAAATCTGGTTACTAGGGCAAGAGAGCCTCAGTGGAAGTGGTGTTCTAGATTGGAGTTTAGAATGGAATGTACCAGGAGAAAGCCCCTCACGTTTGTCTCACTACTTCTTGTTTGTGTTTTTAATTTAAGTTTTTATTTTTTATTACAGCAAGTTTGATTACAATGTTTGGCTTGTTGTAGGTGTGGAAGATGTGGTTCTTTTACACATATACAGATGACTGTTCTTCTTGGGATCCTTTTCCCATGTACGTTATGACAGAATGTTGAGTAGTCCTCTCTTGGTATTCTGTAGGTCTTTGGTGATTATATATGTCACCTGTGTTTGTATATGTCTGTTAACCCCGATATCGTAATGAAACCAATCCTCACACCTTTCCATTGGTGAACCATAAGTTTGTTTAATGAATCTGTGATTGCCCTTCTCCGTGGAAATATCTGCCCTGGTATCCATTTTTAGGTAACACCTATAAGTGATATGATATGATATGTGTCTTTCACTTTCTGACTTACTACAAGTCACGTGATTACTTCTAGACTCATCTACGGTGCTGCAAATGGCATTGTGTCCTTTTTTCCCTTGGCTTCTCTTCTGCCTTAGCGGGGTCCATTTTCAACAATGTGATTCCCTGAGGGTTGTGGATTAGCTGACCTGGGCAGCCTTACCCTGCCGGCCCGCCCTCCCCAGGTGTGCCTCGTTGAGGTCAATATAAACAGAGCTCCAGGCAGCAATAGCCCCTGAAGCTGTGCCTGACTCCATATTCTCTGCCCCGTCAGCAGTCTCGGGGCTGTGCTGGTGGGAGGGAGTGAGGGGCCACAGCTTTGTGGGTGGCCCGGTGTGAGTGGGGTTCTGCTGGCCTTTCTGCAGGAGTTGCCAGGCTGCCGCCTGTAAAGAAGAGGATGTGTCACCCATACCTTCCGCTGGAATTTCTCTCCGGACAGAGGTGAGGAAGGAAAAAAGCAGTGGGGGCCGGGACAGGAGGGGTATCTCAGGCAGGGCAATGGAAAGCTTCTGGAAGAGCGCCAGGGTCCAGGACCACGCTGGCTGGCCTGCAGGCACCAAGTTGGCCTGCGTGCTGTCGCTGGTGTGGCTCCACGGTCCTTCCTCTAGGCTTTCAAGCCCTTGTACATATTCAGGTGTTTTACCTGGAAAGGGTGGGAACAGTTCAGCAGCAGCTGGCCTGGGGCTCAGCTCACGTTTACTCACAGATGCCTCGGCACGGTCCCCCAGCTTTGCAATGAGGACGCTCCTTGCGTGGGGGTTGGGTTGCTGGCTGTATGGGAGATGGTTCCCCACCTCTGACCAATTTCAGAATTGTTTACCACTGGAGCAAGTGCCGTGATAGGGTTTTCCTCTGTATAACTCGTGGGTTCACTTTTTTTTTCTTTTATGTTTCAAGTTAGATGTTATTCCTCTTTTATGTATTTATAGATATAAGCATGGAAATAATTCATTCCTATAAATACATCTGTGTGACGGGAAGAACTTTTTTCTGTTTTATTTTTAAATTTTATTTTTTAAAATTTTGAAATTTTATTTATTTTTTTATACAGCACGTTATTATTAGTTATGTATTTTATGCATATACATGTATACAGGTCAATCCCAAACTCCCAACTCATCCCACCACCACCACCCCATGGCTTCCCACACTTGGTGTCCATACGTTTGTTCTCTACCTCTGTGTCTCTATTTCTTCCCTGCAAACCAGTTCATCTGTACCATTTTTAGGCTCCACTTATATGCATTAATATACAATATTTGTTTTCCTCTTTCTGACTTACTTCATTCTGTATGACAGTCTCTCGATCCATCGATGTCTCTACAAATGACCCAGTTTCATTCCTTTTTATGGCCGAGTAATATTCCATTTTATATATGTACCACATCTTTATCCATTCATCTGTCTGTGGGCATTTAGGTTGCTTCCATTACCTGGCTATTGTAAATAGTGCTGCAACGAACATTGTGGTGAATGTGCCTTTTTGAAATACGGTTTTCTCTGGGTATATGCCCAGAAGTGGGATTGCTGGATCAGATGGTAATTCTATTTCTAGTTTTTTTAAGGAAACTCCATACTGTTCTCCATAGGGACTGTATCAATTTACATTCCCACCAATAGTGGAAGAGGGCTCCTTTTGTCCACACCCTCCCCAGAATTGGTTGTTTGTAGATTTTCTGATGATGCCGATTCTAACAGGTGTGAGGTGATACCTCATTGTAGTTTTGATTTGCATTTCTCTAATAATTAGTGCTGTTGAGCAGCTTTTCATGTGCGTCTTGGCCATCTCTGTGTCTCCTTTGAAGAAACGTCTCTTTAGATCTTCTGCCCATTTTTTTTGGGTTGTTTGTTTTTTTAATATTAAGCTGCATGAGCTGTTTATATATATTGGAGATTACACCTCTGTCCATTGATTCGTCTGCAACGATTTTCGCCCATTCTGAGGGATGCCTTTTTCCATTCCCGTGTTTTTTAACAAAAAAGGAAAGAAAGGAAAAGAAGCAGAACACTAATGTGCGTAAAATATGCCTTTTGAAACGGTCGTTTTGAAATATGGACGTCCTTTGAATTTTTTGGTCGATATGTGAGCCCAGGATTTGTTTTCAGGGCAGGTGTCATTTACAGGCCTGCAATGATTTTGAATATCAACTGACCATTAGCGTTGGGATTAAAGCTGCTGTTGTGTGAAACGGCCACAAGGTGGCAGCAGTTCACCCTTACCAAATCTGGTTACTAGGGCAAGAGAGCCTCAGTGGAAGTGGTGTTCTAGATTGGAGTTTAGAATGGAATGTACCAGGAGAAAGCCCCTCACGTTTGTCTCACTACTTCTTGTTTGTGTTTTTAATTTAAGTTTTTATTTTTTATTACAGCAAGTTTGATTACAATGTTTGGCTTGTTGTAGGTGTGGAAGATGTGGTTCTTTTACACATATACAGATGACTGTTCTTCTTGGGATCCTTTTCCCATGTACGTTATGACAGAATGTTGAGTAGTCCTCTTTTGGTATTTTGTAGGTCTTTGGTGATTATATATGTCACCTGTGTTTGTATATGTCTGTTAACCCCGATATCGTAATGAAACCAATCCTCACACCTTTCCATTGGTGAACCATAAGTTTGTTTAATGAATCTGTGATTGCCCTTCTCCGTGGAAATATCTGCCCTGGTATCCATTTTTAGGTAACACCTATAAGTGATATGATATGATATGTGTCTTTCACTTTCTGACTTACTACAAGTCACGTGATTACTTCTAGACTCATCTACGGTGCTGCAAATGGCATTGTGTCCTTTTTTCCCTTGGCTTCTCTTCTGCCTTAGCGGGGTCCATTTTCAACAATGTGATTCCCTGAGGGTTGTGGATTAGCTGACCTGGGCAGCCTTACCCTGCCGGCCCGCCCTCCCCAGGTGTGCCTCGTTGAGGTCAATATAAACAGAGCTCCAGGCAGCAATAGCCCCTGAAGCTGTGCCTGACTCCATATTCTCTGCCCCGTCAGCAGTCTCGGGGCTGTGCTGGTGGGAGGGAGTGAGGGGCCACAGCTTTGTGGGTGGCCCGGTGTGAGTGGGGTTCTGCTGGCCTTTCTGCAGGAGTTGCCAGACTGCCGCCTGTAAAGAAGAGGATGTGTCACCCATACCTTCCGCTGGAATTTCTCTCCGGACAGAGGTGAGGAAGGAAAAAAGCAGTGGGGTCCGGGACAGGAGGGGTATCTCAGGCAGGGCAATGGAAAGCTTCTGGAAGAGCGCCCGGAGCCAGGACCACGCTGGCTGGCCTGCAGGCACCAAGTTGGCCTGCGTGCTGTCGCTGGTGTGGCTCCATGGTCCTTCCTCTAGGCTTTCAAGCCCTTGTACATATTCAGGTGTTTTACCGGGAAAGGGTGGGAACAGATCAGAAGCAGCTGGCCTGGGGCTCAGCTCACGTTTACTCACAGATGCCTCGGCACGGTCCCCCAGCTTTTCAATGAGGACGCTCCTTGTGTGGGGGGTGGGTGGCTGGCTGTATGGGAGATGGTTCCCCACCTCTGACCAATTTCAGAATTGTTTACCGCTGGAGCAAGTGCCGTGATAGGGTTTTCCTCTGTATACCTCGTGGGTTCACTTTTTTTTTCTTTTATGTTTCAAGTTAGATGTTATTCTTCTTTTATGTATTTATAAATATAAGCATGGAAATATTTCATTCCTATAAATACATCTGTGTGACGGGAAGAACTTTTTTCTGTTTTATTTTTAAATTTTATTTTTTAAAATTTTGAAATTTTATTTATTTTTTTATACAGCACGTTATTATTAGTTATGTATTTTATGCATATACATGTATACAGGTCAATCCCAAACTCCCAACTCATCCCACCACCACCACCCCATGGCTTCCCACACTTGGTGTCCATACGTTTGTTCTCTACCTCTGTGTCTCTATTTCTTCCCTGCAAACCAGTTCATCTGTACCATTTTTAGGCTCCACATATATGCATTAATATACAATATTTGTTTTCCTCTTTCTGACTTACTTCATTCTGTATGACAGTCTCTCGATCCATCGATGTCTCTACAAATGACCCAGTTTCATACATTTTTATGGCCGAGTCATATTCCATTTTATATATGTACCACATCTTTATCCATTCATCTGTCTGTGGGCATTTAGGTTGCTTCCATTACCTGGCTATTGTAAATAGTGCTGCAACGAACATTGTGGTGAATGTGCCTTTTTGAAATACGGTTTTCTCTGGGTATATGCCCAGAAGTGGGATTGCTGGATCAGATGGTAATTCTATTTCTAGTTTTTTTAAGGAAACTCCATACTGTTCTCCATAGGGACTGTATCAATTTACATTCCCACCAATAGTGGAAGAGGGCTCCTTTTGTCCACACCCTCCCCAGAATTGGTTGTTTGTAGATTTTCTGATGATGCCGATTCTAACAGGTGTGAGGTGATACCTCATTGTAGTTTTGATTTGCATTTCTCTAATAATTAGTGCTGTTGAGCAGCTTTTCATGTGCGTCTTGGCCATCTCTGTGTCTCCTTTGAAGAAACGTCTCTTTAGATCTTCTGCCCATTTATTTGGGGTTGTTTGTTTTTTTAATATTAAGCTGCATGAGCTGTTTATATATATTGGAGATTAAACCTCTGTCCATTGATTCGTCTGCAACGATTTTCGCCCATTCTGAGGGATGCCTTTTTCCATTCCCGTGTTTTTTAACAAAAAAGGAAAGAAAGGAAAAGAAGCAGAACACTAATGTGCGTAAAATATGCCTTTTGAAACGGTGGTTTTGAAATATGGACGTCCTTTGAAATTTTTGGTCGATATGTGACCCCAGGATTTGTTTTCAGGGCAGGTGTCATTTACAGGCCTGCAATGATTTTGAATATCAACTGACCATTAGCGTTGGGATTAAAGCTGCTGTTGTGTGAAACGGCCACAAGGTGGCAGCAGTTCACCCTTACCAAATCTGGTTACTAGGGCAAGAGAGCCTCAGTGGAAGTGGTGTTCTAGATTGGAGTTTAGAATGGAATGTACCAGGAGAAAGCCCCTCACGTTTGTCTCACTACTTCTTGTTTGTGTTTTTAATTTAAGTTTTTATTTTTTATTACAGCAAGTTTGATTACAATGTTTGGCTTGTTGTAGGTGTGGAAGATGTGGTTCTTTTACACATATACAGATGACTGTTCTTCTTGGGATCCTTTTCCCATGTACGTTATGACAGAATGTTGAGTAGTCCTCTCTTGGTATTCTGTAGGTCTTTGGTGATTATATATGTCACCTGTGTTTGTATATGTCTGTTAACCCCGATATCGTAATGAAACCAATCCTCACACCTTTCCATTGGTGAACCATAAGTTTGTTTAATGAATCTGTGATTGCCCTTCTCCGTGGAAATATCTGCCCTGGTATCCATTTTTAGGTAACACCTCTAAGTGATATGATATGATATGTGTCTTTCACTTTCTGACTTACTACAAGTCACGTGATTACTTCTAGACTCATCTACGGTGCTGCAAATGGCATTGTGTCCTTTTTTCCCTTGGCTTCTCTTCTGCCTTAGCGGGGTCCATTTTCAACAATGTGATTCCCTGAGGGTTGTGGATTAGCTGACCTGGGCAGCCTTACCCTGCCGGCCCGCCCTCCCCAGGTGTGCCTCGTTGAGGTCAATATAAACAGAGCTCCAGGCAGCAATAGCCCCTGAAGCTGTGCCTGACTCCATATTCTCTGCCCCGTCAGCAGTCTCGGGGCTGTGCTGGTGGGAGGGAGTGAGGGGCCACAGCTTTGTGGGTGGCCCGGTGTGAGTGGGGTTCTGCTGGCCTTTCTGCAGGAGTTGCCAGGCTGCCGCCTGTAAAGAAGAGGATGTGTCACCCATACCTTCCGCTGGAATTTCTCTCCGGACAGAGGTGAGGAAGGAAAAAAGCAGTGGGGGCCGGGACAGGAGGGGTATCTCAGGCAGGGCAATGGAAAGCTTCTGGAAGAGCGCCAGGGTCCAGGACCACGCTGGCTGGCCTGCAGGCACCAAGTTGGCCTGCGTGCTGTCGCTGGTGTGGCTCCACGGTCCTTCCTCTAGGCTTTCAAGCCCTTGTACATATTCAGGTGTTTTACCTGGAAAGGGTGGGAACAGTTCAGCAGCAGCTGGCCTGGGGCTCAGCTCACGTTTACTCACAGATGCCTCGGCACGGTCCCCCAGCTTTGCAATGAGGACGCTCCTTGCGTGGGGGTTGGGTTGCTGGCTGTATGGGAGATGGTTCCCCACCTCTGACCAATTTCAGAATTGTTTACCACTGGAGCAAGTGCCGTGATAGTGTTTTCCTCTGTATAACTCGTGGGTTCACTTTTTTTTTCTTTTATGTTTCAAGTTAGATGTTATTCCTCTTTTATGTATTTATAGATATAAGCATGGAAATAATTCATTCCTATAAATACATCTGTGTGACGGGAAGAACTTTTTTCTGTTTTATTTTTAAATTTTATTTTTTAAAATTTTGAAATTTTATTTATTTTTTTATACAGCACGTTATTATTAGTTATGTATTTTATGCATATACATGTATACAGGTCAATCCCAAACTCCCAACTCATCCCACCACCACCACCCCATGGCTTCCCACACTTGGTGTCCATACGTTTGTTCTCTACCTCTGTGTCTCTATTTCTTCCCTGCAAACCAGTTTATCTGTACCATTTTTAGGCTCCACTTATATGCATTAATATACAATATTTGTTTTCCTCTTTCTGACTTACTTCATTCTGTATGACAGTCTCTCGATCCATCGATGTCTCTACAAATGACCCAGTTTCATTCCTTTTTATGGCCGAGTAATATTCCATTTTATATATGTACCACATCTTTATCCATTCATCTGTCTGTGGGCATTTAGGTTGCTTCTATTACCTGGCTATTGTAAATAGTGCTGCAACGAACATTGTGGTGAATGTGCCTTTTTGAAATACGGTTTTCTCTGGGTATATGCCCAGAAGTGGGATTGCTGGATCAGATGGTAATTCTATTTCTAGTTTTTTTAAGGAAACTCCATACTGTTCTCCATAGGGACTGTATCAATTTACATTCCCACCAATAGCGGAAGAGGGCTCCTTTTGTCCACACCCTCCCCAGAATTGGTTGTTTGTAGATTTTCTGATGATGCCGATTCTAACAGGTGTGAGGTGATACCTCATTGTAGTTTTGATTTGCATTTCTCTAATAATTAGTGCTGTTGAGCAGCTTTTCATGTGCGTCTTGGCCATCTCTGTGTCTCCTTTGAAGAAACGTCTCTTTAGATCTTCTGCCCATTTTTTTGGGGTTGTTTGTTTTTTTAATATTAAGCTGCATGAGCTGTTTATATATATTGGAGATTACACCTCTGTCCATTGATTCGTCTGCAACGATTTTCGCCCATTCTGAGGGATGCCTTTTTCCATTCCCGTGTTTTTTAACAAAAAAGGAAAGAAAGGAAAAGAAGCAGAACACTAATGTGCGTAAAATATGCCTTTTGAAACGGTCGTTTTGAAATATGGACGTCCTTTGAATTTTTTGGTCGATATGTGAGCCCAGGATTTGTTTTCAGGGCAGGTGTCATTTACAGGCCTGCAATGATTTTGAATATCAACTGACCATTAGCGTTGGGATTAAAGCTGCTGTTGTGTGAAACGGCCACAAGGTGGCAGCAGTTCACCCTTACCAAATCTGGTTACTAGGGCAAGAGAGCCTCAGTGGAAGTGGTGTTCTAGATTGGAGTTTAGAATGGAATGTACCAGGAGAAAGCCCCTCACGTTTGTCTCACTACTTCTTGTTTGTGTTTTTAATTTAAGTTTTTATTTTTTATTACAGCAAGTTTGATTACAATGTTTGGCTTGTTGTAGGTGTGGAAGATGTGGTTCTTTTACACATATACAGATGACTGTTCTTCTTGGGATCCTTTTCCCATGTACGTTATGACAGAATGTTGAGTAGTCCTCTTTTGGTATTTTGTAGGTCTTTGGTGATTCTATATGTCACCTGTGTTTGTATATGTCTGTTAACCCCGATATCGTAATGAAACCAATCCTCACACCTTTCCATTGGTGAACCATAAGTTTGTTTAATGAATCTGTGATTGCCCTTCTCCGTGGAAATATCTGCCCTGGTATCCATTTTTAGGTAACACCTATAAGTGATATGATATGATATGTGTCTTTCACTTTCTGACTTACTACAAGTCACGTGATTACTTCTAGACTCATCTACGGTGCTGCAAATGGCATTGTGTCCTTTTTTCCCTTGGCTTCTCTTCTGCCTTAGCGGGGTCCATTTTCAACAATGTGATTCCCTGAGGGTTGTGGATTAGCTGACCTGGGCAGCCTTACCCTGCCGGCCCGCCCTCCCCAGGTGTGCCTCGTTGAGGTCACTATAAACAGAGCTCCAGGCAGCAATAGCCCCTGAAGCTGTGCCTGACTCCATATTCTCTGCCCCGTCAGCAGTCTCGGGGCTGTGCTGGTGGGAGGGAGTGAGGGGCCACAGCTTTGTGGGTGGCCCGGTGTGAGTGGGGTTCTGCTGGCCTTTCTGCAGGAGTTGCCAGGCTGCCGCCTGTAAAGAAGAGGATGTGTCACCCATACCTTCCGCTGGAATTTCTCTCCGGACAGAGGTGAGGAAGGAAAAAAGCAGTGGGGGCCGGGACAGGAGGGGTATCTCAGGCAGGGCAATGGAAAGCTTCTGGAAGAGCGCCAGGGTCCAGGACCACGCTGGCTGGCCTGCAGGCACCAAGTTGGCCTGCGTGCTGTCGCTGGTGTGGCTCCACGGTCCTTCCTCTAGGCTTTCAAGCCCTTGTACATATTCAGGTGTTTTACCTGGAAAGGGTGGGAACAGTTCAGCAGCAGCTGGCCTGGGGCTCAGCTCACGTTTACTCACAGATGCCTCGGCACGGTCCCCCAGCTTTGCAATGAGGACGCTCCTTGCGTGGGGGTTGGGTTGCTGGCTGTATGGGAGATGGTTCCCCACCTCTGACCAATTTCAGAATTGTTTACCACTGGAGCAAGTGCCGTGATAGGGTTTTCCTCTGTATAACTCGTGGGTTCACTTTTTTTTTCTTTTATGTTTCAAGTTAGATGTTATTCCTCTTTTATGTATTTATAGATATAAGCATGGAAATAATTCATTCCTATAAATACATCTGTGTGACGGGAAGAACATTTTTCTGTTTTATTTTTAAATTTTATTTTTTAAAATTTTGAAATTTTATTTTTTTATACAGCACGTTATTATTAGTTATGTATTTTATGCATATACATGTATACAGGTCAATCCCAAACTCCCAACTCATCCCACCACCACCACCCCATGGCTTCCCACACTTGGTGTCCATA
Organism: Mesoplodon mirus; assembly: GCF_964341445.2. Lineage (NCBI taxonomy): Eukaryota > Metazoa > Chordata > Mammalia > Artiodactyla > Ziphiidae > Mesoplodon > Mesoplodon mirus. The sequence continues at coordinate 625,822 of NW_028295556.1, forward strand.
CGTTTGTTCTCTACCTCTGTGTCTCTATTTCTTCCCTGCAAACCAGTTCATCTGTACCATTTTTAGGCTCCACTTATATGCATTAATATACAATATTTGTTTTCCTCTTTCTGACTTACTTCATTGTGTATGACAGTCTCTCAATCCATCGATGGCTCTACAAATGACCCAGTTTCATTCCTTTTTATGGCCGAGTAATATTCCATTTTATATATGTACCACATCTTTATCCATTCATCTGTCTGTGGGCATTTAGGTTGCTTCCATTACCTGGCTATTGTAAATAGTGCTGCAACGAACATTGTGGTGAATGTGCCTTTTTGAAATACGGTTTTCTCTGGGTATATGCCCAGAAGTGGGATTGCTGTATCAGATGGTAATTCTATTTCTAGATTTTTTAAGGAAACTCCATACTGTTCTCCATAGGGACTGTATCAATTTACATTCCCACCAATAGTGGAAGAGGGCTCCTTTTGTCCACACCCTCCCCAGAATTGGTTGTTTGTAGATTTTCTGATGATGCCGATTCTAACAGGTGTGAGGTGATACCTCATTGTAGTTTTCTCCTGAATATATTCAGGAGAAAACGCATACGCCCTTTTTGGCCAAGTGCATCATTGTCGAAGTTGTGCCCCTCTTCCTGTGCTTTACAGGCGATTCCAACGTACCTCTTGAAATCTGTTTCCTGCTATTCTGCCTCGCTTTCAAGTCCGCCTCGTTGCCTTCCCTCAACAGATTTTTGGACGATAGTTGGCCTAGATTACTCTGCCAGTTTGTGAATTGCTGTGCCCCTGAGCTCCATTTTTCAACTCGTTTCTTGTGAGCTGAACGCAAGTCCAAACTTTTGGTTCAGGACCTATACTGGTTCCCGGTGCGTGGCTGAGACTTTGGTGAATTCTTCTTCCTGCCGGGAAATTAGAGTGACATGTGCCCATCCAATTGCCTAACAGCTACTCTCTCATTGGTTCTCCCTCTTCCCTTTCCTCCTCTGCCAAATGGGCAACCTGTGTGAACCAGGAGCTTAAAGGGGCTGTCTCTCCAAGTTGGGAGATTGATAGTAAAGTTGTTGGAAAGTCAAACCGGAGCACCAGGAGAGGGACTCTTCGTTGAGTTTTAGAAACCTTTCGTATTCACAGTGTGTCCATTCTCTAGGTTTCCCGTACATGTTATAGCTGTAGTAATATTCCCTTCAACCTGGAGAGGTGGGACTCATGGAATGGTTGCCATGCATTATTGCTTTAAAGGGTCTGCATTTGCTCACCCAATCTCACCAATCCTCTCAGTCCCAAGTGTCCAGCCTTATGCCACATCCAGCTGTCATTGTAGATAGGGTCATTCCAGGTTGCATCAGAGACCCTGAAGGAATTGTAAAGAATTTCCCTATTTCTTTGTTCTGTTTTTGAAATTCCTTTTTAGAGTGGGTTTGAGCTGATTCTCGCTGCCATGTTTATGCCAGTCTAGACACACTTGATTCCCTTTCGGACACATATCAATACATAGGTTTTAAGATTCTTACTAGTCAGATCTATTCCTCTGCGGGAAATATGGGGTTTTGAGTCCCTTTCACTGAGGAAGGTGTAGGTCTTGTCTATTCCATAGTTGGTTTTTGGAACGGTACCTGTGCTTATATCAAACTCTGGTTTGATGCATCACCCCACCTCTCCTTCCCCCTTAAGCAGGCATAAGAGTGTTTTCTAAATGTGAGACTCTGTTCTCTTGCCTAACTCAGTTCATGTGTAGCCATGTTTACAGGATCTTCCTAAGTGATATCTTATGATAAGTTTCTTTTCCTGTGTGACTTCTTTCACTTAGAATCATCGTACCTGAATCCACTCATTTTGCTGCTACTGGTCTTATGACATTGATTTCATGGCTGAGGGATATACCATCGTGCGTAAGTTCCATGATGTTTGGAACCATTTTTATATTTCCTGGGATATTTCAGGTGTACCCACGTTGAGGTTCCTGTAAGCAGTGCAGCCCTCAATTTGGGGGTGGCTCTGTCTTATGGATTTTCAGTTTTCCCAATGTATATTCCCTAGACTGGATGTGCCATTGGCTCTGTAGCTCTGTTGTTTACTTGTTTTAGGGAACACAATGCACTCCTCCAGGGAGGCAGTTGGCAACTTACATCCCGCCCATCAGCATAACAAGGCTCCCTGTTCTCCAGGGCCTGTCTTGCCTTTCTGGTTTTTACACATTTTGTGGATGTCCCTTTTGACCGGTGGGAAGTGATACTTCTTTGTAGTGCAGATTTGCATTGCCCGCTTGCTTGCTTGGCCAAAAAGGGCGTATGCGTTTTCTCCTGAATATATTCAGGAGAAAACGCATACGCCCTTTTTGGCCAAGTGCATCATTGTCGAAGTTGTGCCCCTCTTCCTGTGCTTTACAGGCGATTCTAACGTACCTCTTGAAATCTGTTTCCTGCTATTCTGCCTCGCATTCAAGTCCGCCTCGTTGCCTTCCCTCAACAGATTTTTGGACGATAGTTGGCCTTGATTACTCTGCCAGTTTGTGAATTGCTGTGCCCCTGAGCTCCATTTTTCAACTCGCTTTTTGTGAGCTGAACGCAAGTCCAAACTTTTGGTTCAGGACCTATACTGGTTCCCGGTGGGTGGCTGAGACTTTGGTGAATTCTTCTTCCTGCCGGGAAATTAGAGTGACATGTGCCCATCCAAATGCCTAACAGCTACTCTCTCATTGGTTCTCCCTCTTCCCTCTCATCCTCTGCCAGATTGGCAACCTGTGCGAACCAGGAGCTTAAAGGGCTGTCTCTCCAAGTTGGGAGATTGATAGTAAAGCTGTTGGAAAGTCAAACCGGAGCACCAGGAGAGGGACTCTTCGTTGAGTTTTAGAAACCTTTCGTATTCACAGTGTGTCCATTCTCTAGGTTTCCCGTACATGTTATAGCTGTAGTAATATTCCCTTCAACCTGGAGAGGTGGGACCCATGGAATGGTTGCCATGCATTATTGCTTTAAAGGGTCTGCATTTGCTCACCCAATCTCACCAATCCTCTCAGTCCCAAGTGTCCAGCCTCATGCCACATCCAGCTGTCATTGTAGATAGGGTCATTCCAGGTTTCATCAGAGACCCTGAAGGAATTGTAAAGAATTTCCCTGTTTCTTTGTTTGGTTTTTAAATTCCTTTTTAGAGTGGGTTTGAGCTGATTCTCGCTGCCATGTTTATGCCAGTCTTGTCACACTTGATTCCCTTACGGAGACATATCAATACATAGGTTTTAAGATTCTTACTAGTCAGATCTATTCCTCTGCGGGAAATATGGGGTTTTGAGTCCCTTTCACTGAGGAAGGTGTAGGTCTTTTCTATTGCATAGTTGGATTTTGGAACGTTTCCTGTGCTTATATCAAACTCTGGTTTGATGCATCACCCCACCTCTCCTTCCCCCTTAAGCAGGCATAAGAGTGTTTTCTAAATGTGAGACTCTGTTCTCTTTGCTAACTCAGTTCATGTGTAGCCATGTTTACAGGATCTTCCTAATTGATATCTTATGATAAGTTTTTTTTTCTGTGTGACTTCTTTCACTTAGAATCATCGTACCTGAATCCACTCATTTTGCTGCTACTGGTCTTATGACATTGATTTCGTGGCTGAGGGATATTCCATCGTACGTAAGTTCCACAATGTTTTGAACCATTTTTATATTTCCTGGGATATTTCAGGTGTACACAGGTTGAGGTTCTTGTAAGCAGTGCAGCCCTCAATTTGGGGGTGGCTGTGTCTTATGGATCTTCAGTTTTCCCAAGGTATATTCCCTAGACTGGAAGTGCCCTTGGCTCTGTAGCTCTGTTGTTTACTTGTTTTAGGGAACACAATGCACTCCTCCAGGGAGGCAGTTGGCAGCTTACATCCCGCCCATCAGCATAACAAGGCTCCCTGTTCTCCAGGGCCTGTCTTGCCTTTCTGGTTTTTACACATTTTGTGGATGTCCCTTTTGACCGGTGGGAAGTGATACTTCTTTGTAGTGCAGATTTGCATTGCCCGCTTGCTTGCTTGGCCAAAAAGGGCGTATGCGTTTTCTCCTGAATATATTCAGGAGAAAACGCATACGCCCTTTTTGGCCAAGTGCATTATTGTCGAAGTTGTGCCCCTCTTCCTGTGCTTTACAGGCGATTCCAACGTACCTCTTGAAATCTGTTTCCTGCTATTCTGCCTCGCTTTCAAGTCCGCCTCGTTGCCTTCCCTCAACAGATTTTTGGACGATAGTTGGCCTTGATTACTCTGCCAGTTTGTGAATTGCTGTGCCCCTGAGCTCCATTTTTCAACTCGCTTTTTGTGAGCTAAACGCAAGTCCAAACTTTTGGTTCAGGACCTATACTGGTTCCCGGTGGGTGGCTGAGACTTTGGTTAATTCTTCTTCCTGCCGGGAAGTTAGAGTGACATGTGCCCATCCAAATGCCTAACAGCTACTCTCTCATTGGTTCTCCCTCTTCCCTTTCATCCTCTGCCAAATGGGCAACCTGTGTGAACCAGGAGCTTAAAGGGGCTGTCTCTCCAAGTTGGGAGATTGATAGTAAAGCTGTTGGAAAGTCAAACCGGAGCACCAGGAGAGGGACTCTTCGTTGAGTTTTAGAAACCTTTCGTATTCACAGTGTGTCCATTCTCTAGGTTTCCCGTACATGTTATAGCTGTAGTAATATTCCCTTCAACCTGGAGAGGTGGGACCCATGGAATGGTTGCCATGCATTATTGCTTTAAAGGGTCTGCATTTGCTCACCCAATCTCACCAATCCTCTCAGTCCCAAGTGTCCAGCCTCATGCCACATCCAGCTGTCATCGTAGATAGGGTCATTCCAGGTTGCATCAGAGACCCTGAAGGAATTGTAAAGAATTTCCCTGTTTCTTTGTTCTGTTTTTGAAATTCCTTTTTAGAGTGGGTTTGAGCTGATTCTCGCTGCCATGTTTATGCCAGTCTAGACACACTTGATTCCCTTACGGAGACATATCAATACATAGGTTTTAAGATTCTTACTAGTCAGATCTATTCCTCTGCGGGAAATATGGGGTTTTGAGTCCCTTTCACTGAGGAAGGTGTAGGTCTTGTCTATTCCATAGTTGGTTTTTGGAACAGTACCTGTGCTTATATCAAACTCTGGTTTGATGCATCACCCCACCTCTCCTTCCCCCTTAAGCAGGCATAAGAGTGTTTTCTAAATGTGAGACTCTGTTCTCTTTGCTAACTCAGTTCATGTGTAGCCATGTTTACAGGATCTTCCTAAATGATATCTTATGATAAGTTTCTTTTCCTGTGTGACTTCTTTCCCTTAGAATCATCGTACCTGAATCCACTCATTTTGCTGCTACTGGTCTTATGACATTGATTTCGTGGCTGAGGGATATTCCATCGTACGTAAGTTCCACAATGTTTGGAACCATTTTTATATTTCCTGGGATATTTCAGGTGTACCCAGGTTGAGGTTCTTGTAAGCAGTGCAGCCCTCAATTTGGGGGTGGCTCTGTCTTATGGATTTTCAGTTTTCCCAAGGTATATTCCCTAGACTGGAAGTGCCCTTGGCTCTGTAGCTCTGTTGTTTACTTGTTTTAGGGAACACAATGCACTCCTCCAGTGAGGCAGTTGGCAACTTACATCCCGCCCATCAGCATAACAAGGCTCCCAGTTCTCCAGGGCCTGTCTTGCCTTTCTGGTTTTTACACATTTTGTGGATGTCCCTTTTGACCGGTGGGAAGTGATACTTCTTTGTAGTGCAGATTTGCATTGCCCGCTTGCTTGCTTGGCCAAAAAGGGCGTATGCGTTTTCTCCTGAATATATTCAGGAGAAAACGCATACGCCCTTTTTGGCCAAGTGCATCATTGTCGAAGTTGTGCCCCTCTTCCTGTGCTTTACAGGCGATTCTAACGTACCTCTTGAAATCTGTTTCCTGCTATTCTGCCTCGCATTCAAGTCCGCCTCGTTGCCTTCCCTCAACAGATTTTTGGACGATAGTTGGCCTTGATTACTCTGCCAGTTTGTGAATTGCTGTGCCCCTGAGCTCCATTTTTCAACTCGTTTTTTTGTGAGCTGAACGCAAGTCCAAACATTTGGTTCAGGACCTATACTGGTTCCCGGTGGGTGGCTGAGACTTTGGTGAATTCTTCTTCCTGCCGGGAAATTAGAGTGACATGTGCCCATCCAAATGCCTAACAGCTACTCTCTCATTGGTTCTCCCTCTTCCCTTTCCTCCTCTGCCAAATGGGCAACCTGTGTGAACCAGGAGCTTAAAGGGGCTGTCTCTCCAAGTTGGGAGATTGATAGTAAAGCTGTTGGAAAGTCAAACCGGAGCACCAGGAGAGGGACTCTTCGTTGAGTTTTAGAAACCTTTCGTATTCACAGTGTGTCCATTCTCTAGGTTTCCCGTACATGTTATAGCTGTAGTAATATTCCCTTCAACCTGGAGAGGTGGGACCCATGGAATGGTTGCCATGCATTATTGCTTTAAAGGGTCTGCATTTGCTCACCCAATCTCACCAATCCTCTCAGTCCCAAGTGTCCAGCCTCATGCCACATCCAGCTGTCATCGTAGATAGGGTCATTCCAGGTTGCATCAGAGACCCTGAAGGAATTGTAAAGAATTTCCCTGTTTCTTTGTTCTGTTTTTGAAATTCCTTTTTAGAGTGGGTTTGAGCTGATTCTCGCTGCCATGTTTATGCCAGTCTAGACACACTTGATTCCCTTACGGAGACATATCAATACATAGGTTTTAAGATTCTTACTAGTCAGATCTATTCCTCTGCGGGAAATATGGGGTTTTGAGTCCCTTTCACTGAGGAAGGTGTAGGTCTTGTCTATTCCATAGTTGGTTTTTGGAACAGTACCTGTGCTTATATCAAACTCTGGTTTGATGCATCACCCCACCTCTCCTTCCCCCTTAAGCAGGCATAAGAGTGTTTTCTAAATGTGAGACTCTGTTCTCTTTGCTAACTCAGTTCATGTGTAGCCATGTTTACAGGATCTTCCTAAGTGATATCTTATGATAAGTTTCTTTTCCTGTGTGACTTCTTTCCCTTAGAATCATCGTACCTGAATCCACTCATTTTGCTGCTACTGGTCTTATGACATTGATTTCGTGGCTGAGGGATATTCCATCGTACGTAAGTTCCACAATGTTTGGAACCATTTTTATATTTCCTGGGATATTTCAGGTGTACCCAGGTTGAGGTTCTTGTAAGCAGTGCAGCCCTCAATTTGGGGGTGGCTCTGTCTTATGGATTTTCAGTTTTCCCAAGGTATATTCCCTAGACTGGAAGTGCCCTTGGCTCTGTAGCTCTGTTGTTTACTTGTTTTAGGGAACACAATGCACTCCTCCAGTGAGGCAGTTGGCAACTTACATCCCGCCCATCAGCATAACAAGGCTCCCTGTTCTCCAGGGCCTGTCTTGCCTTTCTGGTTTTTACACATTTTGTGGATGTCCCTTTTGACCGGTGGGAAGTGATACTTCTTTGTAGTGCAGATTTGCATTGCCCGCTTGCTTGCTTGGCCAAAAAGGGCGTATGCGTTTTCTCCTGAATATATTCAGGAGAAAACGCATACGCCCTTTTTGGCCAAGTGCATCATTGTCGAAGTTGTGCCCCTCTTCCTGTGCTTTACAGGCGATTCTAACGTACCTCTTGAAATCTGTTTCCTGCTATTCTGCCTCGCATTCAAGTCCGCCTCGTTGCCTTCCCTCAACAGATTTTTGGACGATAGTTGGCCTTGATTACTCTGCCAGTTTGTGAATTGCTGTGCCCCTGAGCTCCATATTTCAACTCGTTTTTTTGTGAGCTGAACGCAAGTCCAAACATTTGGTTCAGGACCTATACTGGTTCCCGGTGGGTGGCTGAGACTTTGGTGAATTCTTCTTCCTGCCGGGAAATTAGAGTGACATGTGCCCATCCAAATGCCTAACAGCTACTCTCTCATTGGTTCTCCCTCTTCCCTTTCCTCCTCTGCCAAATGGGCAACCTGTGTGAACCAGGAGCTTAAAGGGGCTGTCTCTCCAAGTTGGGAGATTGATAGTAAAGCTGTTGGAAAGTCAAACCGGAGCACCAGGAGAGGGACTCTTCGTTGAGTTTTAGAAACCTTTCGTATTCACAGTGTGTCCATTCTCTAGGTTTCCCGTACATGTTATAGCTGTAGTAATATTCCCTTCAACCTGGAGAGGTGGGACCCATGGAATGGTTGCCATGCATTATTGCTTTAAAGGGTCTGCATTTGCTCACCCAATCTCACCAATCCTCTCAGTCCCAAGTGTCCAGCCTCATGCCACATCCAGCTGTCATCGTAGATAGGGTCATTCCAGGTTGCATCAGAGACCCTGAAGGAATTGTAAAGAATTTCCCTGTTTCTTTGTTCTGTTTTTGAAATTCCTTTTTAGAGTGGGTTTGAGCTGATTCTCGCTGCCATGTTTATGCCAGTCTAGACACACTTGATTCCCTTACGGAGACATATCAATACATAGGTTTTAAGATTCTTACTAGTCAGATCTATTCCTCTGCGGGAAATATGGGGTTTTGAGTCCCTTTCACTGAGGAAGGTGTAGGTCTTGTCTATTCCATAGTTGGTTTTTGGAACAGTACCTGTGCTTATATCAAACTCTGGTTTGATGCATCACCCCACCTCTCCTTCCCCCTTAAGCAGGCATAAGAGTGTTTTCTAAATGTGAGACTCTGTTCTCTTTCCTAACTCAGTTCATGTGTAGCCATGTTTACAGGATCTTCCTAAGTGATATCTTATGATAAGTTTCTTTTCCTGTGTGACTTCTTTCCCTTAGAATCATCGTACCTGAATCCACTCATTTTGCTGCTACTGGTCTTATGACATTGATTTCGTGGCTGAGGGATATTCCATCGTACGTAAGTTCCACAATGTTTGGAACCATTTTTATATTTCCTGGGATATTTCAGGTGTACCCAGGTTGAGGTTCTTGTAAGCAGTGCAGCCCTCAATTTGGGGGTGGCTCTGTCTTATGGATTTTCAGTTTTCCCAAGGTATATTCCCTAGACTGGAAGTGCCCTTGGCTCTGTAGCTCTGTTGTTTACTTGTTTTAGGGAACACAATGCACTCCTCCAGTGAGGCAGTTGGCAACTTACATCCCGCCCATCAGCATAACAAGGCTCCCTGTTCTCCAGGGCCTGTCTTGCCTTTCTGGTTTTTACACATTTTGTGGATGTCCCTTTTGACCGGTGGGAAGTGATACTTCTTTGTAGTGCAGATTTGCATTGCCCGCTTGCTTGCTTGGCCAAAAAGGGCGTATGCGTTTTCTCCTGAATATATTCAGGAGAAAACGCATACGCCCTTTTTGGCCAAGTGCATCATTGTCGAAGTTGTGCCCCTCTTCCTGTGCTTTACAGGCGATTCTAACGTACCTCTTGAAATCTGTTTCCTGCTATTCTGCCTCGCATTCAAGTCCGCCTCGTTGCCTTCCCTCAACAGATTTTTGGACGATAGTTGGCCTTGATTACTCTGCCAGTTTGTGAATTGCTGTGCCCCTGAGCTCCATTTTTCAACTCGTTTTTTGTGAGCTGAACGCAAGTCCAAACATTTGGTTCAGGACCTATACTGGTTCCCGGTGGGTGGCTGAGACTTTGGTGAATTCTTCTTCCTGCCGGGAAATTAGAGTGACATGTGCCCATCCAAATGCCTAACAGCTACTCTCTCATTGGTTCTCCCTCTTCCCTTTCCTCCTCTGCCAAATGGGCAACCTGTGTGAACCAGGAGCTTAAAGGGGCTGTCTCTCCAAGTTGGGAGATTGATAGTAAAGCTGTTGGAAAGTCAAACCGGAGCACCAGGAGAGGGACTCTTCGTTGAGTTCTAGAAACCTTTCGTATTCACAGTCTGTCCATTCTCTAGGTTTCCCGTACATGTTATAGCTGTAGTAATATTCCCTTCAACCTGGAGAGGTGGGACCCATGGAATGGTTGCCATGCATTATTGCTTTAAAGGGTCTGCATTTGCTCACCCAATCTCACCAATCCTCTCAGTCCCAAGTGTCCAGCCTCATGCCACATCCAGCTGTCATCGTAGATAGGGTCATTCCAGGTTGCATCAGAGACCCTGAAGGAATTGTAAAGAATTTCCCTGTTTCTTTGTTCTGTTTTTGAAATTCCTTTTTAGAGTGGGTTTGAGCTGATTCTCGCTGCCATGTTTATGCCAGTCTAGACACACTTGATTCCCTTACGGAGACATATCAATACATAGGTTTTAAGATTCTTACTAGTCAGATCTATTCCTCTGCGGGAAATATGGGGTTTTGAGTCCCTTTCACTGAGGAAGGTGTAGGTCTTGTCTATTCCATAGTTGGTTTTTGGAACAGTACCTGTGCTTATATCAAACTCTGGTTTGATGCATCACCCCACCTCTCCTTCCCCCTTAAGCAGGCATAAGAGTGTTTTCTAAATGTGAGACTCTGTTCTCTTTGCTAACTCAGTTCATGTGTAGCCATGTTTACAGGATCTTCCTAAGTGATATCTTATGATAAGTTTCTTTTCCTGTGTGACTTCTTTCCCTTAGAATCATCGTACCTGAATCCACTCATTTTGCTGCTACTGGTCTTATGACATTGATTTCGTGGCTGAGGGATATTCCATCGTACGTAAGTTCCACAATGTTTGGAACCATTTTTATATTTCCTGGGATATTTCAGGTGTACCCAGGTTGAGGTTCTTGTAAGCAGTGCAGCCCTCAATTTGGGGGTGGCTCTGTCTTATGGATTTTCAGTTTTCCTAAGGTATATTCCCTAGACTGGAAGTGCCCTTGGCTCTGTAGCTCTGTTGTTTACTTGTTTTAGGGAACACAATGCACTCCTCCAGTGAGGCAGTTGGCAACTTACATCCCGCCCATCAGCATAACAAGGCTCCCTGTTCTCCAGGGCCTGTCTTGCCTTTCTGGTTTTTACACATTTTGTGGATGTCCCTTTTGACCGGTGGGAAGTGATACTTCTTTGTAGTGCAGATTTGCATTGCCCGCTTGCTTGCTTGGCCAAAAAGGGCGTATGCGTTTTCTCCTGAATATATTCAGGAGAAAACGCATACGCCCTTTTTGGCCAAGTGCATCATTGTCGAAGTTGTGCCCCTCTTCCTGTGCTTTACAGGCGATTCTAACGTACCTCTTGAAATCTGTTTCCTGCTATTCTGCCTCGCATTCAAGTCCGCCTCGTTGCCTTCCCTCAACAGATTTTTGGACGATAGTTGGCCTTGATTACTCTGCCAGTTTGTGAATTGCTGTGCCCCTGAGCTCCATTTTTCAACTCGTTTTTTGTGAGCTGAACGCAAGTCCAAACATTTGGTTCAGGACCTATACTGGTTCCCGGTGGGTGGCTGAGACTTTGGTGAATTCTTCTTCCTGCCGGGAAATTAGAGTGACATGTGCCCATCCAAATGCCTAACAGCTACTCTCTCATTGGTTCTCCCTCTTCCCTTTCCTCCTCTGCCAAATGGGCAACCTGTGTGAACCAGGAGCTTAAAGGGGCTGTCTCTCCAAGTTGGGAGATTGATAGTAAAGCTCTTGGAAAGTCAAACCGGAGCACCAGGAGAGGGACTCTTCGTTGAGTTTTAGAAACCTTTCGTATTCACAGTGTGTCCATTCTCTAGGTTTCCCGTACATGTTATAGCTGTAGTAATATTCCCTTCAACCTGGAGAGGTGGGACCCATGGAATGGTTGCCATGCATTATTGCTTTAAAGGGTCTGCATTTGCTCACCCAATCTCACCAATCCTCTCAGTCCCAAGTGTCCAGCCTCATGCCACATCCAGCTGTCATCGTAGATAGGGTCATTCCAGGTTACATCAGAGACCCTGAAGGAATTGTAAAGAATTTCCCTGTTTCTTTGTTCTGTTTTTGAAATTCCTTTTTAGAGTGGGTTTGAGCTGATTCTCGCTGCCATGTTTATGCCAGTCTAGACACACTTGATTCCCTTACGGAGACATATCAATACATAGGTTTTAAGATTCTTACTAGTCAGATCTATTCCTCTGCGGGAAATATGGGGTTTTGAGTCCCTTTCACTGAGGAAGGTGTAGGTCTTGTCTATTCCATAGTTGGTTTTTGGAACAGTACCTGTGCTTATATCAAACTCTGGTTTGATGCATCACCCCACCTCTCCTTCCCCCTTAAGCAGGCATAAGAGTGTTTTCTAAATGTGAGACTCTGTTCTCTTTGCTAACTCAGTTCATGTGTAGCCATGTTTACAGGATCTTCCTAAGTGATATCTTATGATAAGTTTCTTTTCCTGTGTGACTTCTTTCCCTTAGAATCATCGTACCTGAATCCACTCATTTTGCTGCTACTGGTCTTATGACATTGATTTCGTGGCTGAGGGATATTCCATCGTACGTAAGTTCCACAATGTTTGGAACCATTTTTATATTTCCTGGGATATTTCAGGTGTACCCAGGTTGAGGTTCTTGTAAGCAGTGCAGCCCTCAATTTGGGGGTGGCTCTGTCTTATGGATTTTCAGTTTTCCTAAGGTATATTCCCTAGACTGGAAGTGCCCTTGGCTCTGTAGCTCTGTTGTTTACTTGTTTTAGGGAACACAATGCACTCCTCCAGTGAGGCAGTTGGCAACATACATCCCGCCCATCAGCATAACAAGGCTCCCTGTTCTCCAGGGCCTGTCTTGCCTTTCTGGTTTTTACACATTTTGTGGATGTCCCTTTTGACCGGTGGGAAGTGATACTTCTTTGTAGTGCAGATTTGCATTGCCCGCTTGCTTGCTTGGCCAAAAAGGGCGTATGCGTTTTCTCCTGAATATATTCAGGAGAAAACGCATACGCCCTTTTTGGCCAAGTGCATCATTGTCGAAGTTGTGCCCCTCTTCCTGTGCTTTACAGGCGATTCTAACGTACCTCTTGAAATCTGTTTCCTGCTATTCTGCCTCGCATTCAAGTCCGCCTCGTTGCCTTCCCTCAACAGATTTTTGGACGATAGTTGGCCTTGATTACTCTGCCAGTTTGTGAATTGCTGTGCCCCTGAGCTCCATTTTTCAACTCGTTTTTTGTGAGCTGAACGCAAGTCCAAACATTTGGTTCAGGACCTATACTGGTTCCCGGTGGGTGGCTGAGACTTTGGTGAATTCTTCTTCCTGCCGGGAAATTAGAGTGACATGTGCCCACCCAAATGCCTAACAGCTACTCTCTCATTGGTTCTCCCTCTTCCCTTTCCTCCTCTGCCAAATGGGCAACCTGTGTGAACCAGGAGCTTAAAGGGGCTGTCTCTCCAAGTTGGGAGATTGATAGTAAAGCTGTTGGAAAGTCAAACCGGAGCACCAGGAGAGGGACTCTTCGTTGAGTTCTAGAAACCTTTCGTATTCACAGTGTGTCCATTCTCTAGGTTTCCCGTACATGTTATAGCTGTAGTAATATTCCCTTCAACCTGGAGAGGTGGGACCCATGGAATGGTTGCCATGCATTATTGCTTTAAAGGGTCTGCATTTGCTCACCCAATCTCACCAATCCTCTCAGTCCCAAGTGTCCAGCCTCATGCCACATCCAGCTGTCATCGTAGATAGGGTCATTCCAGGTTGCATCAGAGACCCTGAAGGAATTGTAAAGAATTTCCCTGTTTCTTTGTTCTGTTTTTGAAATTCCTTTTTAGAGTGGGTTTGAGCTGATTCTCGCTGCCATGTTTATGCCAGTCTAGACACACTTGATTCCCTTACGGAGACATATCAATACATAGGTTTTAAGATTCTTACTAGTCAGATCTATTCCTCTGCGGGAAATATGGGGTTTTGAGTCCCTTTCACTGAGGAAGGTGTAGGTCTTGTCTATTCCATAGTTGGTTTTTGGAACAGTACCTGTGCTTATATCAAACTCTGGTTTGATGCATCACCCCACCTCTCCTTCCCCCTTAAGCAGGCATAAGAGTGTTTTCTAAATGTGAGACTCTGTTCTCTTTGCTAACTCAGTTCATGTGTAGCCATGTTTACAGGATCTTCCTAAGTGATATCTTATGATAAGTTTCTTTTCCTGTGTGACTTCTTTCCCTTAGAATCATCGTACCTGAATCCACTCATTTTGCTGCTACTGGTCTTACGACATTGATTTCGTGGCTGAGGGATATTCCATCGTACGTAAGTTCCACAATGTTTGGAACCATTTTTATATTTCCTGGGATATTTCAGGTGTACCCAGGTTGAGGTTCTTGTAAGCAGTGCAGCCCTCAATTTGGGGGTGGCTCTGTCTTATGGATTTTCAGTTTTCCCAAGGTATATTCCCTAGACTGGAAGTGCCCTTGGCTCTGTAGCTCTGTTGTTTACTTGTTTTAGGGAACACAATGCACTCCTCCAGTGAGGCAGTTGGCAACTTACATCCCGCCCATCAGCATAACAAGGCTCCCTGTTCTCCAGGGCCTGTCTTGCCTTTCTGGTTTTTACACATTTTGTGGATGTCCCTTTTGACCGGTGGGAAGTGATACTTCTTTGTAGTGCAGATTTGCATTGCCCGCTTGCTTGCTTGGCCAAAAAGGGCGTATGCGTTTTCTCCTGAATATATTCAGGAGAAAACGCATACGCCCTTTTTGGCCAAGTGCATCATTGTCGAAGTTGTGCCCCTCTTCCTGTGCTTTACAGGCGATTCTAACGTACCTCTTGAAATCTGTTTCCTGCTATTCTGCCTCGCATTCAAGTCCGCCTCGTTGCCTTCCCTCAACAGATTTTTGGACGATAGTTGGCCTTGATTACTCTGCCAGTTTGTGAATTGCTGTGCCCCTGAGCTCCATTTTTCAACTCGTTTTTTGTGAGCTGAACGCAAGTCCAAACATTTGGTTCAGGACCTATACTGGTTCCCGGTGGGTGGCTGAGACTTTGGTGAATTCTTCTTCCTGCCGGGAAATTAGAGTGACATGTGCCCATCCAAATGCCTAACAGCTACTCTCTCATTGGTTCTCCCTCTTCCCTTTCCTCCTCTGCCAAATGGGCAACCTGTGTGAACCAGGAGCTTAAAGGGGCTGTCTCTCCAAGTTGGGAGATTGATAGTAAAGCTCTTGGAAAGTCAAACCGGAGCACCAGGAGAGGGACTCTTCGTTGAGTTTTAGAAACCTTTCGTATTCACAGTGTGTCCATTCTCTAGGTTTCCCGTACATGTTATAGCTGTAGTAATATTCCCTTCAACCTGGAGAGGTGGGACCCATGGAATGGTTGCCATGCATTATTGCTTTAAAGGGTCTGCATTTGCTCACCCAATCTCACCAATCCTCTCAGTCCCAAGTGTCCAGCCTCATGCCACATCCAGCTGTCATCGTAGATAGGGTCATTCCAGGTTGCATCAGAGACCCTGAAGGAATTGTAAAGAATTTCCCTGTTTCTTTGTTCTGTTTTTGAAATTCCTTTTTAGAGTGGGTTTGAGCTGATTCTCGCTGCCATGTTTATGCCAGTCTAGACACACTTGATTCCCTTACGGAGACATATCAATACATAGGTTTTAAGATTCTTACTAGTCAGATCTATTCCTCTGCGGGAAATATGGGGTTTTGAGTCCCTTTCACTGAGGAAGGTGTAGGTCTTGTCTATTCCATAGTTGGTTTTTGGAACAGTACCTGTGCTTATATCAAACTCTGGTTTGATGCATCACCCCACCTCTCCTTCCCCCTTAAGCAGGCATAAGAGTGTTTTCTAAATGTGAGACTCTGTTCTCTTTGCTAACTCAGTTCATGTGTAGCCATGTTTACAGGATCTTCCTAAGTGATATCTTATGATAAGTTTCTTTTCCTGTGTGACTTCTTTCCCTTAGAATCATCGTACCTGAATCCACTCATTTTGCTGCTACTGGTCTTACGACATTGATTTCGTGGCTGAGGGATATTCCATCGTACGTAAGTTCCACAATGTTTGGAACCATTTTTATATTTCCTGGGATATTTCAGGTGTACCCAGGTTGAGGTTCTTGTAAGCAGTGCAGCCCTCAATTTGGGGGTGGCTCTGTCTTATGGATTTTCAGTTTTCCCAAGGTATATTCCCTAGACTGGAAGTGCCCTTGGCTCTGTAGCTCTGTTGTTTACTTGTTTTAGGGAACACAATGCACTCCTCCAGTGAGGCAGTTGGCAACTTACATCCCGCCCATCAGCATAACAAGGCTCCCTGTTCTCCAGGGCCTGTCTTGCCTTTCTGGTTTTTACACATTTTGTGGATGTCCCTTTTGACCGGTGGGAAGTGATACTTCTTTGTAGTGCAGATTTGCATTGCCCGCTTGCTTGCTTGGCCAAAAAGGGCGTATGCGTTTTCTCCTGAATATATTCAGGAGAAAACGCATACGCCCTTTTTGGCCAAGTGCATCATTGTCGAAGTTGTGCCCCTCTTCCTGTGCTTTACAGGCGATTCTAACGTACCTCTTGAAATCTGTTTCCTGCTATTCTGCCTCGCATTCAAGTCCGCCTCGTTGCCTTCCCTCAACAGATTTTTGGACGATAGTTGGCCTTGATTACTCTGCCAGTTTGTGAATTGCTGTGCCCCTGAGCTCCATTTTTCAACTCGTTTTTTGTGAGCTGAACGCAAGTCCAAACATTTGGTTCAGGACCTATACTGGTTCCCGGTGGGTGGCTGAGACTTTGGTGAATTCTTCTTCCTGCCGGGAAATTAGAGTGACATGTGCCCATCCAAATGCCTAACAGCTACTCTCTCATTGGTTCTCCCTCTTCCCTTTCCTCCTCTGCCAAATGGGCAACCTGTGTGAACCAGGAGCTTAAAGGGGCTGTCTCTCCAAGTTGGGAGATTGATAGTAAAGCTGTTGGAAAGTCAAACCGGAGCACCAGGAGAGGGACTCTTCGTTGAGTTTTAGAAACCTTTCGTATTCACAGTGTGTCCATTCTCTAGGTTTCCCGTACATGTTATAGCTGTAGTAATATTCCCTTCAACCTGGAGAGGTGGGACCCATGGAATGGTTGCCATGCATTATTGCTTTAAAGGGTCTGCATTTGCTCACCCAATCTCACCAATCCTCTCAGTCCCAAGTGTCCAGCCTCATGCCACATCCAGCTGTCATCGTAGATAGGGTCATTCCAGGTTGCATCAGAGACCCTGAAGGAATTGTAAAGAATTTCCCTGTTTCTTTGTTCTGTTTTTGAAATTCCTTTTTAGAGTGGGTTTGAGCTGATTCTCGCTGCCATGTTTATGCCAGTCTAGACACACTTGATTCCCTTACGGAGACATATCAATACATAGGTTTTAAGATTCTTACTAGTCAGATCTATTCCTCTGCGGGAAATATGGGGTTTTGAGTCCCTTTCACTGAGGAAGGTGTAGGTCTTCTCTATTCCATAGTTGGTTTTTGGAACAGTACCTGTGCTTATATCAAACTCTGGTTTGATGCATCACCCCACCTCTCCTTCCCCCTTAAGCAGGCATAAGAGTGTTTTCTAAATGTGAGACTCTGTTCTCTTTGCTAACTCAGTTCATGTGTAGCCATGTTTACAGGATCTTCCTAAGTGATATCTTATGATAAGTTTCTTTTCCTGTGTGACTTCTTTCCCTTAGAATCATCGTACCTGAATCCACTCATTTTGCTGCTACTGGTCTTACGACATTGATTTCGTGGCTGAGGGATATTCCATCGTACGTAAGTTCCACAATGTTTGGAACCATTTTTATATTTCCTGGGATATTTCAGGTGTACCCAGGTTGAGGTTCTTGTAAGCAGTGCAGCCCTCAATTTGGGGGTGGCTCTGTCTTATGGATTTTCAGTTTTCCCAAGGTATATTCCCTAGACTGGAAGTGCCCTTGGCTCTGTAGCTCTGTTGTTTACTTGTTTTAGGGAACACAATGCACTCCTCCAGTGAGGCAGTTGGCAACTTACATCCCGCCCATCAGCATAACAAGGCTCCCTGTTCTCCAGGGCCTGTCTTGCCTTTCTGGTTTTTACACATTTTGTGGATGTCCCTTTTGACCGGTGGGAAGTGATACTTCTTTGTAGTGCAGATTTGCATTGCCCGCTTGCTTGCTTGGCCAAAAAGGGCGTATGCGTTTTCTCCTGAATATATTCAGGAGAAAACGCATACGCCCTTTTTGGCCAAGTGCATCATTGTCGAAGTTGTGCCCCTCTTCCTGTGCTTTACAGGCGATTCTAACGTACCTCTTGAAATCTGTTTCCTGCTATTCTGCCTCGCATTCAAGTCCGCCTCGTTGCCTTCCCTCAACAGATTTTTGGACGATAGTTGGCCTTGATTACTCTGCCAGTTTGTGAATTGCTGTGCCCCTGAGCTCCATTTTTCAACTCGTTTTTTGTGAGCTGAACGCAAGTCCAAACATTTGGTTCAGGACCTATACTGGTTCCCGGTGGGTGGCTGAGACTTTGGTGAATTCTTCTTCCTGCCGGGAAATTAGAGTGACATGTGCCCATCCAAATGCCTAACAGCTACTCTCTCATTGGTTCTCCCTCTTCCCTTTCCTCCTCTGCCAAATGGGCAACCTGTGTGAACCAGGAGCTTAAAGGGGCTGTCTCTCCAAGTTGGGAGATTGATAGTAAAGCTGTTGGAAAGTCAAACCGGAGCACCAGGAGAGGGACTCTTCGTTGAGTTTTAGAAACCTTTCGTATTCACAGTGTGTCCATTCTCTAGGTTTCCCGTACATGTTATAGCTGTAGTAATATTCCCTTCAACCTGGAGAGGTGGGACCCATGGAATGGTTGCCATGCATTATTGCTTTAAAGGGTCTGCATTTGCTCACCCAATCTCACCAATCCTCTCAGTCCCAAGTGTCCAGCCTCATGCCACATCCAGCTGTCATCGTAGATAGGGTCATTCCAGGTTGCATCAGAGACCCTGAAGGAATTGTAAAGAATTTCCCTGTTTCTTTGTTCTGTTTTTGAAATTCCTTTTTAGAGTGGGTTTGAGCTGATTCTCGCTGCCATGTTTATGCCAGTCTAGACACACTTGATTCCCTTACGGAGACATATCAATACATAGGTTTTAAGATTCTTACTAGTCAGATCTATTCCTCTGCGGGAAATATGGGGTTTTGAGTCCCTTTCACTGAGGAAGGTGTAGGTCTTGTCTATTCCATAGTTGGTTTTTGGAACAGTACCTGTGCTTATATCAAACTCTGGTTTGATGCATCACCCCACCTCTCCTTCCCCCTTAAGCAGGCATAAGAGTGTTTTCTAAATGTGAGACTCTGTTCTCTTTGCTAACTCAGTTCATGTGTAGCCATGTTTACAGGATCTTCCTAAGTGATATCTTATGATAAGTTTCTTTTCCTGTGTGACTTCTTTCCCTTAGAATCATCGTACCTGAATCCACTCATTTTGCTGCTACTGGTCTTACGACATTGATTTCGTGGCTGAGGGATATTCCATCGTACGTAAGTTCCACAATGTTTGGAACCATTTTTATATTTCCTGGGATATTTCAGGTGTACCCAGGTTGAGGTTCTTGTAAGCAGTGCAGCCCTCAATTTGGGGGTGGCTCTGTCTTATGGATTTTCAGTTTTCCCAAGGTATATTCCCTAGACTGGAAGTGCCCTTGGCTCTGTAGCTCTGTTGTTTACTTGTTTTAGGGAACACAATGCACTCCTCCAGTGAGGCAGTTGGCAACTTACATCCCGCCCATCAGCATAACAAGGCTCCCTGTTCTCCAGGGCCTGTCTTGCCTTTCTGGTTTTTACACATTTTGTGGATGTCCCTTTTGACCGGTGGGAAGTGATACTTCTTTGTAGTGCAGATTTGCATTGCCCGCTTGCTTGCTTGGCCAAAAAGGGCGTATGCGTTTTCTCCTGAATATATTCAGGAGAAAACGCATACGCCCTTTTTGGCCAAGTGCATCATTGTCGAAGTTGTGCCCCTCTTCCTGTGCTTTACAGGCGATTCTAACGTACCTCTTGAAATCTGTTTCCTGCTATTCTGCCTCGCATTCAAGTCCGCCTCGTTGCCTTCCCTCAACAGATTTTTGGACGATAGTTGGCCTTGATTACTCTGCCAGTTTGTGAATTGCTGTGCCCCTGAGCTCCATTTTTCAACTCGTTTTTTGTGAGCTGAACGCAAGTCCAAACATTTGGTTCAGGACCTATACTGGTTCCCGGTGGGTGGCTGAGACTTTGGTGAATTCTTCTTCCTGCCGGGAAATTAGAGTGACATGTGCCCACCCAAATGCCTAACAGCTACTCTCTCATTGGTTCTCCCTCTTCCCTTTCCTCCTCTGCCAAATGGGCAACCTGTGTGAACCAGGAGCTTAAAGGGGCTGTCTCTCCAAGTTGGGAGATTGATAGTAAAGCTGTTGGAAAGTCAAACCGGAGCACCAGGAGAGGGACTCTTCGTTGAGTTTTAGAAACCTTTCGTATTCACAGTGTGTCCATTCTCTAGGTTTCCCGTACATGTTATAGCTGTAGTAATATTCCCTTCAACCTGGAGAGGTGGGACCCATGGAATGGTTGCCATGCATTATTGCTTTAAAGGGTCTGCATTTGCTCACCCAATCTCACCAATCCTCTCAGTCCCAAGTGTCCAGCCTCATGCCACATCCAGCTGTCATCGTAGATAGGGTCATTCCAGGTTGCATCAGAGACCCTGAAGGAATTGTAAAGAATTTCCCTGTTTCTTTGTTCTGTTTTTGAAATTCCTTTTTAGAGTGGGTTTGAGCTGATTCTCGCTGCCATGTTTATGCCAGTCTAGACACCCTTGATTCCCTTACGGAGACATATCAATACATAGGTTTTAAGATTCTTACTAGTCAGATCTATTCCTCTGCGGGAAATATGGGGTTTTGAGTCCCTTTCACTGAGGAAGGTGTAGGTCTTGTCTATTCCATAGTTGGTTTTTGGAACAGTACCTGTGCTTATATCAAACTCTGGTTTGATGCATCACCCCACCTCTCCTTCCCCCTTAAGCAGGCATAAGAGTGTTTTCTAAATGTGAGACTCTGTTCTCTTTGCTAACTCAGTTCATGTGTAGCCATGTTTACAGGATCTTCCTAAGTGATATCTTATGATAAGTTTCTTTTCCTGTGTGACTTCTTTCCCTTAGAATCATCGTACCTGAATCCACTCATTTTGCTGCTACTGGTCTTACGACATTGATTTCGTGGCTGAGGGATATTCCATCGTACGTAAGTTCCACAATGTTTGGAACCATTTTTATATTTCCTGGGATATTTCAGGTGTACCCAGGTTGAGGTTCTTGTAAGCAGTGCAGCCCTCAATTTGGGGGTGGCTCTGTCTTATGGATTTTCAGTTTTCCCAAGGTATATTCCCTAGACTGGAAGTGCCCTTGGCTCTGTAGCTCTGTTGTTTACTTGTTTTAGGGAACACAATGCACTCCTCCAGTGAGGCAGTTGGCAACTTACATCCCGCCCATCAGCATAACAAGGCTCCCTGTTCTCCAGGGCCTGTCTTGCCTTTCTGGTTTTTACACATTTTGTGGATGTCCCTTTTGACCGGTGGGAAGTGATACTTCTTTGTAGTGCAGATTTGCATTGCCCGCTTGCTTGCTTGGCCAAAAAGGGCGTATGCGTTTTCTCCTGAATATATTCAGGAGAAAACGCATACGCCCTTTTTGGCCAAGTGCATCATTGTCGAAGTTGTGCCCCTCTTCCTGTGCTTTACAGGCGATTCTAACGTACCTCTTGAAATCTGTTTCCTGCTATTCTGCCTCGCATTCAAGTCCGCCTCGTTGCCTTCCCTCAACAGATTTTTGGACGATAGTTGGCCTTGATTACTCTGCCAGTTTGTGAATTGCTGTGCCCCTGAGCTCCATTTTTCAACTCGTTTTTTGTGAGCTGAACGCAAGTCCAAACATTTGGTTCAGGACCTATACTGGTTCCCGGTGGGTGGCTGAGACTTTGGTGAATTCTTCTTCCTGCCGGGAAATTAGAGTGACATGTGCCCATCCAAATGCCTAACAGCTACTCTCTCATTGGTTCTCCCTCTTCCCTTTCCTCCTCTGCCAAATGGGCAACCTGTGTGAACCAGGAGCTTAAAGGGGCTGTCTCTCCAAGTTGGGAGATTGATAGTAAAGCTGTTGGAAAGTCAAACCGGAGCACCAGGAGAGGGACTCTTCGTTGAGTTTTAGAAACCTTTCGTATTCACAGTGTGTCCATTCTCTAGGTTTCCCGTACATGTTATAGCTGTAGTAATATTCCCTTCAACCTGGAGAGGTGGGACCCATGGAATGGTTGCCATGCATTATTGCTTTAAAGGGTCTGCATTTGCTCACCCAATCTCACCAATCCTCTCAGTCCCAAGTGTCCAGCCTCATGCCACATCCAGCTGTCATCGTAGATAGGGTCATTCCAGGTTGCATCAGAGACCCTGAAGGAATTGTAAAGAATTTCCCTGTTTCTTTGTTCTGTTTTTGAAATTCCTTTTTAGAGTGGGTTTGAGCTGATTCTCGCTGCCATGTTTATGCCAGTCTAGACACACTTGATTCCCTTACGGAGACATATCAATACATAGGTTTTAAGATTCTTACTAGTCAGATCTATTCCTCTGCGGGAAATATGGGGTTTTGAGTCCCTTTCACTGAGGAAGGTGTAGGTCTTGTCTATTCCATAGTTGGTTTTTGGAACAGTACCTGTGCTTATATCAAACTCTGGTTTGATGCATCACCCCACCTCTCCTTCCCCCTTAAGCAGGCATAAGAGTGTTTTCTAAATGTGAGACTCTGTTCTCTTTGCTAACTCAGTTCATGTGTAGCCATGTTTACAGGATCTTCCTAAGTGATATCTTATGATAAGTTTCTTTTCCTGTGTGACTTCTTTCCCTTAGAATCATCGTACCTGAATCCACTCATTTTGCTGCTACTGGTCTTACGACATTGATTTCGTGGCTGAGGGATATTCCATCGTACGTAAGTTCCACAATGTTTGGAACCATTTTTATATTTCCTGGGATATTTCAGGTGTACCCAGGTTGAGGTTCTTGTAAGCAGTGCAGCCCTCAATTTGGGGGTGGCTCTGTCTTATGGATTTTCAGTTTTCCCAAGGTATATTCCCTAGACTGGAAGTGCCCTTGGCTCTGTAGCTCTGTTGTTTACTTGTTTTAGGGAACACAATGCACTCCTCCAGTGAGGCGGTTGGCAACTTACATCCCGCCCATCAGCATAACAAGGCTCCCTGTTCTCCAGGGCCTGTCTTGCCTTTCTGGTTTTTACACATTTTGTGGATGTCCCTTTTGACCGGTGGGAAGTGATACTTCTTTGTAGTGCAGATTTGCATTGCCCGCTTGCTTGCTTGGCCAAAAAGGGCGTATGCGTTTTCTCCTGAATATATTCAGGAGAAAACGCATACGCCCTTTTTGGCCAAGTGCATCATTGTCGAAGTTGTGCCCCTCTTCCTGTGCTTTACAGGCGATTCTAACGTACCTCTTGAAATCTGTTTCCTGCTATTCTGCCTCGCATTCAAGTCCGCCTCGTTGCCTTCCCTCAACAGATTTTTGGACGATAGTTGGCCTTGATTACTCTGCCAGTTTGTGAATTGCTGTGCCCCTGAGCTCCATTTTTCAACTCGTTTTTTGTGAGCTGAACGCAAGTCCAAACATTTGGTTCAGGACCTATACTGGTTCCCGGTGGGTGGCTGAGACTTTGGTGAATTCTTCTTCCTGCCGGGAAATTAGAGTGACATGTGCCCATCCAAATGCCTAACAGCTACTCTCTCATTGGTTCTCCCTCTTCCCTTTCCTCCTCTGCCAAATGGGCAACCTGTGTGAACCAGGAGCTTAAAGGGGCTGTCTCTCCAAGTTGGGAGATTGATAGTAAAGCTGTTGGAAAGTCAAACCGGAGCACCAGGAGAGGGACTCTTCGTTGAGTTTTAGAAACCTTTCGTATTCACAGTGTGTCCATTCTCTAGGTTTCCCGTACATGTTATAGCTGTAGTAATATTCCCTTCAACCTGGAGAGGTGGGACCCATGGAATGGTTGCCATGCATTATTGCTTTAAAGGGTCTGCATTTGCTCACCCAATCTCACCAATCCTCTCAGTCCCAAGTGTCCAGCCTCATGCCACATCCAGCTGTCATCGTAGATAGGGTCATTCCAGGTTGCATCAGAGACCCTGAAGGAATTGTAAAGAATTTCCCTGTTTCTTTGTTCTGTTTTTGAAATTCCTTTTTAGAGTGGGTTTGAGCTGATTCTCGCTGCCATGTTTATGCCAGTCTAGACACACTTGATTCCCTTACGGAGACATATCAATACATAGGTTTTAAGATTCTTACTAGTCAGATCTATTCCTCTGCGGGAAATATGGGGTTTTGAGTCCCTTTCACTGAGGAAGGTGTAGGTCTTGTCTATTCCATAGTTGGTTTTTGGAACAGTACCTGTGCTTATATCAAACTCTGGTTTGATGCATCACCCCACCTCTCCTTCCCCCTTAAGCAGGCATAAGAGTGTTTTCTAAATGTGAGACTCTGTTCTCTTTGCTAACTCAGTTCATGTGTAGCCATGTTTACAGGATCTTCCTAAGTGATATCTTATGATAAGTTTCTTTTCCTGTGTGACTTCTTTCCCTTAGAATCATCGTACCTGAATCCACTCATTTTGCTGCTACTGGTCTTACGACATTGATTTCGTGGCTGAGGGATATTCCATCGTACGTAAGTTCCACAATGTTTGGAACCATTTTTATATTTCCTGGGATATTTCAGGTGTACCCAGGTTGAGGTTCTTGTAAGCAGTGCAGCCCTCAATTTGGGGGTGGCTCTGTCTTATGGATTTTCAGTTTTCCCAAGGTATATTCCCTAGACTGGAAGTGCCCTTGGCTCTGTAGCTCTGTTGTTTACTTGTTTTAGGGAACACAATGCACTCCTCCAGTGAGGCGGTTGGCAACTTACATCCCGCCCATCAGCATAACAAGGCTCCCTGTTCTCCAGGGCCTGTCTTGCCTTTCTGGTTTTTACACATTTTGTGGATGTCCCTTTTGACCGGTGGGAAGTGATACTTCTTTGTAGTGCAGATTTGCATTGCCCGCTTGCTTGCTTGGCCAAAAAGGGCGTATGCGTTTTCTCCTGAATATATTCAGGAGAAAACGCATACGCCCTTTTTGGCCAAGTGCATCATTGTCGAAGTTGTGCCCCTCTTCCTGTGCTTTACAGGCGATTCTAACGTACCTCTTGAAATCTGTTTCCTGCTATTCTGCCTCGCATTCAAGTCCGCCTCGTTGCCTTCCCTCAACAGATTTTTGGACGATAGTTGGCCTTGATTACTCTGCCAGTTTGTGAATTGCTGTGCCCCTGAGCTCCATTTTTCAACTCGTTTTTTGTGAGCTGAACGCAAGTCCAAAC
Source organism: Mesoplodon mirus (assembly GCF_964341445.2). Taxonomy (NCBI): domain Eukaryota; kingdom Metazoa; phylum Chordata; class Mammalia; order Artiodactyla; family Ziphiidae; genus Mesoplodon; species Mesoplodon mirus. The sequence goes on from NW_028295556.1 coordinate 651,010, forward strand.
ATTTGGTTCAGGACCTATACTGGTTCCCGGTGGGTGGCTGAGACTTTGGTGAATTCTTCTTCCTGCCGGGAAATTAGAGTGACATGTGCCCATCCAAATGCCTAACAGCTACTCTCTCATTGGTTCTCCCTCTTCCCTTTCCTCCTCTGCCAAATGGGCAACCTGTGTGAACCAGGAGCTTAAAGGGGCTGTCTCTCCAAGTTGGGAGATTGATAGTAAAGCTGTTGGAAAGTCAAACCGGAGCACCAGGAGAGGGACTCTTCGTTGAGTTTTAGAAACCTTTCGTATTCACAGTGTGTCCATTCTCTAGGTTTCCCGTACATGTTATAGCTGTAGTAATATTCCCTTCAACCTGGAGAGGTGGGACCCATGGAATGGTTGCCATGCATTATTGCTTTAAAGGGTCTGCATTTGCTCACCCAATCTCACCAATCCTCTCAGTCCCAAGTGTCCAGCCTCATGCCACATCCAGCTGTCATCGTAGATAGGGTCATTCCAGGTTGCATCAGAGACCCTGAAGGAATTGTAAAGAATTTCCCTGTTTCTTTGTTCTGTTTTTGAAATTCCTTTTTAGAGTGGGTTTGAGCTGATTCTCGCTGCCATGTTTATGCCAGTCTAGACACACTTGATTCCCTTACGGAGACATATCAATACATAGGTTTTAAGATTCTTACTAGTCAGATCTATTCCTCTGCGGGAAATATGGGGTTTTGAGTCCCTTTCACTGAGGAAGGTGTAGGTCTTGTCTATTCCATAGTTGGTTTTTGGAACAGTACCTGTGCTTATATCAAACTCTGGTTTGATGCATCACCCCACCTCTCCTTCCCCCTTAAGCAGGCATAAGAGTGTTTTCTAAATGTGAGACTCTGTTCTCTTTGCTAACTCAGTTCATGTGTAGCCATGTTTACAGGATCTTCCTAAGTGATATCTTATGATAAGTTTCTTTTCCTGTGTGACTTCTTTCCCTTAGAATCATCGTACCTGAATCCACTCATTTTGCTGCTACTGGTCTTACGACATTGATTTCGTGGCTGAGGGATATTCCATCGTACGTAAGTTCCACAATGTTTGGAACCATTTTTATATTTCCTGGGATATTTCAGGTGTACCCAGGTTGAGGTTCTTGTAAGCAGTGCAGCCCTCAATTTGGGGGTGGCTCTGTCTTATGGATTTTCAGTTTTCCCAAGGTATATTCCCTAGACTGGAAGTGCCCTTGGCTCTGTAGCTCTGTTGTTTACTTGTTTTAGGGAACACAATGCACTCCTCCAGTGAGGCAGTTGGCAACTTACATCCCGCCCATCAGCATAACAAGGCTCCCTGTTCTCCAGGGCCTGTCTTGCCTTTCTGGTTTTTACACATTTTGTGGATGTCCCTTTTGACCGGTGGGAAGTGATACTTCTTTGTAGTGCAGATTTGCATTGCCCGCTTGCTTGCTTGGCCAAAAAGGGCGTATGCGTTTTCTCCTGAATATATTCAGGAGAAAACGCATACGCCCTTTTTGGCCAAGTGCATCATTGTCGAAGTTGTGCCCCTCTTCCTGTGCTTTACAGGCGATTCTAACGTACCTCTTGAAATCTGTTTCCTGCTATTCTGCCTCGCATTCAAGTCCGCCTCGTTGCCTTCCCTCAACAGATTTTTGGACGATAGTTGGCCTTGATTACTCTGCCAGTTTGTGAATTGCTGTGCCCCTGAGCTCCATTTTTCAACTCGTTTTTTGTGAGCTGAACGCAAGTCCAAACATTTGGTTCAGGACCTATACTGGTTCCCGGTGGGTGGCTGAGACTTTGGTGAATTCTTCTTCCTGCCGGGAAATTAGAGTGACATGTGCCCATCCAAATGCCTAACAGCTACTCTCTCATTGGTTCTCCCTCTTCCCTTTCCTCCTCTGCCAAATGGGCAACCTGTGTGAACCAGGAGCTTAAAGGGGCTGTCTCTCCAAGTTGGGAGATTGATAGTAAAGCTCTTGGAAAGTCAAACCGGAGCACCAGGAGAGGGACTCTTCGTTGAGTTTTAGAAACCTTTCGTATTCACAGTGTGTCCATTCTCTAGGTTTCCCGTACATGTTATAGCTGTAGTAATATTCCCTTCAACCTGGAGAGGTGGGACCCATGGAATGGTTGCCATGCATTATTGCTTTAAAGGGTCTGCATTTGCTCACCCAATCTCACCAATCCTCTCAGTCCCAAGTGTCCAGCCTCATGCCACATCCAGCTGTCATCGTAGATAGGGTCATTCCAGGTTGCATCAGAGACCCTGAAGGAATTGTAAAGAATTTCCCTGTTTCTTTGTTCTGTTTTTGAAATTCCTTTTTAGAGTGGGTTTGAGCTGATTCTCGCTGCCATGTTTATGCCAGTCTAGACACCCTTGATTCCCTTACGGAGACATATCAATACATAGGTTTTAAGATTCTTACTAGTCAGATCTATTCCTCTGCGGGAAATATGGGGTTTTGAGTCCCTTTCACTGAGGAAGGTGTAGGTCTTGTCTATTCCATAGTTGGTTTTTGGAACAGTACCTGTGCTTATATCAAACTCTGGTTTGATGCATCACCCCACCTCTCCTTCCCCCTTAAGCAGGCATAAGAGTGTTTTCTAAATGTGAGACTCTGTTCTCTTTGCTAACTCAGTTCATGTGTAGCCATGTTTACAGGATCTTCCTAAGTGATATCTTATGATAAGTTTCTTTTCCTGTGTGACTTCTTTCCCTTAGAATCATCGTACCTGAATCCACTCATTTTGCTGCTACTGGTCTTACGACATTGATTTCGTGGCTGAGGGATATTCCATCGTACGTAAGTTCCACAATGTTTGGAACCATTTTTATATTTCCTGGGATATTTCAGGTGTACCCAGGTTGAGGTTCTTGTAAGCAGTGCAGCCCTCAATTTGGGGGTGGCTCTGTCTTATGGATTTTCAGTTTTCCCAAGGTATATTCCCTAGACTGGAAGTGCCCTTGGCTCTGTAGCTCTGTTGTTTACTTGTTTTAGGGAACACAATGCACTCCTCCAGTGAGGCAGTTGGCAACTTACATCCCGCCCATCAGCATAACAAGGCTCCCTGTTCTCCAGGGCCTGTCTTGCCTTTCTGGTTTTTACACATTTTGTGGATGTCCCTTTTGACCGGTGGGAAGTGATACTTCTTTGTAGTGCAGATTTGCATTGCCCGCTTGCTTGCTTGGCCAAAAAGGGCGTATGCGTTTTCTCCTGAATATATTCAGGAGAAAACGCATACGCCCTTTTTGGCCAAGTGCATCATTGTCGAAGTTGTGCCCCTCTTCCTGTGCTTTACAGGCGATTCTAACGTACCTCTTGAAATCTGTTTCCTGCTATTCTGCCTCGCATTCAAGTCCGCCTCGTTGCCTTCCCTCAACAGATTTTTGGACGATAGTTGGCCTTGATTACTCTGCCAGTTTGTGAATTGCTGTGCCCCTGAGCTCCATTTTTCAACTCGTTTTTTGTGAGCTGAACGCAAGTCCAAACATTTGGTTCAGGACCTATACTGGTTCCCGGTGGGTGGCTGAGACTTTGGTGAATTCTTCTTCCTGCCGGGAAATTAGAGTGACATGTGCCCATCCAAATGCCTAACAGCTACTCTCTCATTGGTTCTCCCTCTTCCCTTTCCTCCTCTGCCAAATGGGCAACCTGTGTGAACCAGGAGCTTAAAGGGGCTGTCTCTCCAAGTTGGGAGATTGATAGTAAAGCTGTTGGAAAGTCAAACCGGAGCACCAGGAGAGAGACTCTTCGTTGAGTTTTAGAAACCTTTCGTATTCACAGTGTGTCCATTCTCTAGGTTTCCCGTACATGTTATAGCTGTAGTAATATTCCCTTCAACCTGGAGAGGTGGGACCCATGGAATGGTTGCCATGCATTATTGCTTTAAAGGGTCTGCATTTGCTCACCCAATCTCACCAATCCTCTCAGTCCCAAGTGTCCAGCCTCATGCCACATCCAGCTGTCATCGTAGATAGGGTCATTCCAGGTTGCATCAGAGACCCTGAAGGAATTGTAAAGAATTTCCCTGTTTCTTTGTTCTGTTTTTGAAATTCCTTTTTAGAGTGGGTTTGAGCTGATTCTCGCTGCCATGTTTATGCCAGTCTAGACACACTTGATTCCCTTACGGAGACATATCAATACATAGGTTTTAAGATTCTTACTAGTCAGATCTATTCCTCTGCGGGAAATATGGGGTTTTGAGTCCCTTTCACTGAGGAAGGTGTAGGTCTTGTCTATTCCATAGTTGGTTTTTGGAACAGTACCTGTGCTTATATCAAACTCTGGTTTGATGCATCACCCCACCTCTCCTTCCCCCTTAAGCAGGCATAAGAGTGTTTTCTAAATGTGAGACTCTGTTCTCTTTGCTAACTCAGTTCATGTGTAGCCATGTTTACAGGATCTTCCTAAGTGATATCTTATGATAAGTTTCTTTTCCTGTGTGACTTCTTTCCCTTAGAATCATCGTACCTGAATCCACTCATTTTGCTGCTACTGGTCTTACGACATTGATTTCGTGGCTGAGGGATATTCCATCGTACGTAAGTTCCACAATGTTTGGAACCATTTTTATATTTCCTGGGATATTTCAGGTGTACCCAGGTTGAGGTTCTTGTAAGCAGTGCAGCCCTCAATTTGGGGGTGGCTCTGTCTTATGGATTTTCAGTTTTCCCAAGGTATATTCCCTAGACTGGAAGTGCCCTTGGCTCTGTAGCTCTGTTGTTTACTTGTTTTAGGGAACACAATGCACTCCTCCAGTGAGGCAGTTGGCAACTTACATCCCGCCCATCAGCATAACAAGGCTCCCTGTTCTCCAGGGCCTGTCTTGCCTTTCTGGTTTTTACACATTTTGTGGATGTCCCTTTTGACCGGTGGGAAGTGATACTTCTTTGTAGTGCAGATTTGCATTGCCCGCTTGCTTGCTTGGCCAAAAAGGGCGTATGCGTTTTCTCCTGAATATATTCAGGAGAAAACGCATACGCCCTTTTTGGCCAAGTGCATCATTGTCGAAGTTGTGCCCCTCTTCCTGTGCTTTACAGGCGATTCTAACGTACCTCTTGAAATCTGTTTCCTGCTATTCTGCCTCGCATTCAAGTCCGCCTCGTTGCCTTCCCTCAACAGATTTTTGGACGATAGTTGGCCTTGATTACTCTGCCAGTTTGTGAATTGCTGTGCCCCTGAGCTCCATTTTTCAACTCGTTTTTTGTGAGCTGAACGCAAGTCCAAACATTTGGTTCAGGACCTATACTGGTTCCCGGTGGGTGGCTGAGACTTTGGTGAATTCTTCTTCCTGCCGGGAAATTAGAGTGACATGTGCCCACCCAAATGCCTAACAGCTACTCTCTCATTGGTTCTCCCTCTTCCCTTTCCTCCTCTGCCAAATGGGCAACCTGTGTGAACCAGGAGCTTAAAGGGGCTGTCTCTCCAAGTTGGGAGATTGATAGTAAAGCTGTTGGAAAGTCAAACCGGAGCACCAGGAGAGGGACTCTTCGTTGAGTTTTAGAAACCTTTCGTATTCACAGTGTGTCCATTCTCTAGGTTTCCCGTACATGTTATAGCTGTAGTAATATTCCCTTCAACCTGGAGAGGTGGGACCCATGGAATGGTTGCCATGCATTATTGCTTTAAAGGGTCTGCATTTGCTCACCCAATCTCACCAATCCTCTCAGTCCCAAGTGTCCAGCCTCATGCCACATCCAGCTGTCATCGTAGATAGGGTCATTCCAGGTTGCATCAGAGACCCTGAAGGAATTGTAAAGAATTTCCCTGTTTCTTTGTTCTGTTTTTGAAATTCCTTTTTAGAGTGGGTTTGAGCTGATTCTCGCTGCCATGTTTATGCCAGTCTAGACACACTTGATTCCCTTACGGAGACATATCAATACATAGGTTTTAAGATTCTTACTAGTCAGATCTATTCCTCTGCGGGAAATATGGGGTTTTGAGTCCCTTTCACTGAGGAAGGTGTAGGTCTTGTCTATTCCATAGTTGGTTTTTGGAACAGTACCTGTGCTTATATCAAACTCTGGTTTGATGCATCACCCCACCTCTCCTTCCCCCTTAAGCAGGCATAAGAGTGTTTTCTAAATGTGAGACTCTGTTCTCTTTGCTAACTCAGTTCATGTGTAGCCATGTTTACAGGATCTTCCTAAGTGATATCTTATGATAAGTTTCTTTTCCTGTGTGACTTCTTTCCCTTAGAATCATCGTACCTGAATCCACTCATTTTGCTGCTACTGGTCTTACGACATTGATTTCGTGGCTGAGGGATATTCCATCGTACGTAAGTTCCACAATGTTTGGAACCATTTTTATATTTCCTGGGATATTTCAGGTGTACCCAGGTTGAGGTTCTTGTAAGCAGTGCAGCCCTCAATTTGGGGGTGGCTCTGTCTTATGGATTTTCAGTTTTCCCAAGGTATATTCCCTAGACTGGAAGTGCCCTTGGCTCTGTAGCTCTGTTGTTTACTTGTTTTAGGGAACACAATGCACTCCTCCAGTGAGGCAGTTGGCAACTTACATCCCGCCCATCAGCATAACAAGGCTCCCTGTTCTCCAGGGCCTGTCTTGCCTTTCTGGTTTTTACACATTTTGTGGATGTCCCTTTTGACCGGTGGGAAGTGATACTTCTTTGTAGTGCAGATTTGCATTGCCCGCTTGCTTGCTTGGCCAAAAAGGGCGTATGCGTTTTCTCCTGAATATATTCAGGAGAAAACGCATACGCCCTTTTTGGCCAAGTGCATCATTGTCGAAGTTGTGCCCCTCTTCCTGTGCTTTACAGGCGATTCTAACGTACCTCTTGAAATCTGTTTCCTGCTATTCTGCCTCGCATTCAAGTCCGCCTCGTTGCCTTCCCTCAACAGATTTTTGGACGATAGTTGGCCTTGATTACTCTGCCAGTTTGTGAATTGCTGTGCCCCTGAGCTCCATTTTTCAACTCGTTTTTTGTGAGCTGAACGCAAGTCCAAACATTTGGTTCAGGACCTATACTGGTTCCCGGTGGGTGGCTGAGACTTTGGTGAATTCTTCTTCCTGCCGGGAAATTAGAGTGACATGTGCCCATCCAAATGCCTAACAGCTACTCTCTCATTGGTTCTCCCTCTTCCCTTTCCTCCTCTGCCAAATGGGCAACCTGTGTGAACCAGGAGCTTAAAGGGGCTGTCTCTCCAAGTAGGGAGATTGATAGTAAAGCTGTTGGAAAGTCAAACCGGAGCACCAGGAGAGGGACTCTTCGTTGAGTTTTAGAAACCTTTCGTATTCACAGTGTGTCCATTCTCTAGGTTTCCCGTACATGTTATAGCTGTAGTAATATTCCCTTCAACCTGGAGAGGTGGGACCCATGGAATGGTTGCCATGCATTATTGCTTTAAAGGGTCTGCATTTGCTCACCCAATCTCACCAATCCTCTCAGTCCCAAGTGTCCAGCCTCATGCCACATCCAGCTGTCATCGTAGATAGGGTCATTCCAGGTTGCATCAGAGACCCTGAAGGAATTGTAAAGAATTTCCCTGTTTCTTTGTTCTGTTTTTGAAATTCCTTTTTAGAGTGGGTTTGAGCTGATTCTCGCTGCCATGTTTATGCCAGTCTAGACACACTTGATTCCCTTACGGAGACATATCAATACATAGGTTTTAAGATTCTTACTAGTCAGATCTATTCCTCTGCGGGAAATATGGGGTTTTGAGTCCCTTTCACTGAGGAAGGTGTAGGTCTTGTCTATTCCATAGTTGGTTTTTGGAACAGTACCTGTGCTTATATCAAACTCTGGTTTGATGCATCACCCCACCTCTCCTTCCCCCTTAAGCAGGCATAAGAGTGTTTTCTAAATGTGAGACTCTGTTCTCTTTGCTAACTCAGTTCATGTGTAGCCATGTTTACAGGATCTTCCTAAGTGATATCTTATGATAAGTTTCTTTTCCTGTGTGACTTCTTTCCCTTAGAATCATCGTACCTGAATCCACTCATTTTGCTGCTACTGGTCTTACGACATTGATTTCGTGGCTGAGGGATATTCCATCGTACGTAAGTTCCACAATGTTTGGAACCATTTTTATATTTCCTGGGATATTTCAGGTGTACCCAGGTTGAGGTTCTTGTAAGCAGTGCAGCCCTCAATTTGGGGGTGGCTCTGTCTTATGGATTTTCAGTTTTCCCAAGGTATATTCCCTAGACTGGAAGTGCCCTTGGCTCTGTAGCTCTGTTGTTTACTTGTTTTAGGGAACACAATGCACTCCTCCAGTGAGGCGGTTGGCAACTTACATCCCGCCCATCAGCATAACAAGGCTCCCTGTTCTCCAGGGCCTGTCTTGCCTTTCTGGTTTTTACACATTTTGTGGATGTCCCTTTTGACCGGTGGGAAGTGATACTTCTTTGTAGTGCAGATTTGCATTGCCCGCTTGCTTGCTTGGCCAAAAAGGGCGTATGCGTTTTCTCCTGAATATATTCAGGAGAAAACGCATACGCCCTTTTTGGCCAAGTGCATCATTGTCGAAGTTGTGCCCCTCTTCCTGTGCTTTACAGGCGATTCTAACGTACCTCTTGAAATCTGTTTCCTGCTATTCTGCCTCGCATTCAAGTCCGCCTCGTTGCCTTCCCTCAACAGATTTTTGGACGATAGTTGGCCTTGATTACTCTGCCAGTTTGTGAATTGCTGTGCCCCTGAGCTCCATTTTTCAACTCGTTTTTTGTGAGCTGAACGCAAGTCCAAACATTTGGTTCAGGACCTATACTGGTTCCCGGTGGGTGGCTGAGACTTTGGTGAATTCTTCTTCCTGCCGGGAAATTAGAGTGACATGTGCCCATCCAAATGCCTAACAGCTACTCTCTCATTGGTTCTCCCTCTTCCCTTTCCTCCTCTGCCAAATGGGCAACCTGTGTGAACCAGGAGCTTAAAGGGGCTGTCTCTCCAAGTTGGGAGATTGATAGTAAAGCTGTTGGAAAGTCAAACCGGAGCACCAGGAGAGGGACTCTTCGTTGAGTTTTAGAAACCTTTCGTATTCACAGTGTGTCCATTCTCTAGGTTTCCCGTACATGTTATAGCTGTAGTAATATTCCCTTCAACCTGGAGAGGTGGGACCCATGGAATGGTTGCCATGCATTATTGCTTTAAAGGGTCTGCATTTGCTCACCCAATCTCACCAATCCTCTCAGTCCCAAGTGTCCAGCCTCATGCCACATCCAGCTGTCATCGTAGATAGGGTCATTCCAGGTTGCATCAGAGACCCTGAAGGAATTGTAAAGAATTTCCCTGTTTCTTTGTTCTGTTTTTGAAATTCCTTTTTAGAGTGGGTTTGAGCTGATTCTCGCTGCCATGTTTATGCCAGTCTAGACACACTTGATTCCCTTACGGAGACATATCAATACATAGGTTTTAAGATTCTTACTAGTCAGATCTATTCCTCTGCGGGAAATATGGGGTTTTGAGTCCCTTTCACTGAGGAAGGTGTAGGTCTTGTCTATTCCATAGTTGGTTTTTGGAACAGTACCTGTGCTTATATCAAACTCTGGTTTGATGCATCACCCCACCTCTCCTTCCCCCTTAAGCAGGCATAAGAGTGTTTTCTAAATGTGAGACTCTGTTCTCTTTGCTAACTCAGTTCATGTGTAGCCATGTTTACAGGATCTTCCTAAGTGATATCTTATGATAAGTTTCTTTTCCTGTGTGACTTCTTTCCCTTAGAATCATCGTACCTGAATCCACTCATTTTGCTGCTACTGGTCTTACGACATTGATTTCGTGGCTGAGGGATATTCCATCGTACGTAAGTTCCACAATGTTTGGAACCATTTTTATATTTCCTGGGATATTTCAGGTGTACCCAGGTTGAGGTTCTTGTAAGCAGTGCAGCCCTCAATTTGGGGGTGGCTCTGTCTTATGGATTTTCAGTTTTCCCAAGGTATATTCCCTAGACTGGAAGTGCCCTTGGCTCTGTAGCTCTGTTGTTTACTTGTTTTAGGGAACACAATGCACTCCTCCAGTGAGGCGGTTGGCAACTTACATCCCGCCCATCAGCATAACAAGGCTCCCTGTTCTCCAGGGCCTGTCTTGCCTTTCTGGTTTTTACACATTTTGTGGATGTCCCTTTTGACCGGTGGGAAGTGATACTTCTTTGTAGTGCAGATTTGCATTGCCCGCTTGCTTGCTTGGCCAAAAAGGGCGTATGCGTTTTCTCCTGAATATATTCAGGAGAAAACGCATACGCCCTTTTTGGCCAAGTGCATCATTGTCGAAGTTGTGCCCCTCTTCCTGTGCTTTACAGGCGATTCTAACGTACCTCTTGAAATCTGTTTCCTGCTATTCTGCCTCGCATTCAAGTCCGCCTCGTTGCCTTCCCTCAACAGATTTTTGGACGATAGTTGGCCTTGATTACTCTGCCAGTTTGTGAATTGCTGTGCCCCTGAGCTCCATTTTTCAACTCGTTTTTTGTGAGCTGAACGCAAGTCCAAACATTTGGTTCAGGACCTATACTGGTTCCCGGTGGGTGGCTGAGACTTTGGTGAATTCTTCTTCCTGCCGGGAAATTAGAGTGACATGTGCCCATCCAAATGCCTAACAGCTACTCTCTCATTGGTTCTCCCTCTTCCCTTTCCTCCTCTGCCAAATGGGCAACCTGTGTGAACCAGGAGCTTAAAGGGGCTGTCTCTCCAAGTAGGGAGATTGATAGTAAAGCTGTTGGAAAGGCAAACCGGAGCACCAGGAGAGGGACTCTTCGTTGAGTTTTAGAAACCTTTCGTATTCACAGTGTGTCCATTCTCTAGGTTTCCCGTACATGTTATAGCTGTAGTAATATTCCCTTCAACCTGGAGAGGTGGGACCCATGGAATGGTTGCCATGCATTATTGCTTTAAAGGGTCTGCATTTGCTCACCCAATCTCACCAATCCTCTCAGTCCCAAGTGTCCAGCCTCATGCCACATCCAGCTGTCATCGTAGATAGGGTCATTCCAGGTTGCATCAGAGACCCTGAAGGAATTGTAAAGAATTTCCCTGTTTCTTTGTTCTGTTTTTGAAATTCCTTTTTAGAGTGGGTTTGAGCTGATTCTCGCTGCCATGTTTATGCCAGTCTAGACACACTTGATTCCCTTACGGAGACATATCAATACATAGGTTTTAAGATTCTTACTAGTCAGATCTATTCCTCTGCGGGAAATATGGGGTTTTGAGTCCCTTTCACTGAGGAAGGTGTAGGTCTTGTCTATTCCATAGTTGGTTTTTGGAACAGTACCTGTGCTTATATCAAACTCTGGTTTGATGCATCACCCCACCTCTCCTTCCCCCTTAAGCAGGCATAAGAGTGTTTTCTAAATGTGAGACTCTGTTCTCTTTGCTAACTCAGTTCATGTGTAGCCATGTTTACAGGATCTTCCTAAGTGATATCTTATGATAAGTTTCTTTTCCTGTGTGACTTCTTTCCCTTAGAATCATCGTACCTGAATCCACTCATTTTGCTGCTACTGGTCTTACGACATTGATTTCGTGGCTGAGGGATATTCCATCGTACGTAAGTTCCACAATGTTTGGAACCATTTTTATATTTCCTGGGATATTTCAGGTGTACCCAGGTTGAGGTTCTTGTAAGCAGTGCAGCCCTCAATTTGGGGGTGGCTCTGTCTTATGGATTTTCAGTTTTCCCAAGGTATATTCCCTAGACTGGAAGTGCCCTTGGCTCTGTAGCTCTGTTGTTTACTTGTTTTAGGGAACACAATGCACTCCTCCAGTGAGGCGGTTGGCAACTTACATCCCGCCCATCAGCATAACAAGGCTCCCTGTTCTCCAGGGCCTGTCTTGCCTTTCTGGTTTTTACACATTTTGTGGATGTCCCTTTTGACCGGTGGGAAGTGATACTTCTTTGTAGTGCAGATTTGCATTGCCCGCTTGCTTGCTTGGCCAAAAAGGGCGTATGCGTTTTCTCCTGAATATATTCAGGAGAAAACGCATACGCCCTTTTTGGCCAAGTGCATCATTGTCGAAGTTGTGCCCCTCTTCCTGTGCTTTACAGGCGATTCTAACGTACCTCTTGAAATCTGTTTCCTGCTATTCTGCCTCGCATTCAAGTCCGCCTCGTTGCCTTCCCTCAACAGATTTTTGGACGATAGTTGGCCTTGATTACTCTGCCAGTTTGTGAATTGCTGTGCCCCTGAGCTCCATTTTTCAACTCGTTTTTTGTGAGCTGAACGCAAGTCCAAACATTTGGTTCAGGACCTATACTGGTTCCCGGTGGGTGGCTGAGACTTTGGTGAATTCTTCTTCCTGCCGGGAAATTAGAGTGACATGTGCCCATCCAAATGCCTAACAGCTACTCTCTCATTGGTTCTCCCTCTTCCCTTTCCTCCTCTGCCAAATGGGCAACCTGTGTGAACCAGGAGCTTAAAGGGGCTGTCTCTCCAAGTTGGGAGATTGAAAGTAAAGCTGTTGGAAAGGCAAACCGGAGCACCAGGAGAGGGACTCTTCGTTGAGTTTTAGAAACCTTTCGTATTCACAGTGTGTCCATTCTCTAGGTTTCCCGTACATGTTATAGCTGTAGTAATATTCCCTTCAACCTGGAGAGGTGGGACCCATGGAATGGTTGCCATGCATTATTGCTTTAAAGGGTCTGCATTTGCTCACCCAATCTCACCAATCCTCTCAGTCCCAAGTGTCCAGCCTCATGCCACATCCAGCTGTCATCGTAGATAGGGTCATTCCAGGTTGCATCAGAGACCCTGAAGGAATTGTAAAGAATTTCCCTGTTTCTTTGTTCTGTTTTTGAAATTCCTTTTTAGAGTGGGTTTGAGCTGATTCTCGCTGCCATGTTTATGCCAGTCTAGACACACTTGATTCCCTTACGGAGACATATCAATACATAGGTTTTAAGATTCTTACTAGTCAGATCTATTCCTCTGCGGGAAATATGGGGTTTTGAGTCCCTTTCACTGAGGAAGGTGTAGGTCTTGTCTATTCCATAGTTGGTTTTTGGAACAGTACCTGTGCTTATATCAAACTCTGGTTTGATGCATCACCCCACCTCTCCTTCCCCCTTAAGCAGGCATAAGAGTGTTTTCTAAATGTGAGACTCTGTTCTCTTTGCTAACTCAGTTCATGTGTAGCCATGTTTACAGGATCTTCCTAAGTGATATCTTATGATAAGTTTCTTTTCCTGTGTGACTTCTTTCCCTTAGAATCATCGTACCTGAATCCACTCATTTTGCTGCTACTGGTCTTACGACATTGATTTCGTGGCTGAGGGATATTCCATCGTACGTAAGTTCCACAATGTTTGGAACCATTTTTATATTTCCTGGGATATTTCAGGTGTACCCAGGTTGAGGTTCTTGTAAGCAGTGCAGCCCTCAATTTGGGGGTGGCTCTGTCTTATGGATTTTCAGTTTTCCCAAGGTATATTCCCTAGACTGGAAGTGCCCTTGGCTCTGTAGCTCTGTTGTTTACTTGTTTTAGGGAACACAATGCACTCCTCCAGTGAGGCGGTTGGCAACTTACATCCCGCCCATCAGCATAACAAGGCTCCCTGTTCTCCAGGGCCTGTCTTGCCTTTCTGGTTTTTACACATTTTGTGGATGTCCCTTTTGACCGGTGGGAAGTGATACTTCTTTGTAGTGCAGATTTGCATTGCCCGCTTGCTTGCTTGGCCAAAAAGGGCGTATGCGTTTTCTCCTGAATATATTCAGGAGAAAACGCATACGCCCTTTTTGGCCAAGTGCATCATTGTCGAAGTTGTGCCCCTCTTCCTGTGCTTTACAGGCGATTCTAACGTACCTCTTGAAATCTGTTTCCTGCTATTCTGCCTCGCATTCAAGTCCGCCTCGTTGCCTTCCCTCAACAGATTTTTGGACGATAGTTGGCCTTGATTACTCTGCCAGTTTGTGAATTGCTGTGCCCCTGAGCTCCATTTTTCAACTCGTTTTTTGTGAGCTGAACGCAAGTCCAAACATTTGGTTCAGGACCTATACTGGTTCCCGGTGGGTGGCTGAGACTTTGGTGAATTCTTCTTCCTGCCGGGAAATTAGAGTGACATGTGCCCATCCAAATGCCTAACAGCTACTCTCTCATTGGTTCTCCCTCTTCCCTTTCCTCCTCTGCCAAATGGGCAACCTGTGTGAACCAGGAGCTTAAAGGGGCTGTCTCTCCAAGTTGGGAGATTGAAAGTAAAGCTGTTGGAAAGGCAAACCGGAGCACCAGGAGAGGGACTCTTCGTTGAGTTTTAGAAACCTTTCGTATTCACAGTGTGTCCATTCTCTAGGTTTCCCGTACATGTTATAGCTGTAGTAATATTCCCTTCAACCTGGAGAGGTGGGACCCATGGAATGGTTGCCATGCATTATTGCTTTAAAGGGTCTGCATTTGCTCACCCAATCTCACCAATCCTCTCAGTCCCAAGTGTCCAGCCTCATGCCACATCCAGCTGTCATCGTAGATAGGGTCATTCCAGGTTGCATCAGAGACCCTGAAGGAATTGTAAAGAATTTCCCTGTTTCTTTGTTCTGTTTTTGAAATTCCTTTTTAGAGTGGGTTTGAGCTGATTCTCGCTGCCATGTTTATGCCAGTCTAGACACACTTGATTCCCTTACGGAGACATATCAATACATAGGTTTTAAGATTCTTACTAGTCAGATCTATTCCTCTGCGGGAAATATGGGGTTTTGAGTCCCTTTCACTGAGGAAGGTGTAGGTCTTGTCTATTCCATAGTTGGTTTTTGGAACAGTACCTGTGCTTATATCAAACTCTGGTTTGATGCATCACCCCACCTCTCCTTCCCCCTTAAGCAGGCATAAGAGTGTTTTCTAAATGTGAGACTCTGTTCTCTTTGCTAACTCAGTTCATGTGTAGCCATGTTTACAGGATCTTCCTAAGTGATATCTTATGATAAGTTTCTTTTCCTGTGTGACTTCTTTCCCTTAGAATCATCGTACCTGAATCCACTCATTTTGCTGCTACTGGTCTTACGACATTGATTTCGTGGCTGAGGGATATTCCATCGTACGTAAGTTCCACAATGTTTGGAACCATTTTTATATTTCCTGGGATATTTCAGGTGTACCCAGGTTGAGGTTCTTGTAAGCAGTGCAGCCCTCAATTTGGGGGTGGCTCTGTCTTATGGATTTTCAGTTTTCCCAAGGTATATTCCCTAGACTGGAAGTGCCCTTGGCTCTGTAGCTCTGTTGTTTACTTGTTTTAGGGAACACAATGCACTCCTCCAGTGAGGCGGTTGGCAACTTACATCCCGCCCATCAGCATAACAAGGCTCCCTGTTCTCCAGGGCCTGTCTTGCCTTTCTGGTTTTTACACATTTTGTGGATGTCCCTTTTGACCGGTGGGAAGTGATACTTCTTTGTAGTGCAGATTTGCATTGCCCGCTTGCTTGCTTGGCCAAAAAGGGCGTATGCGTTTTCTCCTGAATATATTCAGGAGAAAACGCATACGCCCTTTTTGGCCAAGTGCATCATTGTCGAAGTTGTGCCCCTCTTCCTGTGCTTTACAGGCGATTCTAACGTACCTCTTGAAATCTGTTTCCTGCTATTCTGCCTCGCATTCAAGTCCGCCTCGTTGCCTTCCCTCAACAGATTTTTGGACGATAGTTGGCCTTGATTACTCTGCCAGTTTGTGAATTGCTGTGCCCCTGAGCTCCATTTTTCAACTCGTTTTTTGTGAGCTGAACGCAAGTCCAAACATTTGGTTCAGGACCTATACTGGTTCCCGGTGGGTGGCTGAGACTTTGGTGAATTCTTCTTCCTGCCGGGAAATTAGAGTGACATGTGCCCATCCAAATGCCTAACAGCTACTCTCTCATTGGTTCTCCCTCTTCCCTTTCCTCCTCTGCCAAATGGGCAACCTGTGTGAACCAGGAGCTTAAAGGGGCTGTCTCTCCAAGTTGGGAGATTGATAGTAAAGCTGTTGGAAAGTCAAACTGGAGCACCAGGAGAGGGACTCTTCGTTGAGTTTTAGAAACCTTTCGTATTCACAGTGTGTCCATTCTCTAGGTTTCCCGTACATGTTATAGCTGTAGTAATATTCCCTTCAACCTGGAGAGGTGGGACCCATGGAATGGTTGCCATGCATTATTGCTTTAAAGGGTCTGCATTTGCTCACCCAATCTCACCAATCCTCTCAGTCCCAAGTGTCCAGCCTCATGCCACATCCAGCTGTCATCGTAGATAGGGTCATTCCAGGTTGCATCAGAGACCCTGAAGGAATTGTAAAGAATTTCCCTGTTTCTTTGTTCTGTTTTTGAAATTCCTTTTTAGAGTGGGTTTGAGCTGATTCTCGCTGCCATGTTTATGCCAGTCTAGACACACTTGATTCCCTTACGGAGACATATCAATACATAGGTTTTAAGATTCTTACTAGTCA
The DNA here is from genome assembly GCF_964341445.2 of Mesoplodon mirus. Taxonomy (NCBI): domain Eukaryota; kingdom Metazoa; phylum Chordata; class Mammalia; order Artiodactyla; family Ziphiidae; genus Mesoplodon; species Mesoplodon mirus. The sequence goes on from NW_028295556.1 coordinate 667,341, forward strand.
GATCTATTCCTCTGCGGGAAATATGGGGTTTTGAGTCCCTTTCACTGAGGAAGGTGTAGGTCTTGTCTATTCCATAGTTGGTTTTTGGAACAGTACCTGTGCTTATATCAAACTCTGGTTTGATGCATCACCCCACCTCTCCTTCCCCCTTAAGCAGGCATAAGAGTGTTTTCTAAATGTGAGACTCTGTTCTCTTTGCTAACTCAGTTCATGTGTAGCCATGTTTACAGGATCTTCCTAAGTGATATCTTATGATAAGTTTCTTTTCCTGTGTGACTTCTTTCCCTTAGAATCATCGTACCTGAATCCACTCATTTTGCTGCTACTGGTCTTACGACATTGATTTCGTGGCTGAGGGATATTCCATCGTACGTAAGTTCCACAATGTTTGGAACCATTTTTATATTTCCTGGGATATTTCAGGTGTACCCAGGTTGAGGTTCTTGTAAGCAGTGCAGCCCTCAATTTGGGGGTGGCTCTGTCTTATGGATTTTCAGTTTTCCCAAGGTATATTCCCTAGACTGGAAGTGCCCTTGGCTCTGTAGCTCTGTTGTTTACTTGTTTTAGGGAACACAATGCACTCCTCCAGTGAGGCGGTTGGCAACTTACATCCCGCCCATCAGCATAACAAGGCTCCCTGTTCTCCAGGGCCTGTCTTGCCTTTCTGGTTTTTACACATTTTGTGGATGTCCCTTTTGACCGGTGGGAAGTGATACTTCTTTGTAGTGCAGATTTGCATTGCCCGCTTGCTTGCTTGGCCAAAAAGGGCGTATGCGTTTTCTCCTGAATATATTCAGGAGAAAACGCATACGCCCTTTTTGGCCAAGTGCATCATTGTCGAAGTTGTGCCCCTCTTCCTGTGCTTTACAGGCGATTCTAACGTACCTCTTGAAATCTGTTTCCTGCTATTCTGCCTCGCATTCAAGTCCGCCTCGTTGCCTTCCCTCAACAGATTTTTGGACGATAGTTGGCCTTGATTACTCTGCCAGTTTGTGAATTGCTGTGCCCCTGAGCTCCATTTTTCAACTCGTTTTTTGTGAGCTGAACGCAAGTCCAAACATTTGGTTCAGGACCTATACTGGTTCCCGGTGGGTGGCTGAGACTTTGGTGAATTCTTCTTCCTGCCGGGAAATTAGAGTGACATGTGCCCATCCAAATGCCTAACAGCTACTCTCTCATTGGTTCTCCCTCTTCCCTTTCCTCCTCTGCCAAATGGGCAACCTGTGTGAACCAGGAGCTTAAAGGGGCTGTCTCTCCAAGTTGGGAGATTGATAGTAAAGCTGTTGGAAAGTCAAACCGGAGCACCAGGAGAGGGACTCTTCGTTGAGTTTTAGAAACCTTTCGTATTCACAGTGTGTCCATTCTCTAGGTTTCCCGTACATGTTATAGCTGTAGTAATATTCCCTTCAACCTGGAGAGGTGGGACCCATGGAATGGTTGCCATGCATTATTGCTTTAAAGGGTCTGCATTTGCTCACCCAATCTCACCAATCCTCTCAGTCCCAAGTGTCCAGCCTCATGCCACATCCAGCTGTCATCGTAGATAGGGTCATTCCAGGTTGCATCAGAGACCCTGAAGGAATTGTAAAGAATTTCCCTGTTTCTTTGTTCTGTTTTTGAAATTCCTTTTTAGAGTGGGTTTGAGCTGATTCTCGCTGCCATGTTTATGCCAGTCTAGACACACTTGATTCCCTTACGGAGACATATCAATACATAGGTTTTAAGATTCTTACTAGTCAGATCTATTCCTCTGCGGGAAATATGGGGTTTTGAGTCCCTTTCACTGAGGAAGGTGTAGGTCTTGTCTATTCCATAGTTGGTTTTTGGAACAGTACCTGTGCTTATATCAAACTCTGGTTTGATGCATCACCCCACCTCTCCTTCCCCCTTAAGCAGGCATAAGAGTGTTTTCTAAATGTGAGACTCTGTTCTCTTTGCTAACTCAGTTCATGTGTAGCCATGTTTACAGGATCTTCCTAAGTGATATCTTATGATAAGTTTCTTTTCCTGTGTGACTTCTTTCCCTTAGAATCATCGTACCTGAATCCACTCATTTTGCTGCTACTGGTCTTACGACATTGATTTCGTGGCTGAGGGATATTCCATCGTACGTAAGTTCCACAATGTTTGGAACCATTTTTATATTTCCTGGGATATTTCAGGTGTACCCAGGTTGAGGTTCTTGTAAGCAGTGCAGCCCTCAATTTGGGGGTGGCTCTGTCTTATGGATTTTCAGTTTTCCCAAGGTATATTCCCTAGACTGGAAGTGCCCTTGGCTCTGTAGCTCTGTTGTTTACTTGTTTTAGGGAACACAATGCACTCCTCCAGTGAGGCGGTTGGCAACTTACATCCCGCCCATCAGCATAACAAGGCTCCCTGTTCTCCAGGGCCTGTCTTGCCTTTCTGGTTTTTACACATTTTGTGGATGTCCCTTTTGACCGGTGGGAAGTGATACTTCTTTGTAGTGCAGATTTGCATTGCCCGCTTGCTTGCTTGGCCAAAAAGGGCGTATGCGTTTTCTCCTGAATATATTCAGGAGAAAACGCATACGCCCTTTTTGGCCAAGTGCATCATTGTCGAAGTTGTGCCCCTCTTCCTGTGCTTTACAGGCGATTCTAACGTACCTCTTGAAATCTGTTTCCTGCTATTCTGCCTCGCATTCAAGTCCGCCTCGTTGCCTTCCCTCAACAGATTTTTGGACGATAGTTGGCCTTGATTACTCTGCCAGTTTGTGAATTGCTGTGCCCCTGAGCTCCATTTTTCAACTCGTTTTTTGTGAGCTGAACGCAAGTCCAAACATTTGGTTCAGGACCTATACTGGTTCCCGGTGGGTGGCTGAGACTTTGGTGAATTCTTCTTCCTGCCGGGAAATTAGAGTGACATGTGCCCATCCAAATGCCTAACAGCTACTCTCTCATTGGTTCTCCCTCTTCCCTTTCCTCCTCTGCCAAATGGGCAACCTGTGTGAACCAGGAGCTTAAAGGGGCTGTCTCTCCAAGTTGGGAGATTGAAAGTAAAGCTGTTGGAAAGGCAAACCGGAGCACCAGGAGAGGGACTCTTCGTTGAGTTTTAGAAACCTTTCGTATTCACAGTGTGTCCATTCTCTAGGTTTCCCGTACATGTTATAGCTGTAGTAATATTCCCTTCAACCTGGAGAGGTGGGACCCATGGAATGGTTGCCATGCATTATTGCTTTAAAGGGTCTGCATTTGCTCACCCAATCTCACCAATCCTCTCAGTCCCAAGTGTCCAGCCTCATGCCACATCCAGCTGTCATCGTAGATAGGGTCATTCCAGGTTGCATCAGAGACCCTGAAGGAATTGTAAAGAATTTCCCTGTTTCTTTGTTCTGTTTTTGAAATTCCTTTTTAGAGTGGGTTTGAGCTGATTCTCGCTGCCATGTTTATGCCAGTCTAGACACACTTGATTCCCTTACGGAGACATATCAATACATAGGTTTTAAGATTCTTACTAGTCAGATCTATTCCTCTGCGGGAAATATGGGGTTTTGAGTCCCTTTCACTGAGGAAGGTGTAGGTCTTGTCTATTCCATAGTTGGTTTTTGGAACAGTACCTGTGCTTATATCAAACTCTGGTTTGATGCATCACCCCACCTCTCCTTCCCCCTTAAGCAGGCATAAGAGTGTTTTCTAAATGTGAGACTCTGTTCTCTTTGCTAACTCAGTTCATGTGTAGCCATGTTTACAGGATCTTCCTAAGTGATATCTTATGATAAGTTTCTTTTCCTGTGTGACTTCTTTCCCTTAGAATCATCGTACCTGAATCCACTCATTTTGCTGCTACTGGTCTTACGACATTGATTTCGTGGCTGAGGGATATTCCATCGTACGTAAGTTCCACAATGTTTGGAACCATTTTTATATTTCCTGGGATATTTCAGGTGTACCCAGGTTGAGGTTCTTGTAAGCAGTGCAGCCCTCAATTTGGGGGTGGCTCTGTCTTATGGATTTTCAGTTTTCCCAAGGTATATTCCCTAGACTGGAAGTGCCCTTGGCTCTGTAGCTCTGTTGTTTACTTGTTTTAGGGAACACAATGCACTCCTCCAGTGAGGCGGTTGGCAACTTACATCCCGCCCATCAGCATAACAAGGCTCCCTGTTCTCCAGGGCCTGTCTTGCCTTTCTGGTTTTTACACATTTTGTGGATGTCCCTTTTGACCGGTGGGAAGTGATACTTCTTTGTAGTGCAGATTTGCATTGCCCGCTTGCTTGCTTGGCCAAAAAGGGCGTATGCGTTTTCTCCTGAATATATTCAGGAGAAAACGCATACGCCCTTTTTGGCCAAGTGCATCATTGTCGAAGTTGTGCCCCTCTTCCTGTGCTTTACAGGCGATTCTAACGTACCTCTTGAAATCTGTTTCCTGCTATTCTGCCTCGCATTCAAGTCCGCCTCGTTGCCTTCCCTCAACAGATTTTTGGACGATAGTTGGCCTTGATTACTCTGCCAGTTTGTGAATTGCTGTGCCCCTGAGCTCCATTTTTCAACTCGTTTTTTGTGAGCTGAACGCAAGTCCAAACATTTGGTTCAGGACCTATACTGGTTCCCGGTGGGTGGCTGAGACTTTGGTGAATTCTTCTTCCTGCCGGGAAATTAGAGTGACATGTGCCCATCCAAATGCCTAACAGCTACTCTCTCATTGGTTCTCCCTCTTCCCTTTCCTCCTCTGCCAAATGGGCAACCTGTGTGAACCAGGAGCTTAAAGGGGCTGTCTCTCCAAGTTGGGAGATTGATAGTAAAGCTCTTGGAAAGTCAAACCGGAGCACCAGGAGAGGGACTCTTCGTTGAGTTTTAGAAACCTTTCGTATTCACAGTGTGTCCATTCTCTAGGTTTCCCGTACATGTTATAGCTGTAGTAATATTCCCTTCAACCTGGAGAGGTGGGACCCATGGAATGGTTGCCATGCATTATTGCTTTAAAGGGTCTGCATTTGCTCACCCAATCTCACCAATCCTCTCAGTCCCAAGTGTCCAGCCTCATGCCACATCCAGCTGTCATCGTAGATAGGGTCATTCCAGGTTGCATCAGAGACCCTGAAGGAATTGTAAAGAATTTCCCTGTTTCTTTGTTCTGTTTTTGAAATTCCTTTTTAGAGTGGGTTTGAGCTGATTCTCGCTGCCATGTTTATGCCAGTCTAGACACACTTGATTCCCTTACGGAGACATATCAATACATAGGTTTTAAGATTCTTACTAGTCAGATCTATTCCTCTGCGGGAAATATGGGGTTTTGAGTCCCTTTCACTGAGGAAGGTGTAGGTCTTGTCTATTCCATAGTTGGTTTTTGGAACAGTACCTGTGCTTATATCAAACTCTGGTTTGATGCATCACCCCACCTCTCCTTCCCCCTTAAGCAGGCATAAGAGTGTTTTCTAAATGTGAGACTCTGTTCTCTTTGCTAACTCAGTTCATGTGTAGCCATGTTTACAGGATCTTCCTAAGTGATATCTTATGATAAGTTTCTTTTCCTGTGTGACTTCTTTCCCTTAGAATCATCGTACCTGAATCCACTCATTTTGCTGCTACTGGTCTTACGACATTGATTTCGTGGCTGAGGGATATTCCATCGTACGTAAGTTCCACAATGTTTGGAACCATTTTTATATTTCCTGGGATATTTCAGGTGTACCCAGGTTGAGGTTCTTGTAAGCAGTGCAGCCCTCAATTTGGGGGTGGCTCTGTCTTATGGATTTTCAGTTTTCCCAAGGTATATTCCCTAGACTGGAAGTGCCCTTGGCTCTGTAGCTCTGTTGTTTACTTGTTTTAGGGAACACAATGCACTCCTCCAGTGAGGCGGTTGGCAACTTACATCCCGCCCATCAGCATAACAAGGCTCCCTGTTCTCCAGGGCCTGTCTTGCCTTTCTGGTTTTTACACATTTTGTGGATGTCCCTTTTGACCGGTGGGAAGTGATACTTCTTTGTAGTGCAGATTTGCATTGCCCGCTTGCTTGCTTGGCCAAAAAGGGCGTATGCGTTTTCTCCTGAATATATTCAGGAGAAAACGCATACGCCCTTTTTGGCCAAGTGCATCATTGTCGAAGTTGTGCCCCTCTTCCTGTGCTTTACAGGCGATTCTAACGTACCTCTTGAAATCTGTTTCCTGCTATTCTGCCTCGCATTCAAGTCCGCCTCGTTGCCTTCCCTCAACAGATTTTTGGACGATAGTTGGCCTTGATTACTCTGCCAGTTTGTGAATTGCTGTGCCCCTGAGCTCCATTTTTCAACTCGTTTTTTGTGAGCTGAACGCAAGTCCAAACATTTGGTTCAGGACCTATACTGGTTCCCGGTGGGTGGCTGAGACTTTGGTGAATTCTTCTTCCTGCCGGGAAATTAGAGTGACATGTGCCCATCCAAATGCCTAACAGCTACTCTCTCATTGGTTCTCCCTCTTCCCTTTCCTCCTCTGCCAAATGGGCAACCTGTGTGAACCAGGAGCTTAAAGGGGCTGTCTCTCCAAGTTGGGAGATTGATAGTAAAGCTGTTGGAAAGTCAAACCGGAGCACCAGGAGAGGGACTCTTCGTTGAGTTTTAGAAACCTTTCGTATTCACAGTGTGTCCATTCTCTAGGTTTCCCGTACATGTTATAGCTGTAGTAATATTCCCTTCAACCTGGAGAGGTGGGACCCATGGAATGGTTGCCATGCATTATTGCTTTAAAGGGTCTGCATTTGCTCACCCAATCTCACCAATCCTCTCAGTCCCAAGTGTCCAGCCTCATGCCACATCCAGCTGTCATCGTAGATAGGGTCATTCCAGGTTGCATCAGAGACCCTGAAGGAATTGTAAAGAATTTCCCTGTTTCTTTGTTCTGTTTTTGAAATTCCTTTTTAGAGTGGGTTTGAGCTGATTCTCGCTGCCATGTTTATGCCAGTCTAGACACACTTGATTCCCTTACGGAGACATATCAATACATAGGTTTTAAGATTCTTACTAGTCAGATCTATTCCTCTGCGGGAAATATGGGGTTTTGAGTCCCTTTCACTGAGGAAGGTGTAGGTCTTGTCTATTCCATAGTTGGTTTTTGGAACAGTACCTGTGCTTATATCAAACTCTGGTTTGATGCATCACCCCACCTCTCCTTCCCCCTTAAGCAGGCATAAGAGTGTTTTCTAAATGTGAGACTCTGTTCTCTTTCCTAACTCAGTTCATGTGTAGCCATGTTTACAGGATCTTCCTAAGTGATATCTTATGATAAGTTTCTTTTCCTGTGTGACTTCTTTCCCTTAGAATCATCGTACCTGAATCCACTCATTTTGCTGCTACTGGTCTTACGACATTGATTTCGTGGCTGAGGGATATTCCATCGTACGTAAGTTCCACAATGTTTGGAACCATTTTTATATTTCCTGGGATATTTCAGGTGTACCCAGGTTGAGGTTCTTGTAAGCAGTGCAGCCCTCAATTTGGGGGTGGCTCTGTCTTATGGATTTTCAGTTTTCCCAAGGTATATTCCCTAGACTGGAAGTGCCCTTGGCTCTGTAGCTCTGTTGTTTACTTGTTTTAGGGAACACAATGCACTCCTCCAGTGAGGCGGTTGGCAACTTACATCCCGCCCATCAGCATAACAAGGCTCCCTGTTCTCCAGGGCCTGTCTTGCCTTTCTGGTTTTTACACATTTTGTGGATGTCCCTTTTGACCGGTGGGAAGTGATACTTCTTTGTAGTGCAGATTTGCATTGCCCGCTTGCTTGCTTGGCCAAAAAGGGCGTATGCGTTTTCTCCTGAATATATTCAGGAGAAAACGCATACGCCCTTTTTGGCCAAGTGCATCATTGTCGAAGTTGTGCCCCTCTTCCTGTGCTTTACAGGCGATTCTAACGTACCTCTTGAAATCTGTTTCCTGCTATTCTGCCTCGCATTCAAGTCCGCCTCGTTGCCTTCCCTCAACAGATTTTTGGACGATAGTTGGCCTTGATTACTCTGCCAGTTTGTGAATTGCTGTGCCCCTGAGCTCCATTTTTCAACTCGTTTTTTGTGAGCTGAACGCAAGTCCAAACATTTGGTTCAGGACCTATACTGGTTCCCGGTGGGTGGCTGAGACTTTGGTGAATTCTTCTTCCTGCCGGGAAATTAGAGTGACATGTGCCCATCCAAATGCCTAACAGCTACTCTCTCATTGGTTCTCCCTCTTCCCTTTCCTCCTCTGCCAAATGGGCAACCTGTGTGAACCAGGAGCTTAAAGGGGCTGTCTCTCCAAGTTGGGAGATTGATAGTAAAGCTGTTGGAAAGTCAAACCGGAGCACCAGGAGAGGGACTCTTCGTTGAGTTTTAGAAACCTTTCGTATTCACAGTGTGTCCATTCTCTAGGTTTCCCGTACATGTTATAGCTGTAGTAATATTCCCTTCAACCTGGAGAGGTGGGACCCATGGAATGGTTGCCATGCATTATTGCTTTAAAGGGTCTGCATTTGCTCACCCAATCTCACCAATCCTCTCAGTCCCAAGTGTCCAGCCTCATGCCACATCCAGCTGTCATCGTAGATAGGGTCATTCCAGGTTGCATCAGAGACCCTGAAGGAATTGTAAAGAATTTCCCTGTTTCTTTGTTCTGTTTTTGAAATTCCTTTTTAGAGTGGGTTTGAGCTGATTCTCGCTGCCATGTTTATGCCAGTCTAGACACACTTGATTCCCTTACGGAGACATATCAATACATAGGTTTTAAGATTCTTACTAGTCAGATCTATTCCTCTGCGGGAAATATGGGGTTTTGAGTCCCTTTCACTGAGGAAGGTGTAGGTCTTGTCTATTCCATAGTTGGTTTTTGGAACAGTACCTGTGCTTATATCAAACTCTGGTTTGATGCATCACCCCACCTCTCCTTCCCCCTTAAGCAGGCATAAGAGTGTTTTCTAAATGTGAGACTCTGTTCTCTTTGCTAACTCAGTTCATGTGTAGCCATGTTTACAGGATCTTCCTAAGTGATATCTTATGATAAGTTTCTTTTCCTGTGTGACTTCTTTCCCTTAGAATCATCGTACCTGAATCCACTCATTTTGCTGCTACTGGTCTTACGACATTGATTTCGTGGCTGAGGGATATTCCATCGTACGTAAGTTCCACAATGTTTGGAACCATTTTTATATTTCCTGGGATATTTCAGGTGTACCCAGGTTGAGGTTCTTGTAAGCAGTGCAGCCCTCAATTTGGGGGTGGCTCTGTCTTATGGATTTTCAGTTTTCCCAAGGTATATTCCCTAGACTGGAAGTGCCCTTGGCTCTGTAGCTCTGTTGTTTACTTGTTTTAGGGAACACAATGCACTCCTCCAGTGAGGCGGTTGGCAACTTACATCCCGCCCATCAGCATAACAAGGCTCCCTGTTCTCCAGGGCCTGTCTTGCCTTTCTGGTTTTTACACATTTTGTGGATGTCCCTTTTGACCGGTGGGAAGTGATACTTCTTTGTAGTGCAGATTTGCATTGCCCGCTTGCTTGCTTGGCCAAAAAGGGCGTATGCGTTTTCTCCTGAATATATTCAGGAGAAAACGCATACGCCCTTTTTGGCCAAGTGCATCATTGTCGAAG